>NC_059471.1:211879975-212488457 GCF_018139145.2 Gymnogyps californianus | reverse complement strand
ACAGTTTGTCTTGCATTAGTCACCTGCCATTTGTCCAAAGTAACCAATTGTAAATTGCAGGAGAGCTCTTAGTCCCTGCAGCCGTATCCTACCCTATGAAAAGTGTCAGTAAAGCAACAGCAGGATTACAGTCTAATTTCCAGTGAGATTTCTGTGTCCTGAAAAATCAAATTAATGGCAGCCCTCAAACATTTTAATAATAGGTGGTGAGTAAAAATGTTCTGACCTTTTTAATGAAACCCAAGATTACAGGCCTACCTTCAGTATGAATTTTCAGGCTCCTTTTATAGTCATGGAAAATTAACTGGGTGCCTTTTTGACTTTGGAGCCCTAGTTGACAAAATTACACAACAGAAGAATTTATGTAAAAGTATAATCTTTAGTCTGGAGGAAAAAAGAAAGAAAGAAAAGGGAAAAAAAAAAATCAAAGTGTGAGCGGATTTGAAAGCCAGCTAGTTGGAGGGTTTCTTAGTAATGAGCTGTGTGCCAGTAGTAACTGATGTGTAGTGATTAGCAAAAGGTCACTCCCACTGTGTGACCTACCATGCTGATACCCTAACTTAACATGATGCTAGAGAAGGCAGCATGTGCAGTAAATCAGAGCACAGATGCACATTATGCCTGCCGCGAGAAACTGTTAAAAAGCTTTTTTTCTTGTTAGAGGAAAAAGAAAAAAAAGGAAGCACAAAACCCCTAAATTGCCACATTAGTTTATTTTAATCATGAACCCACTGAATCAATGAAATACAACATTGTGCTTGCTTCATCATCACAAAACAAGGGCTAAAATATTCAGAAGTCTTTATGAACACCATTTTTTCACTCTTCTTTTAATCCTGGTCTTTTGCTTCTTCTGGTTCTGCTTTGAATGAATCCTGAAATACTTTAACAAGTATAAATATACCGCACCGTATAGCTATACCCCACAGGTATTCTTTGCTCAATTGTTATATTATGCCATTATTGCAGTGACATCAGAGACTAATGTGAACCTGCTGTCTGACAATATAAATTGGCCTACAGATGACAATATCTCTGAATTATTCTCTCTTCCTCAGACCTGCTGGCAGTGCTTGCTGCTTCTATTATGTTACACTTGCAATCTAGCATTTTTTCATCAAAAAAAAATGTATCTTAATATGATAAACAGAACAGAGCAGTTCAGTAACAGTTTTATACTTGGCAGTTTTGGAAGTGGCTTTGAGCTCAGAGATTGTGTTTAATGTTTTCATATTTGATTAGGTCTACAAAATGAAAGAATTGAGACACCAAGGAAAAATAATGTGATATCCGTTGCATTATGTGCACCTTAGAAGTTTTCTGTTGCCTGTTTCTCACTGTTAGTGTACATTTAGCTTTGTCTTCAAGAACTGTGTTAAAACTAAGAATTTTAGTCCAGTAATTTCAGGATGGGCTCTCAATCTGGGATGTGATTTATTCTCTGAAAATCATATGGTCTTGAGACTAGTAGAAAGTCATCTTAAGAAATCATAGTGGCACATCATTGTCACTTGAGGGATATGCCTTCTTGACTGCAGATTAGATTGCTAATGCTCTCATCTATGGGATAATTTAATGACTGACTGCTTCTCCTGGAAAATATGTATTTTTTATCTTATATTCATCTTATCAAAACAGCTTGAAGTTTACTCCTTCCTTTCCCCAAAACATGTAAGTCTTAAACCTTGATGTTCAAGGTCAAATTAGGGATATTAAATTTCTCTCCAAGCTGCATCTCTACATGAAAGTGCCAAAGACTAAGCACTATTTCATCATTAGGACTGAGAGTTCATATCCTCTCATGCGGTACTGTTTTGCTGTGCATCTAGTATTAAAGATTAGTTTATTATGTTTTGTGAAAGGAATAGAAAATACTCCTGTGTCTGCAGCAAGATCTTGCATTACCTGCTAAAGCCATCCTTGAATGTTTATAAAGGCCTAGTTTTTTAACTTAAGCTGTATATGTTCATTTTACAAAAATGAATCTAATATGTATTTCCATGTTGCGTATAGCTTCCCTATTAATATAATATTTCAAGGTGAGGAATAAAATCTAGACACAATTGAGTAAGGTGCTAAAGAAGATCCGTCATTGCAGCTTGCTAGTTCTTTGAACTTTGTGTTTGAGGGGTCCAACTTTTATCTTTGAAGTCAATGAGTGTGCTTACCACATAATTCAGACACTAAAAGTTTGATCAAAAGCCACGTAAGCCATTGAAATTTCACTCCTACTTGCATGTCAGGGCTCTAGCATCTCTTTTGTGCTTAAGTCTTGATGAAGTCACAGTTTGCTAAATTAGGACTTCTAATACAGCCACCCCCTTGTCCAAAATTAGGGACTTTTGGATCTGCAAGTATTTATTTGTACTGCTAAAGCTCGTGTTGTCTCTGTACCGAACAGAAAGGACACAGCACACACCCTGCTGCACATGTGAAGAAATATTTGCCATGCTGTCCTCAGTGATATGATTTCTTGAATCAAAGCAATTTTCTTTGCTAGCAGAGCAAAGACACTGGTCTTCAGTGTGAAGTTTTAAATTCCCTTTCCCTAATATCATGCCTCAGTCTAGTTAAAATAGTTTTTATGTGGCAAAAGCAGGGGTTCATTGGTGTTGTTGAAAGGAGTGGGATTTTTAAGCATTTCTGGTTGAAGAGAACTGGAGTTTGTTTGTTTGTTTGTTTGGGAGCTGGGGATCCAATCCAAAGAAAAATGGGGATTTTTCTCAAGAACTGACTAACATACCGACATTAAACACGCGGAGCAGCAGCTCTAAAAGTGAATGCTGTTCTTGCTGTAGCAGCCCACTGACCCTACTATATATTCAGTATTGCCTTTGCCCTATGTTCATAAACCATGCGTGAAGTCCAAGCAAGTCATGAAACTGGTTTAACTAAAATTTGTGAGATATCAAAATTTGAGAGACAAAAAGTTGTAGTTTGCCATTTAGCTTTCCAGGCTTTAAGGTTCCACACTTGATTCCGCAGTTTAGTTTTGTCTCATTTTTATTAAAAAATGAGGTTTTCATGAAATTGTTTTATTTCAGGAGCCAAGCCGAAGAAAGCCATGTAATATGTCAAGACTGATAATAAAGTTGGGAGAGTTGGCAAAGCTGCCTTTGGTATTACAGTAATCCCCTGGTCTTGATTACAGGAGCTAACTCTACCTTGCCAAACTCTGCTTCACTGTCCTTTGTAAAACATGCAGGCACATACCATCATCATGTGTATATTTTATAGTGAGCGCTTCCTCACTTTTCCTCCCCTCCTCTGATATCTGCTAATGCTAATTTAAAGGCAATGTTTTCTCTCACATGCCTCTCAAGCCTCAGTGTCTAGCCTGTGCTTTGTCTTTGGCGAAGGCTAATGATGTAGATGAATTACATTATGTGATTTGATTGTCTTACTTTAAAAAGACAATGCAAGCTACATTAAGCACTAGCAACCTTTCAAGGAAAAAAAGATTCCTCGTTCAAATATATACAAATTGCATGGAAAGCTTAGTTCAAAGGAGATTAATGTCGTTTGAACGTTTGCATTTAATTTGGCTGGCGCTGGATCAGGTCCTAAAAGCTGCAGTTATTTAAGCCAACCTGCCTGTTTAAGAAGAACCTGGAAAGTACTATACAGACAGTATAAACAGGGAGGTTTTATATTACATAGGGTGATTGTAGAAAATTGAAATGTTCAAAAATACACGATCTATGAAGATTTTCTATTGTCCGTTAATGTAAAATGTTTTGGCAAGAATAAATATTCACTCATACAGAAATATTTCTATCTGTGTGACTGTTCAGGACATATAAACATGTACAGTACTCATAAAAGACACAAAGGGACTCTCTTAATTTCATTGAACAGACAGTGTATTTTGCTTTCTGAAGTCATGCAGAAGAAACCATGCTTTTGGCTTTTCCTGCTTTGGCTTTCTGATCCCTAAACCCTCTGCAGCTGGGACTTTTTATATTTTTCCACTGTATGTTTTTTTTCCAGCCCTTTTGAAACTCTCTCACAGTTTGGTTGCATTTTGGGTTGAACTTCTGGCCCTTTCTGAGCCCTGTTCAATCCATTTCACCCTTCTTCTGTTACCCAAGCCAGATTTCCTCCTGTTGCAGAGTCTGTAGGAGCAGATGGGTGAGAGAAAGTCTGCAAGGTTCTGCTTTCTGAATATTTTCCTCTGATTGTTGGATTGGCTTAGTGGATCTGGAGGGACCAGTTGGAAGCCAGGACCATCTGCACAAAAGCTCTATGCTTTTGCATTGGCCCAAGGATCCTTTATATCCTCTGACTCTCTGGTGGCTTCATTCCAGCAGAGCCATACTGAAGGAGGGCTTCTCCTGCTATGACCTCTTTAGGGATATCATATTAAAAGTAAAGGTCACTGAGAAACTGTTTCCAACTCAAGGGAGATAGCTGTTTCTTAAAGATAACTACCAGTTTTGAAAATGTTGACCTCAGGGACTAAAAATATTGAGCTTTTCTAACAGTAATTCCATTGAAAGTCCTACTTAATTTAACCCATACATTAGCTTTTTTTTTTTTTTTTCCGTAGCTAATAAATTAAACAACTCCATTTAGCATTTTTTGGAGAGGCAGAATTTGAAGCAAGTGAGGCTGCTTTCAATCCACACGTTGCTCCTGCTTACAGGAGAAGGAGAGGCACCTTGAGAGGAAAACCAACGCTCGGCAGTTTACAACACGTGCTTATTCAAGTGGTAAAAGTGCTTGATGTGGAAGTTTGGCCGAGTCTGGACACAAGATCTGTAGCTCTGGCTGGGCTTTCCATAAACGGCAAAAGGAAGGAGAGGGGCTTTTTATTGCCTTGGTTCCTCCGTGGGTGGAATTAATCCCACTGAACCTCAGCAGTTTGGAAATTAGGCATCCGGTCTCCCTGCGATGTCAATGAGGAGGGAGTCACTCACAGGCTGCAATTCATCCTACCAAGGGCTGGGGTTAATCTATCTATTTTAGGATCAGATGATTATACGCTTGCTCTCTCTCCTTTGACTGTAGCAAGAGCCTGGGCGAGTAACTTTTATTCAGATAGAATAAAAGTTAGATCAGATGAATCCTTCCCACTAGGACTGGGGAAGTTTCAATTGAGAAAAGCACATTTCTTGCCAGGAATGTGTTTAGAGCATGCATAACTTGAAAATGTGCTGAAATCCTACATGAGTCAACCGGTAACTCTAGCTTTCAGTTGGATTTAAGCACATACTCTTAAAAAACAGGGCAGAATCATTTGTGAACTTAAAAGTTGTTTTAAGGGCTTTGCTAAATCAAACGCTAAATGTTCAGGATACCTTAAGCACTGTTCAGATAAGCAGCTTTTCTAAAGGTAGGTGCAGAGTATATATGGACTGATGGAGGTAGCGCTCAGGCCTCCTGTCTATTTTAATTCTTAGAATATTGCTGGAATAACAGCACAGTCCTTCAGACACACGCCATGAAGCCTTTACCTCCATTTTTAACATCAGCATCCAAAATGGCTGATGCCAATGTTAGCAAATGCTTTTTGGCCTGGACATGATAAATTTTACCTTAATCCACGATTTTTAAGCTGCAGTCAGGATTTAATTCAGAAGGAATAAATCCTAATAATTGGGAAGGATAAAATTTCCAAAGAAAAGGAAGTCAAGTCAGTGGGAACTGTTTATGAGCTATCCAGATTTGGCTCTGATAATCACCACTGACTTTGAAACTCTCCATGCATATATTGTCACTAAAATGTAGCCAGTGCCTTCCTTTATTAGGAATTTGTTCAACAAGCGAATCTCAGCTATTTCCTAATATGATTTTATTATGGTTTTGGAAACCCAAGAGCTGATGAGGCCTAAGAAGTCTTCAGGAACCGCTCATGACTCTGTTGCCTCCTCTACAAATACCCAGTAATTCTGAATTTACAGTTATCACAGGAGAAAAGCTGTGGTGACTGCAATGAGGCAAATTGCTTCATCGTATGAAAGTTTGTGTCGGAGGCAGCACAAGAAGTTGTAAAATGTAAATCTCGTGCTCTCAAATTTCCCCGTGTTTTCACAGAACTGCATCTGTGACTGTGCAGCACTACAAAAATTTCCTGTGAATGTGCTAATAGGCCTTATGAGAATGTTCTATCACCATCCATCTGTCACTTTTTAACAGGCCTGATTGGCAAGCACTTGTAACAACTGACATCTGTTCTCGCTTATTGATATGTAGATTTATGGTAATTGCTGTGAACAATAAGACACAAAATTACCTAAGGTGAACATTAAATTAAATTTTCATGCCCCTATCCTTATAAATAATTTTTTTAAAATCTTAAGTTTCAAGCAAGGCATACTGTGCATCTGTTTTGTACATAATTTAATTGTTTTTTTAATCTGCCAAATAACAAAATGAAAGTTGAATTTCCTTGCAATCTTGAATATTTGCCAAGCTGATAGCACATTGGTAAATACATGTTATTAAAAATGGAATCAAACTGTATTGTGATTCTGGGGGTTTTTTTAATCATTTCCCTTTAATTCCCAACATCGTCTCCATCATGATGATCAAGAGTTATTCCTTACCCAGAAGGGTTTTTTTTCCTCTACAGGGGGATTTTCATTTTTCATGTGCAGCTCTGCCTATGAGACTGTTCTTCAGTGTTAAGCAATTTGCATTTCTTCAGAGAGAGGTGCATTTGCTGAGCGAGCAGCACTTTCAAATAAAAACGATCTACTCATTTGCGGTCCAGCTCTGTTGCGGGATTTGGGACTGTTTTGAAAAAGCTGTAGGATGTGAAATGTGTGAAGACAGTGTGTAAAAGGGGAGAGAACGAGAGAGCAGATTAGTCCCACAGAACTATACCTTAGCTGAAGCTCAATTGAACCAAAAATCCCCATTTGAAAGCAAAGTACTTTTTGGGTCTGGGACTTGAGAGCATTTGGTTTGCCTCCTCCAAGTTTGTCCTCGCAAGTGGGATGTTGACGCACTTGACAAGTTGACGGGAGAAACCAATAAAGAGGGAGCAGAGATGGTAAAATGCCTGGGGAACATGAAACAGTGATGACAGGACTTATTCTTTATATGTTTGAGCAGACAGAGGATCCTAAAGAGGATGCATATTAAGTGATAAACCTGTTGACACAATCAGCTCTGGAGCATGCTGGATGACGGCATGTGCCATGAGACCTTGCTGACAGTCACATTTGGGTGCTCAGTTCAGCGGGGTTCTTTGCTGTCGTTCTCTTATGCATGTGTGAGAACAGCAAGCAGTCTTTTTTCCTGAAGGCACCGAAGCTGACACCCTATAACATCTGCAGAGCTGGTTTGCGGCCAGTGTCTTTTAGTCACCTCTACAGTAAAACAGACTGGGTGGGGAGACAACTTCGTCACCGCCTAGCTCTTGTTTGTTAATCTTCTTTTGGCGTTGAAACTCTTTCGTCAAGTTGATGGGTTCCTCTTGTGCTTCCACAGGAAATGTCCCACTATAAAAAAAATGTTTTTGCGGGATGAGGCAATGCTGGTGTTTATTTTGCATCCGCACAGGCACAACGGTGGTTCGTGAGCCCAGAGAGAGCAGTTGCTTGTTCCGCTGCCTGTTGACCTTGTCTTGCCTGCTGTACTTCTCCTTGAGCGCTGTACAGTGTGCGTATGCTGCCTTCCAGCTTCACAGCCCTCTGTGCTCATAGCCTTCTGCAGCCTTTCATGCATGGGCAAAGCCATGCACATAAAATGCAATAGAAAAAGCAGTATTAAATTGCTTCAAAATTCATTTGCGTCTAAACTGAGATTTGGAGAAAACTCCATGCATTTTCCAGAAGCATGTGGGATTTCATCTAGGTGAAGCTGTTTTGCAGTTTCTCCTCTAGTACCATTCTGTATTTGTTCGCTATTATTTAATCTTGCCATGTGTGCTGTTTAAAAGTCCCAAATGGAAACCTCCCCACAGAAGAAATATAAGCTGATTATGACGGATCCTTCTGATGAATAACTAAACAGTGGGTGATAGAAAACCACGCTGCCATGGTTGAGAGCAACCCACTGCTTTCCCAAATCTCTGTTACACAATGGCATGAAATATGGCCTCAGTGAAAACCAGCAACGTTTGCTGGACATTCTTTGCTGAACTACTTATACTTCTTATGAAAGAGGAAGGTATATGATGTTTGAGGACTAAATATCAATCCAGGATGAAAATGGATTCCATATCTCATTTTGAGAACCACTGTCTGCTTTGTTTGTGAAGAGCTGGAACCCAGCTTAAGTCTTCTCCATCCCTAAAATGTTGTTTGAAATAACCTGCAGAATCTTACTATCAAAGAAAGAGGATTTTTTAATGAAAAAAAAAATATTTACACCTGAAGCAAGCACGTAGGTCAACTGAGTAATTAAAAAAAAATTAAAATGACACTTGCGTATCTGAATTTCTATCTGAATTCTACTTTTTGACTGAGAAGTTCTCAAGTTAAACTAGAGATAGGATTTGAAAACTGTTATGAATTTCCTTACCAACTCTGGTTTCACAAATTTATTTGTTAATATGATGCTGCTTCCAAAACTTAGTTTTAGACTGATGGTAAAAATAAAAGGTTTTTAAAATTTTCAGTCAACTTTTCCTACTTTAGAAGATGACTTTGTTCAAGATTTGAGATGTTTTAAGCAGTTTTATTCTATTCATTTGGGTATCCAATATCTAATTCTTTAGTATTTATAAAATGTCTGTGTAATTGAGGTACAGTTTTGCCATTTCAGAGTTATCTTTGTATTTTAAGCACTTCAACTTTGTGAAAGCTGGCTTAGAAGACTGACTAAATTGCAACAATGACCCGTGATCGCTTTGTTTAGTAGTTACACCTAATTGTCTAGGTTAATAATGACTTGTGACTAGGGTAGCTTTATTGCATCTTGCAAAATAGTTTGGGTTGGTAGTGTCTGAGAAAAGCCTTATTTTTTAAGATGGTCATTAGCCTCCAAAAGAAACCTGAAAGAGCTTTTTTGGTCACGTAATTCTTCCAAGTGTGTTGTGCAGATTCCAGACTACAAAGTGGTGGATCTTGGATCAACTAAAACCTTACTCCTAACATTGTCATTGTGTCACATTTTCAAAAGCACCAACATTTCTTCTCAGACATACTTACAAAGTATTATGTTTAACCTCTTTTGGTTTTCATCTTCTCCAAGTTGTTATTAAGTTCCCCTGATTTGAGAAACAAAGTTT
The DNA here is from genome assembly GCF_018139145.2 of Gymnogyps californianus. Lineage (NCBI taxonomy): Eukaryota > Metazoa > Chordata > Aves > Accipitriformes > Cathartidae > Gymnogyps > Gymnogyps californianus. The sequence continues at coordinate 212,479,276 of NC_059471.1, read as the reverse complement.
GCAAGGAGAAGTAATATATCTTGTTAGACAAACTAACATTCAGAAAAAATTGGACAAGTTTCCAGGCACTGAAGCTCTTCTTTGGGTGTTTCCCAAAACTCATACAGTCTTCCTAGCTCTATCACTTGGTCTAAAAAAGGTATTGCTCTTCCTACCACCTAACCTTTTGTGTGTACTTATATTATCAGGACTACAAGAACATAATAAAACTCTTTTAGTATTTTGGTTTTATGCACTTTGTCAATTCTATTGAGGGCTCAAGCAGCATGCACAGATCTCCCTCGTGTCCGAACCAAAAAGGATGATCTCTCACTGCCATCCAAACAATCTCTCTCACGTCTGTGTGTAGACACCCAGTCCAAACATCGCCCCTGTGGACAGTTCTATCTTATTCAGAGGATCCTGAGAAGGATCCAGTCTGGTTAATGCTAGCACCTAACTTGTATCTGCATTTTAGTCTCTTACTGAGGCAGTTCGCCTTAGAGTAAGTGCCTAAGTACTTTGTCTAGTCCAAGGTAAAAGGTAGGTACTTTTGAAGGCCTCTGGAGAGACAGACTCCTGTCCCTCTGATTTAAGTCAAATGAATGCCACTTGCTATTCCTTAATCATCTTTTTTTCCTTTTCACATAAATTCTCTTTATTGTTTGTCCTTTTTTACTTGCCATCTAAATTAAAGCCTTTGCTATTTAAATGCATCCATTTCTTGAAGGTCCTCATTGAAATGCAGGTATATCTCCCCCACATATTCTAAAATAATGAAGTGACAGATAACTGAGCAGACAGTCCAGAGCTTATGGCCTGAAAGTCCCTACCTCAGTGATAGCTCTGTGATCAGACTGATACTAATTTGATGTTCTTAGTTCATACGTGTTTTTAGAAATGAACCCTCAAAAGGAAAATCAGCACAATTATTGGCTACTGCACAGCGTAGCCTTAGTAGATACATTCAGAGGAGACACAGGAAACAAATTGTATTCATCCCAATTATATGACCCTGTCCTGAATGTGTTTTAAATGTCAGTTATCTTCTTTACACCCCCTGTTGTGTCAGGAAGTAGTATTACGCCTGGGCTTCACACAGAGTTTAAATGACTTTCAATTCTACACTTCCCTTATAGAAGAGGCACAAACCAGGTTTAATTTTCCTGAACTATAGGCTGTTGCCTTTGCTGTATTCTCTCAACTCCAAGGTAGAGGTGAGAGATGCTATTCGGGGACTGTAAGAGGTGGTTCCCAGATTATAGACATTTTGGGAGTGAAAAGAAGAATTGAATCTCTTGGCAAGGTACATCCCAAGCTCCATGTCCATTGAAAATAGCTTTTTTTTAATTACATGTTTTAATTAACCCTATTGCTTCTCCACGCAGGCATGAACGCTTTACAATTACAGAATTTGGCAACTTTAGCAGCCGCAGCAGCCGCCGCCCAAACCTCAGCTACCACCACCAATGCAAATCCTCTCTCCACAACGACTGGTGCTCTGGGAGCCCTCACAAGTCCCGGTAAGAGCAGAGTGCTTGCTTTTAAAATACAAACATGAGAATAAACAGGAAGATGATAGTTAAAACAGTGAATGCATGTTGTGTCTAAGTTCTGTGCTCATATAAATTCTGAAGACCCTTTTAATAGCTGAATACATTTTTGCTGCTGTTATTTTTAAGCTAATAACTAATTTTTCAAGTGGTCCAATGTGGGCATGTTCACCTTCCCAGACTCATTTCAGGGGCCATTAAAGCCCAACAGACCCATCTTACAAAACTCTACATGAAAATTACAATTGCATGGGAAACCTAAGCTAAATTTAACTTTTCAGAAAGGATTCAGAACATGAGCAAATTCTTCCCATCCTGCAGAAAAATCAGCTGAGGTGGTTCTTTTTAATCCCTGAGAGACTTTGATTCCCAGCACATCATCCACATATTGCCTTCGCCCATCATGAATTTTTGTGAAGTCATTCTCTCCTTTTTTCCTCCTCTTTTTCTTGCTGTAGCCTCAGTTGAGCTTTCTTCTGGTCCTAACTGAGAATACAGTTACAGAAGTGATATCAGATGCACAAGGAATACACAGGCAGATTCTGACTTCATTACACTAAGCAGAAGACAGATTTATGGGGGAAAAACGGACAGGATAAGAGGTGGTGGTGCCTCCATGACCACCATGTAGACTTTCAGGCATGCATGTCCAACGTCTACAAAACCCTAGAGAGAAATCAGGGCAAATCCAGAGTTCAGTAACACTTCAGCATCTCCAGAATCCACGGAGAGAGATGTCGATTCAGTGTAGTTACTCTGGATTTACAATGATGTAGCTGAGTCAAGAATCCGGCCGCTTATCTTTACATAAAGGCTGCAGGGTGTAATTATTTGCATCATGAAGTGTGTTTATTGCTGTTCTAAAAAACATTCATATTATTTTAGACACCACTAAAGAACATTTGTGTTTAATCTTGTTTAAGTGTGTATTTATTGTCCACGAAAAAGTAATTCATGGCAGACGGTTTGAGCTCATCAGTAAGGAAAACAGTCTTCACTGCACAATGGAACTGGGACCGAATGTGGTGCCAGGTGTTAAAGCTGGCCAGTGCTTCCCGTTATATTACAGTTTTATTGTTTGTTTGAGGGAGAGGTTAAATGGAAGGCAGCGTGGCTAATACTAAGTTTGTGCAGAATTTTCCTGTTTCTGGTGTGAGCCTCATCTCGACCTAAAAATACTATTCATTCACAACATACCTGAGAAGCAGGTTGGGTGAAAATAATTTTGGTTTGTTGACATATTTTTTTTTAAACCTGAGCAATCTCTTCCCTCTGTCCTGGAGCTGGGGCTTAACGCTTTGCAAAAGGCTAGTCTCAGCGTCAATCTTTCTGCGGTACTCCTGTCTAAATGTCACCCATTTATAGAAGCGGAAATGTTGCATTTCATGCATGCTCTGTAATATCTCTGCAGTTTAGCTGTTAAATGTCCGAGTAGCCTGTCCTCCCAAAGCATGCGCAGCATTTCTTGAGCCATACTGACAAGACTTCTCAGGGCAACTCAACGTACTGCACTGCAGTGCAGAGGGGCTGGAAATGAACTTTCCTTATCGTTGCTGCTCTGCAGCAATGTGCCACCAGAACCTCAGGCAGCAGCATGTTTCTGTCGTGCTCTTTGTCTTGCCATGTTAGCACAGGACTCAGATTCATCCTTAAGGTCCACATTTTCCTCTCTCCCTCTCCAACACAATCTTCTTACCCAGCCTGGCTGACTTGCTGTTCCCTCTTTTAACCAGGTCTTGAGGCTCCTTGAGTATCTGGAAGGTGGTTTCATCTGATGTCCAAGTCTACAGAGACACATGGTTAGAAAGGTGCTTCAGCTAGGCTGGGCAGATACTTCTTTGGGATAACTAGAGCTTAGTATTGCTCAGGGTAGTATTGTAGAACAGATACCAAGGTTTTTCCAAAGACATTAATGATTTTGGCTAACGCATTGAAGATGTGTTATTTTCAAAAAATTCTGGACATTTAGCCTTTGAAACAGTGTATTCAGAATGGCAATTGCTTTTGAAAGTCTTATAGATAATAGCTGTACACAAGTGTTTCTAATGTTAGACAGCTTGGTGTGTCAAAGAGAAAGTCTATATCTAATAGGTCCATTGACCTATTTATGTTGCACAACCAACCTAAAATCAAGCCTTGTTAAAATGTCCTTCAGTTTAACCTTTCTTATCTGGTTCCACATTCTCCACTCTATTAAATATTTTGTAAACCTGAATAATATCTTCAATGATTCTTCTCTGCTCTATGGAAAATGAATTTAGTTCGATAAAGCTTTTCATAGTAGCTCAAAGTATTTCCATTAAAACTTGAAATATGTTGGCAGAAAACATTTAAATCTGCCTTTCAATGTGTGGATATTTGGAGGCCTTGAGGGTATTTTTTTGGTCTAGTTTTCTTTTAATAGAACACTTCAGTTTGTTGTGTTTCATAAGTGTAAATTATTTTGTCTGATTTCAAAGCCTGCACTAAGCCTAGGAAGAAATGTTTGTGTCTCTCCAGATAATGCATTAAATTAATATTTCTCAGTTCAGAAAACTGCCCAAATTTAGGAAAACGCAAAGCTACATGCTTAAATTTAATCCTTTTCTTGATGCTGTTAAAGCCAAAATACTGCACGGAACAGGGATGGGCATGAGCATGTACTTCTAATATGCCTTAAACCATGGCAGCCACATAAATCATATCCATGTTTCTACCCATATGTAACTATATCTCTCCTGAAGATCTCTCCTGAATCAATCTTTGATCAAGAGCTCTTGTTCTGTCCTAAGTAGACATGTGTCATAAGAGCCCCAAAAGGTAGTTACCTCAGTTAAAATTCATCTTGCAGCTTAATTTTACATAGTTAAGATTTAGCAACCTTCAGTGCATCAAACTATTACGGAGGAGATGGTGGTCAGGCCAACTTTGATGCATTGGCAACACAGAAAAACAGGCCAGGAATTGAGGAACCAACAGGGCATCTGATATTTGAAGATGTCAAGTTTTGCTGCTGGCTTCTAATTGCAATATATTCAAAAAGAAGAGAAAAATATCCAGCATCTAATAGTGACTGCTCAATCTGTATGAAGCTCCTTCTTCAAGGTTCATACAATCACATATTCCCAAACAAATTAAACTCCAATGATCTTTCTCTCATACATTCTTACTATATAGCTTTGACTGCAAGAGAGTCTAAGGACACTCATTCTCCTCCATGTGCTAAATACTTTCTCTTAAGCTTGAAACAGTATTCATTCAGAAAGAACAGAGACAATGCAATCCCCCAAACTATTAATTTTTTTATAATTGTAAATTTATAATTTCAATTTTGCATACCCATGGAAGTCTCTCCCTACAGCATTGTTAGAAATGATTTTTTAAAAGCCTTTGCTTAAAGAAACATGAAAGATTAAGCTTTCATTTTAGTAAAAATCCCCTCAGACAATAAATAGGTTCTTTTGTCTCTTGGCCCTGGAAAAAATATTAAAATGGTTTAAATTGCCTATGGTTAAAGTAACTGTTTCTTGCAATTATCAGATGGTAGTGAATAAAAATGAAATCATGAAAGAATAAAAACCAGGTAAATGCATATTATGTCTTTCATGAGTTTCTCACGGGTCTTTTGAAGATTCATTTAATCATCTTTCTTGTCTTTTATTTTGATATGATAATTGTTTCCTTTATTTACTTTAATCACCTCTATTTAGTTAATTAATTCTTCACTTTCTTTTCGTTTCACTCGCTTAGAATACTTTCCTGTTTTAAAGGCAGGTACCTGTAGTGTTTCATAACATAAGAATTTGGGCTGGGGTAGCTTTTGCCTGACTCCAGGTTCTCTGAGCCAGTTGTCTCAACTCCCTTTTGGTTGGGCCCTGGAAGTTTGCATTTCCCATTAACTGGGAAGGGATTTTGGAGGGACTGCCTCGGGTGTAGGTATCAACACTGTAAATTTCTCAATTTAGGAGTGTCAGGAACCTTGTCCTCTCCTCCAGAGACTGTCCTTGACGTGTCCTGCAAATGGGTCGACTAGCAAAGAGCTTGCAAAGAGGCTGCTATTCCAGAGCCTGCAAAGATTTATGGTTAATTCAGTGGGTGGTGGGAAGGCCTAGAGGTGGATATGAAGGAGGTACATACAAGCTCAGGATCAGAGTATCTGCCTCTAACACTGTCTGACATTTAATTTGCCTCAGTTGACCCACTACCTTAATTTTCCCAAGGATAATAATGTTTATTCTGACTGTCCTGGGTGGTACAAGGCTGATACGACACTGTAAAACTTTTCCTGGTATCACGAGCTACGAAGCTCCTGATCTTTTTGCAAACCAATGTTAAGCAACAGCAGAAAAATATTTTGTACTCACAGGAAGAATATGGAAGTTGGGTTTCAGACGCCAGCTTCGTTTGTCATCTTGCCCTTCTCCATCACTGCACGTATTTTTATTGTTTAATGCTATAACATTAAAGTCACAGAATCACCTAGGTTGGCAGGCACTTCCCAAGGTCTCTACTCCAGGCTCCTGCTCGCAGCAGGACCACTCAGAGCAGGTTGGTGAAAGCTGTGTCCAGTCAAGGTTTGAATATCTCCAAGGATGGAGATTCCACAGCCTCTGTGAGCTCATTTCAATTTTGTTTCTTAAAATTCATGCATAAATGTTTTTTCAGAAGCCAGTAGGAAAGCCCTTCTATGTGCAAATGAAGAGACAAAACATCTAATTATACATCCAAATTTATCTGCATAAACATACACAATATAACTTCTGAGCTGTGGGGGGATAGAATTGCTAAACCAGAAGCTAATTCAGTTTCAGGCTTAGGAGCCTTGATTTTCTGTGACATGTTCATGATTATTTGATTCTCTAAACTGTTATTTATTCACACATCTGAGCTAGCAATTCATGCTTCAGTAAAAAAGCTCTTCAGGTTTATCTGCTGTGTAAACCTAAGAGGAAATCTTTCTGCAAAAAAATACTGTTAGTGTAGAAAGTAAGACTTTTTTCTTTAATGACCTCTTAAAATCCAGCCTAGCTTTTGCCATATTATATCAGAATTCAGCCGTTAACTCTTATGTTGAAAAAAAAGTTCTCCTAAGCACAAAAGTCTGAAAATACTCATTTTCAGACAGATGCTGACATTGAAGAATAACAGCCCCAAAAAAGGAAGTCTGTGAAGTATAGAATAAACTGAAAAAGAGAAAAAAACCTGATTACAATGCCTGTCCTGTAAGAATTAATTCATCCTTTCCCCCTGCTAAAAGCAGAGACTTATAACTTATAGTTAGCATCTGTGGTTCATTATTTTCTCTACCCCCTAATATAGCATGAAGATTGTCTTTGTTAGTTGAAGGTATTCATGTTGTGAACACAATTGTTGAAATGTTAGAGATTTTATAGAATATACAAGATGCTTCAGCTGAGAAGCAGCGAAGAATGTTCAAATAATCATTCTTAGAAGATTCCCTTTTTGTTCACTTCAGTACAATACATTTTTCTCCAATCAGCGGTGCAAGTCTGCCACTGTGACATTTTGTTAGAGGCCAGTACACCCACTGAGATAGCTGTGATTTGCTTCCAGGATGATCCAAAAATAACCCTACCAGTAGGTGTATAGGAAGGTCTGACAGTTTGCTAAAGAATGAATTGAGGTAGATGTTTCATGTTGGAAAAGATCGGTTTAAAATGCAGAATGGTACTCTTCATACTGCAGTACAAACTGATTATTTTTGTACCATTTCATGTGGAATTAATGCAGGTTCCATTATTATAAAATCATTTAAAATAAGGTACCATTATTATAAAATCATTTAAAATAAGCTTTATTTGTTTTGCAGTACAGAGAATACTTCCCTAGTATAACGTCCATTATTTTTAGGATAAAGATACAGTTGATAAATATAACATATATCTTAAACAAAGGTTTATAAATACAGTATATATACAGTACACATACCCTGGATGGATGCTTAAACAACCCAAGAGTATGATTTTCAATTTTATATTTAAATCTAGTTATATTATTTGCACCATTATCTTAGTGCTCAGAGCACAGAGCAGTCCAATGCCTTAATGCTGATCTCAGCACCAATTTTTTAAAAGTATGTGTTTGCAAGGAAGCCATGGAAGAAAATCTTGCCTTAGCATGCCCGCCACCCAGTGCCTGTCACTTGACTGCATAGCTCAAGGAGATTTGTGATGGGAGAAGTATATTTCTGAACTGTTGTGTGTTAGCTGGGCTTACCTACATAGCGTTAACTTTCTGAGTCTGTGGTTAGGCTCGTAAATAAGTGAATTGGTTTTGACTGCTCTTAGTGCCCAGAGATTATGCTACTTCTTGGAGAGATATATTGGTACTAAGCCCATCTGATAATTAGGTCACCCTTAAGCAGGCATCCAAACACGAGTTGGAGCCAAAAATAGGAAACTGGGCATGCATTTTTGACCTATATTTGTATTTTTAATAGTGCTTCAAAATGTCTTAAAAGACTAAAAAAGAAAAGAGTAGGAATTGCGGCTAAAAATCTCCCAGAGTCCCAGTACAGTAAAAGGAGAGGTGAAGGGTGATGAATTCCCACGGAGCCTCCCTGGAACAGCACTGTCTCTCCCTGGTCTCCTCATTTGGAAAAAAGAGCCCGTGATAACCTAAAGGATGCCGCTGGCAGCAGACAGGCCATCAATTAACTGGAATGACCTGTTTGCATATTTGTCCCTTAAAATATAACAGGTCTTTGTATATTCTCCTAGCAAATCGGTTTCTGAACAGGTGTATCAATGCAGCCTAAAGGATCTGAGGGAAGTTCAGTTGCTAAACGGCTGGGCTTAGGGTGGGCAGAAGCCGTCAGTGAAGAAGTGTGAGGCTGCCCGACAACTGCAGACAGAGACATTTCGCAAAAGCTCCTTGCCTCTTTTTTGGAATCAACATTATCAATTTATGAATTTTTGGCACAGAAATCTCCGACTGTTTCCTCAGAACTGCATAAATACCAAGGTTGTATGCTGAAGGACAGAAATGCATGCATATTTTTCAGTGAAGCATTGTGCTAGTTAATTCTTTGGGGCTTTTTTTTAGGAAACAGTGTACAGTACTAAACCATGGATTAGTAGGATCTAATTCAACAGGAGACATGTTTGTTTTTTAAACATTAGTACATTATCATCTTCGTAAGGTATTAAATCCATTGCCTTAGCACATTTCAGGATTTACTTTGCTTGCAGTGTACAAATAATGCTTTATAATACATTATATTTTGTAAGTGTCTCTCTACCCCACTCTTAATCTCTATTTCAAGCCACAGGAATCCCAGTTTGTAAAAAAGGCTATTTTTCTTTCTGTTGGAAGTACTATTTCAAGTTCATTCAGGGTTGTTTTCTGCGAAAGAAACATGATACTATCAGCTTGGCTACACAGGTACATATGTGAGATTATATACTATATATCTTACAAGAAGTTCCAAGCCCAGAAAATGCTGGAGTTCATAATATTCAGGAAATAATACAAATCTTAGCAAAATTCATACACTTGAAGGAGCTTTCAACTATTTAAGGTTTACTACTGCCAGCACTGCTTCTTCAACCCTACTGAATTGTGCACGTGTCCATGGATACTCATGGTCTGTTTTCCTAAGGCAGATAAGTTGTGCAACATAATGGGAATTAGAGTTTATGAATGTCTTTAACCTAATTGTTTCAGCATTGTCTGAAAAGAGCTAGTTGTTTGCATATGGGGCTGCTGAGTTATTTTATGCATTGGCCAAACAAAAATATCTCCAACAACTGCATGAGTTTAAAACCAAATAAAGTAAACCCTTGACTGCCTTTGCTGTTCGCGGAACAAAAATGTGCAATATGAAAAGAATGCAGTGAAAAGAACCAGTGCCACATTGAACTACGTATGACTTTACAAATGGTCTGCAAAAGACCTGACTGAGTAATTTTACATGAGACAAGATAATCCTTGAGTTCTGCGGCTTACAGAGGTGAATGACTATATATTGTGGTGTGCTATTACAATGAGATTGGGCTTGCACACCCCACTAAAAATCCCTTCTTCCATGGAAATTATTATTCATGCACTTTCTCGACTCATAACTCCTATACCTACAGACTCAAATTTTCAATATATAATTTATCTCATCTCTGTTCTAAAATACCACGGGTAGGACTCCTAAGTGTCTGAAGTAAACAAATCTTTTAGGCATATCTTCCTGCAATGGAAAGACAAACATCTCCTAAGGACTATTCACCTAATCTTAAGACAGACGTATTAGAGAGGTGAAAATGAAGATGAATCAGGCCATCCTCTCCCATGTACTAGAATTTGAATTGCCATATATGCATGTGATTAGCACTCTTGCAACAAAAACATTGCTTACCTTGAACTATAAGCTTGGACTCTACTGACACTCTTTTTTTTATGGAGAGATGCTACTGCTTGTTGTTTGTTATTGCTTAGTGGTGAAAGTATGTCAAAGATGTTGCAGGCACACGGGGGGCAGTGTGAAGGAACCTGTACTCAAGGCAGGAGATCCTGGCCTCAAGTAGAGCCTTATTGATTCTAGATCAGAAATTCTTCGGAAAGTGGTTTAGAAGTGGTTGTATGCTGAAGTGGCTCCACATGGAGGTCATTTCAGCATCGGGACACGAGTCCCTGAACAATAGCTTGCTCCAAATTGTGTGAGATAGCAGTAATAAACATGAGAGCACAGCTGGAAGTTCCCTGTAGAAATGCTAATGCTCTGGTTTTGATTTGAACTCAGCGGTGCTTCGATGAACACAGGCCACAGCCCTTGGCCCCACTGAGCAAAACAGAATCATAAATGCTCAGTAATTATTTTATGTTTTCTTCATATTGTGGGGTTTCAATTTGGTTTGATTTCAGTTTGAGTTACAGTTGGAAATATCTAATGGTCAGCTATGAAGTTTAACCCAAGCCAGTCCACTGTGCCTTATCAGTCTCTTCCCTAGCCTCTCTTTCAAGTACTTCCTACCCAAAACCAAGAGCAATTTATCGTTGTGGTCTGCTGGGGAGAATGCACGATATGTTGCAGGCACAGTGCTGAAATAGGATATATGACTTGTAGTTTACACTAGAGGTGGATGGTCTCCACTGAGCAATACATTTCAGCAAAACAGAAGCATCAGTGTGGAATTGGCTCAGAATATTAACTTGCTTTTTACTCTCTCTCTCCATCTTCATAACCTCACAGGAAAATGTACCCTTAAACACAATAGCCTAGATTCACAAAGATATGCCCGATCAATAAACCCTTGTTTCCTAAAATACCTTCTGTTAGACAGATAGGTTTGGAGGAAACTTACGGAACAGAAGACTAGAAAACTACAAAAATAACCAGCTGATAGGTTTGTCTGCCGTACCTGTAGTACCTTTGCATCCTTCTTTGCACCGCTGTGGAAGGTCCTTGGTGTAGACACTAACTTCAAGACAATCAGAAATGTCAAGTTAGGCTTTGAGATAAATGACACAAGTGATTAAGATAAGTGACCCTGATTTTCACTTGTCCCAAGCTCACAGAGCTTCCTGAGCTCTCAAAGACCCATGCACTACTGAAGAGTATGGATTTATGAGTTTAAAGTTAGTCTCCAGTTCTTGAAGACCTTGGCTTCTTCTGAATTTGCAAAGAATTTGAATGAATTGGTACACCTCTCTATGTTTTCTTTTTTTTCCTTGTATAAGTGAATGTACTCAAAGGACTTTGTAAAATATAAAGCTGTTTTCAGAAAGCCAGCTTCACCCAAAAGGATCACCATGGGGAAAGGCTCCTCTCCTCTCCCTCTCTCCCTCTGTCTTGCTTAGTCTCATTTGCACGTGCGTGCACACAGACACACAGAAGCGACCAGAGGTTGAGCGGATGCTGCTCTCCCTTCCTCCTTTCCTCACTGGTGCTTCTCTTTTCCTGTACCCTGCGAAGATATGGACAATCTTTCACAGGAATTGTTCACCTGTGAGTAATGAAGAAGTAGAGGGACACTGACTTATTTGAGAAAGGCTGTGATATTAGTATATGTCTTTCTATATTGTCATTCTTGTTTCCCCCTGACTCTTTCTTGCTCTCTTGCTTTTCTGGTGCTCTTTCCCTGGAGCGTGTCTGTCACTTTTATTTTATTCTATCCAAGCACAAGCAGAGCACTTAAACTTACTAGATTCTTCCTTTTTGACATGTCAGACAGCACTTCCAAGATACCAGAAAATGAGCAAGTTTTTACTTCTCTCTCCACACCAATGGCAATGTGTTTGTCAGAGGACCTTATGGAGAATTAACTGCCCCAGACCAGGAAAATCTACCTCTCCTTTGCCAAAAATTGCCCTGAGAAACAGAACCAGTGCATGCTGGTGCTATGTTAGCGACTGGGAGACCACCAGGGTGCATGGTGAATACTTGGATTGGCTGGAGATCACCATAAAGGGCAGACAATTTCATGCCAATCACACATGCTAGTTAGATTAGAATACTGATAAGCCCTTTTGAAAGGCCAACTGCATCTCCTTTCAGCAAAAATATTAAAATGCCCCCCTTTCCCCCACCTCCCCCCCCAGATTCTCCGCAAGAATAAATTAAAACTTGGAGGTGTGGTTATTATCACAGAATAATTAGACCCCATGGGATTAGAGACACTCAACGTTTGTTAATGCCCCTGGGTTGTGATTATCTAATAATGATGATGCCTCTGTCATCGCTTAATTATTCTTCCCCTTTAAAATGTTCCTTATGCAGTCAGAGCCCATAGAGTGTGCTCATTTCAGACAGAAACGCAACTGCAAATTCCTGAGAGCAATGTCACATGGGCGGTGTGATTGACTTACCCACTTCTCCCCCACGCCCATGTTTATAATCCTCATTTCATAAGCTCCATCATTACTATACTTGAATCGCTCCTCTTTTCCATAAGAGACATTTCCTTTGCGTGTTTAGGAGAAAGGTTTTGGGCCTCCATCTCTTTAAAACAACCAGTTGTTGTTAGTGCTACATAAAGAGAATACACCTTAATCAATTGACCTTAAACATGTAAGATCAGATCTGACCAGAATCCTGCATAACACCAGAACGGTGGTCCAGATTCCCCACTACATAAGAACGTCCTACGGTTGGGTGCCATTCTCCTCTGTTTAAGAGAGTACCACAACCAAAATAAGATGTTGAAAATCAGACCAAAGTTGGAAGCTTTGCATAGACTTTGTCCAACACAACTAAACTTTGTGCAATATCTTTAGTCTTTCACTCAGGCCAGCAGGTGTTCGTCTTGTCTGGATACAGCTTGCAAGACATTGTTCCAAACATCGTTGGTTTTTGCAACTAAAGATTAGAAAGAAAAGAGAGAATGCAGCCTTAATCTGATTATCCTTAAATCCAGTGTTGTCTCTTAGCTTTATTATCCCTCTTGTACTAACAAAGGGACAAAGGAATATTCTGTTTACCCAAGAGATTTTGGGTAGTAAACAAAGATTTTAAATTCAACTTGCTAAAATTAGAGATTTCTACTGTGGGTTTAATATTTCTTTTCCTTTTTTCCCCAACTTTTATATTTTTTTTTTTATGTCACTGACTGGGGAGATGTTAGAAGTATTAAAATAATTTTTATTTTCTTTTCTTACTGCATTTACTCTCTTCGCATAATTTCTTTATATCCTTTCTTTCTGTTCTTCTACTATGATTTTATTTTCTGTTGCACGTGGCTAAATCTAAAGGAAACTAAGAGGAATCTAAAATCTCAAGGAATCATCCAAGGTCGGGACCTCCCTTTGTTAGATGTAGAACTAGCCCTGGAAATCTAGCCCAAACAAAGCAGTTGTGGCACCCTAGAATCAGAAGCACAGCCAAGAGTTAAGTGGCATATTCGGTGTCAACCTCTATTCCTGTAAACAGACCCAAGAACAGAAGCCAGGTCTCCTGTTCAGTTTTCTGCCAACACATCTTCATTCTTCAGCTTTCTTTCGTTCTGCCTCAGTGTTACCTGACTTTTCCTACTTTTCTGCTACACTGTTCCACTTTTCATAGGTTCATAGAATAATCGAGGTTGGAAGGTCCCTCAGGTCTGTAGGCCAACCCCCTGCTCAAAGCAGGGTCAGGTGTAAGGTGAGATCAGGTTGCTCAGGGCTTGATCCAGTCAAGTCTTGAAAACCTCCGAGGACATGGACTGGGCAATCTGGGTAATCTGTTCCAGTGCTTGACAATCCTCACGGTACAAATGTTTTTACTTATATCTGGACTGAACCTCTCTTGTTTCAATTTACCTCTCATCCTCCCACGATGCATTACTGCTCTGTCTAGCTGATGACCTCCTGATAAGTACTGGGAGGCTCCTTTAGGTCCACCTGAAGCCATAACTTCTCCATCCTGAACAAGGCCAGCTTGTTACAGGATGAGTGCTCGAGCCCCTGACCATCTTGCTGGCCTTCCACTGAACTCCCTCCAGCTGATCAATGTTTTCCTTGCAATGAGGAGCCCAAATCTGAATGTAGTATTTAGATGTGATCTGACAAGCGCTGAGTAAAGAGGAAACATCACCTGGGTCTCCTGGCTCTTCTCCTGTTCCAACAGCCCAGGATGCTGTTGGCTTTCTTTGCTGCCGGGGCATGCTGCTGGCTCATGGTCACCTCCCACCAGGACCTCCCCAGGTCCTTTTCAGCAGAGCTTCTCCCTAGCCCATCCATCCCCACCCTGTGTTACTGAAAGGGATTATTCCTTCCCAGGTGCAGGCCTTTGCATCTGTCCTTTTTAAATTTCATAAGGTTCCTGTTGGCCAACTCCGCCCATCTGCGTCCCTGTGAATGGCAGCCATTTAGTCAGGAGCAGTTTAAGTCAGATCTGTTTTATCTAGCCCTTGGAGTCAGTGAGCTCAGGAAGGCAGCAGAAAATCAGAAATACACCCAAATTCAGTACAAGAAAGAGGATTCTGGACTCAGACAACCGCCAATACAGATTTGACAGGAGTCCCTCTCAAAAGAGAACATGTTTTCTCTGCAACTTCTCATGCTTAAAGTCATAGAGATACAGAACCTTAAATTTGGGGGTAATATTGATCCCTGGTGCGCTACTAGATCATCTTAATCGGAGCAAAAAAAAACTTTGAACACTGAGTTATTTCAACTCTCCATTAAGCAAAACAACAAGAACAAAGTTGTGGTTCACAGCCAAGCGGTGATAAGCAGGTAGCTGATATCAAAGTAAATGTTGAGCTTCCTGTTGTGCCATGCGTTAGGTGGTGACAGGCAATTGTGGAGTGTAACCGAGAGCCGCCTAAAGGCAAGCTGTCAGCAGGGCTGACACAGTTACTGCTGTGAATCTCTGTGTGGAAAGCCCCAGCATAGTTAAGCCGGTCTTGGAGCTGCCCTGAAGCCCTGCAGCACCAGAAAGCTGGTTCTGCTCCAGAAACATTAGCTGCTCTTCACATGGATGGGGTGGGTGAAGGTCTACAACAATCCTCTATGCAGGCAAAAAGCTGAAGCTGCCCTTGCTTTTCTTTGCCCATTCTCTCCTTTAGTCCTGCCCTAAAACCAAAATAATGTTTCCAAAAAGAAACTTCACTTAAAATCTTTGAAATGCCTCTTCGGTATTCTTAATACCTTAGTCCCAGGCCTGCAGTGTGACTGTGTATCATTTCCAGACAGTACGCCAGTGTTGGAAGAGGAGGAAGGGAACAGGACAAGGCGAAGAGGAATGGAGAGAGTGCACAGCCTACTGTGTATCACCACCCATAAAATAGTGCCAACTTAGCATATATAGTATGGAGTTTCCAAGAGACACTTTTTTTCTGTGGTATATGACTTTGCTGAGAAGTCATTGGAGTTCTTTATTACTTAGACATTTACCAAAAAAATTATTAAGGAAAGAATGGAGTCAATTACACACTGCCAATGATCTCTCTGCTAAATCATAGCAGTACATGTGTGATTTGAATAGGTCCTTTTCTTCAGAGCAACAGTGAGAGGGAGTGCTTATCTAGTACTTTGTTTCATCACCAAGTGCTCAGGCAGCCTCCCTGGACCTTCCAGTTGACCTCCTCTGTTGGGGAAGAGGATTCATTTTATAAATTAGCCCTGAGACATGAGAGGGGTGGGATTTGCCCAAGGCTGTACTACAGACAAACATAGGTCTGTGATTTTCTTCTTAAGTATACCTAGAAGCCCTATCAAGGGCACTCCTTGGTCTTAGGTGTAGGAAGAAAATAGGCATGACAAAAATGTGCCTGTGCCTCCAAGAGACAGCTTTCTAAGAAACCAGCCAGCAACTGGGAAGAAGCAGAATTAGACCTGTCTTGCAGCAAAGAACATAGCGAGTGCTTTATCCAGGGCAGCACAACAAGTTTGAGGCAGAACTGGGAAAGGCATCAATAGCATCTAGTAGTTCAGCTCATCCTGCATGCTTTTGTGCAAGGCCACCCTACTTTGTATGACGTGCACTGTAACACTGCGTAAGTCCCTGCTGTCTAGCTCCTTTCTCTGACAGGGTATGCTTTGCAGAATAGTGCACATCCTCTGCAGATTAGCTCAGAATTGCCCAGCATCAGGCAATTCTCTGAGCCCGAGATTTGATTGAGGTGATTACATTCAAACTCCTGAGTTTGCATGGTTTGGCATTGGTTCTGCACGCAGGACGAAAGCAGATGCCTTGCTTTCAGACCACCAGCTTGTTAACACAACATGTGGCCGACAGGAAGGGCAGGATCCATCCCACAACACATTTCCTCGCTGAATGGTCTACGTCTACTTTGAGTTCACCATCTCAATCAGTGGCAACAGGGACACTTCCAGAGGGCAGTTCAGCCCATCTTGAGATAGAAATCTAAAGGTAGGGTGTCTGAGTTGGAGGTCTCTTAACCTCAGAGACAGTCCAAAAGAATAGTTTTGACTAGACTAGCTTAAACTAACAGTGAGGCTGCCAAAGGTGGGGAAATTAATCCCATCCACAGTGTGCACAGCAAAGCCAAAGAAATATTTACACATCATTGCCTTTCCTAGATGCTGTTATCCTGAGTCTAGTTTTCCAACCCATGTAAATCCAGATGATGTAAATCATCGTGACTCTATGGACATTATCTAGCCAAAAGAATGGCCAAAAGTTTCTATGCTAATACCAGTTGTTTTTCTAGGTTGGCATAGTTTTTAGGAATTGTGTTGAAACATTATTTAAATTAAAAGGGAAATGGCTCATTGCTAGTTTAGATTTCTATTAAAAAAATCTTTGGCCTAAAAGGTGCTATAACCTTTTACAGGCAGAAATAAATGTGTTGAGGAGAACAGTTGAAAATGCCAGCTCCTTCCAGCCTTAAAAATCTCTATGAATGCAACATTACTAGTTAAACACAAATATCTATACTGTGTAGAGCAACCACTCCAAATGAAAATGTGTTCTCTGTATCAAAGAGAGCTCTGTTAAAGAATGTATTAACCAAAGGCTAAGTCTCTTTATTCATAATGAAGTTGATAGCAAAAATTTCATCAATTAAATGGAGGAAGCACAATAAGATCAAATGGCTGGGGTTGGGAGTGATTTGGGGGGGTGCTGGGGAAAGGCTGCAGCCATGCATTTCTCCATTTCACAGCTTCCTAATAATATTATTTGTATTATTTGAAGTTTTCTGGATGTTTATTAAAGTGGAGTTGAGTTTGGAAGAAAGAGGAGGAAGGTTGTGAGACTGACACAGAAATGTGGGGATGGAGGGGTCAATGAAGAAGAAACAGTAAGGTCTCTAATAGTAAAATAAATATTTTTTACCTTCTCACCTTTCGTGGCTGGAGGTGGTAAAGTGTTCTGTAAAGTCTCTGTATGTGGCCTGGATGGAGAAGGCAACAGGTAACCAGCATGCAGTGTACCTGCAGGAAAGAGAGCAGATTTTTCTACAGGTTACTGGACAACTCTTTACTCTTACAAGTCTAAACCGACCTCTTTATCCAATGCTTTGATATTATTTTCACATATTAATAGATTTTTAAGGTCAGTGGGGAATATGATGAACATCTTGTCTGAACTCTTGCAACAAAAGCCAAAGGATTGAACCCCGTAACTCCTGCCAATAGTCTCTGACTGAGCAACAGCCTCTTTGAGAAAGTTGTCGGCTTATTCCAATGACTGATGTTAGAGTGGGAAAAGTTCCTTTGAGTAGACAAAGTCTTATCTATCATGTTCTGATGTTTATCCAGGGCTTAGCATTGTGAGGGAATGATCAGAGCAGCTGGTAAAAAGCATCTCTGTTCTTCACCAACTATTATATATTCAGCCAGCATTCATCAGGCTGGAGCTCCAGTCTGCTGAATCTCTCCCTCTAGCTTCAGTATTAGCTAACTCACTTAATACTGCCCCAGAAACGTATTGAGTCCCTGACATATATAGGTTTTAAGGAGGCAAGGATAAAATTCCGAGTATAAAGAGAAAAATAATACACCGAATATTGTGGATACAGGGTGTGCCATACAGAGTGACACCAGAAGCCCGAGTCATTTGGACTTTTTTTGTGTGTTTTGATTTTCCTCACTGTTGCACCAAATGCTGGTGCACCAGTAGCACAAAGAGCGCAATTCCTAGTGGCACTACAGCTCCGTACATCAAGCTGTCTGAGTACCTGGAGACAGATGCCTACTGTTTATTAAGCAGCACTATGAAGTGATTCGATTCAGAGCGGCAATGTTCTGGTGCGGAGGATGGAGGGAGTTGTGAAATGTTTTCTTTTCATTTATTTGGTGGCAGGGGAACCTGGTAAAAACCAATTTATAAATTCTGTAGGTATCCAATCTATTTTTGTCATCTGGACAACTAAAAGCCATAAATATAGAATAACACTATTCCGACAGTGAATTATACTTCCTTTGCCATTACTCTGAGCAGTTGTGGAGCCCAAGAGCTTTGCTTACACGAGAGAGTTATACAGGTTCCCCCAAAGTAGTGCAGTCATCTACTGTTACCACAAGGCATGTGATTTTTCTTTTTTCCCTTTGGTTCAATATATGTTACATGTTTTTAGTTGAAAGAAACTAGAAAAGGGCAAAGGACAGGAGAAGCATAGTCCTTGTCTTTAGATGGATTTCAACGTAATCTGGGAGCACATGAGGTAAAAACTTTCAGCTGGCCTAAGCCTCCATGCGTGTCTTGTAGGACCTTTTAACTTTTGTTTCATCTCCCTTTAAGTTTTTTGGGGACAAGGAATACCATTGCTTCACCTGTTGGTTTTATCTAGCATTTTGTGAGAAATTTTCACCTCTGTTAATATCTTGGACCTTTTTTCGCCCCTTTATGACAGTATTGTAGCTCATCACTGTCTTCATCTTCATTTCATACATGCAGGTCTCAGTCAAAGGGAAGGAGATAACTAGTGTGGAGTCTCTCAGGAAACCTCACGCAGCAAGGTGCTGGATCTGTCCTTTACAAGTGCCCTAATAAAAAGAGCTCCCTTCATTTCTGCTCACCCCATGTTCAATAAGATAATGGAAACCACACAATTTGTTCAGTTTCTTTCTTCTCAAAGAAATAATAAGCCAGAGGAAAAAGCATTGTCCCAGTGGATCTGTGAGACAGATCACCGCTAAGCAGAAGAAATAGCCACAACAAAACGCTGATTTCTGAGGTGCTTCAGTGCTCCAACTAGTATTTTACATTGATGAAATGCCAAGTCATTATTTAGGCAAACTAGATAATCTGCATTGCAACTTCAAATGGGAGAATCACTGAGGCACCTGCTCTGTGTTTGTCTGATGGAACAGAGAAATTTTATATGAATAAAAGAAGAAAAGAGATGTTGGCCCCAGATACTGGCCATCCCTAGAGCATGTGTTTGAGCAGTGAGACTATGATAAGAGCCACCACAACGCACTCAGTGGGCTGCGCAAGAGGGAAGGATTTAATCAGGGTTTTTTGCCTTCTCCAACAGATGTGTTGACAATCCATAAGTGTATGGCTCTCATTCGCAGGAGTTATTTGCCCCCAAGAGCTTTAATGTAATTTTCAGGCAGTTTCCTAGCCCCCATTTCACTCATTTCTTAAATATATGTGTTTCCTCAAGAGAAAAGGGTAATAATCCTCTGAAACAGAAATGGATGGAATTCAGCCCAGTCAAAACCAATCAGATCCTTCAGATTTGAGGTTTATAAACTTCATTTAAATGATCTGCTAATGAACGTGAGCAGAAACACGGAGCAGTGTTGGTCACAGGGAATTCACTGACATTCATTCACTTTGATTTTTTCTCTCTTCTCTGTTGGTGCCCACATTATCTGACAAAAGTGGTTTTTTACTTGGTTTTTTTATTACTTTTTCTTAAAATCAAAGATATTATTGGCTTCTTATTGCTTTGTGGAGAGAGATTGAATAATCAAAGCTGCTTCTATATGCAACGTATAAAATTATTCAAGTTAACATTGCAGATGCTAGGGAAGTGGGGACAAGGAATGCCTCACGGAGTCTGGAAATCTTTTCTCACCCACACCAGGAGAGTCCTTTGTACTTTGAGGCCTCATGAGTATGAAGGCTTGTCTTTGGTGGGTCTTAAGGTTGTAAAGGTGGGTTATTTGTAGGTTAGAGCTTTAAGATTTAGCCACAAAGTGAAAAAGTTGCCTCCTACTTTCCTTACTGGATCCTGCCAGCTGTAGAGACTTCACTTTCTTGAGGGTTCACTGAGTAATCTGATGTGTTCGACAGCTCAAAAGAGCGTCAAGATAAAAGTGGTCTTAACCATTTCACAGCTAGGTAATGAATAGGAGCAAAAAAGCATGATGTAGACATGATGTGCCTCCAGTAAATCATCAACAAAACTCTGACTTTAAAAGTTCACTTTTCAGAAGATAATGCAACTTTTTAAAGGAAGAGAAAGAAAGTCTTTATGATTGATGCACTAAAGTAGGGCTCAGGAGACAAGCTAAAAACCTAATTGCTTCTGCAGCTTTTATGAGTGTGATTCATCTGTTATAACTTTACCTACCTGTAAGTTAAGTGTTTAATCTACACTGGTTATTCAAGGCCCTTCTATGAGAGAGACACGCATTTCTAGTTCATCCAACCTATCCTACATGATAGCTCTTCCTAAGGTGCTTTATTACTTTCCTATGACAAGAGCGTGAGTCTCTTTCTCTTCCTAAGCATGTAGTTTAGATGGATTCATCTCATCCACCTTTATCATTCCCTTGGTGTTGTAGCAGCAAGGACCTTTTCTCCACCTGAGCCTCAGCTTCCCCTCTGGCAGAACTTTTGGGGATGCGTATAGTATCATTTATGGGGTGCATATACATGACTAGTTATGTGCAAAGGCCAGGCTGAAAGCCTGCAATAAAACGGATAGTAGTGACATTTTGTATTTGGCTGGTCATTCTTCTTTTTGTAAACTTCAAGGCTTTAAATGATGTTCATACAGTGTCCTAGAGCAGAGCCATAATGGCATAGTGTCTCACTTAGAAGAATTAAAATTTCTTTTAGAACACTTGGGGCCCAGAACAGGAAGCTGTTGTATGACAAAATTACTATGAGTAATTCTATTTTTTTTTCAATGATGGAGTTTAAAATGTGGCAAAATCTCAATAGCCTGGCTAGCTGATCCACCTGGGATGCTAGGTTGATTGACAAACTTTTGAGAAAGTGACTGATCCCATACTTACTGTTTCTGTATTATGTTTGCAAATAATAGCACAATGCTAAATTTTGTGATCCAGTCTTTGTAGTTCAAGTCTCATCAACACTTCCCATGAACAATCATACTATTAATATCTTGAACAAGGTTGGTCTATTGGTCTCATTTTCTTTTTTTCTTTTTCTTCAAAGTAGCCCTGTTGTTGTGCTCAGTGTTATTGTAAACTGTTTTGTGATCAACTAAAATAAGCAAAATATGGCCTCAATTTTGTCTTGCCTTTTTTTTCCTTTCAGTGGCTGCATCAACTGCTAATTCCACAGCTGGTGCGGCCATGAATTCTTTGACTTCTCTGGGTACTCTCCAAGGATTGGCTGGAGCCACTGTTGGACTGAATAATATTAATGCACTAGCAGGTACCGTAAACAGTGAGTATTTATTGCTGTGGTGGACAGCCTTCCCCAATAATCATGCCACAAAAACTATCAATTGTAAAGGGATGATATGATTATTTTTAATCTATATACAAAATAAGGGGGTCAAGTTGATCTAGTTCCATTCATGGTACATATGCAGTTCTGGAGTCTTTTAGTTGCATATAGTTTCCTCTGCAAAGTGAAGTCCCTTGGGTTCTCTGCACAAAGACTCCTTTTCTGGCAGGGCGTATGGAAGGTAAAAGAAATGTCACAAGGGATTTGGGTTATCTAGGTTATAGGAGAGGCTCCTTTTTCATTTAGGGAGTCTGACAACAGGTATATCACCCCAATGTACAAAACCTCACTCAGAAATGTAGTGATAAGAAAGATGTTTGCCACAGAGGCAGTCCTTTTAAAATGTCTGTAGGAATTATCAAATTGACTTGAGAGCAACATACTTTAAAAGTGAAGGCAAGTCTTTGGCTTTTAATTGGCAAGTATAAGAGAATGATGCAGTCAGTCGCCTGTAATACTAGAGCATGCACATCTATCCTATGACATCTTAAACAAACCCTGGCATCTCCAGCTAAGTAGATGCCGGTAGTTGTTAGAACATTCTTCCTTGTTCTTAGCCTTGGTCGAGATTTTCCTGAAGAAGAAGGATTTTTTTTTTATTATTGTTTCTGCTATGATGACTTCACCTTTGCCTGCAATGGAAGAGATTTGTCCAGCTGCATTTTCCCCCTCCCTTTTTTTTAGCTGCTGTTGCTCCTTGCATTTCCTTTTGCAATGCAAGGAATCTATTTGGTCATTGCCAGTCCATGACCCATCATAATGTACCCCCAGGAATGGATGTCCTCCTCAGTATCTCTTGCTCACTCTGATGCTCTGCATGATGTCCTTTTTGTCACTGTTACTTGGCTGCTCACCCAATCTTCTTGTTCTGTGATCTCTGGTTGTCATTGTTGGGAGCTGGGAAGGAAGGGGGCTAATGGATGTCCATGTAGCAATGTTGAGTGGTTGCATGGGGTCTTGTGTAAAACAGGTCTTGCTTCTGGCAAGGATATGTGTATTTCACACAAACAACCTCACAGTACATATGACTCAAGAACAACTTAAGAAAAGTAAGTATTAGGTCCCAAAATGGCAGATGTTAGTTTCCTTTCTTATTATTACATTAGCATTAAAGCAAGCCACAGAAAATGGCATGCATGAAAAGCTAACTTATCTCCTCTCCTGAGCTCTTGTAGTAAGAGAGCTACCCTGTCATAAGTAAGAAATCATTAAAAGTCCTTTCCTGATAAACAGTCATTGTGCTTTACTTGGTTTACGAGAAGTCACAATATCAAGAGTGAAGTATGGCATCCCACTCCTTCCCTCCCGCGAGTACTGAGAACCCAGGCACACGGGAGCACTCCAAGATAATGTCCCCTTCATCAAGACCAAGCAAGAATGAACCACCTATGAACTCTTGACTTTGCAGGGGAACCCTTCTGTTGCACTCCTTTTAACACTTCTTGCTAGGCTACAAAGAGTTGACATTTTCTCAGCAAGTATTTTGAAGTGATGTGTGTGCAAACTTATCTGCATGTATCATTTAAAGTATTAATGACGTATTCACAACCTGGTACTAAATTTCAGCTTGTTTTAAACCACCATTACTGCCATGGACTTGTACCAACAGTGGCTTTAGTCCCAAATCTTCTCCATGGATGTTTTTATGGACACAGAGTGTACATGCCTAGAATATCTGTATGTGTATAGCACTTACAAAATGTATGTGGATATGTCTGTCTATGTATATACATATATGAGAGAGATCTAAAGAGGGGAAACTGCTTCCCCACAACACAACACAGTGTTGTGGCACTGTTTCTCTCAAAAGGGTGACACTGATTATCAATTTCAGGTACTTGTGACGCTAATGATAGCAAAGTACAACCACCTCCCCTGTCTATTTTAATGACGAGCCAGTGCTTTTCCTAGTGACCATGTCTGATCCAGTCATTCACACTCAAACCTGCCTAGGAGTTTGCCTTCGGGAAACCTCATGTTCAATGAGTCTGATGTTTCACACCATGCCATGGTCTTAAGCACTCAAGTAAAAACATTCGTTGGTCGTGGAGGTTCCAGAAGTAATTGTGCAGAGAAGTTGGAATTGAGTGACATGCTTCTAATTGGAGAATTAACAAGAGTGATCCAAAGCACAAGTCAAGCGGAGCTTAACCCAAAAATTAATCAGAAGGTGGCACTGGGCTTGGGCATTGATTTACACAGAGGTGTTGGAAGAGATACTCTTCTGTTGAAGCCATGTCCAGCTCTGTATGTGGGAATCACAAGAAGAATGTCTTCCAGGCTGAGCTCACTAGGAGACTTTTATCTGTTTTCTGGATCCTGGCTGGGTCCATGAAAAAGAAGCTGGGCTATGGAGACTAATAGTGCTCTCATTGTAGAGAGAAGCATTGTAGAAAAATGTCTGCAGGCCTTAAAAATTAAAGAAAGTGGAGTATGGTAAGTTTAACTGTCTCCAAGGGTTTGGCAGCAGTTGTACGTATGTGTGGGGATTCACCCAATCTTCCTTCAGTTGTGCTTGAAGCATCTAAAACCTTGAATGACAAAACAGTAGACTGTCTCCTTTGGGCATGTAAATTTAAATAATGTAACTAACAAAAAAAATTACGAATAATGAGGAAAAATGAATAAAGAGGGAGGAAGAGATTCTTTGCAATTAAGAAAGAAGACCATTGATTCAGGGTACTGGACAGCTATGACACAATATTTGTGTGTGAACCCAGGGCAGTCACTTAGCCTTTCTGCCCCCATATTTACATCTGTAAAATGGAGATAAAACTGTTCGTGACAGATTTGAAGGTGCTTGGAAAGCACTTTGAGAGACCTTTGGACTTGCCAAGCATTGTCACTTCTGTATTATGTAAAGTAACTCAAAAAAGTAGAAGGCCATAGATGAGAGACTCCAAAAGGTTATTTCAGAGAAGTGAGGAAAGGACCAGAGTTCAATATCAGACTGAGGTGCATTGGTAGAGATAATAAAGAGATGGCAGAGATGTGTAACTGCAGCTGGACCTTGTAGATTTCATAAAAATGTAAAAAGGGAGAATAGGAAAAATGTCGAGAGCTTTCTGCAGATCTGTTTTGCTCAAGAGGGAAGCGTATTTAGACACACGCGCTGCAGCAGCAGTAGCCGTGCCCTTCCCAGAAGCAGTGCGGTGAGCCGGGGCTGTCTGGCTGTTTGCTAATCTGAAATCATTTGGTGGGAAGGGGCTATTGATTCTAGGTGAAAGAAGGGGAAGGATGCTGCCCACTGCAACACAAAGCATGTTTATCTAATAGGCTGATGACTCACAAAAGATAACATGTTATCCTAATGCTTCCTCCATTATCAAGTTATTTCAACACTATAATAAAAGGAGAGATACAAGCTGCTTTATCAGGAGCCTTTACTTTAACCAGTGCTGTGTGTACACCCATGCAAGCAATGGCACAAACCTAAGTACAAAAACATCAGAGCAGGTTAAGGTCAGGCTCAGGCTCAAATACTAATACTAATTATTATCGTTATTGTTATTATTATTACTATTATTTTGAATCTTCATTTTCCAAATGTCCTGTCTTTTAGATATAAGATGCTTCACAAGCTATCTTGGTTTGCAAGTTTTTGTTTTACAACTGGAACCATTGTACAACAAATATCTGGCTCTCTTGTGCTCTGACAGAGGTTTTTGTTCAAAGTAGTGGCAGCCAGTACCTCCTATCAGGATACAGCAATGCTCTGAAGTGGGGTGGAGGGGAAAGAGAAACCTTCAAAGTGTGAGACATTTTATTAAGGAAAGGCTAAGAATATCACATCTCTGTCAAGTGTTTAGTCACACAAATTATAGTAATATCAAAAGGTATAATTTATGCAGTACAATTCTCTTAATTGGCACAAACTCTGGTGGAGCCAGAAAGGTGCCACTTGAGCAATTGTCCTGATTATCGGAGACTCATAGGAATACACTTTTCGAATCTACATAAGAGATGGAAGAAAACTAGTAGGTCAACATCTTTATCCTCCTCTGTCAATGCAGGATAATTCCCTGCAGTATTCTTTCTATCTCTAAATTACTCATGTGATAAGGTTTATGCCACTTTTCTTGAAGATTATTTCCCAGTCTAATAGATTTCATTGTTAATTCACTATAAAGTGTCCTCTGCTTAATTTCCTCACTTTTCTCCAATTTATATATCACCCTTTATTATTGCTCTGAAATTAAGCCCTCTCTTTCTCAATGTTCCTAGCTTTTGGGTCTTGATATGGCTCTACCAGTTACCTCTTCACCCATCGTTTTGCCAACCGAAACACTACACAGTCAATGTCTAAGAAATGGTTGCTGGTGGTTCTGGGTGCCCCATTTTTCTGGTGACAGATCTACTGTACCTCGAGGGGCCTGATTAAGCCCTTCTAAGTTGTTTGTGAGCTGTTCACCTAAAAACTGGGGAGCATGGAATAGCGAGTTGTGCAGAAAATATGGCCTAACTCTCAGTCCTGAGGAGCACTTACTGCTCCGGTTGACACAAGTTGGAGGTGTGGGCGATGAACAGGGCTCTGAACTCTGCCACCCCTTCGACTGCCAAAGAGACTGTAGCTCTAACAGAAAAGTCACTTTTTCTGGAATTTCTGAAAAAAATAAGTGCGAACACTGTTAACTTCAACGTGGCTCATTTAGGAGCCACGATGAGGAACAGAAGCGACGGAGAGAGGCTGTAGCCCAGGATTTTGTCCACCATTGAGTCAGACTAGTAAAACTTCTTTTGCAAACTGCACTGTTTGCACGGATGAGGGATGCCATTTTCCGCACAGCTAGCAATCCAGTCTGAAATTTCCTCTTTGGCAGTCATCCCAGTTAAATTAATCTGTTATTTATCAGGATGTAGAATTGCTTTAAAGAAAAAAAATGAAGCAACTCCGCTTCCAGTGAGAAGACAGACATTGCTAGAACCAGATGCTTTTGTTTCTTCATGAAAGATGCCTAGTCTGGATGAAGCACTTTTAGTCACACTAGACATGCTGCTGTTCATCTCTTCTGGAGTAACTGGAGTAACTGGAGGAGGAGGGTGGAAGCGCAGAGCATCGCTGTCCATCTTCCTACCACAAACCTAAGGGATGAAGCCCGTAATTGTACAGAGGGTTGTTTCAAAATGCTGTTAATCGGCGTTCTCTGCTAACTGTATAAGCAAAACACTTCCGATATGGTGTGGTCATGGCCTGTTGCTAAAGACCCTGGTCAGAAAGAGTGGGTTTCCTCACAGACTGCTTTTTTTCCAGTGGTCAGCTTGCAAAGATACTGGTCAAATAGGTCCCACTCTCCCAGCTTCAGATACCCTCAGCAGAAGCACGGGTGTCAAGGGGGGTGGGCAGAGAGGCTTTCAGGAGCACCGAGCTGTAGAACTTGCCAGTAGCAGGCTGCATGCGAGTCCGTTTGACTGTGCAACCCTTGTGCTAAAGTGATCCTGACGCCAAAGTCGTGTTTCTTTGTTTTCAGTCCCATTTGGTGAAGTGCCGAGCTGCATGCACTGCTGTCGTTGTCAGTGTCATATAATACCAACGACTTTCGGAAAGCACTAATGAACAAGTGCAATTTCTTTTCTCTATTGTTGGGTTTTTTGTAAAGTTGCTCAAATGCTCTCAGGTATGGCGGCCCTGAACGGAGGACTCGGCGCAACAGGCTTGACGAACGGTACGGCCGGCACGATGGACGCGCTCACCCAGGCCTACTCAGGAATCCAGCAGTACGCTGCCGCCGCGCTGCCGACGTTGTACAGTCAGAGCTTGTTACAGCAGCAAAGCGCTGCAGGCAGCCAGAAGGAAGGTAAGTGCCCGCTGCCGGCGCAGCAAGCCCCGCGCCCAGCAAACTACGTTCGGCCGAGCGGAAGTGGCGTCATGGCTTCATTTCTTCACAGAGGCTTAACAAAGGCCCTCGAGTAGCCTAATCTTTGCCTTTTTTTTTTTCAGTTTTCTCCTGTTTAGTTACTTTCTTTAACTTCTAACGTAATTCATTTTTTAACCATTTGTCCTTCAAGTTATACTTAACTGACCGTCCTTTCTTATATAAAAGCGTTTACCAACTATCACGTACAAAGGCACCGGTAACAAAAATCATCCCTTTATGGGTGCCGTTCTCTCTTCTGGTTTCCATTTTCTGTGATAATGGATTTAATTTGATTAGGTTTAAGGTTTTGAGTTAATGACAAGATCCATTTTCACTTTGAGTGGTTCTTTGCTTAATTGTGGGTCTTGCGGGGAAGCAGCTAAGTGAATGATTGCCCCCTCTCCCCGCGCCAACAGCAAATAAACCTCAGGAAGTTACTGCTAAGAATAAATGAATACTAATTACAAGATGTTTAGGAAAATGAGGTTACCCTTTTCCCCTCTTCTGTTTCCCTGCACACTTCCCAGGCATTTTGGGGGTTTGTTTCTGTTTTCATTGCTTTCTCTCATCCTAATTTCCAGCTAATTCTAGAAGGACAGGAAAATATTGCGTGCTTTCTAAGATTATATCTATGTTGTCACTACTGTTCTTGACAGGGCTGAGCTTTGGAAATAAACGTAGTATAATATCCTCAAGAGAAATTTTCTTATCCTCTTTTAAAATAGTATCTTGTACTGTTAT
The DNA here is from genome assembly GCF_018139145.2 of Gymnogyps californianus. Taxonomy (NCBI): domain Eukaryota; kingdom Metazoa; phylum Chordata; class Aves; order Accipitriformes; family Cathartidae; genus Gymnogyps; species Gymnogyps californianus. The sequence goes on along the minus strand of NC_059471.1, from coordinate 212,451,116 downwards.
GGGAAGTGTTTCCTAGGAATACAAATTTGGCATTCCCCCAGCTGGCTATTGTATAGGGACACTGGAGTTAAAATGTGTATTTTCTCTGAATTCTTCACTTCATTTACTGCTAACAGCTTGGATTCTTTAAAATGAAAGGATTTTTTTTTAATTAACTTTTTTTTCCTCATTTTTTCATGTTCTCTGCATTTATCTTTCATCTCGTTCACTTTGGTCAGTCACAACAGACTATTTGACACCCGAAAGAAATTGTTTATTTGGTGTCAGTGTAAGATACATATCGGAGGACAGTTTGATTTTTTTCTAACTATTTTAATTTTTTTCTGTTTATGAACTTTCGTATCAAGTGTAGGCTTACTTTTTATTATTATGAATTGGCAGTGTCCCTTTTAAAATACAGTCTTTTTTGTTATATGTCTTGTTTCTGTTAGTAAGGGGTTAAGTTAAAGTGAGTAAATTCCATCACTGAATACCGACAACTATGTTTTGTCTCTTAACATGATTTCTGATGGAATGGTGAAGAGTCGGGAGTGGTTGAGGATAAACAAGTACCAGAGAAAAATGCTATATAAATATTAAATGCTGAAGCACAGTGAACTGCCTCATGCATAGGCTCTAAACTATTGTTTAATAAGCTTTTTTTTACTGTTTTAAAAAATATTATTTTCTGGATAGTATAGTTTACTTGCGATAAGAAGAAATAAGTTCCAGGCGGCCAATTTTTTTCCTCTTTTTTTTTTCACTCCAAAAAAATGTTTTTCTTTTTAAAAACTTTTTTTTTTTCTAATCCATTTATCCCCTCCTTTTGGGCAAACATTGCAACCTTTTTCTTCAGGCTGAGAGAGAGCAGCCAGCCTGGTTCTTCTGTATGGGAGAGGTGAGGCTTCGTGACTCTGTTGCGGAAGGTACTCCATAAATCTGATGCGTGCTTTCCTCTTCCTCTCCAGAAAACCAAGGACATCACATCTGAGGCACACTTAGGTTCCATTAAGCAAGGGAATACTTAAACAGGTTACTCTAGATGTGTTTTTACTAGAAATGTTTGTTCCCTTTGTGTACCATTTATGCTCCTGGTGTCTGCATGGGAAGGCCACATGTCTGGCTCCATTACACATCATATTCTTCCAGGCACCCATTGCTCATTTCCAGTTGTGGTGTGTGTGGATGCCAGGTGCCCACCAAAGCCGCTCTGTCACTCCCCTCCTCAGCTGAACAGGGGAGAGGAAATATAACCAAAGGCTTGTGGGTCAAGATAAGGACAGGGAGATCACTCAGCAATTAGCGTCATGGGCAAAACAGACTCGACTTGGGGGAAAAAAAAAAAATTTAATTTATGACCAATCAAATCAGACTAGGATAATGAGAAATAAACCCAAATCTTTAAAACACCTTCCCCCCACCCCTCCCTTCTTCCCGGGCACAACTTCACTTCCAAATTTTCTACCTCCTCCCCCCGAGCGGCGCAGGGGGACGGGGAATGGGGGTTGCGGTCAGTTCATCACACGTTGTCTCCACCACTCCTTCCTCCTCAGGGGAGGGCTCCTCACACTCTTCCCCTGCTCCAGCGTGGGGTCCCTCCCACGGGAGACAGTCCTCCATGAACTTCTCCAACACGAGTCCTTCCCACAGGCTACAGTTCTTCATGAACTGCTCCAGTGTGGGTCCCTTCCACGGGGTGCAGTCCTTCAGGAACAGACTGCTCCAGCGTGGGTCCCTTCCACGGGGTCACAAGCCCTGCCAGCAAACCTGCTCCAGCCTGGGCTCCTCTCTCCACGGGGCCACAGGTCCTGCCAGGAGCCTGCTCCAGCACAGGCTTCCCACGGGGTCACAGCCTCCCTCGGGCATCCCCCTGCTCCGGCGTGGGGTCCTGCACTGGCTGCAGGTGGAGATCTGCTCCACCGTGGACCTCCATGGGCTGCAGGGGGACAGCCTGCCTCACCATGGTCTTCCCCACGGGCTGCAGGGGAATCTCTGCTCCGGTGCCTGGAGCACCTCCTCCCCCTCCTTCCTCACTGACCTTGGTGTCTGCGGAGTTGTTTCTCTCACATACTCTCACTCCTCTCTCCAGCTACAATTGCTGCTGCGCAGTAGCTTTTTCCCCTTCTTAAATCTGTTATCCCAGAGGCGCTACCACCATCGCTGATGGGCTCGGCCTTGCCCAGCAGCGGGCCCGTCTTGGAGCCGGCTGGCATTGGCTCTGTCGGACGTGGGGGAAGCTTCTGGCAGCTTCTCACAGAAGCCACCCCTGTAGCCCCCTGCTACCAAAACCTTGCCATGCAAACCCAGTACACCAGTATGTTATTGTAAGGGAGAAACTGAGCTAGGGAAAAAAATAACCTATTAGTGCTAGGATGAATGTTTAAACCAACAGCACTAATAATGTGTATCTCAAATTTTGGCTGTAAGAAAAATATTCAAAGCGCCTTTGAGTTTGCACCTTTCTTTGCAAACTCAACTTTGTCTAAAGCCACTTTAATTTCAACCCAACTACTTTATTTTGAACTTTTTTAAAAGACTTATTGTACAAAGTTTCTTCCAGGAGACAGAGCTTTCTATGGGGAATTTGTATTTTTTAAAAAAGCTGTTATTTTGAAATGAATCAGTACAAATTTAATTCTGAGTATCTTTCTCTCTCTGACGTCCCTGATTTCCAAGTCACAAGGCTTGCTTTGTCTTATCCTTTTTATTCCCATCTCCACCAGTTTCCTGCCCTTTGAGTTTACATTTATGATACTCAAATCTGAGCGCAGCTCATTGCATTTCCATAAGTTCCCGCAACTTGAATAAAACCGACAAACCCATGCAGGTATTTGAGGCAGCAGAGGACTCCTGGTGCAGTTCTTGGGGTATTGTGAGATAGTAATATATTGTGTACCTGTTTTCCTAACCTTAATTATACTGAAAGACACTCATATAAAATGAAGAAAGAGGCTGCAGTTAACTTCTTCTGTAGTAGAGTTATCAAGTAAACACTTTTCAAGACAGGATGCTCTAAAGAGCTGCATTTCAGCTCTGTTCCTTTGATGATCCACTTGCTTTTGTTCCTTCAAAGTAGGAAAGTGAAATGCTTTCTAACCATCACCTTCAGTAAGTATTATGGAAAAACAGATTAAATATAGCACTTGTAATAGCTGTTTGCATACTTTTGTTTTGTTTTGTTTTCCTAAAGGTCCAGAAGGGGCAAACCTCTTTATTTACCACCTCCCCCAGGAGTTTGGAGACCAGGACATTCTGCAGATGTTCATGCCTTTTGGAAATGTTATCTCTGCTAAAGTCTTCATTGACAAACAGACCAATCTGAGCAAGTGCTTTGGTATGTCAAATTTAATAAATCGAATAGTAAAAACCACATGCACTGTACTGAAAAGGGGCCAGGAAAGAAAATGAACAACAATGTGAGAAATGTCATACTGGAATCTCATTCGAAAACTAATGCGCTGTTAATCCTCAAATGAGCGGGAAGATGCACAGACAAACTAGTTCTAACTAAAAATTGGATATGAAAAAACAATAATAATCTTCCAGTCTGACATCTCGCATGAATGTGTCAAGTACATGAAACTAATTACACCCTATGTGGGGGAATGTCATTTAGTATACTATTAAACTGCCTTATTATGGATACCTAATTATTCTCTATTGTATAGCTGAGCCACTTAAAAATGCTCTGTGTTTAACCCATTACTTCTACATTACAGGAATTTCTTTCTTCTAAATTAAGTACAAGATTTTGCAATTAGTGATTGAATGGTGTGTATATGTAGTTCAGAACGCTTTACAGACAGTTGATGTCTAGATATGCAGCTTGAGCTGTTGCGGGCGGGCTCCAGTGTATTATGGAAGGTAGCATCTCCCCTTACCTTAGGGCAGGGATGAAGGGAGCCTCACCAGATCAGTGTCAAGTTTCCCAGAGAACACTTTGAGCTGCCGGAAAATTAGATCGCAACAGAGGAGAAGATGATATGTTGGTATAAAACAAGCTCTAGGGTTGATTAAGTGGGCTGATGGCTTTTGAATAGCATAGATGCACCAGTTCAGTGCTTTGATGGAGTGGAGTACGGAATGTAAGCGAGTGGCAATTTGTTAGAGCATTGGTCTAATAATTGTGGTCTTACGCAAGACAGGAGGAGGGTCTAGGAGGAAAGAATCTCTTAAAGATAAGTTTTATAAGGTTTGACCTAAAATATTGGAGCTTCCATAAAGGTGACAATTCTTTCCCAGAGTAAAGGAACAAAACTGTATGTATGACAAAAGAGTAACCAGTTCAGACAACCCCCTAGTTTCCAAACCTCCTTTGTACCGACAGCGTTGCTCTTTGCCCAGCACCATCTCTTAATTCTGAAGTGTCCCCATTTGAAGTGTCCCCATTAACCATAATGCATGTTTCTTAGCTTGCATATCATTACTTTTTTTTTAAATCTAGGTTTTGTTACAATGTGCCTGTCTAAGGATTTGTCTCCACCAGGGCCATTTAAGGGTCCCACAGCTATTGGGCTTTAACTCATCTTGAAAGGGTTTGAATTTATCTAAACAGACAGTACCCAAACATGAGGTGAATTCATCAAGTAACTCAGAAATACCTGCTGCACTGGAATTCAAGCCTTGCTACAACCTCAGTGTTTTTCATCTGAAGACAAGCCCTTAGTACACTTGGAAAGTTAATTCAGTTCAGAGAAAGGGTGTGACATTCTTTCTGCATTTTTCCATAGTCTTTCAGTTCGTTTTCGAAGCATTCACTTCTTTAAGCTTTACAAAAAATTATTCATATCTAGATGAATACAGTCCAGCATGTTTCTGCAATGGGTTAAAACAGTCCCTGAGGCTGTAGCAAATTTGAAAATTGGAATTGAAATGGACTCCCTATTGATCTGGAGCCGGTCCAGTTAGTATGTTGGGGTGACAAAATCATTGTTGAGGTCTCCAGGAATCTTGATGAAATGTCAAATCAAGCTACATTAATCGAAATGCAGCAATTGTGGTGACTGCTGAAAGAATGTAGATTAGTTTGGGCAGGCGGCTCCATTCATCAGCTCGCTTCCCACACTTGCTTTTTGTGGGTTTCCTTTTACTCTTTGATTACCTACTTACGCCATTGTCTGGATTTATGGGACACAATTACCTAACCTGGAGTGATGCACCGAGGTCATCTTATTTGAGGGAAAATGGAGGGGTCAACACCCAATGGATGGAGGGGTCCTCTGTCTTTTTGGCATTAGCCAGCTTTCACTAATGTTTCAATTTCTCATTCTTCCTCCCCAGATATTCTGCCACCAGTGAGAGAGTTATGCTTTAAAAACAAAAAGTACTGCAGTGGCAGAGGAAGTTGAGATTTTCTGATTCAATAGGTGACTACTTAGTGATGCTGCTAATCACAGGCAAAGCCAGAATTAATCCTGCTAGTTTAACATACTAGCATACTCTGTACGTACCCCCTCAGCTTTATTAGCAAGAATCGTCTGTTTGTTGTTTTGGTCCCATATTTGTGTTTTGAAAGCTTTGTTTTTTCTCTGTCCTCCCTCCCAAAAACTAGGACAATAGTCATGTGAAGAACCCATTTCTCTCCTGTATCATTAATGGTCATTGCTCTAGGTACAGTTTGGGTTTGGTGGGGGTTTTTTGTTTGGTTTGGTCTTTTTTTCCCTTGTAATAATAATAATAATAATAATGGTAATGATGTTTCGCACATGCTTGGTGCTTTCTACTCTGGAGTTTCCAATCTCCTGCCCAAAGGAGGAGGAAGTCAAATTACAGACGAGGACAGGTTGAACACCAGAAAGGTGAAAAGATTGTCCAAGGCTGTCCACTGGCAGAATTGGGAAGGGAAGGTGCATTCTGAGTGAGTCACAGGGTAGTGATATACAGTGATGAACTTTTATGTAACACTGCTTCTCAAAATGAAAAATTACTTTTCTTTGCAGAAAATGGACTTTGGCATTATTTGCTTTCTTGTGCACCTCAAATGAATGCTCAAAAGATTAAATGGTGATGAGGATGACAGGACAGTCTGTTTATGCCTGGAAGTGCTCTTCCATGAGGTCTCATGAGCTCTAGTTGATTCAGCAGACAAAGGGTTTCACTCTTCAAGCTTATCTCTCGCCGTTCATAAACCTTAGAATAAAAGAAATGAGAGATGTAAAAGTAAGGCAGGGGAGGGGGGACCCAGTGACATCAGTGCATAAATGCAGTCTGCCTCGGAGCAAAATTGCTACTCGAATGATTAAAAATATTTATCCTGATTACAGAGATACCTAGAGATTTAAAACAAAAATCAGAGTCGTCATGACAGGCTCTTTGAAAATTGATAAGAAACATCATCCCATCCTCATGTAACCTGTGGTTTAAAATTCAGACAAAAAATGATGAATGGGTGCAATCAGAAAAAGATAAATAAAAGGAGAGAATGCCAGATTCCTCTGTAAGCTTTATAAATGAAGGTTCTCAATAACAGAGAAGATGGAAGTGTAACAGGCTAATGTAGATATAGCATTCTGCGTAAAGAGACAAATTGTGAATCAGAATAACAACTGAATGATAAAGGCTGATGCCCCGGATGCAGCACAGAGGTTGAATGTTTGAATTTGTGGCTGAGTCAAGGAAGCTAATAAAGAGACATAGAATGAGGTGACTTGTCTCACCCCCCTGGACGGTAAGCATAGCCTGAGCTAATTGTTCTTCGGTCATCAGTGGAGGTGTCTAAATTGGTGACATGAATGGTGGGTGGAAGAGCCACCTCTGGGTGTGCTAGCTTCTCTTCATTCGCCATTCATAGGTGCCACCTAAGTGACTAGTTTAGATCAGTTGCTTAGCTTTCAGGTGGCTAAAACTAGCTAAGAAGGAAAGGAACTAAGGTGATGAGAAGTTCATAGCAGAAGACTGTTCTGAATGCACTTAAGAGAACAAAGCGAAGGTCAGGAAAGCTGTAGAGGAAAATGCTGAATTGTCAAGGTAGGTAAGAGTAGCTACATCTCAGTTGTGGAGCACCTGCCTGGAAGGTAGATCTCTTTTCTATCCCTGAGGCAATCCTCGAGATCAAGGCTGAGATCTGTGAGCTGATGGAAGTAGACACAGGAGTGCAGTGCTACGACAGTGATTGGAGTCATGTGAACAGATAAGATCTCCTAGAAGAAAATAGGGGAAAGGAAGAAAGGGAGTGGTGAAGCTCCTCAGGATATGGCAGTAACATTAAGAGGAAATGATCTAGTGGAGAAAGTGAGGAAGTGACAAGAGTTACTAAAACCAAGGAAGGTATGGAGGCACATTTATTATCCCTTAAGGAGGTAACAATTAATCAACCACAGAACAACATGAATAGAGCATATTGGCTTTGGCCAGGAGAAGGTCTGCAGAGATTTAAGTGGGAGGTGGTTTTGAGTGGAAGGAACAGAAGTTAGCCTGAATTGTCAGAGAAGCGTCTTAAGTTGAATAGTTTGGTGAAGTTGATTTAAGGTGAAACCATAGGGATGGTCTATGAAGGGGAGCAGCTGGACAAGGACTAGACGACTCGATAAGAGGGTTTTTTTCTTTACAATGGGGAAAGCGTATCATTCTGACACTGAAGATGGAAGAGGGCAGCAGCGCAAGGTAAGCAAGAGCCATAAAAGAACAGGTTACAATGATGGTAAAAAGAGGTTATGAATCAGAAAAGTACGCAGGCACTAAGCACAAATGAAGAAAGCTGGTAGAAGAGAGGCACTGAGAAGCCTGTGTGTTAGGACTGAAAACAAAGTGTGTGGGATCTGTGCTTTAACAGAGTGAAGGGATGTGTGTTAAGGCAAATTCAAGTGGAAAGAAGAGGGAGCATTTCAAAGCAGATGCATAATAGCAGGCTGAGTACAGTAGTAATTAGCCAGAGCTGAGGCAGAGCAGCAGTTAGGCGAGCTTTGCAATTACAAGTGGGAGGCCCAGATATGAAAATGAATTTTGAGCTTCCAGAAGCAGGGAGATTTGAGTCCATTATGAACAGAGCATTTTTAGTCTCCCGGGGAAAAAAAGCTGAGCCAGGCCAGCCATTCTGAATTACCCGAGCAAGCATTATCCCCCTAGTTAGCGCTCGCTACCGAGGAGCAGAAGATGTGGAGTTCTCGTCAAGCCCTGCCGTTGCCTTTACGATGCTGCTTAATTTTGATGCTTGCATACCCCTTTGGGGACCAAGAGGCTGAATCAATTAACATTTAATGTACCTTGAGATCTTGAACTGGAAGGAGCTGTAAAAATACAAAACATTAATATTGCAACTGTCCTAGGCTAAGCCCAAGGAGATGAGTGTTTCACAGCACACAGGACCAGCGCACATGAACTCACATTCAGGTGTGCAAATGCATATAGGCATCTAAGTTTGGGGTTTGTTTCTGTAACCAGGCTTTCTGTTTCAGCTTCACATCTGCAGGCTGGCCTAATAGTACTTCCTAATAGACTGGGAGGTATGTAGATATTGCACTGAAAAGTGTCACAGTAATAAATATCTTCAGTCTCTAAGGTAGGTGGATAAATAACAGATTGGAAACTGCATTGCACCAAAGCTGGCCAACGGCATCCCAGCTAGTAAAGAAATATTACGAAGGTAAAGGGGAAGGCAGAGGAAAAGGGAGAGGAAATGGGATACGAAGTGTGATCAAAGAACTATTTGAAAGTGAGGTAAATGTGTCAAATAAATAGTAATAATAAAATCCTAACAAAACGCCTTCTGACATTTGTTCTAACCTATAGTTCGCTTTCTCTCCCGCCTCCGTTCTGTGTCTCGTAGGTTTTGTTAGCTATGACAATCCAGTCTCTGCACAAGCTGCTATCCAGGCTATGAACGGCTTTCAGATTGGCATGAAACGCTTGAAGGTTCAGCTGAAACGCTCCAAAAATGACAGCAAACCTTACTGATCTTAACCCCAGATGCTTACTGCTCTTATTTTAGCTTTCTTAGGGTAAGTCCCATGAGCAAACCTGTCCTCTGCAGGGGGGTTAAGAAAGAACATAGAGCCAACCTTCACCAAGAGACAGTTATTTTTACAGTTACCACTTCCATTTCCCCACTTGTCCTTATTACACTTGGCTCCCATTTCCTTGCCAAGTAAATACTGAGTTGTGTTACTGTATTTTGTTTTGCAGCATAATTTATCTCCTTTTTAAAACAAAAATAAACGTCTTGAAATTCAAAGCAACACACACACACACACACAAAAAAATGTGCAATTTAACTCTGTGAACCCTGGTGCCATTAGCACACAATAAAAGTTGTTTTCTATGGATGGATCGTATTTTACCAGGGTGGCACCAGCAGTTTATAGGTTAAACAAAATGGCCTCATGCCAGTTGAAGCACTTATTTTGCAACAAAAATTGAAACAAGTCTTTCCACTACATCAACTTGTTTTTTGAGAAGATTTGATTTTTTTTTTCGGTTTAAATCAACGTATTGTTATATATTAGTCTGATTTTACACTGGTCGTCTTTATATTTCACTTTTTTTTAAGTTCTTGTTTTTTTGGAAAGGATTAATGTAAAAAAGATTTAGAGATCTGTTTCTAAAGCTACAGGGTTTAAAATAAAAAAATAAAATAAAATGAGTGACAATACTTGATGTTTCTTGAGAGATAAATTTAATAATAATAAAAAAAGAAAGCCACAGGCCTGTAAATTTTATTTGTAAAAAGCATTTCTATTTTTATACAAAATTTTTACTGCCTCAGAAAAAATGGAAGTTATTTATTGCCTATTGTTAACTTATTGGATACCTAAAGAGCAGCTCTCTATGCTAGCTAGATCCTTTGAAGTAGTCTCTAGAGTAATTGTGCCAAGAATGGGCGCTTTTTCACTGTTGAACCCTACACCCTTTACAGTTCATGCTTTTATCCTCTTGTTTGTATTTGTCTGGTTATTTTGTTCGCAGTTTCCATTACCTAGTTTAAAGTTCAGTTGTCTGACCTTTTTTTTCCCCCTCCCCGTACCTTTCTGTTACATTTGTAGAAACTGGTTCTTTCCTCTCTTTTCTCCCCAAAGAGGAATCCATTCTCTGACTCCTTTCAGATGGATTCTTTTGGGGTTCCATTGTGCTCTTGTTGACAAGTATTGTAAGTTAATGCAAATTATGTGAACGGCTCATAGACTCTACTGATAAAAGATTTGCATTAGTTTTCTCCTGCACCCATAGAAGTGATTTTGTTTGTGCTGCATAGATTCTGTGTAACTTTTTTTCCTCTTCCTTGTTTTTTCCCTAGACATCTCCATGCCCGTTAGCCCATCGTTTGCCTAGCATGTCCCTGTGGCGTCTCAAAAAAAAAAAAAGTTTCATCGTCCCGTCATTGTTTCTGATGTCTTTCTGACCTCACATCATATTTGGTTCTCCTACTGACCTTTGAGCTAGTTTGACCTTTGAAATTTGCATGTGACCTCATCTAGCTATGAATTCTGGGAAGTCAATGTGAAAAAACATTGCTGCATTCATGCAAGACTGAAATTTATTATTAGATAAATTAATGATAGGATTTAAAAACAACCTGTGGCAAAATGTTTTTTCTTTCTTTCCTTTTTTTGGTTTTCTTTTTTCCTTTGGGTTCTTTTGTTTGGGTTTTTTGTTTTGTTTTGGTTTGGTTTTCATTTCGTAAAAAAAAAAATAAAAAAAAAAACAGACTTGAAAGTATTATACAGGGATTGGCATTCTGCCTGGTCACTGGTGACAATAGCAATATGTGTCCAGAGGCACAGAATGTTGGTTTCTAACAGACTACTTCCAAAACAGTTTGAAAAATAAAACTGTCTGATTTTAAGTCTCTAGAGGTCTGTAATAGTTTTTACATTTTTCAGGCAGTGTAAAGTTTTTTGATAAGGCCATTTTAGGTGGCTCACTTTCTCATTAAAGTATATATATAGAACCACTTTTTGTAGATTAGTATAAGAAAATATTTACCCTGTTTTAGGGCAAATGCTACCTACTTGTGTCACCTTTTGCTGAACTGACTCACAGTTAGACAATCCATGGTTTAATGCACATGAAATTACCTATATTTTATACTGTTTCAATGTACAGAAGAAAGGTTACTGTAAAATGTGTTACGTTGGTGCTTCTGTGAATTAAGTTGTGGTTTCATCATGAGTCTTATGGTCTTAAGTGTTCTATGTTTATAAAAGAAGAGTTTAAAATTGGTTTACTTGAACAACAAGAACAAAAACAAGATTCAAAAAAAAAAAACAAAAAAAAGTTGTTTGCTTAAAAAAAAATGAATTTCATGTGAAAAATGAAAAAATATTCCAGAATAAGTTTGTGTTGGCTTGTGACGCATTGATGTCATTTTTTTATTGTGAACAATTTAGATGTGTTTGTGTTCAGCAAAATGTGATCGGTTTTTCTTTTAAAGAAAAAAAAAAATCAGTGAAACTATAGTGCCAAATTCCAAAGGTACTTTCTTCCTAGAGCTTCAGTGTGTTTCTTGTGTGAAGTAATTTGATAACATGGGTATTTTATTATGTGTTTTGTATAAATCCCTAATATTTAAAGAAAAAAGAGGTTAAAAAGTTTGTTAACTTGCTATCCTGTGGTCTTGTTGCCTGAAATTGTTATTGTTTGTTATTTCTCTTTGATGTTTTTTGTAAAACATTGTATAAGTGCCCATGTTTCACTTTTTTAACCACTCTGCACACATCAATGCTGTGAAAGCAAACCTCACTATGTATTTTCTTCATAATGTATGGAAACCTCTAAGGTGAGAAAGTTTTGAACTTTTAACCCTTTCCACCCAGAGCTGTCTTGAGTGTTAATACCTTTTATACATTCACCATTTTGCTGTTTATTTTTATATATATATCTATATCTATAAATATATATATACTTAGTTTTTTGTGGTTTATTTAATACATGGTTGAAATCAGAACAATGCACAGGGCAGATCTGAAGGACAAAAATATTTTACTGCTGTCTAAATTTCTTCTGTATCTATAACTAAAATTATTTAAAACCGTAATTAACTTGTGGTTTTCCTTTTTAGATTTTGGGGATTTTGTCTTTTCTTAAAGAGCTTTTAATATGCTGCTGGAATATGCTATTCAGTATTAATAAAAGAAAAGAAAAAGAAAACAATTCTTTAATTATCTATTGTGTGAGCCACTCCCAGACAGGAGTGGTAAATCCACCATTTGAAAATCTTGAGGAGAAAAAAAAAAAATATTTTTGTAATTTAAATAAATGAACTTTTGCTTAAATCAGATGCACTAGATCTTCCTGGGTGAAAATTCAGTGTGCACTGCAGTTAAACTACTTTTTATGGATAAAGTTTACATACACTGTAATGTTTGGTGTTATCTGCCATTATTTGTAACGGCAATATATTGGCTTACTCCTGCAGACACTCGTATAGAGAGGAGTAACTTTACTCGTACAAGTAGTTCATGGGAATATATATGTGACTGATGTGGGTGTTTGCTGGAGGAAGCTCTGTGTAAGGAACCAGAAAAGAGATGCTGGTAGCCCTTTTCACTGCCTCGTAAGTCTGATTAGATTGCATTTCTACCGCACAAGTAGTGACCAACAACCAAATTTGGTTCTTTGCTACCGGTATAGAGAATTCGTTGCCAATCCAGTGCGTGTGAGCAGCAGTACCTGCTACTGATGATAAAGTGCCATACCTTCTGCCACTTCCTATTTCTATCCGATTATATTCGAAGCCGCCTAAAATTAAAAACGAAGCCCTATATGAACAACATCAGCTGGTGCACTCTTGTCTCTCATCCTCAACTTAAACGCTTCTTTATGTAGAGCCCTGGGATGGAAAGGACTAGCCTCTAGTGATGCAAAAAAGTTTCCTTCTTATAGCACATGCACTTATAAATAAATGATCTATACTTTTCTCACATGTTTTTACTACTGCTGGGGCCTTCCTACACCCTTTGAGGGCTATTTTGTACTACTTGCAGCAATTTTGCATACTCAAAGTATCATCTCACGTATGTTATATTATATATATGTACATATATATATATAATATGAGATCATCATTTGGATTGTTTAGACTGTTTCACTAATTTTTCTCATTGTACCCACCGTATAAATTTCCAAAGCTTTTTTAGATGCCCTAGTGTGTCCTGTGGGTTTACCAGTCCAGTTAGAGCGGTGATGCCTTTGGTCCTCAGGCAGTGTAACTCGGCGTCGGGCTGCCCCGAATTATGCTACATGGGACATTGGCTTAGCAGTGGGAGAGGAGGAATGTTTCTGTACTTCCAGGCAACTGAGATGGGTCATTGCTGAGAAAAGTGTCCATCCTGAAATAAAATTTAAAAAAAAAAAAAAAAATCGAATACAAAATCAAAACCCCAAACATACACCTCCTTGGAGACAAATTATCTACCAGTTCTCTTTCAAAATATTGAAAGGAAAAAGCTGCAAGGGTGCAAGGGCCTAATAAGAGAGGAAGAAAAACAAGGGAAATTGCTTTACAAAATTCTAATCAAAAGACTAGACTAGTTGTTTTTTTCAAACAAATTAGCTAATTGCGATGAAATGGCAGTCCTCAAAGGAGTAACAAGTTCATCTTTCTTTCACCATAGGGGTTACAGTTCCTTGGCTTGTGCTACTCTGGAATCATTTTACTGTTTCTGTTTTTATTATCTTAAGTGCTAATTAACAAAAGGAAAAAATATCCTGTAGTTTCATTACCTTTTTGGATAATGTCATACAAAAAAAAAAAAAAACAAACCTATGTATTTGTGTTTTTTTTGTGCTGTGAGAATTGTTGTTTGTAGATTAATAATACTATCATTTTGTTTAGAATTACAAACTAGTTTTTAAGTATTGTCTGAGAAAAGCCAAAGTTAATGCAATCTAGTGGAAACTGTAAGACCATTTGAGTATTGTTTCTGTTTTATTGATGCATTTGGATTTTGTTGTTTGATGGAATTTGAGCCAAAAAAAAAAAAGAACTAAAAAAAAAAAGAAAAAAAAAGCAGGCTTTCCTATTTCTACAACTTGATTGTACTTATGCATTTTGTACCAGTGGAACTTTTTATACTGGAGATTAAAAAACAAATGGAAATTTTTGTGGCTTACTCTTGTGGGCCCCCTCGATCATGACTGATTTTCAAGTTTGATTTCCGGACGGTAGAAAGAGAGTTGGTTTTGTTTAGAGAATTCAAAACTTTGGCTTGATTTCTTTTTTTCCCTTTGCTTATATCTAGTGTTTAGAATTTTGTCTTAACAAAAGCGGTAAGTTTCACTTTTTATTCTGTATCGTGCAGTTACACAATAAGGTAATTAGAATTAGGAGTACTCGGTCACTTTGCGTGGATAAATGTATTAGTTAAAACGTTAGGGGTTTGCTTTTTTGCTGTTTAGATCAGAGTTTTTTCTGATTCTTCTGTCCTCATTGTGAACATAACCGTGTAGTTGAAACAGTCAGACTTATTTTTGTAACGTATGTTATTGTGTGATGCAGTTTTTTGCTTCTGTCTCCAATATTAAACCATTTTCCTAATACTTGTCTCTCTACTTTGTGTGTTGTATTGTTGGTGGTCATTCTGTGTTGGTAATACATCTACACACCTCACTGTTTCACGTGCCTGTTTTTTTTTTTCTCTATTTGTTGGTTGTGTACAAAAGATACAGTCGATTCCACCTAAGTGAATATCTGATTGGGGGGCAAAAGAGGATTTGTATATTTTAGACATGTTATGGTTTCTTTGATTTCCCCCCCCCCCCCCCTCTCTTTCTCCCCCTAGTCATGCCTTATCACTTGGATAATCTGAGCAGGAAGCATTTTAAATGAGTTTCCTGCAAAGTCATATTGAAGGTAGCTTTTGTTAGCCTTCTAACTGCAAAAGCCTCTGCACACAAACACACAGAAGCCACCTGAAAAGATTTTTTTGCTGTGACATTTCAGTCAGTCTGGTAAATGCGGATTATGGAGATCAGTTCTTCCTAGCTGTTAAAAAAAAATAATAATACTCTGCCGCTACTTTTCAGAAGCATATGAAACATTCAAGAAAAGGAGGATATAGCCTTGGGATTTCTTCCAAACTGCACAGTAATCTGATGGTATATGGTGTTAGTCAAACTCTCCTTAGAAACTAATCACATCATAACTAGGGCTGTGAGATCCTGCAAAAGCCTACCAGGTGATCGAGCTTGTTATGTGCAGTTATACATATAATAATTTTTAAAATAAAATGAAATCCAAGTGAGCACAGGAAGACTTTCTATTAAAGCCAGTGGAAGTAAAAAAAAAAAAAAAGAAAAAGAAATGATGGGAAAAAATTCCCCTGTTGTTCAAATGGGTGATATTTTTGCTGTGGGCTTACAAAGCAGATCATTCTCAGCATTGGCTAATAGTATTACACAAATCTCAAAAGGGACAAAAGAAACACCATAGCACTTTTTTCTTATTATTTTTTACAGTTGGCTTTTAGCTTTTTTTATTCTTTCATTTCCTATATTTTTTTCCTCCTCGCAAGAATCTCTCTGCTCTCCCCCGACTGGTGTCTACCACGATGAAATAAAAGCTGCAAAAGAAAAATCTATGTTGTTCTGGTTTACAAAAAGTCTCTCTTCTCTCCTCTGTTTGATCACAGATACAAACCTTACAATTTGGAGAGGGGGGGGGGAAAGCAAAACCAACCAAACCAAACCCAAGGGGGAGAGAGAAGCACTGGCGAGTGCTCTCTGGAATTCAAGCCATACGCCCCCATCCCTTTCCTTTGTCCCACTTTCTGTGATGCTCAGGAATCGAAGACCACTTAAAAGTGCTCTTATGAGACCCAAATGACACTCCTCCCTCTTGTCTCCTCTCCCCTGGTCTTTCTGGCACTCTGGCTTTGGCTCACACACACAAACACACACCCACCCCCCCTCAAGTAACGTCTCATGAGGTCATGGCACACTGAGTGTTTCCGTGTGGTGTCAGCAGCGACGTTGGCTCCCGTCTTTGGAAGAGTTTTGAAATTTTCTGGTGGCTCGTGAGTTGGCCTGGTTGTTATTGCTCGATACATTTTTTTTAAAAAACTTTTTTTTTTTGCTTTTTTCACTTTTCCGTTTCCATGAAAGGCAAATAAGGGATGAGTCTGGAGTCCCAAACAAGCTCAAACGTCGTCTTGCAGGGTCTGTTGTCAGAGGTCAGGGGTCCAAGCAACTCTAAGTTTAATCTAAAACCACAGAAGCCTGTAGTGGACAGCCCAGGCAGGAAAGCAGAAACTGATGGTCAGACTATATCCTGGGTCTTTGACACCTCTAGACTTTATGATCCCGATTTGGGTAATTTTGACACCAGTGAATTCAGTTAAGTAAGTCTTGACTTGCATGAATGATGAATGAGAATTGATCTCTGGGGTTCTTAGGTTGCTGTGGATGTTTTCTTTTTTTTTTTCCTGTTTTTTTTCCCTCCAAACTTGGTCTTAGGAACGAAACTAGAGCTTTGTGAAAGGTCTTTTCTTCCAAAAATACAACTGAAAAAAAAAGACTTATACTGCAGTTGGGTTTCTTTTAAATACTCAGGGCTGAAAGACACAGGTTTTTCCTTTTTTTTTTTTTTTTTTTTTAATTTCAACAATGGGGAAAAATGAGTTCCTTAAAGCAATGCAGCTGAACAGTTTGTCCTGCTTAAATGCATGCTTTTAATTTCAATTATGTAAGGCACCTTGCAGTGTTAGCAAAATGTCTCTTTGTTAGCTATATGTGTATCGCCATGGGAAATTACCAAACTGTCACAAGACTTGCTGATTAAAGAATAGCCTGCCAGAGTGTGTGTGCCTTTGCCCAGTGTGACTCTTAGGTATTAGGCTAAGGAAAACAGTTTAACAAAATGTAGTGTGAATCATTCCTGATAAGTGAATAAAGCATTGTGACCAAGCAATCAGATTATTCACTTATCAGGAATCGACTGTACTGATAGTTTGCCTGATTGTTTTTGTTCCTCATCTCTGTTGTAGTTTCACTACTCTGCTGTGTTCTGTTTTTTCTCTCATGCTCTTAGCAAAATCACTGGGAATATCCCTTCGTGTGATCATGAAACATGCTACTGAGTAACAAAAAAAAAAAAAAAATTTAAAATATAAAAATGATATCTTAACAAAATCTATGCACTTGCTATCAGGAACACAATACTGGATGTGTCTTATATATATTGAACTATAATAGTATTCGATTTCTTAAATAAAGCTTAAGAAAGGATTCTGTTGTCTGTAAAATTTTATGAGCATTAAATGGAAAAAAAACCAAACCATGTTTCTAGGGTTGGGCGCTTTTTGTTCTATGAAATCTTACTGGGTACACGGTCCTTAACCATGCCCAGGCAAATGTTATATAATTCGCTTGATATTTCATTAATAACAGAGACATTGAAAATTAGGCTTACTGAGGTGTGTGGGGAGAAAAAGTCTTACCATTCAGTGACTTGCAGCAAAAGATACTAAAATGCAGAAATGTCTATCTTTTTCTGTATTTGCAAAAGCAAATGTGCTTGCTTTTGCACTAAAACTAAGAAATAGCTAAAATATGTGAATCAGAAACTGTAATGAAACAACATTCTATTACTTCCACAAACAATACTATACTTCTTTTTGGTATGTGACTTTTTTTCCTCCTGATTCAAGATAGGTTTAGAATAAAAAAATGAAACCCCGTATGCTCAAAATCACAGATTCAACACTGGAGGTCAAAGCATCTTTTTGCGGAAGATGTGTGGCTTACTGTACGTTTCCTGTATCTGAGCCTTCTCTTAGGAAAACATTTTCACATCAAAACCCATGACTTAAATGGGAATCGAATAGCTAAACCTGTTGAGTACACTGAAAAATTTATTCCTTCAATGGCTGTACATTTGCCACAAAATTGTAGGTTTCGAACAATCATGGAAATGCCCGTACTTCCTGTATTTAGCAAACTTTCAATAATGTCAGCCTTTGGCAGAAAGATCCAGGAGAGTGGTGGGGGTTGCTTTCTTCTTTTTCTTTTGAACTGCATTACTGCCTCACTTTTCATATGCCATTATATTATCTGGAAAAAAAAAAAAAAAATTAAATTGTGGAAATCTATCCGCTGCTTGTATCATTCTCCTCTATCCATACATATTTAGCAAATGTTACTGAGCTCAACATCCAGTGGCCAGGTTTGTTAGACTTGTAAGCCCAAAATACTGCTCCACCCGAGAGGCCACGGAGAGGATGGACTTTGGTGGGCAGCAGGATGGTCCTGTCCATCCCACATCTGCACAGAGCTCAGGTGGGGATCCAGCCCTGGTTTTCAGGGGCTGCTGATGTAGCACAAATATTAAGTAATAGCAACGATTAGCTCATATTTGTATTCCCTCTGATTTTCCTCATTAGCAGACTTTCTTTTTTTTCCATTAAAGGGAGCTGGAAAGTTGCAGTCATTTTCTGAATCATTCGCCCCTGTTGATAACCTAATTGTTTTACATGAATGCTAATATTTCCCCCTCACACATTTATATCTATCAGCTAAATCAGCAGTAAAGTAAACTCTTCTGGGATACATTCCTATATCAATTAGCAAGGATTTATGCTCCAAAGCACCATTAACATTAATGGGAGTGTGCTCTTTAGCATAAACAATTGGCGATAGGTCTGGTGGACTTTATTTCATAAACAAAGAAGCATTTGAATCTTAGAGACTTGTTTCCTGAAGACGGTACTTCAGGGAATGATGTCTCAGCCTCCCCGGGCTGCTCTGGGGACATCTCGCTCGCAGGACATGCATAAATTGTTGAGTTTCCAGCAAAAGGAGACAGCATCGGTTTGGAAAGTGGGCTAACTTCTGGTACAAAGTTTTGCTGGCATTTTCCCTCCTGAAAAACCTGCCTGAGAACACAGCAGGCAAAATTTTCAGCATTATCTCGCGTCCCTCCGACCGATGGCTTGAAAAATTTCACTCTTGGCTCACCCACGTTGTGTGGCACCGCAGGGTAGAGACCACAGAGGTGTTGGAGAAAGGGGGTTTGGAAAGAGGCAGAAAGAAGACCAGAGATGAAGTCCTGTGGGAAAGAAAGTAGTGGGTTTATCAGCTCCCTGAACTGTAGGTTTCACAGCTCCATGCCTTCGAGTAGAGAGTTAGAGGGGACCCGTAAATCACCGCCTCACCTTTCATATGTAGGACAACATAGTTTCCCCCTCACCCCACGCTTGATTGAGTCAACAAATACGCAACCAAAAGGGTTCAGTCTTAATCTGAAGCCACTGGGAGTTGGGGCGAAAGTCCACCACTTCCCAGAGGTGTACGATCTGCTGAATCCCTGCCCGCGCTTCTGCAGATGTTTTCTCTCTTGGTTCTGGCTCTGCTCAGTTCTGCTACATTAAAGAGCCCTTTTGTATCTACCATTTTCCCCCCAAAGGCACTCGTAAGCAGGTCTCGAGTTGCTTTTCATCCTTCTTTTTCATAAAATAAATATATCATCCTCTGAAAGCATCTACATACAATAGTGGGGTTTTAGTCCCTGAATAATGTGTGTGCTTTATTTCTGCAACCTTCTATTTTTTTTCTTTAATTTTCCTGACATCCTTTCTAAATTTGGGGTACCAGAGCCGGATGCATTATTTCAACATCCAGTCTAGTGGTGCAACATGCAGAAATTAAAAATTTCATCCCTACTCTACTCCTCTGAATTACACAGTCAGGGATTGCATCAGTCCTTGCGAAGAATAACACGCAAAAGCCACAAACCACCGTATTGGCAGAATTATTTTGGGTTGCTTCTTTAGTATGCCTAAATCCCTCTCAGATGTGTTGTGCTCCAGGTTCCTCCATGTGTGGTCTGCTTGCCTGTTCTTAGGCTGGAAGCTTGCTTACAACCATGCTAAAAGCACTTTTGTATAACTCCTAGTCCTCTTCATTATTTTCCAACGTTATTAGCAGTTTTAATATTTACTTCCAAGTCGTCAGTGAAAATATTCAATAGCATTCAGACCTATTACTGATCCCTGCAGAACCCCTCCAAAAAAATACTCTCCTACAGTGATCCCCCTTTGACAGCTTCTTTGTTGACATGTCAGCCAGTTCTTAATCCATTTTATGTGCCTTGTATTGATAGGGTAGCATGCTAATTTTTTAATCAGGATCTGCTGCGCTGTCAAACATACAAAAGTCAGAATATATTCCGTCTTTGCAATTACTTTTATCAGCCAAAACCTACAATCACATCAAAGAATGAAATCGAGTTTGACAACCTTTCCTCCCTAAAAACCATGTTGATTGGCATTAATTGTTTACCTTTTCTTTAATGTCTTCTACCCCTTTATACCCATATCAGTATATTTCCATTATTTTGCCAAAGTAATGTCAAACTAGCCCACCATGAGCTGGGTCATCCTGTTTGTCTTTTATGAATGTGAGCATGAGAACAGCACGTTCCCCATTGTCTGGAATGCTGCTGGTGTGCTTAAAGAGTCCTAAAGGTTCATGTCAATGGATGAGACCTCTCTGTCCCGTTCTCAGCCCAAGGTACCTGGGGCTACCTGCTTGGAAATATTGTATCTTTAATAGCAATGGTAGCTAAGTAGACTGTTACAGAGTTGGACCAGAAACTATTTTATCCTTCTGACACCTAGGTATGTGAAAGAAGAGAATTTATGACATTTCCTCTTTTTCTGCAGCATGACTAGCAGTTTTCCCATCTCCATAAGCCTAAGTTCAATGCTAAAATGAATACACTTAAAGACATTTTTGCTGTTGTCCTGCACTTCTCACCCAGGTAGAGTTGACAACGTAGTGGGGAACCATGGGGTAACACATATTTATTTCTAAATCAATAGGGAGCATGGGTGAAGGTAAAATACTTTTTCATTCAGTCATCCTCCTCTGAACAGATACAGTTGCTTCTCATTGACACACATATGAGTTAGTTAAAGCCCTCTGGCTCTGAAGCAGACAGTGGAAAAGAGTCAGTACCACCTGGGGAGTGGGGGATACCCAGGTGCACGGGACCTTTTAGAGAAGAGAGGTGATTTGGAAATCAGAAGAAACCTTCGTCAGTCAAACTGACCTGACACCAGTGTCATTACAGATAAAAATGGATAAGCAGCAGCAGCATAGGTACAGGTGCTCTTTCAGGCCACAGTGATACCATACAGGTCTCTCATCATATCTCTTGGGCATAGACCATAAAGATGCTGAGATACCAATGTATCTGCTCAAGAACCTCAACCTCAGCCCAGCACTCCTCAAAGCAGACACGTGCCACAGCTTATCCCTGTAGACATCTCTGCTAGTCAGGGTAGCGTAAGTGCATCCTGGAGACAATTCTTCCCACCTGACGCAGTATGGCTAAGACCAGAGAGTGAAGGAGCTCTCTGGAGGTGTTGCTGACTTTCCATCGGAGAATAGGAGCAGAATTCAGTTTGCTTAGTAGAGGCATCAAGCATTGCTCCCAGTGCCTGAGGATACCCTGCTTAACTAATAGCTGCAACCGCTGCAACAGAAGGGCACAGGTCTCCTCTAGGTCCTTTGTCCTATCTGCCAGCCCCATGTGGGTGTCTCAGACTACTCTAGGTATCATCTCAGATGGCACTAAGCACCTCTGTTTAGGCAATTCAGTCAAGCCCTGGATGACTAGCTTAACCAACTCAGAGACCCAGGTGCACCAAGAGTCTTAGCTCCTATGTTGGGCAACAGTAAACTGGTCAGCAGAGTTATTCTGCTTGCCCTGAAACAGACAGGTATGGCTCGATTTGTTTGCCAGACGTAGGCATCTAGTGCTGTTTGAGATGTCCTAGAATCTCCGAAACATCCATGAAGGGCCTGCAGACATGATGCAGGATGACTAGGACATTTGTGACCTCCAGTGTGGGATATCCTACGCCATTTCAAGGGCTCTAAATAGCATAAGCATATGAGTCTGGTGCATCCAGACAGATACCCAGCTAAGGTTCCCTAGGCTTAGAAGGATGAGTCTGTGAGCTGAATCCCACTTTAAGGCCTTTATTCACTTTCCTAAACCTGGGCCACATTGGATACTCCAGGGCAACTCAAACGGTATTAATGCCTGCATTTATTAAAAAAAAGTTGAGCTCTAGGGGTCTAATTTGTAGACAGATGAAGTTGAAATTCAGTGAATGAATCCTACTGTTAACAAATGAGCCCCAGGTGACGTTCCACAGGCCCTAAGTGGCAATTGTGCCAAAAAAAACACCGACTGCAGCGGGACTGCTTTCAAGGGGATAGATGTATGCAGAATATCCCTATGACGGAAG
Source organism: Gymnogyps californianus (assembly GCF_018139145.2). NCBI lineage: Eukaryota > Metazoa > Chordata > Aves > Accipitriformes > Cathartidae > Gymnogyps > Gymnogyps californianus. The sequence continues at coordinate 212,428,950 of NC_059471.1, read as the reverse complement.
AGCCAGACCCCCAAGGAGTTGTACTTACATGATCTATGGAACACCTCTGCATTAGTTTCATCCTATGCAACTTTTGGGGCTGAGGATCCCCAGGAAACGATTGCTTACCCGTTGTGGATGTGGCCAAAGTATCACATAATTTGTGCCACACCAGCCTTCGTCCCTGATCCTGGCATAATCGTGCCACAGACCGGGGCACCCCCCCTGCCCTAGACAACAGATGAGAAGCAGACACTGGTTCCTCCTGCTCACAAGAATAATAAAGGAAAAAGCAGGAACCTCACAGCCTCTCTGGGCAATTTGTTGCACTATGACTAGTGTCAAAGACATAGTGAAGGTGTTTTTCCTGATACCCAGCATGAACCTCTCTTGTTGCAATTGATGCCCCTTGCCTCTCACACCCTGCCAAATGCCACTGCAAAAAGCCCTGCTAAACCTTCTCGATAAGTTCCTCATAGATATCAGGGGAGGGTGCTGCTGGTAGGTGCCCCCGAAGCTGTCTCTGCTCCACACTGAACAAGCCCAACTCCCTCAGCCTCTGCTGGCAGGCGAGTGCTCCAGCCTGCCCAACCGTGCTGGTGGCCCTTTGCTGAACTCCCTGTCCATCACTTTTCTGTACTGAAGGAACACAAAATTGGATGCAGTACCTAGATGTGGTGTAACAAGTGTCTTACGGAGGCAGGGATAACCACTTCCCTCAGTGTCCTGGCTCTGACGCTCTTCATGCAGCCCAGGATTCTCTTGGCTTGCTTTGTTGCCAGGGCACGCTGCCGGCTTGTGGTCACCTCCCACCAGGGCGACCCAGGTCCTTTTCAGCAGAGCTGCTCCCCAGCCTGTCTGTCCCCAGCCTGTCTGTCCCCAGCCTGTATCACTGCAAGCACCTCTTCCTTCCCAGGTGCAGATCTCTGCATTTGTCCTTGAATTTCACAGAATCCCTGCTGGCCCTTTCCTGCAGCCTGTCAAGGTCCCTCTGACTGGCAGCCCTGCCCTTGGTCACCCCCCATCAATTTGGTGTCATCTGCAAACTTGATGAGATGGGATATGAAGCAGTGGGAAATATGGGTGTTGCACTTGCACTTGCCTTGGCTTGCTGTGGTGGGTTGACCCCGGCTGGACACCAGGTGCCCACCAAAGCCGCTCTATCACTCCCCTCCTCAGCTGGACAGGGGAGAGGAAATATAACCAAAGGCTCGTGGGTCAAGATAAGGACAGGGAGATCACTCAGCAATTAGCGTCATGGGCAAAACAGACTCGACTTGGGGGAAATTAATTTGATTTATTACCAATCAAATCAGAGTACGGTAATGAGAAAATAAAAATAAATCTTAAAACGCCTTCCCCCCACCCTTCCCTTCTTCCCGGGCTTAACTTCATTCCTGATTCCTCTACCTCCTCCCCCTGAGCGGTGCAGGGGGACGGGGAATGGGGGTTTGGGTCAGTTCATCACATGTTGTTTCTGCCGCTCCTTCCTCCTCAGGGGGAGGACTCCTCACACTCTTCCCCTGCTCCAGCGTGGGATCCCTCCCACGGGAGACAGTCCTCCTTGAACTTCTCCAACGTGAGTCCTTGTCCTGGTTTCAGCTGGAATAAAGTTAATTTTCTTCCTAGTAGCTAGTACAGTGCTGTGTTTTCGATGTAGGATGAGAATAATGTTGATAACACACTGATGTTTTAGTTGTTGCTAAGCAGCGCTTATACTAAGTCAAGGACTGCTCAGCTTCTCACACTGCCCTGCCAGCAGAGGCTGGGAGTGCACAAGGAGCTGGGAGGGGACACAGCAAGGACAGCTGACCCAGATGAGCCAAAGGGGTATTCCATACCATATGACATCATGCCCAGTATATAAACTGGGGGGAGTTAGCTGGGGGACACTGCAGCTCGGAGATTGGCTGGGCATCGGTCAGCAGGTGGTGAGCGATTGTATTGTGCATCACTTGTTTTGTATGTTCTATTATTATTATTATTATTATTATTTTCCCTTCCTTTTCTGTCCTATTAAACTGTCTTTATCTCAACTCACGAGTTTTACTTCCCCCCCGCCCCGATTCTCTCCCCCATCCCAGGGTGGGGAGGGAAGTGAGCGAGCGGCTGTGGTGCTTAATTGCTGGCTGGGGTTAAACCACGACACAAGCCCAGCAAATGAGGTTGCATAGGCAGGTCTGCTTTCATGTAATTTTTCTTTTATTCCCACCCATCTACCAAGCCAGTGGATCCCATGGTCATCTTCATGGGCCTTACACAGTCAAGTGCTACCACAAATTCCCCCGTGAGATGCCCCACTTCCCTGTCCCTTTCCAAGCACCTTCTTCATGACTGGGGATGCTTGCTTACTAGACAGCTCCAATTTGTGCCAAAATATATTTCTTAATAAAAAGAAAACCGTAGCACTGTCCCATCCCTGCCCATGTGCCTCCCTTTTAGTGTTCCTGCTACCTCACAAGAGAGTTATAGCGGCATCCAACTTCTGAACAACAGCAGTGGGGCTGTGGGGTGCACTGGGAGGTGTAAGCGTTTTCACAACTACTGAAATTGTACCCATGCTTATGCCACAGCCTGGCTGTTTATATCTTCAACATCTCAGGAAAATGGCTTGTCACTGGGTCAGAATGCAATTTCTTTACCGTAAATCACCTCCCTGTGCCTGGTGCAGGAGCAGATGCCAGCCATAAATTTACTCTTGGTAGAACAGAGCTCCTGGATGAGAGGTCACGTTCCCAGGTGTGAATAAATAAGAAGTGCACAACTCATGGAAACAACACCAAGCAGCTGGATTGTAGCTTTGCATGGAGGGCAAACAGGCTTAACAGGAGTCATTCACAGTGCCCCCTTCTCCTCCAGCCTCATTTTCTTCAGCTCATTTAGCCTTACTGTTTTCTATTAACAGCTGGCCATCTCCCTGCTTGCTGACTACCCTCTGTTCCTTGGCAAAGTACAGAAATATTTCCTACCTACAGTCCCCCAGGGCTGTGGAGTTCAACCCAGGGAACTGGTGCCCAACTGCCTACTTTTAGACATAAGAGCTTTCGTGTGGCCAGCCCTTGGGCTCGGTTAACCGAGGTTCTTGGTTGTTTGAGCATGCTTGTACACCTATTGGGAAAGCTAGAGAGATATCGTCAGATGTGGGTCAGGCCTTAGTTTGACCTATTATGTATCTGAAGAAACTGCTCGTTCTCCGCTGAAGGAGAGTGAGGAAGGGATCCTGGTGCAGAGACCTGACTTTAGCATCCCGGCTGGGTGCTCAGCTCATGGCAGCTGGACACGGTGCACTGGGGCATGCCTTCTGCCGGTAAGGAGCCCTTGTGCTCTAGGGATGCACTTCCAGGCTTGCCTAGAAATTTGTGATCTTCAGCTTTCAAGGTATAAGGAAACAAAACACACAGGAAAAAAACAAAACAAAACAAAATAAACAAACAAACAAAAAACCCCAAACCCCCTCACAACCCTTCAAAATGGATTTTTTGCAGCAAAATCCACCCGTGTCCTTGGGAAAGCAAGCTTGTGAGGAGCACTACTATCAGTGCTGGAAGCTCCCTTGAGTCCTGCTTCTGCATATACGCAGAACTGCCTTCCCCTGAGCAGCTTTCACCTGCCGAAGGCTTGCGGGGCATCTAAATGGCTGCAGGGCTTATGTTCGTGGTGCACTCACCACCGCTCCCATTTTACGTTCGGTTGCTCAGCCATGCCTGGGGAACTGCCTGCATACTGCTGCTGTTTCGGACTGACAGGCATCAAAGGATACCTTCTTCTGAGCAGAGCACTTCAAGACCCCATGAGGAACTGTGTTTTGCCTTCCCAAATTAATATGCAAAAGTAAGCAGCACGAATCAGCCATGGGGCACTGCAGCGCTCCTGTATCCCTTTTACTCTTCCCAGCAGCTTGGATTTTATGCTTGGAGCATAGTTCTTTCCCTGTTCCTCACCTCTCGACTGGTCCTCTCTCATCCAGTTCCCATTCCTTTTCTTCCTATGAGTAATTCTTGTTCTCTGCTCTGTATTCAACAAGTATTTGAAATGAATGAAGGAGGTGATTAATTATTTAGGATTGTACAAGGGAATCTAACTAGGTGCAGTGGGAAGGAATTAAGCAAGTGAGACATAAAGGCTGAAGATCAGGAAAATATTTCCTTAAAGTGAAATGTAATAGAGGGCAAGCCTGCCTCTGGGGCGGCACGGGAAGCTTCTCCTCCCATGGGATTTAGGATTGCAAAGAGCAGAAAATGGTCTTTAAGAGTAATCCTTCTGGGACAAGGTTAGCTAGCCCAAAAGACTGTATTTGTCTCTCCCTTCTAGGCACAATGGTGGGACACAGTGTGTGAGAAAGCACTGAAATGAGAACACCAAGAGATTTATTCATGCCGTAATCTTAAAATGCAGTGGGTAACTTCCCTTCAGTGCATACAACTCTTTTTATAACCTGTTTGAAGATATTTTTTATATATCCTTATTACTCCAGTAATTAATTTTCAATAATAAATGTGAGAGGACAGGGCATTAGCACAGCAGGTAAATTTGGGACTGAAAAGAAAGTGTACTAGCCCTTAAAATGAGAGTTATTTGTGAAGACTACATCTAAGATTTCAAATAGTACTCTAAGCAATATCAGGGTTTTCTGCTTTCATTTGCTGTGCTGTCTCCTTTCATTACAGAATGTCCTAGCACGAAGCTATCTATCTGCCACGCTCTTGAATTCTTTTATCTCTCGTTAACTCTGCTCTTTTTTTTTTCATTGATCACTTCCTTCTCATGCAAAGACTTGATATGTTTAACCTTCATAATCTTTCTACTTTGCAGTTGTGGGTCTGTAATTACAGGCTGTTTGAGGGCTCACCTAGCAATAAATCAAGTTGTGCTAATTGAACAAAAACTTGTTCAAAAACCTTCTCACTGAAGTGATCATTTTGCCTTTTTTGCAAAATTTTATAACTCAGAAATAGCACACAAACTGTTGCTCATGTGAAGTCTCAGGATTATTTTGGCAACTCACAAAGCCCATTCTGGCTGCAGACAAAGCGGTATTTTCAGCCAGGCTAGGCCGCGTGCTGTGGGCAACCCCAGGAAACTGTGAGTGGCCAAATGTTGGCTTGGGTGAAGCCCATCAGTAGTGGACAATTTTGTCACGTACAACAGTGTGACATTTTAGTACTACAAACATCCATTCCAGCCTGTCTGAGGGCATTGCAACTTAGCTGGTTCACTGAAATGGCGAAAATTTTGCTGCCTTTTAATAACTTCATTAGCTGTGTTCAATGCTTAAAGTACATCTATGGGACACAACGCTGCCTCTGGAGCAACTCCCACTCTAGTGCTGAATTAGTTACCCCGAGCCCTCGAAGCTGCTGGAGCATTGTGTTCCTCTTGACCTAATTAGAAAGGCAGAGCACAAGATCATCTCACACGGCAAAGTCAACACGCCTGATCCACCTGTGTGCTTTGTGAGTGGCACACACAGCCTGTGGATGGTGGCTCCTACACACATGGGTCTTATGAGTTCATAGCGACCGAGCCATGTGCAGATGTTGGTGCAACCATCAGACATCTGGCCGAGTAGAGGCACGTGTACGGCAACACCTGGCGATAGGGACTCACAGGTCTTGAAGCTTTTTGAGTGCCTGATGGCTGTGTGAGTTGATGGGAGATATCTGCTAGCACTGAACCTCCAACCTGCATTGGCTTGCAGAGCAGTACTGGCTAATAATTAATGCTTTATAACTTGCTGGTAACAGCAAAACAGTTTATCTTTGTTTTCGCTTAACTATCACATTGCCTGGGACTCCTGGTAATGCATGTTCTTCTCTTTTCTCTAATTTACCGCTGTTGAGGTGAGGACTGCCTGGTATCCTCAGGCAGAGGCTGTCTTCAAACCTTAAGTGCTCCGAAGAGCTGACAGTGATTTCAGAGTCCCACAAACACAGGCTGATGAAGCAAGAAAAATAATTTTACACTAATTTTACAGTACAGGATCCCGATGCTTCAGAGCTGTTCACAGGAAAAGCCCCAAGGAGGGGAAATGCCGTAGTAACACAAGGGAGAGGCTTCTCATCACTTTTCGATCCTCCCAGAGGATATTAGCTGCACATTGATGTCAAACAATATTGTGCACGTTCTTTAGTTTGGCACGCTACCTCCTGCTTTGCTCTTTATCTGATCTCCTGGATAAATCAGTCGACTCATCTTCCAGATCCTCAGCTGGAACTTCCCAGCGTACCAGTAAGCAAAACAAAGCTTCTGCATGTCCCAGTGGTTTCAGATTCCTTCCCTCTCATTTAATTAGTTCTTGTAGTAGTTAATGGCCACCAAGTCTGCTCTCTATTTTTCCCTGTGGATTGTGAGTCTCATTTATAAATGATCTTGGGAGGCATCAGGTAGAAAAGGAGGGCTTTGCCACTCTGACTCTCAACATTTTATTTATACTTTCGCTGAGTCTTCATTTCCAGGCTAAATGTTGCAGCAAACTGACACCAGTGGAGGATAACCGAGTAAAAGCTTTTCCTGCTCGCTGCCATTTTTTGAGGAACGATTTGAGACCGTTAGGACACATCACCCGAGTTAACTTTACCAGCTGTTGGGTCCGGGTCTCCCATCACTAACAAGCTCCTCTTTGACCATTGCATTATGCCGCACAGGCTGTTGAATACAGAGGGACTTGTGGCCAACCTGGTCTTGAACAAACAGCTATAAGCTTCAGCAACGACCCGTATGCCCTAGTGTCCCACAGATGTCTGAATGACATTTTCCTTCACAGAATATCAAGAAATAATGGTGGGCAAATCTGCACATCTCTGCAAAGACTTCTTATTGGTGGCTGGCAAGAAAACTTGAAGAGAAATGATTACGTGCCTAGGATTAAAGAGAAGCATTGGCAGGACCTTGGAAAGCTGAGATTTTCTCCATATAACATTTCAATTAGCAAAGTTGTGCCAGCAGAAAGAAGAAGGGGAAGGTTAGCAGTAAAAAGCAGCAGCTTTCAATTGCATTAAAAAAAAAAAGAAGAAAAAGTAGATGCTGCGAAAATATTTAAATGTCTTCTTACAGTGAAAAACCTGAAGTGAGTCTTTCCCATCTGTTTTTTTCACATTTCTAAATAAGCATATGATTATTTTTTAATGTTTTCTCCATAGGGTGTTAAAGTGTTATTAAGTGACGCTGGTTCCTGAGCCTCTATTTTTAAGACCCCACCACGATTGCTTTGCAGCAAAGATGTGCCAAGGCTTGCACTTGACTCTGTAGTGCTCAAAGACTTCAAGTTCTCATTATCACTATGGCAACTATTAATCATTCGTTTGTTGTAACATGATAAATACATGCCCTCAACTAGAAAGCTTGTTATAAATCACTGGAGTACCCTCAGAGCTGCTCTGTGTAGCACTAAGTCACCCAAAGGAAAGCACAAGTACAGCAGCAAGTATGTAAAAGTGCTGCAGCAAACCTTGTGATTTAGGTCATCAGAAGAACAAGGTAATCAAGTTCTCAGTTGGGTTTTTGTTTGATTTCTCAAAACAGTAAATGCTCGTGGTGTAACGCATTTACTCTAAAACGTAGGAGCTTAGAAGTGTGACAGTCATGCATGTCTGCTATGCACTGGGAGATGGCATGGTGGCCCATCACATTGCCTCCAAGGAGTTGGATCCACCATGCAAGGATGAAATTTCAGGTCTTGAAGACAGTATAGGCGCATCTGCATGGATCGCCATTCTCCAAAGCAAAGGTGATAAGATTTTTCTTGGGCACAGAGATATACTGACATGGCTACACTGTGTAATCTTGGAGCTAACAAGAAGGTATCTCTATTGTGCTACACAGCATGAGTACATCCCTCATGTGGTTACAAACCAAGAGCCAGCATAAGACATGCTCTACTCTCCTCCCTCCTTTTTCTAGCCCCTGTAGGCTCTTTCTAGTCACCAGTACCAATCACAAGAAACGCTTGAGGACAAAATCTGCAAAGACATTTTAGCAGCCACATTAACACCAAGCAAGACTTAAAAGTAGCTCTCTTGGCCATACTACTACATCACTGGCCACAGCAAAGCCCCCCCATTACAATTCCCCCTCACCAAGAGCAGTTGAGGCAGACTGCCTTATATCCAAACTGACTGGGGATAGCAGCCTGTGGAGCAGATGGGCCAGTGTGAACACTGGTCAGCAGCTTGACTTAGGTTTCTTATGTGATGCCTTATGGCCCTCAAACATTAGCGGGGCGAGGGCCCCCCCATTCATACTTCACAAGCTGTTCCTGTTTCATCTTTATCTTTACAGCGTAATGCTGAGGGTGAGTTCAGTGCCCCAGACCAAGGGATGAGGAGATGTCTGAGGGTGCCTGGGTGAAAGCCTGGTAGGAACATGTTGGAGAACTGGTCTGGTCCTATTTCCAGAGCCTACACTGAGTTATCATGGCAGCTATGCCCAAAAGCTTTCTCCAAGTGACTTAGGTGACTCACTCCAGAAGCAGCCCCTGCAGCCAACTAGCATGCTCATAGCATGGGGCAGTGATCATAACCGTAACAGGCCAAGAAGTGTCACTGGCAGCTGGAGACTCCCAACTGCCCCGAAAAACCTTAGCCCTCATCCTGACAGGCCACAATGAAGACTAAAAGCCACCACCCAACATCACATAGTCTTTGGACCTCTTTTGAGACAACTAGTGATTTTTTTGCTGGATCAATGTGAATTTTATGCAGTGAGAACAGGCCTAAGGCCATCATTTATACAGGTCACTGGCACTGACCGTTGGTGGCAGCTTCAAAAGGCTCTGCAGTATCAGTATCAGTGGTATCCCAGAGCATCTCCTTTGCTCCATAAGCAGGTCAAGGGAATTAATTATTTGCTTTTATTTGGTACTTGTGAGACCACATCTAGAGTACTGTGGCCAGTTTTGGGCCACCAAGAGAGCAGCCAGCCAATTGGAGTGAGTCCAGTTTGGTTATAGTCCAAGATGATGAGGGAACCAGAGCACATGATGTATGTGGTGATACTGAGACAATCAGTTTGTTCATCCTGGAGAAGAGACAGGTTCAGGGGAAGAGGAGGCGGGGTGGGATCTTATAGCTGTCTTCAACAACCTAAAGAAGATGGATTCAGATGTTTCTCAGGAGCATACAACAAAAGGACAAAAAGCCACATGGATGGGATGGGCACAAGAATTTGCTGGAAGGGCAATTCCAATTAGATATAAGGAAGGAAAAGTTCACCATGAAAGAAGTTAAGCACTGGAACAGAGGTCCTGAGAGGACCCCTGAGATGCCTCCATCCTTGGAGACATTCAAAATTCAACTAGGCTTGGCCCTGAGCAACCTGATCTAACACTGAAGTTGGCCCAGCCCTGAGCAGCGGGTTGGACTAGGATCTCCCGAGGTCCCTTCCAGTCAAAATTGTACTACGGTGCTGTGATCTTTTATTCAGGTGATTCCTACCTAGCTAATCCCCAGCAGCACGTCACTGCAGAATACATGCTACTTAATCCACTGCTCTTTGATCTTTAGGACTGGAGTCAGTGAGGGGATCACTGGATGAACCCAGCTCTGGAGAGATCTTTTCTCTAGAGATTTATGACAGCTAACTACATTCCTCACTCAGCCTACATGGCATTTTATTTTCTTTTATCCTGCCCCCTCAAATCCCTGTGCCCAATGTAGCAATTCTTCTCTGTGTTGTACTGAATCTGAAATAAAGAATTCAAAGACGTGTTAGCGTCACCAGGAAAGGCTTTAGAATTAGCTTGTTGCTGTACGTCTTATATTCAGATTAATCAGTGAAATAATCACACACAATGTTCATAAATAGATGAATCCTGTGCTCCTAACAGAGGCTAAACTTGCAAAAAAAAAAAAAATCAAAGGATGGCTTGCATCTGAGAACAGCAGGCTTAGCGGATGGAGAAGGAAAATCTTCTCATGGTATTTCTATTCAAGTCCAGCCTCAGCATAAGGTGATCACGTTATGTATTTAAAAATGAAAAACTCCCATTTTTCTGAAGGGAGCTTTATCACAAGGATTATCTACAAAGGCTACACAGAAAGATGTCGCAGCAAGAAATAATGTGCCAGACTGGATAGGAGCAGCAGTAAAGGGGCTCCGTGATGCCCGGCACAGTCGAGATACTGAGATAACGGCCTCTTTGTTCCATAAATGTTTTTCCATAACGCTCATTGCTGAACTACCAGAGCACTTTCAAGTCATGCACTAGGCAATATGACTAACATCTGTCATGTTTTTTCCTTTCATCCTGTCCCCAGGGGCAGAGCTTGTGCAGTCATGGGGAGGGGGAGTTAATTACATCATATACATACATTTGTACGCACACATACGCACCCATGCACATGCACACATACGCACCGATGAAATCTCTTTTTTGCACACACGTTGCTTTACTTTGCTTTTTGTCAGTAAGGGGAAGAGCTAGAAGATGTACTTTCCACAACAGTAGGGGTGGAGATTTGCAACACATTTAAAAGCAGAGATGCATTTCTTTGAAGTTCTGAAATTCAAAGGTAGCACAGCCAAGACTGCATCCTACAAGTAAAAGACAAACATTATCTTGAAAAACATAAATGAAATCACCCCTCCTCCAAAAGTTCCAGCCCAGAATACCCTTCCCTCTTCTCAGAACAAACAACTTTTGGCTGCAAAAAGCAACGTGAGACATGGCAAGGCAAGAGCTGTAACGGTGTTCTCTTCCAAAGCAAATACTCAATGCTTTTATTACAGTGAAAAATAATAATGGGATACAGAGTGTACATGATGTAAACACCTTTAATGCAATTCTAATTTTATTGTTGCTTCAAGATCACAGATTGTTATGGCAACTAAAGGGGGAAGGGGGGGAAACGTGATCGCAGCATTAATTTGATATCAGATTCATTTGTTCCACGTTTGTGCTTCAACACATGCATAATAAACAATCCCAGTTAAAGAAAAATAACAATATTGAAGCTATAATAATGGCATAATGTAGTATGCACTTAACCCCCAAGTCTGGTTAAAAAATAAAAATAAAAAATAAAAAATAAATCCCTTATGAGTCTATTACAGTTCCAGCTGCAATACAACTCACATTATAATCAATAACACTTGTAAAGCAGGAAGGCCAATTTTCAGAAATACAGTCTACCAAAGCACTGAAAACTGCTAAACTGACAACTAGAGCAGTGGCCCAATGTCCCAGCTATAAACTCTGGGCAGGCGACTCCGCAGCAGCAGTAGATCCCACTCCGCTCCCTCAGATGGGATGTGGGCATTGCAGTACCAAACGTGGGGATGAATTCCTCGGTGCTAATGTGCCTCCTCCCAAGGAAGGACAATGCAGGCCCCGGGTGCAGCCCTGCCTGGATGGGGAGGAGGCATCTCTTGTGCTTTGTGCACCTGAGCCATGATGGCTGAGCTAGGATTTGGTTCCTAAGCTCAGACTGAGTGTGAGAAAACTCACTGCAGATAGGCAGCTCCCTAGTGCGGTTAGAGCACTTACCACGGATGGCATGGACCCAACTCAAAACTCTGCATTGGCCATTAAAGCCAGGAACTTGAGCACACGTATGCTACATCAGGTCCCCATCCGCAAGGACTTGGGCAGAGCTCCATCCGTGATGGAAGAAAAACCTTTTACATTGGCTGCAAATCTTCTGACTGGTCTCAGGATGTGCAGGGGGCAGGAGAAGAGGGTGACCTGCAAGCCTTGTCCCAATGAGTTTTGGGTACCATGAGCTTTAATCACAGCTACTGCTGAACATTTAAGTCCTCAGAGGTCACTTTGTTAACTGACACCCAAATTAGGTGTTTAAGGAGGCAGAGGGCATCTAAGTACTTTTGAGGTTCTGTAGCAGTTTCTTGGTTCGATTTAAAAATTTGTGGAGGAAACCTACATAGGGCCCTACCCGAGCATGGTCTGTCGAAGAGCATGTAGTCATTGCCTACAGTCACACGCAACAACACACAGAGATGGCTGATAAAAACTTTTGTTTCGGGAAATACTCTCAAGTTGGGAAGATGAGGACTGAGGGGCAATAACAGAGACAATAAGCCCAGACACGTGATATCCTGGTGGCTCAGATCTTCACTCAGGCTCAAATATGGAACCACCATGGGTGTTGGGTTTTTTGTTCCACACAGATAAGTGCCTCTGTTATCCATCATATATAAAGCTGGTATAGGTAGGAAGTGGAACACGTACATTTACGTGTAAAGACACTCACACCCTCTCTATCAACAGGTCAAAATTTCTCCTTTCATCCTTCCTGAGAATAAAAACTAACTGCAAAACCCTAAAATTTTCCACTAACTAGAATACCCATTGTGCCCAGAAGATCAATAAGTGTAAAGTGGAAAAAGATTTAAGCTACTTAAATGAGGATTCTTAAGGGAACCGTATCCATCTCTGATAAACGGAAAAAATAAGCGGCATCAGAGAAATGGAAGATACAAGCTATTGCCCTCCAAGGAATGTGATGTCTGCAGCTTACCCAAACATAATTCTGGAGGCTTTGGGGCATGAAGTGTGGTTTCACTTTGAAAAGGACCCATTATTAATAGTGTCATGGGTTTCTGGGATTACTGTGTCTCAGAGGTTTATTGTATGTTCATTTGCTCTGTTTACTAGCAAAATGTTTCTCCTCCACATTCTCATCTTCCAGGGCTGTAAATGCAGCTTAGGATCTGAAAGTCAAGATGAGTTCTTCCAGGCTCATCCATCAAGAGTAATAAAGTGTCTCCTGGAGGTTACACATGGGTAAGCAAGAGCACAGTCTGACAGCGGTGGGATTACACTGTGTGTCCTACAATTAGAAATTAATGATCAATTCTTTCAGATGATGCAGAAGATAGAAAAGGCTCCAGTTCCTGAGTTCTGCTAGTACACCGGGGCTGATAGCAGTAAAAATTGCATGCTCTTCCCCAGCCATAAAACATAACTCTCAACACACAAAAAGCATCCAGGCTTACACAGGTGAGAACATGCCCTTTTCTGTGTCCACCATTTTCAGAGTAGAAGTAGGTTTTACTCATAATTCTTTCTTTGAAGAGGTGAAAGCAGTAAGGCAGGATGTGGCCTGAGGGTCAGAAATTTGAACACTCTGTTAATGCAGAGTGAATTAAAACATGAAAAACTTTTTCACACAATGGGCTAATAAATGGAGAAACGAGAAATTAGTTTGTTCTGTTTCCAGACAATAGCCTCATTCAAATACGAGTCTGTAGCGCAGTATTCAGGAGCATCATCCTGTGCCTGGGAGACAGGTAAAACTGTGTTGTAGTCCCGTTGTTCCAAATGTATCTGTATTATTCTTTCAGTGACAAAAGTAAAAGCAACGGGTCTCTTTACAAAGGATTCCCAGAGTCAGCACTACTTGCATTTACAAATCATAAATGACCAAACACAGTTCAGCAGAAACAGTGTCACGTAGCTACCAGCTTCTAGTTCAGTGTTATTTAATTATTGCTAGCATCACTGCTTCATCTTTTTTTAAGCTTATTTCTGGCGATTCATATATGACAAGGAAAACCAGCGTCATAAACTAACCATATATTGTGTTCACCATCATTGGCACTTGGTGCATAAGATGCAGCAGTAAATTCTTAATTAGTCAGAGCTACAGACAGATCTTTTTATCATCTCCCGTACTGAACTGTCATCAGTCACTCCAAAGCATGGAGGCACAGACTTTTAATGTTCTTGGTGATCAGGGGTGACTAACCTGCAATCTTTGAAAAGGCTTCCATCTTTACGGGACAGGCCACCTCCATCAAGCTGATCACACAAAACCTGTGCTCAGGCTTACACCCTGGCACAAACATAATCTTTCGAGTTCTTCTGACCTGCCAGTGTCATCTTTATGAACTGACATGTCATGTAGAGTTGTAGGAATTCGTTTGCATGGTTGAACCAGCTATGATGGGAAGTTGAAACCTGACACAACCTCAAACAGGAAACAGGGTGGAAATGATGGGCTTCCTACAGAGGAGAGCAAATTAGATAAGACAATGATCCTTTCTGGGCTTGCAAGCCAGGAACTGCCTTTATGTTTCATAAATAAACATGCAATCCAGGTACTTGGATAATGGTTTGGGGTTTTTTTTTGCACACGGACCATCATCCAAGGCTAACAAGGACAGGTTATTTGTGCAGAAATGGAAATATTTGTCCTTCATAGTTCATTTCTCATTTGACATTCTTTATTCCTGATTGTTCTGCTTTAAAAGATAGAAGCATCCAGCCATGGAGAAGCAATAACACCCAGCAACAGAGGAAGCTGATGACACAGCACAAATGTTGTACTTTGTGTTTGGTGCCTGGCACTCAGCAACACCACGGGAGCTGAATCCAAAGGGGTTTTTTGCACAAACCCATTTAGCAGATTATTCAGAATAACAAACACATTTAAACAAAGATCAGCCCATAAGCAAGGGGTAAGCAATTAAAAAAAGTAATTACCCACCTGCTTCCATTGGGATTTTGCAGATACTGAAACTGGGTCATGAATTTTGGCCACGTGGCCTTGAAAGGAGGCATTGACCCTCCAGATATTATCCTCAGTCTTCTTCGGGGAAAAAGACCGCTCAGATCGGGAGTTCAAATGCTGCCTACAGCCTCCTGTCTTCTTTGGGACAATCTCAAAATGCCTCCTGTAATAAAAAGGTCAATGTCCTGGTCAGGTAGATAAATAACAGGCATGACATTTCCCCTTCCCAGGGACACTGCAGCATAAAGGATCTCTTTACGTGAGTTATAAAAGGTATAGTTTCTATAATGCTGTTTCCCATTATCGTATTGCTGATCTTTTTCCCTACCACCTGTTGCTGTTCTGGAACTAGAAAGCACATGCTGAAGGGGAAATAATCCCAAATAAGGACTCTTAGGCAATTTAGGCAAACTCAGAGTTTTCTCCTCATCCCTTCTCTTCACTATGGAAAATAAACTTCTAAAAACTCTTTTCCAGCCAGAAAACAGAGCGTCAGCAGGGATTTTCAAACTCCCCTTACCATGGCATTTTGCAGTACTGCTGCCCAGAGCTGAAAATGTGAATTCAGATGTGATTTTTGGATTTGGTCACTTTTGATCAGAACGCAACCTTTGATGTCTTCTTGATGGTATATCTTGGATGACATTGACTTGAGCTAAGAGGGAGCAATCAAACAAATACAGTGAGCCAATAAAGCCTGAATCTGCTCTTTTTCATCCATGAGATCCCAGTCACAAGCAGCATAAAATAATTATAACTTGCAATTCTGAAGTTGATTTTTACAGCGATTTTGAGTTTTTCTTGTTTAAGTTTGTAGCGTTTAGAGTATTTTGCTCTTTCAAGTGCTTTTCTGCCTACGATTTCTCAGCAACTTATAGTGATTAATGGAAGCTCCAGTATACTCTCAGATGATAGAGGAGACACAGGATTATAGCAGTTTCTTCTTCAAGAAATGAAAATTGCACTCTCTAAGCCACTAGAATAAAGTAACTGATGATGAACGTTGACTTTAATGGCTACTGGGGATCTCTCACTCCACTACTAAAATTCAGCCACTTGTAGGACGAGAATGCAACTGCCACCAGTCATCTGCAGCCACAGTGAAAAGCAGTTCAGAGACAGCTTTTTCAGGGTCGCAATGCAATAGAAATGGTAGCAAAATGTTGTTGACATTCAACAAAAGCAATTTCCCTAACCTGAAAATTATTTTTATGTGAGATTTCCAAAAAAATATAAAAAGAAATTTTAAAAGGACTGACCTCTTTCAGTCAGGAACAGTTCAAAGCAAAATGTTTTCACCAAGCTGAAATTAAATATTTAAGGAGGTTATTTATTGGGAAATGTCATCATTTGTTTTTAGATATTTGATCCATTTCACAAAATACCTTTGGACTTGCAGTGTTTTCAGTGCAGTGGAAATGCTGCTTATAACACTAACAGCACAGAGATGAGCCCCAAGACACTCTGCAGATGGATGGGAAGAGACAACCCATGTCCCAAAGAACCTGGAGTCCAAAGAGATGAGTCAGGCAAAGAGTGGAAAGAGATGGCAAAGGCCAACAGCTAACCCAGGCCTCCCAAATCCCACTCTGGTGTCTCTTTTGTTGAATCCCACCTTCTGAGGGTATTTCCATGCTTTCACTTGTGAAGGACTCTCAGCAGGTTGAGCTGCACCACCTTGCATGGCCAGACATGAAGGTAGGGCTTTAATTCCTGATGTTTCATTCTTTTTTATGATTATAATTGGCTCCGGCTTAGAATGAAAATAAATGAGCAAATGATTTGTACTTAATGTGTTTGGCATTCGTTACCTCACCCAAACGGTAGCTCAGGTGAGTTTCCTGGCATATACAACCTGTTTTCTTTAAAGACATAAAACCCATTATGCAAATCTTGGAGCCGGAGGACTCGTTTCTCCCTCAGCCTGACAGATACAGCCAGCTCCACCAAGTGCATGGCTCTGTGGGCTGCCCTGATATCATGCCGTTCGTGCCCTGAAAAAAAAAAAGCCCCTTGGCCATGGTTAATGTGGCGCAGATGAAAGACATCCTTTGCTAGGCGGCTTTCAGCCAGCATGGCAGAGCTCATGCTGCCTGAAAAGTTGTGCAAAAACACCTATAGTGACCCAGGCAATACCCGACCACCCCATGGACTCATTGCCCAGGGAAAAGACCTCTTATCTGTGAAAAGTGTGCATGGCAGGATCAGTATTAAATATGCTAACATCCCTCTTAACATAACTGAACATCACAGCCTGAGCCCTTCGGCCAGGATTTCTAGGATCTCTGAACCTCCTACTCTGGGCCCGCGAGGAGGGAATACTTACCCACTCGCCAACCCTGAGCCTCTGCGTGTTGCAGAAGGAAACCCCCTGGAGAAACAGCACATCACTCTTAAGTGATAAAAACATCTTCTCCCACCCTTCCTCTAGCTGTTAAGTAGATATGCAAAAAATACCTGCTCTGCACAATCAACAAGCAATAGTTGTTTGCCAGGACACGTCCTCCTCTGCACACACAAGACCCCGGGCTGCTTGCGGTGGCTGCGAGGTCCCTAGGGTGGCCCCCATTCCTCCTCTGCGCCGTCCAGGCTCTCTGCCACGTCACCCAGTGATGAAGCTGTCAGCTGTTGAGTGCATGTGTGGGAGACGTGCTAGAAGGCATCAATTTTTATTCTTTGATGAAGCCTCATGTACAAAATCTCCTGCAAAGGGGAACTAGTCAGAGGTAAAAGAGACTCCTCAACATGAGGTAAAAATAACGTTCCCATCTCCCATTTCAGCTGAGCCCTGATCCCAAGGGGGTGTGCAATCACTCTGGGGCACCCAGCCCAGCATGGGAAACACTCCCACAGTTGTGCAATGGCTGTGGTAAGGGAGGCAGTTGCCTTCTCCCCGAGGCACGGGGCTGCTGGGCTCCCTGCAAGCCCATGGCGGTGGGTTCCAACCTGGCAAAAATGCAAGTGACTGCTAAAAGAGCTTTGCCATGATTTGCAGTAGACTTCCCACTGTTGTGAAGATGCCCGTGTCCTCTGTCCTGAAGGAGAGGTGGGGTCAGCCCCCAGGTCAGTGAGACTGGGAGGGGAGGGAAGAGGAGTGCTTAGTTAAAGTCTAATTATGGTTTTAGATGTCCAAGGCTTTTATATCGAATTGGCTTTCAGGTGCAAAGACTCGCCCTTAGGAGTCTCAGAGGAGAGGTCATCCCGACTGACGGAGGCCAAGAGATGGCCGTTTCTCCTTGTAGCTGTATCAGAGTCAAAATGAAGAGGCAGGATGAACAGCTGCGATGGGTTTCACTTCTACACCTCTACATGCACATGTGGTGAAAGCCAACCAGCATCTCCCTGGCCCAGCCAGCCTCCCCGTGCCTGTGGGTCCCAGAGTGGCCTTCAGTGCCTGCCCACTCATCCTCAACCATAGAGGATGTCAGGATGGGGCATGAGTAGTTAGTAAAGACATTAAATGTGGTTGTCTGGTGAGAGCAGAGTCAGGATTTGGCAATCTAGGGCCAACCAGTGCCAGTGAAACATCTCAGGAGAACGGCGGGGGAGATGGTGGGGACTGAAATAACAAATGTGCTGACAAGAAGGCCAGTGGGTGACAACTGATGGAGAAAGTGATCTGAAGAATGGACAACCAACCAGTCAATCAAAAGACAAGGAACCGCTGGGTGAAATAAAGGTGGGAGCAATTAGGCAGCAGAGAAGTTGGTATGAGACAGTAACTGACAGGTAGTGCAGGTGGCCATGGTCCCACCAGGCAGAGGGAGGCAACTCCAGAGCACCAGTCTGTCATTCCCCCTCGTATTTATTCCCCTCCCCTTCCTCTTTGATGAAATAATTGCCTTTTCATCCAGAATCCCCTTTTGCCTTTGCCACTGGCAGCCTCATCATTTATTATCTAACCCCTCCTTCCCTAAGGTCATCCTTCCCGTCTCCAGTCTCTCATGGCCTCCCCAGTTCATCCTGCATCCAAATAGTCATGTCCCATCCCCATCCAAAGTAAACCCAGTGCTCCTGCAACCCCATGTGCTCCCATGTTTTTCCCCACCGTGCAACTGCGGCACCACTCATCGCATCACTAACGAGCTGTTGATATAAACATGCTCTTGAATAAGGGACATGTTCCTGCAGCTCCCACGCGTTCAGGGAGGCTCAGGCTCTGGGAAAAAGCAAGTCCCTGAGAAGACAGGTTGTTTTAGCTGAATGTGTGTTTATTCAGAGTAACCATGCCATTTCCATTGGATGCAGAAAGAGTGAGAGTCCAAGCACAGAGGGAAGACCTGATTTTCTGTTCCCGTCAAGAGAAGAAACAGAAAAAAAAGCTAAAGGCAGCTCTTGCCCATGTAGCCTGGGACAGGCCTGCGGTGGTCTCCAGAAGGTTGGCTGGGGCTCCTTGAGCTCTCCCTGGGCACCACAAACCCAAGCCAGCTTGGTGCGAGCCATGTGTGCATGGGACCTACATGGCCTTCGCAGCTCCTGATTCAGGCTCATCTTGGGTCGGAGGGGAGGTGTGTACAGCACAAGAGCTCCATTATCCCCAGCCATTACAACAGCAAACGGGGAACAGCTAGCAAAAAAATTAAAAACATTAAAAAAATGACCTGTGACATTTGGGATAGCGTGTTTCCTGACGGATGAAAAATGTCACCACCAACTCTCTGTACATCCATGACAGATGAGCTGGCAACTGCTCTAGGTCACAGTCAACCTTTGCTGAACTCACGCTGGCCCCACAGAAATAACTCCCCCGGTCCTAACTCCCTGCCCGCACACCCTCTCGCCTTTCCCACCACAAGCCCATGAGCTTAGGGGAGGAGAGTTTGCTCCCTGAAAAGAGCAGCAACAGGTAAAACAACACTTTGCAGTTTTGAGTAGAATCCAGTAAATAGTTTGGAATCAGAAAACAAACAAAAAAAAAGAAGCAAAAGAGCCTCCCCAAAGCTCACAAGAGTTTAATGTTTCCTTTTCTGAGATTTCCTAATTTTCCGCTGTCATATGAAATTTTAAGACTCCAAATAGAAGCAATACCATCAAGATGATAAAAAAGCTTCCATGTGATCTCCAACTATTTTTGAGCAGGGACTGAACTGGTCTAGTTAGGAAAGCTTGTTTGTTCTTGCTCAAGACAGACCTAGAAAGAACGTCATTTAGAATTATTGTTTGGTTTGGCCCTATTACTGAAAACTGAGAATCTTTTTCAGTGTGATTCACAACCGTTTTATAAGTTTTTTGGATAACAAGAAGGAAAAGATACGCAAAACTTTTCCTTCTGCCACAGCTGGTTTTTCAGGAGAGTAACCAAGGCAAAAGCGGTAAAGAGAAAGAAAATTGAAAAAACCTGAATTTTAAAAAAGTTGCCAAAATAGTTGTTGGGGTTGTTTTTAATGAAAATGTCATGGCTGCTTTTCCAAAATGCGTTCTTGAAAATGCTCTAAAAACAGGTTTTCAATCACTAGAAACTGCTTTTTTTCCAAGTATCATTTTCAAAATCAAAAAGATGGAGAAGGAAACCACCCCATTCAGCCATTTCAAGAGGAATACAATTTTTGCCACAAAACTCCATGTTTGGGACATTTATCTTCAAGCTCCTGGCAGCTCTGTGGGCCACAAGGTGCTGCTCGGGACAAGACATTCCCATTTCTCAGCTCTGCAAAGATGCAACACCGTGAGCCCCTTTTGCTACTTTGCTCCAGCACCCGGAGAAGGAGAGGGAAAAAACTGATATTGGCCAATAATTCACAGGCCCAGCACAGAGGAGGAGCCCGGACATACGCCGGGAGCTGGGAGGATGGAGCTGGTTTTGACACAGCACTGCCATGGACCGACTTAACATTAATTACACGTCTTCACGCAACGGGCCAGTTACTAATGTTCTCCCTCAAACTCAAGGAATTGTCCTTTCCTCCCTATTTTTTCCCCCTTTAAGAAAGCTTGAAAAGGAAGAAAAATGTCCTTTGGTGCCTTTTTGTGCTCCATGCAGAAGGCAGCGCTGGTGGGGAGAGGGCACGAGATGCTCTGGCTCTTTCCCATGAGGTCCCATCAGGACCAGGGAAGAAACAGCACAGTGTTTCAGCTGATGGTTTTCATTGGATAAGGAATATTTTTAATTCTCAGCACCTGAAAACTGCAATTTTTTTTAATCCGAAGGGGTAAAGAACTCAGCCTTTCTCCTTCGCCTCAGTGAAATTTTGCTGGAAATGAACATAGAAAATCCAGCGAATGTGTTGAAAATTTTCTGTGTGACTTTTTGTTTTTACATTGAGGGGGAGGTGGTTGAAAGGGAAGTTTAAAAAATAAACTTACTGCCTGTCTTTTCAGCTTGTGGGTGTCAAGCTTACAAAAATATTAACAGCAATGTCACAATTGTAGCCAAATTTAGAGCAAACATCATTTTTCATATGAACTAACCACATTATTATGCAACTTTTAAAAATGACAGATGATAGCTACTGAAAGTAAATTATAATAAGAGTTCAGATGGAAGTGTTAGGAAAATGCATAGGCAAGCATACAACTTAAGCTTGCAAACTGTATGTGTTGAATAGAGACTATAAACTATATATTTTAAGCGAAATGAGAGTGAAATGTTCCCTAGAAGAGCTAAGCCCTATGAGCTCAATTAGCTATTCACATGCTGAGTTCCTAAATAGATGTCAAATTTCATGTGTATGTGTATGCACATATTATAGATAATTATAAAAAATTAACATTTAATTTCAGTAAACTTTTAATTTCATTAAATAATATAAAATAATATAAATATATCAATGTGTGTATATAAACATATGCATACACACATATCCGTGGATTTATTTTTAATAGCTATATTAATAATTATTTAATATATGTGCGAACATGCACACATATCTATATATGTTGGTGGAGACCTGCATCTTGTGCACATATGACTGACCATATTTTGACATAATGGATTTGCAAAATAGAGTGGCAAAGACCTAAAAAAATGAATCCTGCTGCAAGGACAAATTAGCATATCGTGAGATCCCTGCAGAGGAAATCAAGCACCTATACATTTCAGCCTACAATGTCCTGCAACAAAGAGATCGCTCCAGTTGCCTGCAGCCATATTTTTAAAGATGAGAAACTAATTAGCAACATTATCAGCATAACTTTATCAAAAATTCTTTGTCTTTCCCAGGTTGAAGAATGCTGTGCACAGGGAAAACGTTGACGTTAACAACATAATAAGAGGGCCGCAGTGGGTTCTTAGTATAATAATAACAACAACAACAACAACAATAATAGAGAAGATAGCTTTCCCTTTTCCCATAGTGGTTGGTGACAGATCTCAGGTACCTGATATCAGTCCCTCTTCCTTTGGCCAGAAATAGAAAGATCTTCATTTAACCGCGTCCCAGTTTACTGAAAATACGCAGTGCCTACCTCGGGGTGGGGTGTAGAGGGATGTGAGGGCAGAGAGGACCAGCCTTGGTGGAGTCAAAAGAGGTGAGAAGTCGTCCCTGGAGCAAACTACCCTCAGAGCTGCACGCTGGGGAGAAGCAGCTGGTTGAAAGCTGGGGAATGAACCTACACCCATGCACACAGTACAGATGGCTCAGGGGCAACCTGAAAATCAAACCATTTGTGTAGATGCACCTTCAGGCTGAAATTAAAAAAAAAAAAAAAAAAAAAAAAAAAAAAAGGTGGCTTCTCCTCTCTTTTCACTGTGATGAAGATGGAGGAGACTCCATGGTTTGTCCATCAACAGCCCTCACTCTCAGCAAGCATCATCAGAGACCTCTAAAGTCCAGGGACAGCGAGAGTTGCTTTGTGTAAATTTTCACAGCTGACCAGAGATTTTGAAAAGACATGTCAATATTCAGGCCAGAGAAGTGCAAGCAGTGTTAACACACTCAGAAGAGCAGCTGGTTTTATGTAGCTTGTGCTTGCTGGTTGGTGTTGTCAACTGCCATGATTTTACCAAGAAACTCATACTAAGTGGTGCTTTTCCTAATAGCCGGCATTCCTGGAGTTGTATGCGTGTACTTTATGTATCACTGAAAGCTTGAAAATTTCAGTCCTATATGTACCTCTATCTAAAAAGAAGGCAAAAGCAGTTTTGGTTTTCTTTTTAATCTTCATTTTTAAGCCATTGTTGGGAATGAAAAATAACGCTGGACCTGGAGCCACCGAGCACCCAATGATGGAGGTTTCCACCGTGGGTTTTAAGGTTTTACATGAGAAACCCACCCCCAAACTGTGCATACCATGAGCTGCAGCAGTCAATGTATTCGCTGTTGAAGGGCCAAATGATCCCTGCTGGGACGTGGTCCAGGGCCGTGTAGATGGTTGAACCTGAGGCTCCAACAACTGGACTTAGGAAATGTCACAGAAGCCTGAAGAATAGTAAAAACATGGAAATATCTCCCAAGGGAACGTGTATCATTCACTGCTCCTGTCAAGGAAATTGCAGAAAAATTTCATCTGACAAACATACATAGCCCAGGAGCAGCACTACTATGGATGACAAACCCATCGCACCGGGGAACAGGGATTGCTGCACCCCTTCAAACAGCATCCTAACCGCTCTGGGGCAAAGCAATTTGTAGGAGACAAACAACCCCCAGCCCATGCAAATTGCCACGCTTCCCGCGAAAATACCCTTCCTCAAATCCCAAAATCAGGAATAGCCCTCAGCCCTCCCAGGAAGGGGAACAACATGCTCTTGCCCTTTGCCTCCCACCCAATTGCCACCAGGAGAGAGGAACCAAAGCCCCCTGAGGAGTTATTCCACCCAGAGAGCAGAAGGCAGTCGATATTTATTGAACAGTCCTCTGGACTTCTGGGTGTTGTGTCACCTCTGCATTGAGTGAAATGAGTCCAGAGGGAGCGTGTATCGCCAAAAGTAATCGTAGTTGCTGTGGTGACTTCATTGCTCACACAAAACCCCTTTCTCACTTTGGGAGCCACCAGTTAAACTGAGCCCTCGTACAGTGCTGCCTGCAGCGTGGCCAGGATGGTGCAGGGACTCGAGCAAAACACACAGATTTCTTCACCAGCCCTATGGCTTTTGACTTGTACTGCAGCCCAACGGCTGGCCAAAAGCTGAGTCTGGAAACACACCTGGTTGCACGTCAAGGTAGAGAGGCTGCAGGGAAAGCAGGGCTATCAAAGTCACTGGAAATCTATGTAGCATCTCCGTTGTACCTAAAAGGTTTCCACTGTGGATTTAATCAAAGCATCCTCCAAGCCCCACGCATTTGCAGCGTTTTATTTGAAAAACAAATGAGGTGGCGGGTCGATGTCAGAGCTCAGCTCTGAGGCACAGGATTTAAATAACATTGTGGGATTTTGGTGCCTGGGCTCCCATCAGAGCCAGCAGAGCCCACAAAGCAAGGCAGCTCCACTGAAAGTTGAGCTTGGGGCATGGGGCTGGCAGATACGACACGGGACCTAAGGAAGACCTCTGCTTTTCTGGACTGACACCTGCGTTTGGTCAAACAAACCAAGCCCTGACTGTCTGGTCTGCTGTGCTGCTCTCTAGATTGACTTCATCTCCACTGAAAATAACAGGTGCTTAAAGACTTAAGCCTACACGTGGAGACCTAATGTAGGTGTCACTTCAGGCTGAATCCCACCCAGTGCTAGTGCAATATAGAGCCTGAGGGATTTACATGTCACTCTTATCCCTCTGCTCACCACAGAGCTCTGGTCTCACGAGCAACTGAGGACCCACCAGTCACCAGCTCAAAGGTTCAAATACAGCCATTTGCAGATCCTTCCAGTTGGGTGTTTGCCAACAGGGTTGTGAAGCACTTGTACAAAGACAGAGATGCTGTCATTCCCCCTGGTGAGTCCAAATTGCGTACTCTATGCATTGTGGTCATCTGTAGATGATGCTTACGAAAACATCTGTGGAAGAGCAGAGGGCCTGAGAGGTGCGATATTGCCGAGCTCAAAGGGGCAGCGGCAAGGACGCTGCTGAAACACCACTCAAAATCTTCAGCACTCCCAGGAAGGCTGGAGCAGTTAGAAAGAGGTAAGACACATTTTTTAAAAGACAAATTTTCAGAGGCCTTGAAAATACAGTGTGTTGGGAAAGCTGGAAAGCCCGAAGAAGCAAGAACTACCAAGAGACAAGGCAACAGCCTTCTGGCACATGAAAAGCATGCTGCAAAAAGGCAACGGACAATCTGTTTTCCATGTCCAGGGCATATAGCACAAGAATTAATGGGTTTAAGTTAAGAAGAGGGAGATTCAGTTTAGATATGAGGAAAAACTTTCCAGTGGTTGGGATAGTAGAGAACTGGAATAAATTTTTCTGACAAGGTGGACTCTACATCATTAAAAGCAGGTTTTAAACAGATTTTTAAAACAAGTCAAGAAAAAAGCAGCTCTCAAGAGTGCTACTGGCATAGCTGGTACTTTTTCATTCCTTCTGGCACTATAATTCTGTAAGTCAGTGTAAATACCTGTTACAAATTGTACATGCTGTTTTGAAAGCTTGCTTTTAAACATGGTGCAGAGACAAAAAAATGGAAACTTGTATAAGGGAAGACTGCATAAGGAATACTGAGAGGTTTATGGCCCTATAACTTTTGGGTTTTAGGCTAATATAATCTATGATAGGTAATATTTACAGTGTCATGTTATTTACATGGTTTTATATATTCTAATAGTGACTTACTAGCAAGCTGCCTGGTTCTTTTTGAAGCTGTGAGCTACTAATATTTATTTATAAAAATATTGTGTATAAGAATGATGCCTAAGCCTGGAAGAAACTTTCTGCATGTCCCAAGTGGACAAAATTCTGCTCTGAGATTCAGCAAAAAATTTGCGACTGCTTCTGCATACCCTGTTTCAGCACACAGTTGGTATGAGTTACAGTGGCCTTGGGAATGTGGGATCTTTCAGCAACCGGCTCACCTACTCCGATGCAGTTCTTCACCTTGATAAATCTCATTTCTCTTATACATAGATACAGGCACACACATATGCACAGAGATATTTAAAGTCAACCCCAGCAAGTGGAAACAAAGAATATTATTTGAGACGGGCCTAACAGATTGGATTAAAAAAAATAAATTAAACCAGCAACAAACAGCCCTTGAGTATCCGTGTGCCAAGTTTAATCCCCTCGTTAATTAAAAATGGTCGAATTATAACCCCTTTCAAAAATTAGGCTTACAGTGGAAATGCCAACTGAACAGACCCTTCACTGTAACAGCCCTGCTGGCGCCTCCAGAACACAATCGCAGAACGGCAAAACATATTGGCACCTCCTGTATATGCAATTGAAATATTCGCTCGGTGCCGTCTCTTCCTGTTAATTGCTGTGTGGAAAGTGGTCCCCGTACAACCTCTTTATCTATCTGCTTCAGAAGCACTGCCTACCGCCGCGCGCACTCGAGGGGCACGGTTGGCCAGGCTGTCGGGCTCGAGTGCCAAGCTCGGCAAAGTCGCCGAGTCCGTTCTCCCCTCCCCGAAAGCGGCAGCTGGATCGCCGCTTGGCTCCCGGGCTGACGCCTTGGCTCGCTCTGCTTTTGGCTGGTGTGGGGCTGTGCAACAGCTTGCACACCTCGCTGGGTGGGATGCTCGCTGCCACCATCGCTGCTGGGCTGGCTCAGCAGCCTCTCCTTGCTTTTCAGGAGATGAGTGCTCCCGAGGTCCCCGCTTTAACTACTAGCTTTTCTCCTTTGAATACCAGCAGTGTAACGCTAAAAACCTCACCTGCTTTGAAAACCAGTTTGCTTTTCCATGCATTGCATCCTCTCCTGTCCATTTTCTCTGTTTTCCACTTAAATCAAGAGCTTTATGTAGCAGGGTTACTTTTAATTATGAGTTTCTTCAATACCTTGTAGGATGCAACAGCACCCTGATATCAGCTATTAAAACCCATCAGGCTAAGGGTACCTGTAGGCTGTAAAATGGCTTCTGCCTTTGCAGACAGATTCCCTGTACGAATTCAGGACCAGGGGCCAGATCTCCACTGGAGCCGTGCCAGTCCACACCAGCTGTTAGCACAGCCACAGAAGATCAAGTATGTCTGTTCCACCTCGTCTCATCATCACAACTGTCAGCTCAGGCCCCACCACAGAATATTTATTAGTGGTGACAACAGGAAAGAATAGAAATATCAACTCTTAGCTTGACTTTTGCAAAGTCAGTAGGTAAAAAATTTACAATTTACATGTGATTAAACGTGTTGGGAAAGATATGGGAAAAAAAACATCCTTGGGGCTTAGGGGCAGGTTTGCTTTTTGTTTAATGAAGGATTGGCAAAGGACTTACTTACACTGCATGAAACTTGACATCTCTCTCGAATTCATATACAGAATTGGGAAACAGAGCAATCAGTGAAAGCACCAAAGTATTGGCATATCTGTAGGTCTGACCATGCAAAAGAAATAAACAGTGAAGCGCTGAGGGTTGCTCTGTACTGAGAGACAGTATAAGTCTTTGCATTTACATACCAGCTGTCATCAAGGCTTAACCGAAGTGTTTCCAATTTCTTTTTATTGCATTTTGTATTGTGTTTATGTGTTGGAAATCGAGGCACAGAGCCTGCAAGTCAGGGTGAAAAAAAGGACAAAGACAAATTAAACAAGGTGCCAGTGGAATTCAGGTGCTTAAATGCACAGGAAGCAATGTTTAAAACTCCCTGCTTTGCTGCTGTCTAAACTTAGAGATATCCAAGCACCCAAAGTATAATTCTTCATTAATTGAAAATTCCTTTATTCCTCTCCTCTACAGTGCGCCAAACCATTCGCAATCCTCACTGGTGGGCCCTCAGTCCAAGACCCCACCAAGCATGGCCCCCTCCATCCCACAGCCAAGCCTTGCCATGTTCCAGCACCTCCCCTTCCCACCAAACTGGGGCCAGTCCGAGGGCAAAAGATGAAGGACTCCCTGTGTCCCTGGCTGTGGACCATGCCTGGTTGGAGGAGCTTTCCAGAGACCCCACGTTTGGGACAAAAAGGGAGTTCAGATTGATCTGCATGGTCTGCCCTCGGCCCAGCAACCACTCAGCTGACTTCTGGCATCATCCTGCTCCCACCTGGAGGGTGGTTGGGTCTGACTCTCATTTGGAGTCCCTAGACCCCAACCAGCAAATGAGGAGTAGAGATCCTTGGGTTTCCTGCTGGGGAGACACGTTCCCAGGTGCCCCACGGGGACTCGAGCCCCGAGTGCTCTGCCTACGGCTGTAAAGGCACTCTGCATCGGGGGCTCGCGTCAATTGACTTCCTATCTGGGCTGCTAATAAGAACTCCCTCGACTAGGAAGACACCACTGCAGAGAACAAAACCATCTCCTGCTGAACTGATTATATTTACTGTAAAACACAGAAGCAAATAAAATCTCTGATTGAGAGAGAAGGAGAAAGCTTTTAATCCCACTCTATGACGCTTGCCAGATTGACAAGTCTAGAAATACAAATGGAAGAGCAATTATACAAGACTCACTTATGTCGCTGTTCAGATTTATTTTTTTCAAATGTGAGAAGGAGGAAGAGACAGAAAAGGCCTGGCTTGTTATATTGGTTTCCATAGCTGTTAGTGCAAATTGATTAGAAATCTAAGTTCAAGATGTACCAAACTACTCAAAAAATCTTCTCCTCTTAGCTGTGGCACAATCACAGTGTTATGGATTGATACAAGACAAAGGAAAAAATAAAAGGAAAAAAATAGCAATTTGGGGCAAAGTCATATTTTCATTGTTACAAGTCCTATAGCTCTTCATGGAGGAAGGGGGAAATGTGTACGCTACCTGATCCCAATCATTTTAGAGTTATGGGAGAAATCTCTAAAAATATCCACTAAATCTTTGAATTCAGTCAGTAAACAAAAGCGAGAGGACCAAACACAGAAGCGTCTGGCAACTTATAGCCACTAAATATCAGGAAAAGATACATCAGGGCTTTGGGTCAGACTTGAGCTCAGCACGAATGCATTTCTTCAAGGGCCGTTGAAGACACTGTACTTTTTAATTGGACTTGTACTTCCAATTTGAGACCTGAGTATCCATCACACAAGGCATTTTTTAAAAATACAGCATAGACTAGACAGGATTTGTCTTGCCTAATTCAAAACATCCACACTGGAGACATCTGTGTCTTAACTGAGCCTCCCATCCTTTGTAACTGTGAAGAGAAACAGGCACTTTTACAGCACGCTCAGCTGACCTATTTTAGATATCAGCTTTAGGGCAAGATGAGTCATGCCTTGAATGTGCCAATTTCCCTGCGGTGCCAAAGCAAGACTAGACAACCAGTTTATTTGCTCAGATGAATCCCACGTGGCTGGGGCTGATAGCCTTGTGCTACAATCCGCCTGAATGTGAACTGTCTCTGGTCCCAAGTCTTACATCATCCTACGGAAAGTCCTGTGAGTTGGATATCCTAGCTTGGGTAGTTATGCACTAATTCCATGATATACCACCAGTACCAGAGCTGTCTTGCCTCTGGCCAGCTAAAAAATTAGGTGGAGGAAATCAGCTCTGCATATACCTACCCATTCACATCATACCTTCAATGCAGTAAAGAAACCATCACTGCTTCGGTGTTGCTGTATTAACGGGAAGGGCCACGGGAAGCAAAAGAAACAGCAAATGCAAAAGCAACTTGCCCAAAGTCATACTGGAAGCATGATGAATGTAGGACTAGAAGCCACTTCTTCCAGCCTCCTTCCTGCCCAGTTCAGTATTCGTCAGCTGCAAGTCTGATCACTTCTTCTAAACACTTTCATTATCTTTGGAAATCTTTCACCCTCCTTGGGAAACCTGGCCCTTTATGTTTTAAGAGCAGACCAGCTATGAGATGTCTTCAGGAGCCTCCAGACCTTGTTCCTCTTCGAACAACCGCAGCAGTGAGCGAGTGTAGCTGTGCCTTGGTGGGTCCTTAGAGGTGAGTTTGAAAAGCAGTGGCTGTCCCCAGATACCATCGGTGCTGCCGTAACAGTAGCGTGCTGACAACTGCCATGGTCTGCTAATGAATCTGGATGGTTTCCTTTGAGAAACAAATCACCTTAAACTTTTAAGTCGTCCCCAGAGCTCTTATTTTATAAAGTCTGAATCAAACAATGGCAGATTCAGCCTAATTCCAGCAATGTTGGTATGGATCTGTAGTGGGAATAATTTGCATTTTCAGTTTTTGTTTCTTGGTGGATGTATATTAATGCCCCAGATAGCAGTATCAAGAAAATAATTTACATTCTAGTCTTTCCTCCTTTGGTGAGGACTTTTTCTGAAAGGCAGCTTTGTAGGTAAAGATTCAGACTGCACAGGGACATTGAATATTGAACAGGAGCTTTCCTTCCAAATTTTGTTTCCAGCAGGGCTTAAGAAAGATAACAAGAGTTTTATATGTCTGATTAAAAAGCCAACACTCCAAACTGTGCGTATGTAGGTTTTTGGCATGATTTCTGTTATGGTCATAATCAGCTGCTTGCCCATTCCAGCTGCTAAAGCACAGTAGACAAGACTTGAATTCCAAATATTATTCTCATCACCATGGTATCCTGTGCACAGATCCCCAAAGGTAATTAAAGAAGTTTGAGGCTCTGACTCCAAAGGCCAGGTCCATAAATAATTTTAGCTCTCACAATTAGGTGACATCGTGTTTTGTTTTGAGACTTTTGTACTGCAGGGAGTGAATCCAGAAGCTGCCTTGCCTCCAACAGACAGGGAGACATCAGGGCACTCCAGAGAGGGAATGGAAAATAGACACCCCCCAAAAAACCACACACACATAGAGCAGAAAGTCACATTAGGCCAAGCTCGTAGAAGATGCTGCACACAGGGACACGTCTGCAATCTCACCTCTCTTGGAGGATCCTCACCCAGGCTTGCACGGAAGCAGCTCCATCTCCTCAGGGTCTTTGGACAGAATCCTCCTTCTCTCCTGAATGTCAATGTTAAAACCTATGTTAAACACAAACACAACCTGCACACAAACAGCAGAAGGCGGCTTTTTGGTCACTCCCTCCTTCACCTCCCAAATTCCCAGCAAGAGCTTTAACTGCGAGGTGACAAAGCAAAGACCCTTTGCTATGCTGACTGTTTGGCTCAATATTCCCATGAACATCCCAAATCCCACATTATTTTCTAGACAGCAGCTCAAACAAAACCAAGCCCGTCTTCCAGGAGATGGCAGAGGAAGATCTGAGCCCCTTAAGGATGAGGGATGTGAAACACACTGGTATACACTTCCATGTTTTCAGAAAGGTAGATCCTACTACTTTCTTTGAGCAGCCTAATCTTGTCACGGCCCATTAGGTTTGCTCTGAGAACCGCTACCAGACTGGATAACCCAAAGGATTTACCTTTGTCTTTAATCCTCCACCCCATGATAAACAAAAATAACCAGGACTTCAGATTGTAGCTTTTCGTGCTTTTACTCAACATAAAAAAGCATGATTGGTGAGACTGAACAGCAGCAAACCTGCAGGTACAGAGGACTCAAGTAATGCAAGGAGACACATAATCAGAGTAAGAACCTCCAGAATTGGTTGGTGGTTGGAGATAGGTATTCTGTGTTGTCATATTATATTTTACTTGCTTCATTGTCACATTTCACTTAACTGCTAGGTCCCTTCTGGACACCACCCTTATTGCCTTGCATGCAAACATGGCTAACATCTGGTTCCGTTAGTTGTCTTTTGGGGGCAGGGAGAGGAGAACAGTTCATAGGGATTTTTAAAAGTGGTTAAAAGAAGAAACAGCAGAAGGTTGTCTTGAGGCAGGAGTGGGAAGTACTGGGGCCTGACCTGGTTTTCAGGTCCTGCAATAGCTCATACAGTAGTGTAGGACCAGTCCCTTGGAAAGTTATCACCTTCTGCCTAAGGAGTAAAGGATTGGCTTTGCCTGAGGAGCAACAATGTCTGCCCTCAATCTTCATCCTGCAAAAAATAGCAATAAATGGCTTTTAATATGTAATTTTATGTACTTTTAAAGATGGCACG
Source organism: Gymnogyps californianus (assembly GCF_018139145.2). NCBI lineage: Eukaryota > Metazoa > Chordata > Aves > Accipitriformes > Cathartidae > Gymnogyps > Gymnogyps californianus. The sequence continues at coordinate 212,397,584 of NC_059471.1, read as the reverse complement.
AGACGCACAAGATCGACAGTATTCAGTTGCATGTCTACTCCCTTTTAGATCCTGCAGCTCCAAGTTTTTCCTTTCTGTCTGCTCCAAGGCTGAGTTGCTGGTGACCCATCTCAGGCATCTTGTCAGTCCTAAACACAGTCAATTAATTGCCTTCTGAGGAAGATTTGGTCAAGCTGGCTTCTCAGTCGTGAACATCTTTCTTGAAATTACAACCCTAAATGATACCACTTGCCATAATGTAAAAGCTATGAAGAAAAAGAGAATAAAACCGTTGGGAAGAAGAGACACGTACTTTTCCCTCAAGTTCTCTTCCATCCCTGCCATCTTCCATCAGTCTGACAAAAAGCTGTTTGTAAGAGCCTCTTGAAATGAAGAATCTAATATTCAATCACAAAAAGATTAGCCTTTGACCGTACTTCACTCCATGCTACACTAATACAATCAGCATGGGAAATGTTATCCAGTAAGAGGTGAGGGAGAGGATGCAAGACCAGGTGGTGCTGGAGACCTAAATTATAAAGGTTTATTTTCCATGAAGCATGACTTTTATTTGCTTCTAACTTTAGGAAGTAGCAATGCTGGAGATGAAACACACAGCATGAGATGTTCAGCCACGTACTCGAGGGCAGGTGTGCTGCTGAGTCACTGCTTACAGTGCTCCCGTCACGCTGAGCTTGGGCCGACCTGTGAAAAGCATACAGGAAAACTGGGATTACTTCGGAGAAGTTAATTCAAAACTAAAGCAGCCTGCACATACCGTGCCAAAGGTGCCACTGAAGGCACGAGGAACTGCAGGAGACCTGGATAGAGTTTGGGCACTCAAATGTAGGAGTGCAATCCACAAAACATTTGTCACCTGAGGCTCCTGAAGGGCCATAAACACATAATTTTTGCCACTGTAATTACCCAGCTATCTGGAGTTTTGCTACTGCACTCAGAAATGCTGTCATCTCAGCAGGACTGTGTGGGTTAGCATCTATGTCATGTACATGCCTGTTGGGATCTGCAAATTAGGTCTTTCTGTGCTTAAGTTCCCTGAGCAGTCTCAGCTTTTTCTTAGGTATGACGCACAGGGGAGGATGTTTTGCACAGATTTTCTCTCATGACCTAGAAGCTCAGACACCTCTTTCAGAGCGGGAGATAGGACACACCACCTTCCCTCCCAAAACTGCCTCAACACGGGAGGAAATCCAAAGCTCGAGAAAGAGAGAGTGAGCAAGATTGTGCAGCCCACTGCTAAAAGCTCTGACCCCGCACAAAGGACTTGGGCTTTCCAGTTTCTTTACAAGAACCACATCTGCGTTTTGCATTATTTTCAGTAAGTCATACACCGATTCTGCACGTTTGCTCCCTCAGCAGTAGAAGAGACGTCTGATTTCCTACAACATAAGCTGCCCTCGTAGGATAAATACATTATGTTTTTGTGACGTGCACTATCATATGCTCTCTCAACGCTAGAATAAACCAGAGTTCATGGCTTTGGAAAACAGAATTGATGATGAGCATCATTAAATCTCCAAGTAACTTTTTTTTTTTTTTCCCCCTGAGATGTCCTTCCTGAAGCCACAGAGAAGGACGTTCGATATATACACATGTCACCATTACTTACGTCAGTAATCTAGCAGACAAGACCGTGGGATTGACATGATGGCCACAGGGCCTGAATCTAGGTCACATACGAAATGAATTAAAAGCTTCTCCTTATCTCCCTGCAACATCTCTCCCTCACCCACACCCTTGTCTGGCACAAAGACGAGGAAAACTAACCCGCTGCTTGCCAAGCGACTTCTAAGCACAGCAGCTTAGAAGGTACCAGACCACATTAAATTGGTCTAGCCACAACAGCAAAGCTCTGAATTGTGTTTGTCCCCATGTAGTTACTGCTACAGATCTCAATGACAAAGATCTGTGTGTAAGCTTATGTTAAAAAACAACAACAAAAGAAACCCCAAAAAACCAACAACAAAAAAAAAAACCCACACATGCAAAATTTGGACTAAATTTAAGTCATTGGCTTGTATCAGATCAAACGCCCGGTGGTACCTCTGCCTGGCTCATGTTCCCCACTTCACCTCCTCTTCTACAGAGTGAACTGTGCGGCAGAGAGATGGCTTTAGGCTGAACGATAGACTGCAAGCAGAGACTACCGCCCAGAAGTGCCAGTCGAGCCCTCCCCTAGGAAAAGAGCTCCCTCATGCCCCTTTTTAAGTGATTTATGGTTTTATAAAGCACATCAAACACCCCCCACTGCCCAGATTTGCATGTACTCATTACTGAAGTCCAAACAGAAACCTGCAACCAACACATCCTCACCTGAAACCAAGGCACACTTGAGTCTTCTCAGGGTTGAAGGACAGCAGACGAAGGGGTTTTCTGGGTGTTTGGAGGGTACTTTTGCAGGACAGGGCAGACAAAACCTGAGCCTGGCACCTAAAGGAGTCCAAATCCTTCAGCAATCAATTCTCGGGTGCTGAAGGGACAGATAGCAAACCTAGTGAGATGAGGTTGGGGCTGGGGTTCCCTGGGGCTTTAATCAGGGAAATTTCTTGTGTTTGATACTGCCTGGGCACCTAGGAACCGACTCTCTATACTTAATACGTAAATAAATACAGTACCATCAAAGCCAACAATCTCCTGGAGTTTTTCTCCTCAGTCAGCTTTACAAAACTCTACATTTTTGGCCAATGGTGCTGATGAAAACCAACAGCAACACACTTTGCTGCGCACCTCAGAAACGAAGTGTGATCCCTGTGTGAAACCTCCTGCTTTTCGCAGGGCTGGTGGGGTCCCAGCATCCCCTCTCTGGGCTGGCCAGCTCAAATGAAGGAGGCATGGCAGAAATTAAGCAGAGGTTAAAATTACTGTACAACGGTATGCGTATACTCCAGTGTGTAAGGAGGATGAGATGAGATGAGATGAGATGTCCGTTCCTGTTTAGGTTTGTCTCTTGTATTTTTGGTTTTCTTTTTCTTTTGTTCTTGAAGAGCTTTTTAAAAGGTTGCCAATAGAGGCAATAGCATGTAGGTGTGTATGTACAGAGGTATAAGGTAGTAGACCATGGGGAGACAGGAGGATGGGATGTTCTACCTAAAGACATCTGCCTGCAAAAGGGAGAGGCTGCACATTAGAAGCAAGTGGGCAGCGAAGAGCGTGTGTTTGTGCACGCGTGTACGGAGGTAGGAGCAGGTGCTGGACATCCACAGATGCCAGGAAGGGCAGTGGGCCAAGGTCAAGCGGGAGGAAGGAGAGGCTACTGGGGAGGTGAGCCGTTGAGACCTCCAGTCCCCAGCTTTGCTTCTGCAAAAACATAAGCCAGGTCAAGGTGGTCAGGACATGCACGCAGATCACACTCAAATGGAGGATTTCTCCTCCCCCCAGCATTTTAGAGTCTATTAGACCATGGATTAAGACAGTCAATTTAGGCATGCCTTCCGTTGCACTTCAGCCTGTTCCATAATCGCCACAAGATAGAATTTGGCTTTAAACCCATCATTTTTCATCCCAGGGACAAAGCCTGTTTTCACCCAGTGTGCCAAGACATTTTATGAGATTAAAATTATGTCTCTTGCAAGATTGTCAAGATCCTGCCTTCAAGGGTCTCTTTCTAATTGTTTTCAGAGGCTGCCAGCCTTGCAGGGTGTAGTGCTAACTTCAGAAGATGTGGGGTGGAAAAGCCTTTTAAAAATGATTTTTAAAATCAGAGGAAGAGAGGAGGCTATTTAATTCCATACAGAAAAATCACTTCTTCCTGCCAAGCAGCAGTGGGAGCACAGGCCTTGGAGTTCACGGTTCAAGAGTGCAATCATTTGACATGCAGTCATTGCCAGGAGGGAAAAGGAGGGGAGGCCAACCTAGGCAGAGATTCTGCGACTCTGACCTTCCAAGAAAAAAAATCCCAATTTGCAGAGCTATCCTTCAAGGACCTGGCTCCTCAGACATTCATTGCATTCAGCTTCACCTGGGCAATCAGAAAATAACGATAACAAAGGTATCAAGGTTGAAAAGTTTGGACTTAAGCTTATAAGGTTGGGGAAAGAAAAAAGGGGCTATTCCCCCCAACAACAACCCAAAAAGCCCTCATCATGAGTGGCACTTGGATTTTGGAAGAAGGTTTAAAACTTTCATTTTTCAGTCTCAATATTTAATTAGGACACTTAAAAATGCAGAGGAGTGAAACGATAACAACAACAAAACACAAACACACCCCGCCCTGGGATTAGTCTGATGCCTGGCATTGAAAAAGCCACCAAATGACAGACCGTACTGCGGTAATTCATGTTCGTGACATTACAGTGATTGGCTTTTAATGCACTCACCAATAAATTACCGCTAGTCAAACAAAGCGCTCCGAGGAGAAAGACAGACAGAAAGGAACATTCAAGGTTCTTGATTATTTATCAGTTGGCTGAAACATTCAGAAACCAAAGAGAGCATTATATATCCTACCCAATGAATCACCTCATCGGCGAATGATTTTACGTTCACATAAAATGAAGTTTCCACTAAGGGCTGGAGGGAAAGGATGCGCAAACAGCTCGATTTAGCCAAGGTAGCATTAAGATAGCATTAAGAGGCCAAAAGTTGTTGGAGCCAATAATAAACTGTTGATTTCAGCCAAGCCCCGTGTGACACAAAGAGGTTTCAGCAACGCAGGCAGCAAACTCCGATCCCCAGAAGCCACACCAAAGATGCTTCATTAGAGGAAAGCTATGAGGCTAAATGCATTTCCAATTTCAGTGCTACCATCTTTAATTAAAATTAAGGATATTTAAACCACCTAATTTATTCTTCCCTCTTTGCCCTGTACTTTTTTCAGGATGCTTTATGCAGCCACCTAAGCAGCTTAAAGACTTTGCCTTTCACGAGCTCACATTTTGGCTCTCCCACGCTGTACAAATATGTTGCACCATGAAAACACCACACCGGAGAACAGCTGAACAGAACTTTGTCTCAGATGACATTTTAAATCATTCAGGAAACACTGATTCCAACTAGATTTTTCCAGTAGTCTTTTAAATAAAATAAAATAAAAGTTTTCGCCACAAATTGCTTGTGTTCATCTATTAGTGGATAATAACTCCAAAGTGTAATGACTAACTTGTAAGTGCGGTGTGACGGGAAGCACCAGGTTGGTAGCAACAGAAAGTAACAGGAGACAAAGTACTCAACTAATGTTTCTAAGAAACCAACCTGAAAGGCTTGTAAACTGTTACAATACTTATTTTTTCCTCTATCTTACTTAAATTTGCTTTGCATTACAAATTCATTGCTGAAGAGCACTGTAGACTTGGTGCTGGCTTTTTACAAAGCCATTCTTAAAAACATTTCATACAAGGTGAAAAAGGAACTTCACAAAAATCATAAGGCCCTGCACGTGACAGCACCCTTCTCATTGATGCAGTGTCTCCGACTGGATTTGGTCTGTTCTCAATGACAACGTATGCAATAATTTCTGCACGAGCCATGGGAGATAAGGGCCCTGCGGTTCTGAATTGCCATCGTGCTGGACTGCACGTGAGCGATCATTTAGCGCTAGCATTTTGGGATACAAAATTACTGCATATTTTACTCTCTTGTAACCTTCTCTTCATCTTAAACTGTCTTTCGTATGATAATTTGAAATATTTTCCCTAGACCTTTTATCTTTAATAAAAGTTAGACAAAGCCTGAATCATCCTGTAAGTTTGGGAAATGTTTTGCTATGGATGCATTTTTAAATAAACATCTTATTCAAAGATCCCAGCGCACAGTGTTAAAGCGGGATATGCTGCTGTAATTCTTCACGTTTCTACCCAAATATCTCACTGCATCTGTGATGTTGCTGCGTCACCTAATGTTAGCATGTGCGATTTATAGGCAAGAAACGGAGACAGAACGAACGTGCTGAAATAACTTGCCTATAGCAATATGCAGAGAGAGACAATGCCAGGGCTGGGAATTAGAGCTCAATTGATTTCTGGTATCCAGCCCCTTGCATAATTCACTAGGTCACAGTGGCAAGATTTAAATATGGGACTAATTGAATGTTCATATAGGAACTGCTGCTCTTTCGGTCCAGCTTGATGCAAAGTTGAAGAGGGAGAAGGGTATGGAGAAGAAACTGAGGTCTCTGGAGGAAAATCCGGGGGGGCGGGGAATAGCTGGAAGAGAAAGCTGCTCTGTCCCTCTCCCGTTATCTCAGAGGCAGGTTAATTCTGGATGACAATTTAAACGTCAAACACAGTCAATCTATTTCACCAGGGAAAATAAACCATCTCCTCAAATCCCCGGTGACACGGGCGAGAACAGAAAGCACCTGGGCCTCTGGTGGGTTGCTATAAAGAAGCATGCCGAGCTACCTGAGAGCCGCAAAACTGCCTTCAACAGCGGGGCCATCTCCAGAGGGGTGCGACCACGCACCCAGGGGTCACGCTGGAGTCATCCTTGAGTTACCATGAATAATTATAAGCAAGAACACATGAGATGATAACAAATGTAAACGTTAGGGTGAACGTCTCCAAAGGAAAATCGTTTCAAAGGTCTGAAAAACAAAACCAAGTGGGCCAGGGGAATTACAGCTTCCCCTTTTCCTGGGCTGTCCATCACATCCAGTGCAAGATTCCTCCTTCTATTTATTGGGCAGATGGTTTTAGTCCTACCTGCTTTTGCTTTCATCTGGCTCCTGAAGGGAGTGATGGTGGTTACGCTTGCTGGGAAGATGCTTTCTCCAAGCAGCGTGCCTTATGAGCAGCTCGTGGTACGTAACACAGCTCCACCGAGCCACTTAGGTTTTGCTGCATGCATAAGCAGACATACTACTAATATTCCCATTCCTCCCCACCAGAAAGCCAGAACCAGCCTTAGACTCCTGGGGATCTCCATCATTCTGCCAGCACAGGAGAGGACTTGCATTGCTAACTAGCCTAACCGTGTGGCTTGTCCCTGGGGACGGATCCCGAAGCAACTGCCCAGGTATCTTCCCTTACCTTGGCAGTATTAAAGCGTATTCTTCCCAGGACTTTCTTCTGCAAGACAGAAAATACCAGGAGCTTGGGGTAGTATGAAGCTTTAAATGTTTTGTCATCTCCAAAGCAAGCAATTCCTCCTCAAGCACATGGTATTCTTCAACCTCTGATTAATTTATACAGGACATCCAGCGTCCCTGGGACACTTGGAAAATGTTCTTCCAGGTACGTTTCCCACCGCAAGACCTGCAGCAACACCTGCTTTTCCTCCTATGCCATAAATGCCACACATTCTCCATTTGCTCCCCTCTTCAGGACCTCTGGGATCTGGGCTGTCCACCAGGTACTTCCAAAGGAGTGCAGTGGTGAAAACGTGAAGCGTGTACAGCGGTCAAGTCAATGCAACACAGTCTGCTCTCCAAAGGTGGTTCCTATCGATTCCTAATGGCTTCGTTTCCCAGTAGCTAAATTATCACCCAGTCCTCCTAAAAGAGCATCGAAACAAGCTCTCTCCAAAAAAATCCCTTTTTTTTTTGGACTGCCCCATGGAAATATTTACTTTTCAGAGTTAATTCAGGAGCGGGAGCAAACCACAGTTGTTCCCATCAGCAAAGGTGAAGGCTGCTCAGCTGCAAGTCTACAAACCCTATTCCAATTCTGCAATCCCCATTTAGAAGGCTTTATTAAGCTCGGTAATATTTAAGGTTAGCGTTAAAAATTAAAATCCTCTGAGTCCCCCTCCCCCCCAAAAAACCAAACCCAACCCTTCAGTAACTGTGACCAAAAGAAAGAAAAAAAAGTCCATTTAAAAAAAAAACAAAAAAAGAGGATTTTTTTAGTGTTTGCTCTTGTAGCCATAGAATTTTTTTTCTTCAATTCATCCAGCCACATATATCCAACAAAATCATTTCAGCAAAACTTCTGACCAAAACCTGTTGTTGTTTTTAAAAACCACAAACTATTTATATTGTATCACCCAATGCTAGCAGGAGAGATAGGTGATCTGAAAGAAAGGGAATGCTTTGTGTCCTTTTTATATGTCACCACCCGGGGCGTTTTCCCTGTTTTCAGCCAGGCTGTACTGATTCCTGTGCTGGCAACAGGGCTGGAAACTCTGGACACACTGGTGAGGGCATCCAGCTCTTCCAGATCCCTCATGCTCAGATGCTTTCTGAAAGTGGGATCTGTTTTTGGAAACATAAATCCCTTGGCTGGGCTCTGAAATGACTTAAAGCAGTTAAGCAGCTACTGACCAAAGTCATTACAAATCTTGCTCATCTTCACAGGGTCATTTGGAGACGAGCAGATACAACTCGCCTTTGGGCTGTCACCAAAGCAATATTAATAATTATGAAAAATAACTTATGCTTTGCACGACACCGCAAATCTACAGTGCCACGTCTGGAATTAGCCTTTCCTCGGTGACAAATTCTAAACAACAAACATTCATAATACAAGTCTATGAACTATTGACTGTAAGAGATAATAAATCCTTCGGCAATATGAGGAGGATAGGAAAAGCTTCCCGGTACAAATATTGTTAACTCTGTCTGTGCATTAAAATGGCAAGCTGAGACAGCTCTGGTTAGCAAATACAATGAAACGTTTTAAAGAAAGGCTTTTAGAGAAAGGGAAAATCCCAAAATGTAATGCGGGGCGTTTTTGTGACAATGCGGAAAGGTCAAACACTCACAACCCACTCGGTGGAAACACTGAGGGGATTGTTCCCAGAACCAGCTGAAGAAGAAAGAACATGTGCCTACATCCAAGCGCAGGACTGGAACTGCGTACGGGTAACTGCAGCAGCGAAAAGTGGTGAATAAGTGCTTTCAGCCGTGCTCACCTAGAGGAATGAATGCTGTAGAGGGTCTAGGGACACAGCCAGACAACGCACCGATGGCTGTAGTTTGCATTGAAACATTGATTAGGGTTAAAGGTCCTCACACATGCCATCACCCCTAGTACAGAAACACACAGTGCTTTCATGAGTGGTTGCTTCAAACACCATTGTCTACAAGCGGTTTCACAGCTCTGGAGGAGGATGTAAATAAGCCCCGCAATTATTATGCAAAACGTTTCAGATAAATGCTAGCTGAGCCATACCTCCACCTACTGTTTTAAAAATATTTACACCTGTAATAGGTAAAGAAATAGATATTTCTTTCTAATATCTCTTATACAAGGCTTCCTAGGCTACTCTACCAGCCAGAAGTCATCCTCTACCCAGGTTCGCCATCCTGGGTAGGTAGGAATTTTTTTAAATACTGTTTGCCTCTCAAGATCATTATCGAGTTTTAATTCAGGTCCTCATGGGCAAGTGTCCACCCTATGGCTAGGTCCTCCGAAACATTCAGACTCAGACTCCTAGGTGCTTGAATACTCAATGTTATAAGCAGTAAAAGGCTGGCATCTGTAACACACAACCAAATGTCATGAGACAACAGGGTGAATTATTCTTTAAAAATTGGTCTATAATGTAGAGAAATCTATCATGAGCAAGCATTGCTGGACATAGCCTGAGGCTACCTAACAAAATTTAGAGTTTCTGGGGGGGGGGGGGGGGGGGGGGGGGGGGGGGGGAAGTTTCATTGCATGCAAAATCAAGGGACAGTTTGATTAGATTAAATTCCCAGGAGTAAATCATTTATCAAGAAATTAGCATTGGCCTCGGTGCTGGGAATTGCGACTTGGTGCAATTCACTGCGTGTAGCCAGACATGCAGTCGACACAAGCTTATTGGGAATTTTTAAAGGGCAAATTTTTGAAAGCATAAGGGAATTGTTGGCATACCTAACTGGGAACATTACATTTGGAGTGGGAGATACATAAACAGTAAATTGTTCAAGGTCTTCCACCTGACAGCAAAAAAACCCCCAGCAGACACATAAAAAGTCATGCTCTGCAAAAAATCCATCTAGTTAAAAGGAACGAATACTTCAATAAAGAAAAATGATAAAAAGCGGGGCAGGAAATGGCAAAGAGTTTCAATCAGGTTGAAAATATAGACAAGTAATAATGGAGACTACAGAATTCAATGAAAACTTTATAAACTTCAAGAATTAAGAATAATAAAGAAGGCAACTTGAAACAAAGAAATCCCAAGTGTCAAGTACAGCTTTATTGTTAGATGTTAATGTTAAAATTGTAAACACTGATATAAAAAGGCAACTTTATGTAATCGCATTAGTGGGAGATATGAATCGGTGGGGCTTTTTCCAGCAGATTCCCCCAGGGACTAACTCTTGGCTCAATATTATTTAATATTTTATCAATGTTCTAGATGTTCATATAAAAATCTCTGTAGATCACAAATAGATGAGACGGTAGCAAGTGATCAGAACTTAGTTTTACAAAATAAACTGATTTTGGGGTTGGTTTATTGGGGGTTTTTTTGAAGGACCACAATAGAAGTAAATCAATTCAAACATAACCAAATGCAACGAAATCCTTCTGGGAACCAGGAAGGGTGAATTTGGGATTTTATCAACAAAGAATTAGAAGCCAAAGCATTATGAATTCTCTTCCGTCATAGGGGTCTCAGTTCAACTGGTCTTTGCTTGGGGAACAAGAGTTTAGTTTCATGAGTACTTCATAATAACACACTTATTTAGCCAAAGGATTTGAGTTTGGGATTAAAAAAAAAAAATAAAAAAAATACTAAAGACCTGTGATATGTAGCAGAAACTCACCAGTCTAACAGACATTAATTACATTTCCAAACAAAGTAGTCTGCAGATATAGGATAGCAAATGTCCAAGGTCAAGGACAAGTAAGGGCTCGTCTGCATCGAAAGCAGCCTGGCAGTCTGCACCGACCTGCTCCTGAGGAGCTCTGCATGGGCACTCCCAAGGCATATTAACAGTTACTCTCTTCTAAAACGTTTACACACCAGTATGAAAAGCACATGCATATCCTCAATTTTGCAAACCACAGAACTAAGAACAATAAACTCATTAACTCCACAGCGAAAAGATACCGCTTTTCTGTTCTTCTGTTTTAAAGAAGGAATAAGCTACCGTATACTTACCTGCACGTGGGGAGCAGCTCTTTGGAAGTTAGTGCATTTTTAAATCCACTCTCTACTTTGGAAATTTATTCTCTTAGACAACATTTAAGCACTTCAGCTGTAAGTTCTAAGACAAGTCAACCAGAAGCAGAAAACTGGGAGATGTCTAAGTTCCCTTGATTTGTTCCCATTTTTACAGCCAAATAATAGATATATTCTTGAAAGTTTTTGTTACCCATAAAAAACCACATCAAATATTGTTGAGAAAAACTCATAGGCAAGGCAGGTCAATCATTGCTATGCATGCATATATAACGGGTACACACAGCCAGATCCTGCCTGTCTAGTGGCGAGTGGTGACCTTACTAGGTGACCGAAGTCACAAACACAGATTGTGCCTCATGACAACTGTCCGTGACTATGTTTAATTATCAATGAAAAAATCCTTTCAGTCTCAGAGGCCAGAGACGTGTTCAGCCTTTGTGTTCAGAGATGTTGCTGAGTGCTTTTTTTAATAATTGTTATTTCTCTGAAAGAAGCCTAAGTGAAGAAGTCTCACTTTCATAGGAGGTCTGGGTCCTCCATCTTCCACAAGCCTTTGTTGGCATCTTCGTCCTTGATTTTAATGCTCCTTTATATCTGAGACCTCTGAACCAAAGCTGTAAAGAACTTTCAGAGATATAATAAGTTTCTTGAAGTTTTTTAGAATTAATACAATTCATTTCCCTTCTGCTACATCTTTGCATTGTACTGCCACTTCAAACACAGAGCCCACTTAGCTTCTTCTGGAAGACTTCGGATGTCAAGGCTATGAGGTTTTTGAGCCTCTTGGAGCAGTTACAATAAAAATCTCATTTCAAATACATGCTTTTAAACAACATCTTTACAGAAAAAAACTCCCATAAAAAAATAAAAAATGTTTTTCAGGGTGAATTAATAAATGTGTTGCCGAGCAACAGGTTCATCTAACTTGAAGAGACGAAAATATTTGGTATCATGCACAGAAACTCAGAGAGAACCAACACTTAGTTCAGTACTTCTGAACAGACATAAAAGCATCATCCCACATCTGTGTACGCAAAAAACCCTCTGAATGAAACTAAAGATTAAAGAAATGTAATTTAAAAGAAAAATGGAAATCAGACGTGGGAAGGGTTGTTTGTACAGTGCCAACCCTGCATGAAATGCATTACTGACAGGTATGAAGACCTCCCCAAAGTTTTTAATCTCAGGCACCAAACATGCAAAGACTGACGGGTTTTTCACTTTGCTTATGAAAAATTTTCTCACACATAAATATTCCAGTTCCGCTGAGCTCAGTGGGCTCGTGCACTCTGTATTTAGTCTTGGAGGACTGAACTTTTGCCATGGAAGGCTTTCCTCTCCAGGACAGAAAGACCTCTCCAGCCCCAAGCAAGCACAAGCTAAGTAGTAGGAAAGCTTGGGCAGATATCAGGCAAGAAGAGCTGTCCAAATCTGTCCCAGCCGTTGCTGTGCATCTGTGACTGGTGGTTTCTCAGTCGGCATGGTTAAGAAGAGAGTGATCAGGGTGGGCAGGGTGCAGTGCAACAGAGGACGATGGTTCCTGGGCTGCCTGTGACCGAGCTTACACAGAAGAGAGCTTCACGAGTGGAGGGTGGGCTGGCAGCAGAAGGGGCTGAGAGCAAAAACGTGGCAAGGAAAGACTAAGCAGGGTTGCAGAGAGACTAAAAATCTGCTGAGAGGGGCAGGGAGCAGACATCCCATGGCGACAGCTCTCTGTGGATGAGAGGGGGCTGCTCAGAGCTTGCAATAACTCACAAAAACACGGCTGGGTTGACTTAAGTCCTGGAGGAAAAGACCTGCACAGGAAGAGACTTAATGGGCAAGGGCAGAGAGTGCTTAAATATTTAAGAATGCTCTTCGTTGCCTTGAATTCTAATTAAGATAATTAAGTATTCTAGCTGACATTCTAATAAAGCTTTTTGAATTCAAAAAGCCATTCTCGTTTTCTTTTGTAAGCTCGGTAGAGTGAGAGGTTCAGGTATATCCACCTCAAAGCACCAAGAGCATCCTCTAGGTCTATTTCAGTTCCTAGTTGGTAGAGAAACAAAGCACCTAGTGACCAAAAAACAATGCCTCAAGCTAAAAATAAGTCTGAAAGGTCAGACTAGACATCACAAAATGATTGGATAAAAAAATATTTGAGAAATTCCATCCAGCAGAATAAAGTGCAGCTACAAACATACCTTAGGAATTAAATGTTGCAAAGCATGGGAGACATCTTACATCCTGTTAGGCTGACAAGCAGTTATTATTTTTTCCCAGCAAAGGCAAAAATGCAAAGAGGGAATTTCTCCCTAAGAGTTCCCATCATTAACACATGGAGTTAAAAATAAAAGGGCTGCAGGTTTTTCCTCTAAACCACACTAGAAAAGAAGTGTCAGACAGAAGATGCAGGCTGGGAAGGTTTGATGAAGCGGCTCAGCTGTGGGCTAACAGTAAAACTGAGCATCTGTTAAATGCTAAGTATATAAAGGTAGGATTTCTTCCTTGTCTTTGTAAGCAATTTGGACATTGGCTCCTCAAATTCTACGAAGAATAGCAGGTGCTAAGTCACTTCAAAAGTTGGACACAAGCTCTTTGACCTGCTTCAGTCATTTAAAATAATTAGACGCAGCTCCCTCACAGGAGTACCGTCATGGAGAGTGCTCTTTCAGTGCTGCATAAACGTTGAGTGTTTGCTTTATGGCTGGAAACAACTCCAACCTCACGGCAATTGACTGCTACTGTATTGCTTAAAGAGAAAGAGAAAAGAATTGCAAGACAGGAGTTCAGGCAGTTCACCTTCCTTATTCTGAACATAAAACCCTTAAAAATTACTGAGACACCCCCAATGACCTCCACAGCTTGTGGCTTAGGCTCATAGATGGACACACAGTCTCTTGTTTACCTCTGGAAACATCTACTGGAGGTGGCCAACTCGTCAACTAAGATTTTGCTGAACCCCCTCCAGCAAACAGAAGGATGAATCCTTCTGCATATGATACTCGGAGGACGACATACCAAAGGTAACTTAAAAAATAAGCAAGTCCAGTTCAACTACCTTGTTAGCAGCTGACAAGTCTTTTCAAAAGTATAGCTAACTCTCCATCTTTGGATGGGTAGTTAAGTAATTTTCTTTTATTAATCCAATCTGATGATAATTAGAAGTCATAGAAGTTTGGCTTCCCTCCTACAAGCCTCATTAGTCCAGCTGGAAAAGAAATTTGAGATCTCAGCTTAGGGCCATTCTAAATATCAGAACATGATTCACTTCTAAAAGGGGAGGTAGACAAGGGAGTCTATCCTTAGAGTTAATAATAAAGTAATTATCAGGGTTGCACGAAATGCTATTCTGGAACTTGAAGGCCTCTGTAAGAAAACACTTAAATCAACAGGGAAAAACACCACCTGACCAACCCTCTTGAGTATAACAAGAGGGTTATAATAAAAGTGATCTGCTTACGCGCCCAAAATCACAAGTTCTGAAAGCATTTCAAAGCCTTTCAGACATAACATTTACAATGATAAATGTGCGCACAGCATGACACCCCACCCATTCACTGAAATCATGCTTTTTTTATAATGGCATTTAAAGAGCAAAACTATTTTCTTCCTTGCCTGAAGTTTTGCCATCAGAACTTTTCTCTGTGGGGAGCAGATAGAGCTGCACAACTTCCAGCAGGTCAAGTCTGCAGAAGTTTAAGCCAAGGAGAATTTATGATCTTCCCCTCTCCGTTAGTGTTTAGCATAATTTGGACAGAGCAGGGAGGACCAAGGAGAAGATGATGTGAAAATTGAGTATGTCCTTAAGCTTTGTCACAAAACAAATAAACAAACAAAAAAATCCCCACAACCAGCACCCAGGAGGAGCCATGAATGCTTAGAGGAGACAATGGACTTATTTCTTTCACTGTGAGACTAGGCGTGCTCAAGAGAAATTGAGGACATCAGTAAAACGACTCCCACAGGCAGGACGTATGCTGCCAACCTAGTTGCACAACTGCACGGCAAGGAGAACACCTGAGGCTGATGCTACATTTTCACACGTTACATAGCAAAATTACAATTTACAGCATCAAATAGGTTGAGGTATAGCTTTGCACAATGGATGAACTCCAGCACCAACAAATGACTTCCTATAGCTGTGAGCATATTAATTCTATGGCTAGGAGAGACTATTCTTTCTTTACTCACTATATGTGATTGAATATTTCCAAAGAGCGCTGCGCTCAGCCACCCGATAAAGGCTGGCTTGCTCCTTTGTGCTGGCCAGCATAAAGATCTCAAATCACGGATGTAACCTCCCACTCGAGCGAGGTATTGCCGAGGGAAAAAACTCGGCAAGCCACTTACCATCCCAGTCCTTCCAGTTACCTAGATAATACAGAAGCATCTGCATCACATTTCATGATGTAGGTGCTGCATACTGTAAAGCATAGCACAACCACCAGATAGGCCTTTCTAAAGTGTTTGTGATTGGCTTCTATACTCATATGTGCCATTTTTTGTTTTACAGTCTCCAAATCATGTACTTCATCCTTTTTCAGTGATTCCTCCAAAGCAAAGTGACAGTGCTGCAACTTGAAGACAGATTTTGAGATGGATTGGAGAACGCAATGAATTGATACGGAGCAGGTAGCCCATGACAAAGTGACAAAAGAATTGGAAAGGAAACTCATTCACTGGAGTAGCAAACAGGTGGACATCTCCACTGGAACTGAAATAACTGTGAGGGAAACAATCTGACACAGTAAAACCTGGGGAACAGGAGGAGACAGAGCTGTGAAGGGTATCAGGAGTCACAGACACAAAGTTTGAACAAATGAAAGATGTCTGATGCCCACACCATTAGCTGACATCAAATAAAGGTCTTCTAACAAAGTCACTTTCTTTGGAGAGTAAAAGGTTGATTGGTGAGTTGCCTCTAAGGAAGACTGAGGCCAAGAGGGCTGTTTTAAAACCACTTTAAAAATACAATGATACCCAGTTTGTTCTAGGTTACCTTTAGGGAGCACATGTCCAGTAATTTGAAACCTGTTGACTTGCAGAATGGACCCAACTCCTCCTTTTCTGACCGTACGGGTTCTCCATGATGCGCTTCAGCCAGGGTATTGCTTGACTTTCAGAGGGAGAAAGCCCAGGGGTTGCTAGAAACAGGCTTTATACTGAACTCCAACTCCGTTCCAAACATTGAGGCAGCTAAGCATCACCACCTTTGAAAATCCAGCCCTTCTGCTTTTATGCTTCGTGAGTTTTAGTATAAAAACACACATTACTGCTGGATTCAAGTAGAGTCTTCAGCCAGTAAAGCTTTTCCACTTACCTGTATTGCAAAAATCCAGTTTTGATAGCTGGGTGCCAACTTGCCTGAGAACAGCATCCAATCGACCTGATGGTAGTACTGGAGATCACTTACTACCTTTGGTGTCACTCTCGGTGACACACTGCCCACCCTGTCAACCGAGTTATCTTTGGGGAAGAAGACTGTGAACCGGTGAGCTTAAAAAGGCGGCACAGATCAGACAAAATAATCTAACAGAGCTCTTTGTTATAAAAAAAGAAGGGAGATCTGTTTTTTCCTACAGGACAATACTGCAAATGATTCTAGAAGATACTGTTGAACTTGCAAACACAATGCTCAAAGTGGATGGTTTGAACCAGAAACCAGCTCTAGGCCTCCTAAGTAAGGACAGGAGCACAGGCATCCTAGTTCAAAGGACAGGCTTCAATTCTCTGCCTCATCTCATCTCAAGCAGAAAATCTGACAAAAGCAACGTATTACCAGGAAATGCGGGGGTATTTACCTAATCGAATTGTCCTGGTTTCGGCTGGGATAGAGTTAATTTTCCTCCTAGTAGCTGGTACAGTGCTGTGTTTTGGATTTAGTGTGAGAATGATGTTGATAACACACTGATGTTTTAGTTGTTGCTAAGTAGTGCTTATCCTAAGTGAAGGATTTTTCAGTTTCCCATGCTCTGCCAGCAAGCAGGTGTGCAAGGAGCTGGGAGGGAGCACAGCCAGGGCAGCTGACCTGAACTAGCCAAAGGGGTATTCCATACCATAGAATGTCATGCCCAGTATATAAACTGGGGGGAGTTGGCCGGGAGGGGTGGATCGCTGCTCTGGCATCGGTCAGCGGGTGGTGAGCAACTGCATTGTGCATCACTTGTCTTTTCTTGGGTCTAATTTCTCTCTCTTTTTGTTATATTCCTTTTCATTACAATTATTATTATTATATTTTTATTAGTTAATATTACATTTTATTTTACTTTAGTTATTAAACTGTTCATATCTCAACCCACGAGTTTTACCTTTTTCCCCGATCCTCCTCCTCATCCCACTGGGAGGGGTGAGGGGTGAGCAGCCGCGTGGTGCCTAGTTGCTGGCTGGGGTTAAACCACGGCACAAATGAACCACGTTGTAGCTACATCTGACCTACTGCCAGTCTGAGCGGGCATGTTTCTGCGGCATGATACAGCATTTTGCAAAAAGTGCTTGATCGGCTGTAACACAGCTTTCGTTGCTTGATACCGAGCAGAAGCAACCTATGACTTTGGATTGCAGAGACTGTACAAGTGCCACCACACTACAGCGTCCTTCACCAATCGTGAAATTAAATTGCTTTCTGTCACAAAAAAACCTTCCTGGAGAATTTCTGACCAACTATAATATTGAGAATATAAATGATTTTTTTTTTTTTTTAATTTGCACGTTGTCTGGAGAGAGGAAAAGCCGAAGAGGCAAACAGTAACCTCTGATATTAACTGCTTTATCATGTTCCCAATGAACAGCAGAAACAGCAGCAAAAAGGCATCACAAAACCTCTGAAAAACACAAGTTGGCACATTATCAGAGTAAGGAGACAGAAGAATCAAGCACAGCTCACCTTGACAAGGCTGACAATAAAATCATCAGTAAAATAAACATACAAAAAAAAATTTTTAAAAAAGGAAGAAAGAAAAGCCAGAACAAAATATGTTCACTTTCAGATTATTCAGAACGTGTGGTTTTGGATCTTCTAAAAGCACCATTGATTTTCTACTAACATGTTAGCTCCATAAGCACAAGGAAAGGCAGTCAGTGTTAGCAGAGAGAATCAAATCACTCAGGAGAGGGACCTATGCATTCCCTGTTGCAGTAAGAATTCCTCTTGGCACAAAGAAGCCAGAAAATGGTGTCTTTCCCCAGCTCACCAGATTTGGCAACCACTTAAAGGCTATCCTGAAATGACTGCAATTATATTTCCAATTTCAGTTGCTGGCCTAGTCATCTCCTCATTGCAACTCTGCCATTAAAAGCTTTTGGATTGTCTTAATACTGCCCAAAAGAAAAAAAAACTGCAGCAAACTATGCAGTAGCTTCATGCCATCTAAAGCAGAGCCTAAACAATACTTGGTTAAGTAACTGTTAAACTGTAACTATGCTACGTTTGCAGAGCTTTACAAAAAGGCAGTATTTAAAGGACTACAAAAAAGATTATATTTTCCTCTCACTGAAGTATTGAAAGCAGAATGTACTCTGCTGGAAATGAAATGGTGGGCGTTTGATGGCGTATTTTAAATAGTATTCCTCTTTGTGCATGCAGTGTAATGCCACCCAAGGGGGAGATTAAAAAAAAGTCTGTAATTTGCAAGTCCATTTCAAAGTCATATTGAGGATGATGTGAAATTCAGGATAGGATTCTTGAGAGAAATCTCCCTGGAAAATGTGTATGCACCTCAGGGAAGCTTTGGATTTGCTTCCCCACACTGGAAGGCTGTTCTGTCTTTTGACATTTCAATGTTGTTTACTCTTTGCATCTAATTTTGGAATTATTGAGTGGTTTATTACAAAGGTGTATCTTTGACTAACAATAAGATACTTCTCTTCTGCAACCTCCAAGATTTCTAAAAATCCCTTACTATTCGTCTTTAAACTTTTATGGTAGTGAGGATATAGCAGTTTCTTTTACAATAAGGGATTAATCCTGCTGTCAGATATTATGGAGGTAACAGACAGTTACATGTGTGAAAGACCTTACTTCTTGGCCCTGGGAAAAACAGGATTGTCCACATCGGTCTGATCATTCTGAAACAATTGCAAACAATATCATGCTCTAAGGCTTTAGGTAGTCATCAACAGGGATTAGGAGGGAATACTCTCCTTAATAGACTTCTGGCTAAATGGGTTTTCTCTTTCCTCTGTGTCGCCTTCCCTGAAGCGTTACAGACTGGCCACAGATGGATCTGGGGAGAGGAAAATGGTAAGATCGTTTTCCTGAGGTCAGATTCTCTTCCTTAGATGCCCAAGTGAGCGGATGCTTAGATTCAAACTCATCACCAAATCTGATGTCAGAAAAGAATCTTTCCCTGGGTCAGATGAGGAAGGAGCAGGGATGGCTTCTGTCTTCGCTGGTAGTGCATAACATGGCTTGATTATAGAGATACGCAACTTGATCATGTAATCACATCCCACTCATCAAAAAGGTTAGGAGTACCAGTGATACCACGACCCTTCCTGTCTTTTTTCCATGGCCACAACAATTTGTACTGCAGAAGACTGAAGTGCTTCAGTCCAACACTGAAGTCTTTAGACCTAACCACAAGGAGAGCCATGACAACTACCTTGGACAAGAAACCTACAGTTCATACAGCTCAAAGCAGGCAGATTTTGGAAAATTATGAAACCACAGGAAGAAAAGGTCTCAAGTATTTTATATTGATACTTACTGCTTGACTGTTTTCAGATCAAAGAAAACAGTGACAGAAAAGCTCTTACGAGGATATCTAATCCATTACACTGAGATGATTCCCTCTACCAGCAAGACACTGGCACAGCTGTCTCTCACTTTACTCTGCATTGAGGGGTTTTTTGTTACTGGTATGAATGACAGATTTGAATCTGGCAGTACCTTTAGTTTGGTTTGTCCAGTTAAAGGAAGATAAAAGTGTATTTTGCACTACAAACAGATGACACAAGGGTTTGTTGGTTTGTTTTTTTTTTTTTTAAACAACTCTATACCATCCTTTAAACATGTAAGAGAGATACAGCAGCCACAGTCAGACTATTATTTTGCACTTTGAGCAATGCAACTTTGCAAGTCTCCCATGCCAATAATTCTCCGCTTTTGAATTGGTATTGGGTGAGATTATTAGAACAGAACCAGAAAATTATGATCACAGTTTACACTCCTAGCTTTCACAAATGATAGGTTAAGGTTTAGCAGCATAGTAAGCTATAAACAATAATCTTGCTGCTTCTGTGATAATGCACAAGCACTATACAGATTGTATCCATATTGCTTAGTCTAAAAATAAACATTTACAAATTAAATAGGACATACATTGAATATATATACACGATCCATTTATGAAAAGCAATTATTTGTGCTGAGAAGAGCAAAAGTCCAGTTCTGAGCAAATTAAGTGATTAAGACAAAACAACATAAGCTTAATTATTATTATTTTAACATGTTAAAAATACAGTCACATCAAAATAGGATACACAGTTATAAAACTGTTGTAGATGACATAAGAAAATAGTGTGTATATATTTTTTTATATAAAAATCTACAGTATTTACTAATGCTGATACATATTTTGGAGCCTTGTGTTGCTTGCACAAATAAATTGTACAGCTTTGTTATGAATTACAGAACCATCGTTAAACACTGAGATTATTACACTTAGCCACAATATTATATACATACATTTCTAAGCTGCTGTAACCAATCAGAACTAAGGTAAGCCCAAGTCATATTTATCTTCACAATTTTAGTTTAGAGTTCAGTGTAGTGCTTTGCTACTGTTACTTCGCTGCAGTTTGCAATTTTTAAAATATAAAATTGCCCAAGTTCATTAAAAATTACATCAGACATTATATACACAAAAAAAGTTTTTGAAATATACTAAGTAAATGTTACTTCCATTTGTAAAAATTGTTTTACTTCTGTACCTTAAAACTTACAGAGCCAACCTGCAGCAATAATAGGCACTAAAGCTCATTCTTTAAAGGAAAAAAAAAATATCCATTTGTATGTTTTCAGCTAACAAATCTTACAAAACAAAAGACAACAGGACAACCTTCCAAACCATCCAACACTGGTGTTGATACCAATGTTTGGTACTTAAGTATTAGAAAAATCTCTCTGTTAAGCACTCCAAGGACCTCTTCTGGCGAGATCCTTATCTGCCTCAGCTCCCATTGGTTTCAATGAGAGGTCAGTGCATTCAGCACTTACTACGCGGCACCCAGCAGCTCGCAGGACTGCATCCTACATGTGCCACTTAACCTGCATTTTTTTCCACCTCCAATTCACAGTCAAGGAAAGGAAAACACGAAGTAGAAAAGGCTGCAAACACTAATTAAAAATACTTACATTACCAGAAGTTTAACCTTCCTATTAGCAGTCAGGATCATATTAGTGTAAAACACCGCACAGTCTCTCAGCAGCCAGATAGCACAGCAGCACATGCCCAATCACAGACATGAACCTACCGGCTCTTTGGGGTAAAAAAGGGCAAAACAAAATGGAATTGACACGACAAAGCTTAAGAGAAGGGACACTGCATACTCACACAGCTCAGGGAATATCAAGCCTTGACCAAATCTCAGACTCCTGCATGTACTTCACAAGAGGGTCAAGGAGCTGATCATTCGCTGATACCTGTGAGATTTGGCCCTGCAACCAGTTTGTTTAGTTTGACAGCACAGCATGGTAAAAAGTGAAGGGTGCAGCACCATTTCTGTATCTGGCATTACTCTCACTGTGCTCCAATATTTTGCATATACGACAACATTCTGAAGGTAGATTTGGGTAAGAAGGTAAAAATTCTCCACTTTCGATGCACCTAAAAAACTAAACACTGCCCTGAATTTTAAGCACCATTTCTTAGCCAGATTAGAGAGACATTTTTGGCTTTCTGCTTTTGCCTGCCTGCTCCTTCTTACTGAGAAAAATGACAAACAGTAGTCAAAGGAGAGGAAATTAACTCTCACATAAGGTTAAGTTAATAATCCCAAAGCATCTCCCCTGCCCAGAACAGATACTGGGATGCTGAGGCAGCTGTATAAAAATGACAGAAATTCCCATTCAAAATGAATGGCTTCTCAAATAAATTACAAAAAAAAAATAATATGAAATAAAAGTACTTCACAAGCTTTGCCCAAAGTTAAATGCATTTACATTTAAACTCTTTAGCTCTTTTCCATATGCGTTTGTGTATTGTAAGTGCACACTCACATGCGCGCACGCACACACATCTATACAGTGCATTAACAATGTCAGTCAAAATAAAACTTGTAAATGTGTTACAGGTTTTAGGCAGAAAGACTGCAACACAAGTTATTTAAATGTAAGGAACAATGACAGTATTAACCACATTGTGTATATGATCTTATTGCTATGTCTATATGCATCAGATCACTTTCAATAGCTTCAATGCAAGTCTAAGAACTCAACTAGCCTTCAATGAAAGTCTGAAACATCTTTGAAATAGTGTTGTTATTTTTGAGACTCGTGAACTGTCCGCATTTCATCGAAGAACTGAGGTGGACTACTATTAGCACAGTAATGTTTAACCGGTTTTGGTTCTTGCCATTTTGCTAAGTATAGACAGATTCTCAGAGAAGCACGGATTCATGCATAGACAATCCATCATTTCTATTTCGATAGTGTTGGGCTTGAGCTGACGGGCTTGAATATTGGTATTGTGGTGAACCATGCTCTTCAAAGGCTGGTGAAGTCCTGTATCTTATTGGACTATCCACAGAAACAGCAGGAAGACTATGGTCTTGAAAAGGTGTTGACTGAAAATGCTGGTATTTCTGGAAATTATCCAAGTGGCCTTTGTTAACGTCTTGGCTCCAGGGCTGCCTGTAGGGCTCATGTCTGTAAATATACGCAGCATCTGGCCACTTTCTGTCTTCTGGTGAATAATCCACTGGAGGGATTATGAATTTGACACCTGTGGGGGACCTTGAGTTGCTGGTATAAGCATCAACGGGGGCTACTTCTATCTGACCAGGGGTTGGTGAAAGAGGATTTTGACGAGTGGCAGGATAGGAATTCATTTGTAGTTTATCCAGAGAATAATCTACTGAAATAAAAGAACCATATGGCCTACCAGAAGGGCTGGGTCGATTCCCATGATAATGTAGAGGTACAGAACTTGTATTGCCTATACTGGAAACATGCTTTGGAGAATTTCCATGGTAAGTAGGTGGATTACTATAACATGGCAATGGCTGTTTTACATTCAGTCCATGAGGTGGCCCATCAGATTGTGATGAATATTTTGGAGATCTGGGTTGTGAAGTGAAGGTGTAATTATTGGGTATTTTTAATGGAGTTGGTATTTTTTCAGTTTGCTTTCTTGGACTATTAGAATATGTTACGTGCCTAGGGCTCTGTGGATGAGCTCTCTCAAGCATCTCTTCAACAAGATTCTCATTCTCATTCTCAACTTCCGGAACATTGTCATATTGAGATGCATTAGACCCTCGCTTACCTTCATCAGCATCCAAAACCCTCATCTTTTGCTTTACATTCAAAGGCTGCTTTTCTCCAGGACTTGATGGTGGGCCCGAAACCGAATGGTTTATTGGCCTTCCTTTCACCTCTGCAGTAAGTTTCATTGTCTTTTCAATTATTTTGGTATCAGATGGTTTATTCCACTTAGGTACAAATTCCCTTCTTGTATTTGAAGTAGCATTAGAATTTTGATTAGCAGCTGCATTATTATACTGTCTCGAGTTGTCTTGCTCAGTTGGCTGAGGCTTTCTTCTGGTATCTACCTCGTTCTTAGGCATACTACTCTGTGTCTCTATTGGTCGAGTCTTCTGCTGTTTTAAGGAAGCTTTCTTTTCCAGTGAATTAATTCTTTTTCGGTTATTTGGTGAACTTTCTGGTTCTTCTCCTGGGGATGGTCTCCTCTCTGTCCTTCTTGTTGTTTGTGTACCAGTGCTGTTCTGTCCATTAAGCACTGGAGTGGAGTGAAGCACAGCAGGCTGAGGTCCTGATGGAATCTGCCCCAATGGCTTCTTTGGAAATTCATCATCTTTACCTAAAACAAGAACAGTAATAACATAAATTCACCCTTGTACAGAAGTCGTCTTTGATCTGTTGGTCATGCAAGCAAAAATAGCTATGAACTCTATTACCTGGGTCTCTCTCTGGGTCACGATTCTGCTAAACACCTCAAAGATTTTTCTGTATACTGACAGCGAACAAAGGTTTTTCTTAGGCTCTCATCTCAACCAGTTACTCTAGTCTTGCCTTCTACAGCTGACGCAATCTTGCCAAGCTTCTGCTCATTCATGACACTGCTGCAAAAAATCGTTTTCCTAGATGACATTTTGGTTACAGTACCTACTCTGTATGTAACCCTCTTCACATTGTCCCTGTCACATTAAGTAAACTACTTTCTCCACTTTGAAAATCCTTCCCAGTATCCCTCTCCCAATCTATTGTCTTCCACTTATTCATCTTTTAACGTTCCCCTCTGGTAAGCTGTATCAGCTCCTCACTCACATGCGCAAGTTTCCTAGCAGACATCTTTGAACTTTCTCACACTTCTTTTTTTGAGTGGAGCTCCTCATTAACATCTGCACAGTTAAGTCCTTGTTCCCCCTCAACCCCTGCCTAGAAATTTCATCCTCAGTATTAAAAAGCTACAGTATAACTAAAAGGCTCTATGCAGAATCATATTTTTTTCAACTCAGTTTTTTATCAGTTATAGAACAATTGAAGTAGCTAATACTAATACTGGCTACATCAGGATTTCAACTGAGTGTTCAATGGATGAGTTTTGCCGAACACAAGGACATCATTTACACAACTAGGATATGAATGGAAAGTTCTCCCAGACTGGAGCTCAACACATTGCAACAGCCAGTGGTAAACACCAGTTATGTGGGGACCCAGAACAATCCACATTGCCACTACAGAAAGAATAAAGAAGTGTTTCATTGCTTGATGCTGCTCATAGAACAATTTACATCGAATTTTCCACTGCAGTCTTTCTCCTTGGCAGTCAACGCCCTTCATATTCTCAGCCAAAGTCTTTTATCATATCCACTTGCATATAACTTATTTAATTGCATAATACATTACTTTCCCATTATAAGCAGAAAAGGTCACACACTTCTCATTAAATGTATTAATCTAAATTTAATCTATTTGATGTTCAGTATTTCCCAAAAAATAAAAAAACTTTTAAAGTGAGCATAACCAAACAAATCCTACTCACTCTGTATCTATTTAGTAAGCAAAAGCTCTGTTGTAAGGAGAAAAAAAGAAATGGCTACCCTTGCTTAAATGTTATGCAAAATAAATTATATAAAATAGCTGTCGGTAAAATAATTTTGTTTAATCCCTGCTTATTCCTAAAACAAGAACTGTAGAATCTTTCTCCATCAAAGATCATAAAGTTAGCACCTCACTCTTTCTAGCTATTTGTAATTAAAATTCCTTTTGTGTGTCTATACGGGTTCACAGGAGCAAATACATACAAATGTCTCTATCCCTGACACGAGTGCTGTGGTTAGAAGTAAGCTATGTTCATTTTTACAGTCAATAGTATGAGTTCAATCTTTGATGACTGGTTCATGATAGAGATACACAGAGGAAAGCCAGCAGCCAAGGTCAGTATTATTTATTGTAACAGCATAACAAACTACCATCACGGATCAGTTGCTATATAAACTAAATGAAAACTTACAGTTTGTGCCAGCTAGGACATAGCAGGACAGCAGAGAAGAATACAGTGACGCCATGGGTCATGACAAGATAACTAAATAAAAAGTACTTAACACAAACTGTCTCAATGGTTTTGCCAAACAATTGAACTCGCCTTTTCTTGATTTTCAAAGTCTTCATATGAGGCCAAAGGTCATATGGAAACCTACCCTTTCCTTTAGAAATACATAACTTCAGAAACCTCAGTTTACATATAATAAACACAGCCTACCCAGGCTTTCTGTAGAAAAACACTCCACTCTTATTTTCCCCTAGTTATCCTCTGCTCAATTATGATCATATAATTATTTAGATACACAAACCTATGCTCTTATACTGAAGGTATTCACTGTCTACTTTGCTACGACTTGGCAAAGGAAAATACTCATGCTGAGCCCTCTCCTCAATTACTTGTCCCCAAAAGGGAGATTCCACACGTTACAGGATTATACACCTGGCACACTACATTCCGTGATGGAGAACACCTATGCAAATGGTTGCAAGACAGTGCAGCAGGTTACGTGGTGGGGTAGGGCCTCAGCATTAGGCTCCAGTGAGCGGCTCTTGGAATTACAAGTCTCGTGGTTTGTTCTCTTTCGCTATGAGGCCCCACTATTCACAAACCAGGCTAACATCTGGAGCATGGATTTGTAGACTTGCACTCCCCAGCAGCGCACCATTGGAAGAACAGATGAGGGGACAGAGGAATGAGTTGCATGGATGCTGTTAACGGATGATTTAACAGCTCTGCAGTATACTGTCTGCTGCACCAGCCTCTTCAAAATTGTTCTTTATGAACAGGAGTTCACTTTCTGAACTTGCTTCAGTTTGGCAAAAGGCATTTGTACCATTTAATTCCATTTGCATCCTCAAACACAGTGTCAGACAAAGCTGAAGATCTTGTCTTCTAAATAAAAGTGAATTTGGCCCATAATAAATATTCCTGATACTGGAACTATATATTACAGTGTTTTCAATCTTACTAATTTTGAATGTTAAAATAGCATAAAGTCTGAATTAAGAAACAATACTCAAAGTACATATCAAAAACTTGTCATCTAAATCATAGAGAACTAGTCTTTATATGCTGCTGATCCATTTATAACCTCCAGGTGATCCATAGTAGTTACGGGATAGCATAAGAAAATGGCTCCTTAATGTCTGTAAATTATTTAATTTCTGTCCTTGTATGCAATAAATGTTTTAGAAAAATTTCTTTTCTTCCATGCTTGAAATGAAACTATTCAAGCTATAGGTATATAAAAAACTGAAGACAAGTTCCTCTAGTAGCTGCAATGCTTCCTTCATTTGTACAAAGACGTTAAAAGCATGAACTGATTTCCTTTCTTCCAGTTTTTACTCTAAGAAATGCATACAGAGCAATATGAGATCCTTTGAAATATACTTGGTTGTACAATAAAGGTGGATTTTGTGTGAGTTTTTTGTTTTTTAATTTCACACACTTAAGGTTTCTTAATTACCATTAAGCTCTAATAAAACCCAAGTGAGAATACTGCAGACATTTTTATTGAATTCTATCTAGGTTGCTTTGAAGATTACTTTCTGTCATCTTTCCTTCACATTTCAGGGTAAAAGAACACACTACAACTAGGCATATGTGGGCTGCACTGTTTAGATGATGTATGCTATAACATGAATTACAGCTGTAAAATGAGGATCAGAGAAGTCTTACCATGTCTATTGTGAAACTGTTAAAACTTGACATTAATTCATGTACTGAGTACCAAGCAAAGCGTTACAAGACAATAGTTCATTTAGAAGAAAACCTCTGCATTCTAACAGCATGATACCATGTTTATAGGCTGGTAATACCGGAGCTTAGTGCTTCCAGGGAAAACAAAAATATGGAACAATGAGTATGTGTGGAAGGAGGGTCAGTGGGGAAAAGAAGAAATACAGCTTCAAATCTTAGCCACAGGGCTTCCACAGAACTTGGTTTAACTTGACCTCAGACAGAAACAACCGACACAGCTTGCTTAATCAACCACATCTGCATGTGAATCTTTAGGAAAGGCCACATTGCTAGAGGTGCTCAATTCAGTAATCAAAGCTAGGAAGCACAGGCCTTGTTCTGGTTCAAAAATGCTTCAGCTCTCATCACCTCCTGCCATAAAAAGCATTGGAAGGAAAGGAGTTGTATATGGATCTGTGATGCTGCAGCACAAAGACATCCTGCAAACTGGTCACCTTCTAAAGGAAAACTAATTAGTTTTAAACTGCAAAACAGATATTTAATTCTAATTTAAGTATACAGATCATACATACACACACACACAGAGCTGTCACTTCCAGTGGAACTACCACGTACTTTAAAAACCAATAAAAACTCCTGAAGTTCAAAAAAAGTCCACAAAATTAAACAAGTAGAGGATAACCAAATCTATCACCATGCACACTAATACAATGAGACATTCCTCAAACGCACAAAATAACATGCAAACTATGTCCGTGAATGCTTTAAGCAGTCCACTATCAGCAAGAACAGCAAGAAAACCATGATGCTGCATGCTGGCAAGAAAGAAAGAAAAAAGGTAATAAAAGTAAAAAGCTGAGGAAAAGAAACCACAATGCAAAAGCAAATAAAAGCAACCAAGTCACAACAAACATCTCTACATTAAGAGGTACACAAATAGCTCGCCAGAGATGTATGCAAAAGCACCAATTCTTCTTACAAGCCGCGTATCTCTTATCTACCAATTTTCCACTCCAAATCTGCCTAAAGCCTCACATGCAGCTCTCAACCATCATCTTTACTACTTCAGCTAAACTCACTGTTCAAACTCCTCAGATCTGAGCGTGCAGAAATTTTATTTGGATGTTTTCAAGGACATTCAATTGAATATCTGTTTGTGCTGTTGATCTAAAGTCTGAGTTAATTCACTTTCTGGACATACCTGTCTGACTGAGGAACGGAGAAACTTCTGAGTTCGACAAGAAGTATTTCTGGGACAAGCGCTTTTCTATACAATCTATGATGTTTACACACAAGGTTTAAAAGCATTTTAAAACTAGAAGACAAGACAAAGCTGCCCAGTTCAGCTGTGATCGTTTTGGCAGCGACCTCTACAATCATCGAACGTGCCTTTGTCTTCTAAAGCAAACCGGGCAATCGGATTTTCCCCAGGTTACCCAGTTCTGCATCTCATGCGAATAGTGGAAACACTCATCCTTCTCTCCCCCTCTTCCTTCAACAGAACAGGTTCCTAGACAGAGTTTAGTTACTGGCTTTTCCCAAAGACAAACATAATAGTTTATATCAGAATTTACAGAGCTGGGACTATAGGATTTTCTATTTTTCCTTTAAAAGAAAAGTAATGATTTAGTTGGCTTGTATGCAGTATTGCATAAAATAAGCAAACAACAAAGAAAATAGGGTGAAAAATAGGTGAGGAGGGAGAGAAATGGAAGGAGAGGGAGACAATTTAAGCAAAACAAGAACAATCAGGTGCTTGTTTGCTGCTGGTAAACCTATTACCTGACATGAAAAGGAGCAAAGCAAATATGAGCAGATCTGACTGTTCCCAAAAAGATAAGAAATTCAAGTCATATTAAAGAAAGTTTTAGTCTACTGACTTCTTCCTGCTCTAACAAGTCTTGGTCACCACCCAGTGGAAGTCGATCTCAACTACAAGACTTTTACAGCTAATTGCTTCAGGAGGCACTAACAGCCTCATGCATTGAATAGCAGACATATAATTGGAGTAAAGTGCTTTAAGTGCTCTCTCCGGTGAATAACAGTCTAGTCCTTAATTTCAGCACCAGAATGCATGCACTTTGACTGTTCTAACACAATTTTCAAGGATGGTAATGGTCATAAAAACAACTCTTAAAATGACATCTTGATATTTTGCGTTTATTTTCCATCAGTGACGTCCCATCTTACTTCTTCAGTTTACAAGTCCAAGAGAATTTTAAAGAAATTTAAGTGCCTGCA
Organism: Gymnogyps californianus; assembly: GCF_018139145.2. Lineage (NCBI taxonomy): Eukaryota > Metazoa > Chordata > Aves > Accipitriformes > Cathartidae > Gymnogyps > Gymnogyps californianus. Next base: position 212,367,939 of record NC_059471.1, on the reverse strand, counting down.
CTAGAAGCTCAAGCTTCTGTCTGAAAGTCAACTTCTGCTCCTCCTCCTTTATATGCCATCATTGGCAAAGAAGTTACTAAAATGAAATCTTGCCTGACAACTTGAAGGTAGAACAAAATACACTGCCTTTCTGCTGCTATGTCACTTTTGTAGTACTGACAGTAAGGAAAACTTACTTTATAAACATCTGTGTTTAGATAAACAATAGAAATGTTAACAAATTGGTCATCAACCAGAAGATATAGGTGGCCAGCTGTATGTCTGTAAGCTGCCTTTGCAAAAAAATTTCTAAAATTTATCACTTTCGCTTTACATCCCTAATTCCACATTTCTTCGAGAAAATACACTTTCTTGAAAAGTCAGTTTAAAATAGGGATATGAACAATGACCAACATTAACTATCTGGATCATATTTTTAAAAAGCATGCACATTTTAAACAGCAAAGATTTTTAAATGATGCAAAGCCAATGTCTAAAACCGCTGAAATTAATATACTAATTATATTAGTATAATTCCATATATTAATTTCATTCATAATATTGTAAAGTAGCTGTATCACGCAAGAAACAAGGCAGAAAAATTAGTTTAGTTGATTAAAATATGAAGTGCATTGTATGAAATAGCTACTTGTGTGTTCCTCAAGCACAAGTGAAAAATCCAAAATTCCTCTGAAACAAAACACAACCAAAAGAGAGACACCATCAGAAACAGGAAAGTCAAGATGACTTACATATTTCTATTGTTTTGGCTGTCAAAAGGTGCATTAACAGCAGAGAATAGACATTATTTAATAGATTATCAACCTAGTATATACTTCTGCACTGTCACCGATAAGTATTTAAAATAGACAGATATTTGAATAAAAGATATTGATAATAAATTTGATAAAATATACCTTTAAAGATAAATAGCAGATAAACATTTAAAAATTTATGGCAAATGCAAGATTCAAACTTTACTAGTTTTCCCTGAATACAGAAAAGGCTGGGAGAACTAGAAGAACTGAGTCGGAGTTTAAAGCTGGTGTTATCACACACAAATATAGTTAAGATGATCACAAGGACAAGGGCAGATCCCAGATTTGCCAATACTGCTTTAAAATTAAGGTACAAGACCTTTATCTCTGATTTAAGGCCTTCTCAGCTGCTGTAAGGTCTATTAAACTTTCAGTCATAAAAAAAAAAATCCAACCCAGGACCCCTCTGCCCTCCCTTTTGAGGACACCTTATATCAAAACGCAGGTGAGAAATTCTCTCAAGAACAGACCTGAGAGCCTTCAGCCTTGAAGGTGGGCCTGACTGTCTTGTTTATGAAGCACTAGATTAATAAACTATTTTCAGCCACATATTTTTAAGTAGAATATGAAACTTTCACTGGTAAGCACTTTTGTTTATTAAAGTCAGACACTATAAAAAATATATGTATTAATATATAAATATTGTTTATTAAGCATTGCATTATTTATGTAGTCCTACAGGAATAACTTATAGCAAAGCTGGAAATTCTATCCATATGTTGTAAGCATTTAAAGAATTTTGCTGCTGTTTTAAATAACAGCCAAGGAAAGAATCTGCATCAAGAAATTTTGGAAATCAATCGTGTATACTAAGAAAATTCCTTTCACTATGCTCTAGACATTATCCTTCAATTAAGGAAGAGATTGTCCACTCTGCATCAGATCTGGCTCCTTGAGAAGATGTAAACAGGAGTCATACAGATTTAGATGAGTGTGCTGTTCAAGAACCTGCTGTGGTGTGGACACTCTTCATAATGTTCCAGGCAATCCAGAAAATACCAATTGCCTTTTCTACTAAATTTGCTTGAGGATACGTCAGAAGTACCTTAAAGGACAGTTTCTACCATATAGCTATCACAGCCTGCCTCTCTCAGGGCTTGATAACCAAGCGGCTTGCCAATAAGAAGCGTGCTTCTCCATACTGTCTCCACAGTTTACTGTCTCCACAGAGTCACTGGAACAGGGAGGGTTTTGAGAACAGCACTTAAGCTGCAAGCCATCCTCTGAAGGTTGTAGTTGCTAAGTACAGGCTATCCTATACTGGCCAGCAGTTAGACTAGAAATTACCACAAAGAGGAATGAAAACCCATGGTCTGCTTTATGCAAAATAGCCCTAGTACTGGCAAAAGCATTCACTGACATCCAAAATTAGCATGATCCTCTTAACGTCCATGTTCTGGCTGAGCATTTTAAGGGTTTTATCAGTGAGAAAGTGTTAAACGAAGTGCCTTCCTTCCTCTCTGCTCTGAAGGGAACAAGGAACTTAATTCAGTGGGAGAAGCCATGCAGGAAGCAAGCCAGAGAAAGCTACATCAGACATAAGCAGACATCCACTTTAAAGTAACGCAAAAGTTATTACTCTTTTAATATCCTACTGCAGCTTACCCTACTAGGGCAGGAAAATCTATACAGCCGAGCAAAGGATGCCAGATGGAAAATTCCACTGAGCTTAATTAGCTCACTGCTATTCCTGGATGACTGATACTGGTGCAACTGTAAGATGCAGATTTTTTTCTTTTTCCTAACACACATTTTTACATTGGTTCTTAAAGGTGTATTGTTGTTCAATTAAAAAAAAGAAAGTGCAAAATAGGAAGTAGTGCTTTGATTTCAGCTGAGAAAAGTGAAATAAACACTATTTTCTCAGGCTACAGTGAATACTTAAATGAACAGTCTGGTATTTTTTGTGCGTATTACTGCATGACATATAATGGTTTCATAAGTTTTACATGAAATTAGAAGAAAAATAGTAAAAGGAGACTGAAGATAGTAAAGATAATAGAGTCAGACAGACACATGTATTGGGTTTGCACGGCAAGGTTTTGGTAGTGGGGGCTACAGGGGTGGCTTCTGTGAGAAGCTGCTAGAAGCCTCCCCTATGTCCAATAAAGCCAATGCCAGCTGGCTCCAAGTTGGACCCGCCGCTGGGCAAGGCCGAGCCCATCAGCGATGGTGGTAGTGCCTCTGGGATAGAATACTTAAGAAGGGGAAAAAGTTACTGCACAGCAGCAATTGCAGCCAGAGAGAGGAGTGAGAAGATGTGAGAGAAACAACCCTACAGACACCAAGGTCAGTGAGGAAGGAGGGGCAGGAGGTGCTCCAGGCGCCGGAGCAGAGATTCCCCTGCAGCCCGTGGGGAAGACCATGGTGAGGCAGGCTGTCCCCCTGCAGCCCACGGAGGTCCACGGTGGAGCAGATATCCACCTGCAGCCCGTGGAGGACCCCACGCCAGAGCAGGGGGATGCCCGAGGGAGGCTGTGACCCCGTGGGAAGCCCGCGCTGGAGCAGGCTCCTGGCAGGACCTGTGGCTCCGTGGAGAGAGGAGCCCAGGCTGGAGCAGGTTTGCTGGCAGGGCTTGTGACCCCGTGGAAGGGACCCACGCTGGAGCAGTTCATGAAGAACTGCAGCCCGTGGGAAGGACTCACATTGGAGAAGTTCAAGGAGGGCTGTCTCCCGTGGGAGGGACCCCACGCTGGAGCAGGGGAAGAGTGTGAGGAGCCCTCCCCCTGAGGAGGAAGGAGCGGCAGAAACAACATGTAATGAACTGACCCAAACCCCCATTCCCCATTCCCCTGCACCGCTCAGGGGGGAGGAGGCAGAAAAAATCAGGAGTAAAGTTGAACCTGGGAAGAAGGGAGGGGTGGGGGGAAGGTGTTTTTAAGATTTGGGTTTATTTCTCATTATTCTACTCTGATTTGACTGGTAATAAATTAATTTTTTTTCCCCCAGTTGAGTCTGTTTTGCCCATGATGGTAATTGCTGAGTGATCTCCCTGTCCTTATCTTGACCCACAAGCCTTTGGTTATATTTTCTCTCCCCTGTCCAGCTGAGGAGGGGAGTGATAGAGCGGCTTTGGTGGGCACCTGGCACCCAGCAGGGTCAACCCACCACAACACATGAGCAAAGCTGAATGTCTAGAGAATGCTGAGAACCTGTAGAAAAATATTATTGCCTGAAGACAGTGATTAGTAAAACCAAAACGAACATCAGAGTGGAAAAAGAAAAAAAAAAAAAAATCAAAGGCCTGTGAAATTCATATGAAGAACAAATGAGGCAGCCTCACTCAACTACAGATAACAGCAGACAAATTAGCTAGATTCCCAAGGATTAGGATGAAGGCATTTTATATTTATTTTGTGAAAGGTTAAGTAATGTTCCCATTTACCCCTCGCAAAAATATACCACCCAGAGAGGCTTTCCCAGGCTACTTTGAAAATAAAAAGAAACAATTTTTTTTTTTTGGCTTCCAGCATCAAAATATACTTCACTTTGGCTTTGCTTTTCCTATTTTAATATTAAACCTCCCTCATTCATGTTGGGAGGAAAAAAAAAAAAAACAAACCACAAAACACCAGGGCATTTTATTGTCATTGATGTTGCTTTAGCTATTATCCAAAAGAACGAACCAATATGGCTCAAAACAATTACCATCCTGTCAGCTAGTCATATCAGAAATTACACTTAAGTGTACAAAGTATGAAACCAAACAAATTGCATTCCATTGCCAAACTGTCTCGGAAAGAAGATACATTTGCTACCCTTTGCTGTTGGTCTCCACAAAACAACTCCTTGTGTCTCACACTTTCTGTTACTGCATTGCAAGGTGGATGCCTCTTACGTCACCTAATGCCTCCTTTAATTTTCTGTGCAAATCCAGAGTATTCTCAAACAAAATTTCACTTGAAGGCATTTTACATTTTCCCAAAAGAAAAGCCTTAAAACATAAATAAGTTAGGAACAGACTTTCTGCCTTCATTGTTTTTCCATCAAGAAAATTTCCAGTATTTTCCGCAGAAACTCTCAACACGAGTTACATGCATGTGATTTTCTAGGCTGGAAGATATATTAACTCCATCATGTAGCAAACTACAAAAATCTTTCCCAACTTTTCAGTTACCACAGTTTCAAGTGGAAATTAGAAAATTCTCACTGCTGAAATTTACTTCACCACATCCATGAAAAATCTACCCATCTACAAACAATTAAGGTTTTTTGGGATAATCCCCTCACCGTTCAAACATAATCACAGAGAACTCTGTATTTAAAATTTAACAGAAAGCACTCCCATGATCTATCTTCCTTTAACATGGTGGAGTGGAATTGATGCTAAAGGACAAAGTTGCTCATTGACATATTTGCTCACACCTAGTCGCCATGACCAAGCATCAGCTGTGACAAGATGTCTGACAAAGCACACAGCTGAAGAGTAGTGCTGAAAAGAGCAACTTGCTCTGAAGAGTAAGTCAAGACTGAAACCTAGCTTGTGGAAAAAGGATGGAGGGAAGGCAGGATGGGAAGGCTGTGATTAGAAAGGGGAAGCAGCAGTGCACGCAGTAACATGGAGAAGAACTGCAGACTCACAGAACACAGTCTGTAGATGAGAAGGACCAAGAAGACTGAGCAGACAGAAAGACAAGAGCCGGAACTAGGCTTAGATCTATTGTAGGTTGGAGAAAGCATGCTGGAGAGATGTTACAGAAAGTCAGAAAGAGGGCAAAACACAGGAACAGGGAGCAAGAGAAACAGGAAACTCTGACAAGAAGCAAAGATGATGGGAAACAAACGTACAAAGTGTTTGTACTCCAGAGGGACAGATTCTGCTGAAGAACCAGATGAAACAGGTATCTACTTATGGTGAGTAGTCCTGAAACAGCCCAATACTGCATGCAATAAATAAGGTCTACAGAAACAGAAAAATTAAGTTCATCAATGAAAGAGCTTCAGGAACAAATTATCACAACAATGCTACATAGGCAACCTTTATTCTGACACTTCTTAACTTTTGAAAGCTAACTGCAGCAACTTAATAATGTTATTTTAAGGTAATTTCTGCCATATTTTTTAAATTTTTTAAAACCTATATTCTTTCTCACGTACTATTTTACAATTAGCAAGGATAAAGAAAAAGGACTCTGAATAATCACAAGAAAAATTCTAATTAAAGATTGTGGAGGTAGGGATAGAAAAGATAATAGAATCTTAATACAGGAAGAAGAGATCCAATACACATTTCATAAGTAGTGCCCCACAAAACAACCACCTCCACTCTCCAACTGAAAAGCACAAGCACAAAGGCTGAGAAGAAACAAAGAAAATAATTCAGTTAAACACCCAGAAGGTCTATCACTTGTAAACAATTAAAAGTCTGGATTTGACTAACAGAAGAAACTATTTGACCTGAAGTTTGTTCCACAGCTAATCAAGCTACGAAACAGTCTGGATTTTTAGACAACACTGTTGCTTCAAATAATTTGAAAACTTGACATTTAATCTTCTATCTTAAAGATTTTATACATCCAAGTTAATAAAATTATCAGAACATGGGATGTTTTAAAGCGCTTTGCCATTAGCTTACAACCAGTAAACAAAACACCAAAAAAAGAACAAACTTACGAAATGAAGGGTGTTGATTTTAAACTGTAAAATAATTTTTGGGGAAAAAACACCCAAAACCTATGCAGTGATGAAGAGATAAATATTTGCACAATTTTTAACAGCATGAATTAACACTTTAAAAATGGACAATGTGTGAATAGCTCTAAATATCTAAATCTGCATATATACAAATTTCTTACCAGCTACTGGTAAATCCAGCTTTGCTCGTTTCAATTCTGATATAGAATTTTGGAGCTGGTCTATTACAAAGTCATCTTCATAGAAGAAATCCTTGGCTAAAGACTCCTGCAGAAATTCTACAAGCTCTTCCATTTGTAATTTCATCAGATGCTCTATATAAGAAGAAGATATTATACATTAAAATATTTTGATTACGAACATTGGAAAATGTACTTAAGACATTAGATGCTTTTTTTTTCCAAAGTAGAATGAAAAACACTTATTAATTAAGCAGATAACAAAATTCTACACCAGAAATCTATAAAATGCATTAAAAATTCACTTGCAAATCAGCATAGAAATGCTTTCTACTTGTCATTCTCTACTTAGAACTATGTTTTCCAAGAAGGGGCATCTTCAGAAAACTAACTACGAGTCACCCTCCTTCAGCCTTCTTATGTCCAACAGCTTCAGGTCTTTATTTTTCAGCCTGCATCTTCAACTTACAAAACACTGCTGTAGATCTGTACAACATATATCATCTCTCTTATTAAGAGCTTTGAAAAGCAGTAAAACATTTTAAAAATTTATATTTACAGTATCCTCATTCACAATGGAATTAACTTCCAATGAAATGATGATGGCAGTTCACACTTCAGAATCATTGCTTCAGGCTCTCTGAAAATTCAGGTACTTTTTGCTACTTCAATCAAATTCAGGTCACATTTTGAAAGTCATTTTACAGTTATCAGATTATTTTTCTTTCCCTTTTTACACAGCAGTAAGGCCATGTTTTCCACACAAACCTATTTGGCTTGCAAGGCTGTAACTGCATACCTACATAGCTTCTTTAAGCATATGTATGCCATCAAAAGTTCCAGAACGTACAATTTCTATGCAGAAACCATAAAAAAATGTTTTTGCACTGTAATAAAAATGCTCTTGGCATGTATTCCACAATGGCACTTTGACTGGATAGCTATACAATCAGTGTTTTTAAGGGCAGACAAGAGACTGGAAAACAAATCAGAATCTGTCTTCTGCCACCTTCTCTGCCAGTCCTCTAATCTCTTCTCTGTTGCCATAAGGTACTCTCGGTGTTTTGATCGTGGAGGAGGTTGCTACATACTTGCTAAGCAAGCAAACCTGCACTCGGACTTTTTCCTCAGGTCTTCCCATAAAAAGAGTGGTGAATAAAAAAAAAAATTTCTATTTGCAAATAAAGAAGAGAAACCAAAATACTAAGCTTAACAATTTGCCTCTAAATGTTTAGCTTTCTTTAGTACAATAATTTAAAAAGTAACCTTCTTCATTTTTCAAAGCAGTTTATGAACAAACTAATGAATACACCCCAGTGAGACAGCGAGGTAGTATCACCACAGTTCAAGGAGGGTAAACTAGCAAGCAAATTAAGACATCAATTCTGCAGGCTCCATACAGACCTCTGAATTTACAAACAAGTTAAACGATTTCACTAAGCAAGCCACAGTCCCAGAGTAAGACTGTATCAAACTTGAGCTACAAGGTACCATCCTGAGAAATGCTCAAGTATATTTAGAAGCTAACATCCATCCTCAAAAGCTTTTTAGATCCTTTGGAACTTAAGGTGCTAAATCACTTCGGGGAACCAGGCATAGATGCTTTGGACAATTCTTCTGTTCAAAATCTCAAATTTTACTTTACCCAAAGGCAAGAGATGGAAAAGAAGGCCATCCAGGCAAGCTACAGAAATTCTGAATTGTAATTACATTCTTAGACAAACAACAGTATAGAGAGAGACATACACTTGTGACTCCTCACTGCTGAGTTGTTTGCTGATAGAGTTTCAGGCATTTAGTGGCACACTCTGGATTCTTGGTGCGCTTTTTTGATTAATTTAAATCCTGTAGGGGCTTACAAGCCATTTCCAAACTGTGGAACTACAACATTTTTTTCTCCATTGTTTAATCAGCAATACAGGTCACCTCATGTCAATGTTTAAATAACTTTCTTATTGTAATAAATATTTTTCTTTGGCAACCACACTGTATTGGGTCTGGCTGAGAGGGAGTTAATTTTCCCCATAGCAGCCCTCACAGCGCTGTGCTTTGTATGGGTAGCTAGAAAAGGTGTTGGTAACACACCAGTGTTTTGGCTACTGCTGAGCAGTGCCGGCACAGCTTCAAGGCTGTCTCTCCAACATTCCCTCCCACCCTCCCTCACCAGTAGGCTCGGGAGTGGGCAAGATCTTGGGAGGGGACATAGCCAGGACAGCTGACTCAAACTGACCAAAGGGATATTCCATACCATACAATGTCTGCTCAGCAATGAAAGCTAAGAGAAAGGAGGAGGGGGGGGCATTTGTTATTACGACATTGTCTTCCTGACCAACCGCTACGCATATTGAAGCCCTACTTCCCGGGAAGTGGATGGGAAGTAGAGAATAAATCTTTTGTTTTCCCTTGCTTCTGCACGTGGCTTTTGCTTTATTAAACTGCCTTTATCTTGACCCACGAGTTTTTTTCCATCTTATTTTCTCCCCCTCCCCATCCTGCTGAGGAGGGGAGGGATAGAGTGGCTTGGTGGGCATCTGGCATCCAGCCAAGGTCAACCCACCACACACACATTAATAAAGCAAAGATTTTTTTTCTTTTTGTGCATAAGGAAAGAAAAATACCTGTCAGAAATAGCGTAAGGCAAATGGGCAACTAAGATTTTCATACAAGATCAATCTACACAAAATAAGAACAAAACCAGCTGAATCTCTGTTTAGCATTCAAATGTTTGAGAGATTTCTTACTTCTGTGTAGTTTCAGAATTGTGTAAGACATAGCAGTGAGAATCCGCTCTCCTTCAAGTATGTAGATATCCCATATCCTGAGGCTTAATGTAAAGGGAGTCTGCAATGACAGAATCAGGCAACACTGTGAAAACAGTCTGTCCCAAGTCAGAATTAAAAACAGAAATAGAAAATGAAAAACATACTCACACGATCAAGGAAACACTGGAAAAACCACTTTGTTGTGTAAAAGCTAGTGGACATATCCTGGGAGTCCTGTAAAAAACGCAGAAGTTTAAAAATACTCATAAAAATCAAAAAACACAGAAGTTTAAAAATAGTCATAAAAATCAAGTAATGCCTTGCACTGTCCATGAAAAAACATTTTCACCTTGAGGCCAATGTACCCAATATTCAACATAAAGAATTAATTTAACTACATGAAACACTGTTACTTCAATCCAACAAATACAATTTCTGTCTTTTATAGTTTTTCTTCATCAACTTCACCACCTGAAGAAACATGCATTCGGAGATGCAGAGGTATTAACACGTTAGACCTCCATCTTATTCTTGGGACAGAGGGTAGCAGGGAATTAAATCCTCTCACAAGAAAATAAATCAATATTCTGGAGCAACCAAAGTTCAGGCACTGGGTCCATTTATTTAGTCTTTCATTTCTCTACAGCAAGGCTGCCAATTCATGCCAAAGGTTGAAAAGATTTTGTGACAAGAATACCTATCCACCAGAAACCAGCCTAAAACAATCAAATTCTTCAAACACAGGACCTCAAAACAGCATTTAGACTGATATGGAATTTCATTCCTTAATTAAGGTGCCTAATTTCCCCTAGAGCATAGATGGTCCATCTGGTATGCCACCCCATTCAAAGATGGCTAAAGCTTCTTTGCAGTGTCATGGAGCTCTTCAAAGTTCTTTGCACAGTTAAAGGAAAAGCCAAAGTAAAAGCTGAAAAGTTAAGAAAATCTGAATTTCAGCTTTGGAATAACATCATATCCTATGCTTGCCACATTCAGCTTTTCCAAAAATTTCAAGTATACAAACACTGAATAAGCAATGGACCAAACCCCTCTGGTTTATCTGCACGCTTTACCTTCATCTTTCAGCGAGTTAAAATGGGCTCATCTTAGGGATACACTCACAGTAAGAAATGAGGAAAAATAATTCTTAATATAATTGAAATAATCTTTATGGAATTTTCATTTTGAGAGTCTTTAAAAAAAGCAGACAGAACAAAAAACCACCTTATTTTGAGATTTTTCTAAGCTGTAAGAATGGTCATCAGCCTACTGAAAGATAGATATAATGGACCATGCCTTTCCCTGATAAAAAACCTGATTGCTATTAAATTTAATGCCACTAAACTAATTCACACAAAAATAGAACTAAGTTCTGATTTAAAACTGAAAAGAAAAATATATAATAAATAGAGAGAGAGTGTGAATGTTTTCTGGATCCCTCTAAACAAGTGGCCGAGAACTCTCTCAGAAGGGAGCTATCAGAGCATTTTATTTAAATTAGCTTTTTCAGCTACTAAAAGAACTTTCTGCACTTTTCTGAAACTTTCTTTTTCAAGTGACCCAAGGTGGGGGGGGAGATGGGGGACAGGGACGGATGACAGAAAAAACAGTTCTTAATTATTAAATGCAGTAATAAGAGGTATATAAGCAATATATAAAATTTAATAATGTGCCAGCCTCAGGTTGTATCACCTCAATAATATATAATTATTTTTCGATTTTTAGAAAGTATAAGGGCTTTTTACCGTTTACTGTTAAAACCACCCAATCTTCTTGTGATTATTCTATATTTTGTTCCTGAAACGTGACAACCTCAAAAATGAGAATAAGACTGCATTTCTAAACAAGAATCATCACTTTGCATGTACTATAAAAACTAAATACACAACTTCCATTTCATAGTCAAGTTAGTTACAGAACTGGCCTTTATTTATTTATTAATATGACAAGATCATCTTGCATGACTAATTTTGACTTGACCTTTTAACAGAAAAGTGTTTTTTTCCTAAACAAATCTGCCTAATTCCATGTTATGAGCACGTCTTACAGCATGTTGTTAAAAAAAAGACATTAAATTCTATATTATAATACAACAGGCACGCATTAGATGCCATTCATCATTGCCAAGGTGCTAGTCTGCTCCCAAATTGTCTTTTTTTTCTTTTTCTAAGCAGATAAACATACTAAACAGAAAATAATATAGTCCTGGGAAGGTAACGTTTGTAAGCAGCTGTCACTCTTAGAAGACGTTGCTGCAACTGAGCATCTCTTACACTACCTTTTAAGACTTGGAGACGGATTCTGGCAGAACCGATGGGATTGAAAAAGAAAATTCTTGATGACTATTGGAAGGCTATTTTTCTCCCATTAGAAAAACAATTTGTTCCTTAGAATAAATACAGCCAATATTAGCAAAAAAAAAAAAAAAGAGCATAGTATTTCCTATTTAGGAGCATTAGAAGAGATAACACTCCACATTTAGCTTTGTGAAAAGAACTACTGAGTATGTGCAAATTTTAAAAGGACCATTAACTCCTCTTATAAAGGTTATTTTTTAAACAGAGATTAAAACTGGTTGGTTGCAAAGTCACCTCTGTCCATTGATGAGCCAAAGCTCTACATACAATAAACTCTTGATAAAATGTTTTAACATCAGCTTGCTATACAGCAGTTTGCACAAGGCCAGGTAGAAGGACCACATATTTTCCTTAACTCAGAGGTCAAAAGTGAGACGGACACCCAATTTAATTACTCTTAGGATCCAATTTTATCATAACTCTGCCAAGGTGCACCATAACTTTGTCTATAATGAAAACAACAGCACTTCTGCCTCTTAGAGCTTTGCATTTTTTTCGGAGGTCTGAAGTATTCTTAACCTAGTGGGTTAACCTGAACTGAAACAAGGTAGGAAACTGTAAATTAGTATTCCCTTTATTGTGATATAAATACTTACCAAATGCTGCTTAAGTTTGGACAAAAATTTTTTCAGTATTTTGTCATGATGTTCTTGAAACCTCAACAGTTTTGGAAAACCAGGAATAAAAAAACCTAAGAAAAGAAGTTGACCATGTAACAGGTGTATGTACTATAAAAATGACATTAAAAAAGGCATTGAGAGCTCTGAGAACATTATCCTTCTATAAGACCACTGGATCTGAACAGATATTCATAGCAATATTATGATGTCCACATACAGATATGCACATACTCCTGCCTAAATGAGTACAGCAAAACATCAATACGTTCCCTTACTGACTATTATTAGATTAGTAAGGGTAGATGACAGCAAATCCATCAGTCCTACGTTAGTCTACCCACTACAAGATCATGGGGCAACCAAATTTATAATTATTCTTTAAAAAACAAAACAAAAAACCACAACCCACACCAAATAAAACTTTTAAAAGCAAAAAGACATAAATCGGGATTATGCCCAGCAAATTCATGATAGAAAGGCAAAGAGCATAGGCAGCTACTAGAACTGTCTGCACTGAAGAAAAGACCATAAGAAAAAGACAAGAGGGATATTCTACCAAGACAAATATGAATATATAAAGACTCCGAGCTCATACAACTGAAACTAAGGGCATATTTAAAATCTTGAATAGTTTTAGTGTTCATACATTGCAAAAGGAAAGCACTAAGATGCCCTTCCAATGGAGTTATCAGCAGAGTTAAAAAAAGGCTCAGAGCAAACACGTAATACTAGCCAAAAAAACTTGAAATGTAGAGGAAAGCTAGTACAGCTACACAGCAGGAAAAGAAACCATTCAAAGAAGATCCTTCAAAAAGCTGAAGCTGTGTTCAGATCAGAAAAACAGAGATGATCAAACACTGGCAGTATAAAAATGTGGAAAACAAGCCTCTCCCAAAAAAATACTTTACAAAAGATATTAAAAAAATACTAATAGACTTATTTTCAAACACCCTGGAAGCAGAAAGCCTGACAGAGAACTTGTAGGTTCAACAGTCTGTGAAGATTTTCAGAAGTTCTCAGAGAAGATAAAGTCAAGACTAAAAACAAGTCAAATTTTTGCATGGAAGACACTGGGGAGGTTCCCAAGTCAGAACCCTAAACAGCTCTAAAAACTCAAAGATCAGCTAGCTGAAATATCGATTCTGTGAAACCTCTTGCTTAAAATACCAGGAGCCTGGAAAGTGGCTGCCATGATGTCAGCTTTTCTTGAACTGGTTTTCAGTCCAATATCAGTCCAATATTCAGGTCGATACTCCAAGAGGAAACCGGCAGAAACCATAATAAAGAAAGTTGGGGTAAGTGGACATCCAGATGGATGCAATGCACCAGAGAAGAATCAACATGGTTTTTACAAAGAGAGGTTATGTCTCTTAAATCTACTGGGCCTCCTTGAAGAAATCAGTGAGCATGTAGGCACAGAGAGCAGTGGATATTGCCTATTTGACTTTCCAAAGGTACTTAATAGGTTCTATCACCAAAGTAGCTTCATCTCTTCAGCCCATCTCCTAAAGCAGCTGATCCAATGAGTTAAAAGATAGTAAAATAAAAAAGACAAAAAGGTTTCACCCATGAAGTTGCATAGGAGTTTGTGCTGGGACCTAAGCTATTTGACACGTGCCATGTGTCCACACTGTGAACCTGACTGATAGTCAAGTCCTAGCCATCCTGAAAGAGTATTGGAAAATCTGGAAAAGGCAAGAAGTCACAGAAATTATCAAAGTATAAGACTTCTGTGTCAAGAACAGATTAAAACACTACATCTGATCAGCCTGCAGTAAAGACACAGCTGAGGGGAAATGCCACCAAGTGCCAGCGGTGAACAGGTTATGAACATTCACTGTCTTCTCTAAGGCAAAATCTAGAGGGCATCATTGAGAAACAATCATGTGGTAGAGCCAAAACAAAAATGGAAGAACACAATCCATAGTCAAATGCAGTGAATTATTTAAGGAAGAAAAGTCTACTGAGGACTATTAAAGGCAAATCAAATTTCCATCTCTACAAGTTCCTCCAGAAATTCTTTCAGCCTCTAATACATTTTCCAGGAGGTGTTGATCTTTGGTTGCCTTATTCTCAGACACTTCGCTGAGCATCCGTTGCTGGTCACTATCAGAGACAGGATGCTGGGTTAAACAGGTCTGGTACAGCAACTCCATATTCTTAGGATTAAAAAAGGCTACAAAAAACCCCAACAGTTTTTATTTGTAAATGATAGGCAGTATGGAAACTGGAATAAGTGTGGACCCACAGAACGCATGTCACTTCAAAAAAGAAGAATCACTAAAAAAAAGTCCCAAACCAAAAAGAAAACTCTTTCTAGTCACCAATTATATAATTCAGTGCACGGTCACTAAGCTGCAAGATTTACTATCTCAGATTCACACAGGTTTAGTATTTCATAGATACAAACGCACATTCTATCATACTGAAATGTCAGGTTGCATGTTAGGAAATTTTACTAATATAGGCGAGGTGTTTGGTTTTTTTCCTTAATGTAATCAGTATGACTACATCAAAGCTAATTAGCAATCATTAATAACATTCAAAGGTGCTTCTTCCATGGAAAGTTGCTCTATCAATTTATATATACCAACTCATTATCTTGAATTTTTAAGACTACAAAAACCCCAATGGAAAGAGCTTTCAAAAACCTAAATCATTTTCAGGGTCAGATACCTGTATTTTATCATTTAGAGACTTCACATCATCCATACAATAGGAAACATCAGAGAGGCCAAATTCATCCCTTGATTTCAAGTGGTGTTATGCTAGAAATTAGTCTGGCTATGTATCCGAGACACATGGGTTGCACCCAAAAAGCATTCCAGGTTTCCAGATCACAGGTAGAAGAGAAAAACAGATGAAAAACCTTGTCTATGGGGAGGAACTTTTAACCATACTACTCTTGTCAATATGATTCGAATTGAATTACTCAGCCCACCCCTATAATTTCCATAGAGAGATGCTCATTTCAGAGAACCGTCTGATGGTCAGTGGCATCAAGTGTAATTATAAAAGTTTTCCTTCATGAATATCAGCAATTTAGAATTGAAATGAATTGGGCTTTAAAGAGTTGGCCAACAGTGCTTGAAATTACTTTCCCCAAAGAAGAACACAGAAAAAAGTGCAAACAGTTGTATGACATCAGTTAAGTCAGTTTTAAAGTTTCCCTTCCAGAATCTACAGTGATATTTACAGTAATGCTGCACTGTGCCATAAACTCATTTAAAACATACACATTCAAAGGATCATAGGAAATCTAGGTTGGAAGGGACTTCTGGAGATTATCTGGTCCAACCTGCTGAAAGCAGGACCTTAGATTAGGTTGGTAACATTTAATAAATGATAAATTGGGAACATTTGAGTTATAGCTAAGGTTTTGTCAGCGTAACTGTAAATGCAAACTTCCTTTTTGATGCCAAGACAGCTTCAATGTGTTTATAAATCTGTGGCACGATGGTTCATATGTCCTGTGGAGGAACTCATCAAGCCTTGGGCTACTCAAAGCTCCCTCCTTCCCTCTCTAACCACTTGACAGGTGCGTGCCCTGTAACTGGGGGTGGAAAGGAGAAGGGAAGGAATGAAGGAGGGAGAGGGAGGTCTGAATGGGGTATTTTGTCACAGTTAGGCAGGCAGCGCGCTGACTCCCATATGTACAAAAGCGACACATCTGCCTGTTTAAGTCCATCACCAGCTACCAGATGAACCCTCTTGTTCATCACAGCAAGTTCAAATGATGACTACAAAAATCAGCCTGAGAAATTCGTGTTAAGAGTTCTCCATTAGCGTGACATTCCAAGGTTAGGACTCTTTCCTGTTTTAAAAAAAAAAAAAAAAAAAAGGTGACATGGACAAAACACTAAGACATAAAAATTGGAAAAAGTTTTAAAATCCTGTTTAACAGTGTACAGCATCTTAAAAAGGCAACTACGCCCATGAAGCTCCCATGTGTCAAAACCAGATCAACTTATTTGGTATATAATGAGTTGATTTAGACTTACTCCCCAAAACACCTGAAATTTTCTATGACCTTTGAGGAGCTCAACATTCTACACAGTTGTATTTACACCGTTGTAGTTGCATAGCTCTTGATTATTATTAAATCTATAGCTTTTTTGTAAGATGCTTTTAGTCTGTGTTATCATTGTGTAAAGCTCCAAGCAAGTCTTTGACTCCTGATGAATTCAAAATTTCACTTATGACACTGATCCTCATGTCAGATTGCACTTTTTTTTTTTTTAAAGGCAATAGCTTTGCAGAAGTATAAACAGAAAAATAACCAATTAGCACTTCGTCTTGGGGGTGGAGAACATCCAGGAACACTGAAAAGCCAGGGAAGGAAGATATCACAGTATGAGAAAGTCTTAAGCAGGAAAAAGGAGCTAGAGCTTGTTGGAAATTTGCTAAAAAGCCCAAGTTCCAGATAATATTGACTTTTTCAGGCTTCCAAGAATTACAGCTTTTCTGAATCACCCCATCACTAACATCTACAAAAGATGCTGGAATTCCTGGAGCTGTTCCATACCAATAGCCACGGACTACGCATAGATCATACTAAATTTGGCATGGAAAGAGAGAACTACCAATAACATAAAAGTAGCAAGACCATGAGAGCAGGAAATGCTGTGCGAGGCAGAGATAAAACCAAGAAACCTGAAGTTAATGCCTAGATACGAGTCCATTTTTTACTATAGATTCCTGTCCTGCCAAATGATAGCACAGCCACAATATTATTTAGCACATTCTGTATTAGGTTTCCACTACTATTTTATTGCTATACAGATATCTACATAACCAGCTTTCAATTGGTTACGTTCCCTGAGAGAGCAAGAGGAAAGGAAGCCATCTGATTTTCATCAAGAACTATTTGAAAGATCTCACATATAAAAACAATTCCTTACCTTTATGGGCAAGAGCTTCAGTAACATTCAACAGCCCCCCAGTATAAAGCTCCCATTATGTCTTACTTTGACTATACAGACAGAACAGCATAGTTCCATTTTCAAATAATTTACAACTTAAACAGGGCAGGCTGAAACCTAATATATACGAAGTGACATGAAACTCCATACCATGCATAGCATGCTTTGGACCAGAGAGAAGTTTCACCAAGGCCCAGAAGGCATCTTCTTCATTCATGTACATAAGGAGTAAAGCTGTGATCTGGCTCATTCCCTGACAGTATCCAACTTCCTGAAAATCAGACAGTGAAAATATTAAAACGCTGAAAACAAAAGCATCATAACCATGAGCTCTTAGTTTTCCCTTGAGCTAGTGGAGAAAAGAGGATGCCTGTCCTGATGGTGTAAGTTCCCTAAGTTATGACACCACCAAACACTTAATATTTAAACATTTAAAATATTGATAGGTAGAAGGGATGATGCACAGCCCTCCAACTAAAAAGTAAACTGGAAGTCTTGATTGTTCATTAGAAATCTCTACTGACGCACAAAATCCTTGTCAGTACTAATAATTTCAAGTAACTGTATCATCTTATTCTCCAAATGGATTCCACCTAGCTGCAATTTGGGGTTTTTTTGGGGGAGGGGGTCTTGCTTTGTTTTGCTTTACAGTCAGGGCACCATATGATAAACATAGGACTTTTCAAGAGTGTCCTGTAACTATAAACCTGCTCAAGTTTAGCAGCCCATAGCAAGCAGATGTAATAAACCTGAAGAAAAAAATTTTATTGTTCCAAAACTGAACTTGAATATTTCCTCTGCTATTAATGTTGACTTTTATGGCAGGAACCAACTGTCACTATCATTTAGCTGCTCAGATAACCCCACTGATAAAGTGTTTGTAAGGACAATGACTTAATGTTGAATAAGTTTTTTCAGGTTTACAAGTTCTTAGCAGAACTTTGCTCTAGAGATAAAACCAAAGCGTAAGAACTGCTATACATTAAGAGGAAAAATGCAACAATGTAAATGCAAAATAAAAACCTCATTGCAGTATTCCCATCGTTACACTTTAACAGTTGATTTTAAATAATATTTTTCATGCAATTTGAAAATACTAGTCCAATGTTCTATAGGAGATATATAAAGGTCCTTGCAGAGTTTTATTTCTCAGTGTGTCAAGGCTGCTTACAAAGATAAGCTTAAGACAACATAACAAGTGAAAGACAACAAATTCCAGCAATGTAAGTTCTTTTATGGGCCAACAATTGTGAGGAGAAAGAAACTGAAACAGGACAGAAAGGTTACATTCCCTAGAACTTTGAAAAATGAAACAAAGTGGTATTTAATTAGAGTAAGTGCTTAATTTCACTTTCTTCTTCTTAACTTTACATATTTTTACACTGAATTCTAGGGAGCTGCTGATGGATATAAAATGAAAGATATACAAAAATGGTCAAAATGGGCACAAGGAATGAGGGGATAGTGCATTAAAACCACAGTTAAATGTGGACATGATAGCATTTCTGCTTCCTCTGTTTTTAGCATGCAGCCAAAAGACATTACAAAATACATAAGTTTCTAACTCTTATGATATAGTCTGGAAATCCCACTCTAACAAATCCTCATCCAGGACTGCAGCCAAGACCAAGGGCTTAAGTAAAGAAGATGCAACCTTTATAACCATTTTCCATTTGTTAGAACCCTCCAGGTTATGAAATATGCCTGTTTACTCCAACATGCATCTTCCTGCAGTGCATTTTCCTTCCCATCATTCAAATGAATGGGAGGCATATAATATAATGGGGGAAAATATCAGTAGTATAAAACTCCAGCACAGCACAAATTCATTATTCTTATTAGACAAAATACTTAGTTTCAGTCAAACTGTATGCACAGTTCAGTCTGTCCAATAAGATACTCATAATCAAAACGCTTTAACTTCAGCTCAAAACATGTCAACAAACAAATAATTTATTTCTATGTACTTCCACGGGTCTCTGAAATGTTTGTTTTGGTTTCTTTTAGGGAGAAAGAAGATACAGAATTGCAAGTTATTATCTTATGGCACGTTCAGAGAAACCATACTTAAGTGTGAAGGTACACAACTTACCGTATTATATATGGAATATGCAGCTAAAACATGGAATAAAGATTGTTGCCTGGAGAAATAAGAGTAGAAAAGAAAAATAGTATAATATTGTCTTTTGTAGAAACAGAAAAACATAGAAGTAGTGAACTATGTTTTGGAAACCTGTTTCCCCAATTTAACTTGTCTAGCACTAAAGAACAGGGTAAGCCACACTTTACAATGACATGCACTTCTGATTTCAAACCAACATTATATTTAGCACTTTTCTGATGTTTTACATGTTGAAAGGTTTCAAAAAATACCTATAATACTTTGAGAAGGCAATGGTGTCAGATCATCATTTTTACAGACAGCTAAAGTGAACCATAGGATGGGCTACATTTCAAACACTGATTTATTCTGAATGCCAAACTTTAAACACCTGAGACCTGATTTATGTGCTTGCAGAACACTAATAGCTGTTACTAATTTCAAACAGAGATGTAGAAGAGTTGAAATACACAAAGCAGCCACAAAGGTGTCTTAATCTTGGCACTGAAATTAAAGGCTGCTTTAGTGACTGCTACTGTCAAACTGAGGAAAAACAATACCAACTCTGATTCAGCACCCTTTGCTCAGTCCTCCAATGTGTACTGATCTCCATGTACTTCAGAGTTAGAATTACAAAAAGCTTTGTACAGGTCCTTTGCTTTCTGTAAAAACAGTCTAACTTGTGAAGGTAGTCAGACCAAAAAAACCAAAACAAAACAACAGCCAAAAACAAACAAACAAACAAAACCCCAAAAACCCCAAACAAAAAAACCCCCGACCAAAACAAAACTCTGCTCTTCTCAAATTGGGATATCAAAGTAATGGTGGAGAGCTCTCATAATGAATTTTTAAACTCACACCTACTTTTTGTGATTTGTTAGGAAGAGAATTTGGAAATCTGAATGCCTACTTTCATCTACAACTAAAACTGCAAAAAATTAACTGCTGAGTTTTGCATGCTGTCCTTTTTCTGTCCAGTTAAATTCTCTCTGCCTGTCACTAATCAAACGTATAGAAAGAGATATTAGCAGGTTAAAAAAAGAAAGCATAAGCAAAAAGCTGTGTATTTTCTATTGGGAAGAGGATGCATACTTGGAGAATTTTACCATCATATCTAGATTATGGTATTTTTGTTTGCCCTCTTGCAGAACCGAAGTTTAGGCATTCTTCAGTAACCAAAGTAAAGCGTAACCTAAAGTACTAGATACTAAGCTGGAGTCTTTTTTTACAAGGACAAACTAAAAGGTCCCAAATGTGCACAGGAACCTTCTATATCTTCAGTTGACCATACGAAACTCAACATAAGAGCTCAATCTCATTCACAGTAAGATACATAAAATAATGGTAATTTTAGTACTATTTACACTAGATGATACCACTAAAGACCTGTAAAAGAACGAACCTTCAAAGACACATAGTCTACTTAAAAGTCAAACAAGCTACTGAATAACCTGGGGGACTTTATTTTATTGCTACGTGAAATGATTTCTGAATTTTTCATAGAGGCATCACTGGAAATGCATAATATATGTACAGTAATTCCAAGATCTATTCTAAGTGTGAAATTCTTTATGCAGCCAAAGGCTTTCCCCTGTGGACTCTGAGGGCAGGCTTACAACACAGCTACAGGGACTGGAGCTGGCTCTGCTTGTGTTAACCCCAAACTGATGAGGTAAGCAAGCTTCTGCTAACATCTAAAACACATGCATGAAAACTGAGGCCCAGAAGCACCACAGTCATTTTTGCATGGCTCTACGTCAGTACTACTGAGAGGCGAGGCACGTCAGCTCAAGTACAGATAGCCCTGCACAAATATACCTAAACTACAGTGGCTGTACAGAATAGCTCTCAGCTTGGGAATTTCTGCTTTGTACTCCATCCTGGGTTGCAGCCATCAGAGAAATTCCCCATATTTAGAATTTGTCCACAATATCTAGAAAAATAATGTAAGAAAATGTTTGTTTTATTATCACATTAAAGTCCACACTTCTTGAGCTTTTTGAAAACAGCAGACTACCATAGAATCTGCCTTGGAAAGAAAAGGAGATTAAAAACTGAATTAATACAGTCATAGAAGAGAAAAAATACCCTCTTCATCTCAGCAGGGTGCTGATGCTGCAAGCTAGCAACAATACTGATGTTTGTATCGCCACTTATTTCACTATTAAGCATTTTTAAAGATGACAGCTGCCTAATATTCCTCATCCAATGACAGTAAAAAAAAAAAAACACAACACCCAAACATGTTGAAGAAATCCAAAAGCATTAAGGCCTACATTGGTAAATAATTACATGCTAACATATAAAATACTGCCTTATTTGGTTCTGAATTAGATACTAGGAGAAGAGGAATATAAAATCCAAAGGAAGGCTAAAATCTCTGGGAAGATAAAAGTTATTAGAGATACAAAAAGTTATTTTATTTTTGAAAATACATAGTTAAATAAAATGATTGCGTAATAAATCTTAATTTATTAGCTTGGAATTCCCATGCTTTTGTATTCATAATATCTGAGACTCTTTTTATTAAATATGAAACAAGATGAGAACAGTTTAGAAATGGTTTTCTTTGGAATGCTACTGACCACCTCATAGTGAGGGAAAACTAGTTGGTTGGAAGCGACCATCTGGTTTTGCAGTAGTAACGGTAACAACATCATTGCACGTAGACAATCCTGCTTTGAAAGTTCGGAGCTTACATTCAGTATGCTTGCATAGGTCGAAGAGGCTTGAGGCAGATCAGAAGCCAGTTTTAAGACAAGCAAAACAAAACCTTTTAATTTACTTACTTAACACCGTATCTGTCTCGAAACATGATATGATCTCTATATGTTCGATTTACATCAAGATCAATTTGCCTAATATCTGGGGAAGACCCTCGTGCTTGACACTTCAATTTCTGGGAAAAGAGCAAAGAACAGAAATTAAGTTTAAAATTGTGAACTCTAAAACAGCAGAAACCTGCCTGACTGTACACCTATATTGAAGAATTTGCCATCTCATGACTTAAAACACTTAATATAGAATAGCAACTCACAAGATAACAATTATACCTTCCAAAATATGCATATACATATATAAATTCTATAGAGTTAGACACATTCACACAGTATAGGTGTAAAAAGACCAATCCCATAATACACATTTTTGTGACACACCATTCACTACCCATATTCAAGGCTATGTTTCAGCAGTTCAAATTTATAATTGTCATTTCTCAGGTAGGCACATCACTGAAGAAAGACAGAAGTGAATTTTACTACTCAGGAACAAGACCCTAAGATGCAAGTGCTCCAGACTGGACTTATAGCAAATGATTCAGTGTGGTTTTCATACTTTTCCTGCCTTTTTCTCTAAGCAGAAGTAATAGCTACATAGCTGCCAGTTATTATCTAAGTATAGATAATGGACATTTCTCTAGTCACTTCCTCTGGCTTTCTGTTCTAATCTAATTTAGTTGTAGAATACCTCTACTTTAGCACTTGTTTTAACGTTTTATAATTAAATCCAATTTTGCAACTGAATACTTAGGAAGCCTGCACAGGTTAGATTGCCACTTTATTTTTCACACTTACAATAATTTTCTCTTGACATTCATTCATTCTCACTTCTGTCCCTAAAAGTTGAGTTTGCAAGACATTTCTAGCTGGATTCAACATGGTATTTTCAAAACATTACATCTGAGTAGGCATTATTAGAGAATACCACAGACAATCAAAAGGCAGAACTCTACAGACTCTGGTTGCAAGAAAATAAAAAGGTTTAAAGACAAAAATAAGAAAAACAAGGGGTTCAAACAGGGAACAATAACATTCATTCAGTCTGTTGAATACAACCAGAAGCTTCAGGCACATCGGGAACTACCTGTAAGTCACTGAACCAACGGGTAGCGGCCATTAACCAGCACAACACTAACCACAATCTCAGCTTCGTGCACCTTTCAGTATAATTTAAAGTACTAACATCCAGAATCATTTGTCCCCCAGACAGACAGAAAAGAAGCAAAGAGAAAATTTATAGTTTTAAGCTGGCATGAGGACCCAGAGCCTATGATTTGTTGGAATACAGGAAAAGAAGCACCCTGAGTCCTTGCCATCATGGGAGCCTCTAGCGTGAGTAAAAAGAAAGCGTACCTAGAGTTTGAGAAACAGAAAGGACAGAAGATTAAGAACTGGTAATTGCCCTGCACAGACAACTGAAAGAAGCTGTTTGACTTACAGCAAATGCGCATATTTCCCTCCTAATTTTAAGGTGTGCAATTTGTAAGTCTTACTTGTAATGAGGAGTGTTAATATCACTTCAGGAAATGGGAAAAATGGAGAGCAGTAAAATGAGCTTATTGCAAATAAACAAGCTAGGATAATGATGGAAGAAACTCTTTCTACTTCTATATCTTACCTACAAACACTTTTTTGTTTTGCATTGAGCACTAGATGGCATTAATCATTTCTGAAGATGAATTCACCTATTTTTAAATGCTTGTAGTTTTATTCAGTATTCTTTCAAACAACTACATTATTCAGCATGAACTCTGTTTTATCCTTTTTGGATCTGCCACTATGAAGTTAAATAAAATATAGTAGTCAGACAGAGCAGCCTGTCAGACTAAAGAGCAATAAATAATTTAAGAGGAAGATCACAGACACCAAAATTTAGATAACATCAAGACCAAGATCGATCTTCTTTCATGACCTTACAAGATTCCTTGTCTACTCAGACCCAAATTCTCAGCTCCAAAAAAGTGCTAGTAGAAAATGACAAAATCAAACAAGCGATGCATTTCCTTGAAAGTCTGGACATTATTTCTTTAAAAGGCAGTGAACATTTAAATTCCTGTGGGGAAAAATTCAAACAGTCTACAATAATAAATTGCCTTTCTTTTAGCTAAACTCTTCCTATAATCCTTTAGCAGAGGGAGACACAGAGAGGAAAAGACAGAATTTTAAAGGATTCGATTCCCCTTCTGCCTAACTTACTAGCCTGCACATGAACCTTACTCTCCACTCTTGGGTCTGAAGTTTAGCTCTGATGGGCATCAGCTGTATTCACACCCACAGAAAAAGTAGAGTTAGTAGGGAAAAATTTAGAGGAACATAACCACAATACTTCAGAGATTGCTTTAACTGCTACTCAGGGTGAGGAGAGGGCTGGGAGGGTAACACATAGCTATTTTCCTTACATTCTAAGTAGGAGATATGCTTAAGTGGCCAATTTATGCCTGTAGAATTTTGGGGCGTTAACATCCTGTCATCAGTTGCACCTCTGAGAATACAATCAAGTAACCAGACAGTGCTTTGTAAGGGATATCTAAGCTTCACTTGGAGATGAGATGGCAGAAAGATAGCCAGCTTGTTCTGGCTTTTACAAGATTAAGTCACCAACCTCCAGCCCCTCCAGAATACTGGAACTCCTCTTACTGATATTCAGCTAACAAAGTGCTTCCTTAATAAACATTTCTCAAAGAGCTGTAGTTTCAGAGGTCTCTGTCTTCTTACTGGGACAGGGGTTTTTTCTTATTTTGTTTTGCTTTGCTTTTAGAAGGGCTTTTGCAAGTATTTGAGGATGGGAAAAGACATGGAAAGAAGATCAAATGAATTACATGAATTACAGAATCAAAAAATAAGCTGGAAAAGTGCTTTTCAATACACAGCCTTTTTCCTAGCTAAAACAAGCAGTTGAGTTCAATGCAATTTCTAATCCTTTTTTTTCTTTTTAAACATTGCACAGCAACAAAAGCTTAATAAAGCCTGTAGTCTTAGTATCCAAAATTTTTTAATTAGTATTAAGTGGAAATTCTACAAACTCACATTATAAAAGTCTTTCATTTCTTCTTTCATTTTAGGGACGTCAAGTAGTAAAGACCAGACTTGCCCTCTGAACTGCAGTGGGATTCCTTTATAAATTCTCCTATGAAACTGTAAAAAGAAAAGAAAATATAAATGCAGTACAATCTACAACATTCTGAACAAAAGGAACAGTGACACACAACATGCTAAAGAGAAAAAAATGCAATCATATCAATTGTCCTAGCAAAGGGATGACCTGCTGGGGACAAAGTGTTCCAGTGTCTTTTGAGGGACTGAACGTGTCCAGTGACTCCATCTGGGATCTCTGTTGACGGAATCAGCAGGGGCACAGGGAACAAAATGGACACACAGGCCAAAACGTAAGCATCACCTGCACAGAGTGACAAGCCAGGACTTTAGCATGAAGGAAGGCCTATCAAAATTGTATCACCTCTGCTGAGCAGCACTTATTCTACAAATATTGGAAAGACTACTCCAAATTTTGTAAATTAGACCCAAAAAATCAGATTCTTAGCAACACAATATTTCAGGACAAGCCGCAAATAACTCACTATAATTACAAACTATAAATAGGAATGGGGAAAGGCAATCAGCAATATCACAAAGCTTTAAAGATTACCAGTAAAAAAAAAAAAAAAGTATAGCTGATCTTTGAATTCTTGTAAAACTGCAACAGTATGCTGAAATGTATGTATGCATACCAAACATGTGAGATTACAAAAAAACCCAGGATGTGCCATTTCTAAAGCTAACAGATTTCAGATCATATTTCTAAACTAATAATCAGTTTTCTAAATGCATATTGAAACATTTGCACAAAACAACATATAAAGGATATTCTAGCTATAGTTTCTAAGAATACAGAACAACCTACCAACACTGCATGCAATTCTTAGCTGTGAAATAGAAAATTAAATTCCCCAGTCCTGACACATTCTGTTCTGACACCTAAAGCTTTGTATTAGAAACGGGTCAGAAGGGGATAACTCAGTACCTGTACATAACGAGTCGTTATATAAACTATTTATCGGTCTTGCCTCTGACATGTCACTGCTCTTGCACTCTCATTCAGTGGTTTGGTTCTTACTGGGCTTATTTGAAAAAAATCAGGAGCACTGACAACTGTCTTCCTCAGTTCTCTTCTGATTTGTACCTCTTTATGCTGCAGCATTTAGGAGCACGAAGAGCCTCTAAACGGAGAAAGATAGACTAGCTATCTAAAGTCTTGGCTTTATGCAGCCAGGAGAGACTCAAAATAAGCAAAGCCTCAGAGCAATTGAATCCTAGTAATTCTAAAAACACACAAAAAAATGTTATCATCTTTCAGGAGACATGTCTAAGAAAAAACAGAGAACCCTAACAAAGAAAACGAACCTTTCTGAAGTTCTGTTTTTACCCTTACTTTAATGATGGCACAGGGAGACAATTAGATTTAAAAGAGAACAAAACACACACAGCCCCTCCCCAAACAATTTACTCTTTGCATTTAACCTACAACGAAAGTTAGACCTTAAAAATTTCAATTGACAAAGCTATCACTTCCTCAAAACATTTATAAAAGTTATGTTTGTAACATAAGAAATATTTTAAAAGAAATGTCCTCCTCAGTGACAGGATCCTTTTTTTCTTTTTCACATATTTCACGTCTCCAGTTTTGGAAGGTTAAGGAACCCCTCATTGCAGTATATTTGCAAACCTCCTGCTGTTTGGGATATATCAGATCTTTGAAGGTGTCTTTAATGCCAGCAAGGATTCGTGTCTGGATTTTAGAATGTGTAAATCTTACACAAGTAAGGTTAGGACTTTTTTTTCCTGTCCCTTTTTCAAATGAAAATTTTAAACCTGTATAAGATGCAACAGCAATCTTGGAGGCTGTCCACAAAGAAAATGTTGTGCTTTTTAAAGAAAACTTTGCTGCTTTAATATTATTAAGAATGCTAAAGCAGCAACACTTCTAGTGTGAACACAGTTATGTCAGTACAGTTTCTTCTGTAAGGATAAAGAACAACGTACAGTGCTACAAAGCACCCTTCTCTATAGATGTATATCCAGACTTCAGCTCACACAGAGAATTTCAGCGTGTGTCAACCCAGACACAAGGATAACTGCTTGTGAGAGAGAGGATAATTCAGTTTTTTGAAAGCCAAGCAACACCAACTGCAGTGGAGTCATCCTGAGAAGAGATTAGCCTGTCTACTGGAAAGCAGAATGAGCCAAATCTTTTCTGGGAACTTGAAAGAAAACAAGAAGGGGGGGGGGAATATGCAGTGTTATATGTCCCCAGTGATATGTAGCTGTATTCCTCAGACCCCTGGTACAGCAACAGTGTACCTTGATAACAAACATTTTTGCAAGTTAATTACCATTTTGTAACTCATTTTCAAATGTCTCCAACAACCATAAGGTTATTAATGAAGAGAACTGTTGAAGAATAAATTCTCAAAACTACTGCTGTTCTAAATTAATATCTTGGGAGAAGATCAGGTGGACATCAAAGGCCAGAAATAAGCCTTTGTAATAACAGTTTCTTATTGAAATAGAATTAGAACAAGTTCAAACCATCCAAAGTGTGGGGTTGTTTTGTTTTTTTTCAGGAGATAAAACTGAAGAAGAACAATCAGTTTCAGAGGAGTCTATAGCATTTAGAGTTTTGCCATCTTCTGCACTTCCCAGACTGAAACAGCCAAACACTAGAAGAGCTCTTGAAGTAGTAAGTAAAAACTGAGATAGAGAATTGTGGAAGCGCTTTTAAAAGAAAAGCTTGAAAAATGAGTTGGCAAATATAACTTTAAAAAGAGTGGAAAGGACAGAGAGACCAGTTTCATCAGCCCACTACAGTTATGCCAAAAAAACCAGAAGGAAAGTAAACATTTTCAGTAGCTATGATCAGAATTATTGCACTACCTGTCAGAATAAACCCAAATAACATTTGGAGCTTCTCGCAAACCATTTTAGATCTGTATCCAGCTGACTCTGCTGTTCCAACTATTCTTTTATTTAGGCAGAGAAAAAAGCTCTCAGTCGTCCCAAGTCATTACAAGATCCTGCCTACAGACTCAGCAGAACACGAGACTAAAGACGTTCACTTTCTGCCCGGTATACAAGAGAGAAATGTAACTCAAGAACAGAACCTTTCATGGCACGGGCTCCATTACGCAAACGATAATGTGGAAACAAGTGTGAATAATTTTATATACAATGGAAAACTGAGAGGAGTGGCTGATAGGCCAGAGGGTCATGCTGCCACCCAGAGGGACCTCGACAAGCTGGAGAAATGGGCTGACAGGAACCTCATGAAGTTCAACAAGGAGAGGTGCAAAGTCCTGCACCTGGGGAGGAACAACCCCAGGCACCAGTACATGCTGGGGGCCACCCAGCTGGAAAGCAGCTTGGCAGAAAAGGAGCTGGGGTTCCTGGCAGACACCAAGTTGAACAGGAGCCAGCACTGTGCCGTTGAAGCAAAGACAACTAATGGTATCCTGGGCTGCGTTAGATACAAGTGTTGCCAGCAGGTCAAGGGAGGTGATCCTTCCCCTCCGCTCATCAGAGTAAGGCCACACCTGGAGTACTGTGTCCAGTTCTGGGTTCCTCAGTACAAGACAGACATGGACATATTGGAGAGAGACCAAAGGGCTACGAAGATGAAGGGACTTGACCATCTCTGCTGTGAGGAAAGCCTGAGAGAGCTGGGACTGTTCAGCCTGGAGAAGAGAAGGCTCAGGAGAATCTTATCAATGTATATTAATACCTGAAGGGAGGGTGCAAAGAGGAGAACAGAGGCAGGCTCTGTTCAGTGGTGCCCAGTGACAGGACCAGAGGCAATGGGCACAAACTGAAACACTGGACGTTCCCTCTGAACATCAGGAAACACTTTTTTACTGTGAGGGTGACCGAGCACCCACACAGGTTACCCAGGGAGGTTGTGGAGTCTCCATCCTTGGCGATACTCAAAGGCTGTCTGGACATGGTCCAGGGCAGCTGGCTGTAGGTGGCCCTGCTTGAGCAGGGGACTGGACCATATGACCTCCAGAGGTCCCTTCCAACCTCAACCATGCTGTGATCCTGTGTGATTCTGCAATTTTGTGATAAAGACGCAGCTGCACTGCATCTCGGGGCGGGGGAGTGGAACCCACACATACTTAATGGCAAAACTCATTTCTGATAATCATTCAGTCACCAAACAGTTAAAGAAAATATAAATGAGCAAACTGATTATTAGCTAACTGAATATCATAAGTACCATCCTACTGCCCTCTGCTGTCTTTTATTTCTTTACGTAATATAAGGTTGAAAATGTGTTGAAAACACTGGGCTGGGTCTATATACTTGCAGAACCCTAATCTACTCTTCTGTTCTCTCTGAATTAATAATTAAAATAAAAAGTGAGAATTCAGCAAGTTACTTTTTTTCCTGCTTCTGGGGAGATGAAATAATGAGTCCATCTTCAACAAATTCTTTAAAATTAAGGCTTTCTTAAGATAATAGCTCAAAACAAAATACAAGTACATAAACTCAGAGTTCAGATAATTGTATGAAAACATGCATCATTCAAAGAATGGTGTTACAGAACGTGGGATGTTTCCATCAGCACAGTACACAGAAAAAAGAAAGTCATCCTTGGTAGATATAATTATATAAACGCAACAGAAATAAAAATACAGGTTCAAGTTTTGTATCACATCTAAGCTGATACTCAGCCAAGGATAGTTGTCATCAACTCTTGCAATTATTACTAATATTGTTGATCCTGAAGTAGTTAGGACAAGCAGACACTAGATGAGGCCCTACCACCTGGAAATTCAAAAGGAGCTTCCCATCTCAAATAATGAAGTCCATAACATCCAACATTCAATGTGGCCTCCATGCAAAAAACCTGGAAAACATACAACCTCCCCTTCCTTCCCCTGCCCCAATCTGTCCAGCTCATAAACCCAGCTAGTTCCTGGACAAGAAACGAGGCCACTATCACACAGCACAAGTCCGAAGGGTGGGAACTTGAATTCTTGCTGCTGCAAGATATAAAACTGGTTTTCTTGAAAACAAAACTTTCTCAGTTATGTCAGGAAGAGCTGCACAAGTAGCAGAGGGACTCTGCCACCTCAAAAAGAATCAGTGATGAGAAGCATAAGAATTAAAATCTGAAGTCTCACAAGAAAGTATATTTATAATGAAAAGAAAGTATATTTATAAAGGCTGCTGCCTTTAGAGGTTCAACTTCAGTGGGTTGCATAAAAGGAAGAAAGAGTGCAAGTACAAGAGTTGCTCAATCTCATTCAAAAAATCTCAGGAATGCAAAGAGGGTTCTTCATTAAGGCTCTGTGTTCAGACTCCAAACTAAGTGAAGACTTGATTATTATATTCTGTGTGAATGCCAGAACAGCTAGAAATTGCCAGCTACCCTGATTGTTTGTCTTCTTCCTTTACGCCTCACTTTAGGCAGCTTCAATCACAGATAGATGAAGGTAGACAGTGAAAGACAGAAATACTTTGGTGGAAATACTCAAATGGGAATATAACATATAACAGTTTTATTTAATCTTTCCTGAAAGTTATGATCATACTAAGCCAGGAAGGATTTACTATCTGTGGTGGTTGATTGTACCCTGGATTGTAAGCAGTAGAATACAAATAGGAAATAAAAGCACAAGCTAGAGAAAGACCACACTGAAACAGAAACTTTGTTGCTCTATGACACTTCCTGCATAAGAAATGAGTGATGGGGAGATGAAAGCTTTCTTTTGACAAGTATCAATCACGCAAAGACACAAGGGCAGTTACACACTTCAGAGACCGGTGTCTGTAAGAATCATGACGACTCCATGGAAAAGATGCCTAAATAATCATATAGGAATCAAAGAGTTTTATACATGATTATGGAGTTGCACATGTGTTCGTTTTATTATGTCATCCTTCATTACCTCTAAATCATTACTCAAATAGGGTAGAGACTGGCACATTTCTGGTCTCGATGTGACAACTTTTCCATCTCTTTCCAGTTCCTCATGGTCACACATTGCTGCTCTCCATTCCCCCTCCCCCCTCCTCTTTTTTTTTTTTTTTTTTGGTTAGGTTTAAGCACAGAAGTTCTAATGCAAAAATAATGTGAAGTTCCCAGAGCCCCCATCTCTCTCGAGATATTCTTCTGCAATAAAGATCAGGGAAAGACGTAAATTGAAGCATCTCGCATGCGCAGACCCACCCCAGTGTGTTAATGTTTTCTCATTAATTCTCCATGTGAAGCTATGATGTAAAAAAATAAGGAACCAGCCTATAGACAGCTATGTAAGAGTATTAAATGAAAACTGTATTTTGCAATTAAGCATATGACAGTTTTGGATCATGTAATCAAATATATGGATTCATTTACAGTATGTGTACAGTATGAACAGATTTCTTCAAGCCAAAACTCTCTCAGCTGTATATTATGAAGGCTCATTACAAACAGGCTGTCTGAAGTCCTGTACTTTGTACATACCTGCTCTATCCCTGGGACCATCACCTTCTCTGACTCTCTCTTGCTCTCTTTTTAAGAACACAAGCATCTCTCAAGTATGCTATTTTCCAAAACCGAGCCATCACTACAAGTATAATCTATAACCCTACAACATTATTACTGTTGCTGCTGCAATGTTCCTTTCAGTGCTGTTTCTAAACAACGCTGATTTCAGGAGCAGTCTGGCTGCACAGAAACCATGGGAATGTCAGGTGAAGTGAGTCTTTTAAGATACAGGCTGTTCATTTTCTTTAGCAATTTGTTCCTCTAGTGTTAAGCACTTTACCCAATCAAGTAACGACAGAAAGCAAGAGTCAGGAATTCTTCTTGCAACTATTGCTTCTGTGCTTCAAGAAGGTGAACATGGAAAGCTGGTGCATTCTTCCAACACATTTTCAGATAAAAAAAAGTCTTTATTTGTGAGTTTTGTACAACCCTGAGAACATCAACAGGTTTTCCATAAAGAGCAGTGACAAATAATGTCTGACTTTCCACTGCATGCTCGGGAGGAGGAGGAGGCTGATTCTTTATTCTGTATGTTCTGGCTCATTTACCACATAAGATGTGAGAAAGAATACGGAAAACACCCTTGTTTTTAAAGTCTCATGTGCTCCACCAGAGTTTAACAATCAGTGAAAATTTTTCCTAGCCTCAAGCAAAGTTCATCCCCGTTATGAACATATTGAATTATTCCTGCCACTATTTATAGTTCAGCCTATAATTTGTCACATGAACTGAAACTGTTTCTGCTCAGCTGATCTGCTATACCTTCTGCATGCCTGGTGAATAGAGCATTATTTAGTTAAGTCAGTGTATCATGGACTGATGTCACCGATGGCTGAAGAGGAAGACCGCTGCTGCTTAGACAACACGTAACTATTGTGTTACCTGAAAGGTCATATTTAACTTTCTCTTTACAAACAAAGTAGCTGTTACACAGGTTTTTTTGATCATCCCTTTGACCTGGGAACTTACTCGATCTTCAAATCACCCAATCGCCACAGTAAAGAAACAAAGCCACAAGTGTTATGACCTCTAGCTTCTCCTGCCAGAGAAGATGACAGGACAAAGTAGGATTATAAGAAAAACTTGGGAAACAAATTATTATTTTTTCATGCATTCACTTCACATATTAAGAAAATGAATTTGCTAGCTTCTTAGTTATACCCTGAAAAACATCAACCACTGGCTTTGGTATTTTTAATAAAAGCAAAGCGCAAGACATAGCTACTAGTCTCAAAACCAAAGGTAGCTGTCGTGGTTTAACGCCAGTCAGCAACTAAGCACCACGCAGCTGCTCCCTCACTCCTCCCACCCCTCCCAGCGGGATGGGGAGGAGAATTGGGGAAAGAAGGCAAAACTCGTGGGTTGAGATAAGAGCAGTTTAATAACTAAAATAAAATATAATAACAACAATAATAATAATGAAATATAATAATAATTGTAATGAAAAGAAATGGGGGGGGGGGGGGAATAAAACTCAAGGAAAGAAAAAAAAATGGTGATGCACAATACAATTGCTCACCACCCGCTGACTGATGCCCAAGCAGCGATCCGCCCCTCCTGGCCAACTCCCCCCAGTTTATATACTGGGCATGACATTCTATGGTATGGAATACCCCTTTGGCTAGTTCGGGTCAGCTGCCCTGGCTGTGCTCCCTCCCAGCTTCTTGCACACCTGCTTGCTGGCAGAGCATGGGAAACTGAAAAGTCCTTAACTTAGGATAAGCGCTACTTAGCAACAACTAAAACATCAGCGTGTTGTCAACATTATTCTCACACTAAATCCAAAACACAGCACTGTACCAGCTACTAGGAAGAAAATTAACTCTATCCCAGCCAAAACCAGGACAGTAGTAAGCAGACTTGATGAGTAGGGGACATGTTGAGTAAATTTCTCCCTCTACTTGAATTGTAGTGTCTCAGTTCCCTGCTCATCAAGTATTCTAGTCTCAATCTCTCCCTTTAAAGTTTTCCACTTTGCACAGAATAATTTACTAAAACAAAAGGCTAATAATGGAGTAAGCCAACACTGCAGGCCAGTCATCCAGGCAGAAACCTGGGATGCGTAACGGCTGTCCTCTAGTCCTCAACAAAATACAGGTGGATCAGCAGCATCAGAAAATACCAACAGAATCCCCAACAGAAAGTGCAAGTTTTAAGCCCTATTGAGAAGAGGGAATTTGAATTTGGGAACCTCATATTCTGTGCATTATCCACCAAACTGCCACAAGAACGGTTACGAAAACCTCCCCAGAACACAGTGTTGGGAATGCAGCCTCTCCAGCAAGTTTTTTCCTAGCTGAAATTCCTCCATAATTTCAAGATGACCAAGACTACAATTCCAGCAAATAAACTATTCACATGAAAATCCCTACCTAGGTTTTAAAGCAAGTAAAAGCACTTAGCACTTAATGGCATACCTAACCTAACTCACTTTCTGTCATTACCCCCAGACGATTATTTGTTGTCCGAGTAGGATAAAAATAATTCTGTAACTAAAAATCCCAAAAGCAATTTAAAGATTATTAATGGGCAATTCACTTCCCTAAAATTCACCTGCAGCTTTTTTTTTTTCTTTTTTTCTTTTTGTTTGGGTTTTTTTTTTTTTTGGTCAAGAAATGTTGTAGCACTGCTGGGCACTGTTAAGTAGCTGCCAGCAGATTTCAGTTCTTCCATATTGATTCCAAAATTAAAAAAGCCCATCAAGGGATAAAGTATTCTAGTCAAAAGTAGATCCCATTCATACCATCAAAAAAATTCATTTCTCTTGAGGATTATAAGTGCTATGTTGCATATTATTCACAGAAAAACCAGACTTATCCCAAGGTGGACAGGGCACTGAATGGCTTCCTGTACTTTTATAACCTTCTAACTTACTCAGTGCAACTCTCCTTTTAACAAAGCAACTAGGTATCTTAGGATATCCTAAGATATCTGTGCTGGCAAGTGTGATAATTTAAACATCAAACTATATGCCCCATGTTATGACTAATCAGGTTCCTTGGAGAGTTATTCAAGGCAGTTTTCACTGATCCATGACTGTAAGCTATCCTAGGCCCTTCAGTAAACCTGGGCTGCAAAAAAGAAAAAAAAAAAAGAGAGAAAAAAAATGGAAACTGTAGAAGAGAAGATTAATAATAAAAAAACCTCATAGATCTTAATAAGACACCACCAGTAACTCAAGAGTAACTTTAAATATTAAGTAGTACAATATCCAGCATACAAAGGAATAAAAAAAGTAAAGTTAAAAATCATAACCCTTGAAAGGGGATTTATGATTCCTGAAGAATTCAGCTATACTTATATAAAGATGTCCCTGCTTTTCAAGTTTATAAAGATTTTTCTTTTTTTCCTCCTTCGCATTCTCAAAGCCTAAATCAAACACAACTTCTAGCTCTCTGCAAGACAAGACAAGCAGGCCTGATGCTTGATCCGCTCCACAGATTATTTTGCAGACGTGAACACAGTACGCTGTGTGATCCTAGTTCCAATCCCACAGTGCAAGTGCAAAGCAGTACAGCACACAATTATTACTATGAATATGTTAGAGAGCCTACGCAATATTGCCCTTAGAAATTCCTTGCATTTGACCACCAGTTTTGTTGGGTTATTATTATTATTGGGTTATTATGTATTATTGCATTTTGGAAGAATAAAAAGCCTTTTTCTTTCAGTGTGGGTTGGTTTTTTTTTTTTTTTCAGATCTCAGAGACAATCTAGTTTAAGGTTATACATTCATTCAGAAGTGATAGCTAATGAAAAAAACATGCATAACTTTACCTTTTCACTATTCTTGTATTTTTCCCAGCTTTTCAGCATCTTAAGCCATTTTGTGGTTCTTTCAATTTCAAGGTGCTTTTGCTGAAAAGAAATTAGAATTTTTTAGTCTTTTCAAAATGAATACATTTGAAATTATTTATGTTTTTCTAAAAATATTGAGAAAAAGTTTAACACAGCATCAGCAACTTTGTATCCAGTCCTCTAAGAACAGCAACAAAGAGTAACATCAGTTCACTTAAAACATCCAAAACCACAGCCAACAGTGCAGTAGCAGAAGTGGGAATAAACTCTAATTCTGGACATTAAAAGCTAGCACGTCTTGCTATAATTCTCATCCTTGGCTTGGTACATTTTCACCTAAATGTCCCTATATCTTAACATCAAGGATTTCTTCTGAAGGTAAAATCTACTTGCTTAAATTATATTACTGACAAGAATATTTCAGTAATAAGGTGATAAAATGAGAATTCAAAACAAAACAAACCCCATTTTTTCAAAACAAATGGTTATATTAAGTAGTATAACATGTAACATAATAAATATAAATAATGTGTGGAATTCACATATTATATACACCTTTAAAAGCATGGGACAACCCTGCTACCTTAAAGACTGCCATTCTGCCTATGAAAACCTTGCTACAGTTCCCATCAACTTCTTGAATTTGAGAACCAAACAAGCACTTGGAATTAGCTATTTTAGTCCCTGGAACTTCAAGACACTTTGGCTCTTCACAGCCAAAAATCTGTATTTTGTTGGCTCCAATGATAAGAAGATTTTTAGTACGTATTTTTACAGCCCAGTTTCACATGTTGTAAAGTAGGCAAGGTGTCTCTGATTATACTACAAAATTAACTATTAACTGTATTTGTTCAAATTTTTTTAATGACACTATTTCAACTCTTTCATAATGCTTTGGAGCTGAGGATCAACACTGGAAAAGCTAAAGCAGAAATATGTATGTGTGTGGCTATTGCTTTCTCTTCAAAGATGAATATAAACAAATATTTAGGTTTTTGTAAAGGACAGCCCCTCTACCTCCAACTTCAAATCCAGGGCTTAATAAAGACAGGAAGGATATTCTGTTTCATACGGTTAGTGATGCAATCTGGTAACAATGTAAGAGTTTAATTTCAAAGCTCTGCAGGATACTGAAAACTTATTAATACTTTCATTAAGTATTCATTAAGTCAACTTGCATCTGAAATATTGGGGAAAATACAAAAGAAAATTATTACTTATTGTCTCAATAGAATTCTAATTTTACTTCTAGCTTTCACTCATCAGAATTTGTGCATTCTTTCTTGGCTATCAATGCAACAAAATGGGCAAAGGACTTCTTTAATCCAGGAGCCCAAAGCCCTGCAGCTGCAGAAGTATGACTTGACGAGTGTTTAGGTCCACCCCAACCATGATTCAGTCCATGAAATGTCCTTGAAATAAGTTGGTTTTGTTATTTTTATTTGAAGCCAACTGACATAAGCCTGACATAAGTATAAGAAAGTTATGGGGAAAGAACTGCCTCTACTCTGTCAACCTTAACTTATCTAACTATTCATGTTGCAATCAACTGCCCACATTCTTGTTCAGGTTCCATGCTGTATTTGGTAATACCTCAACCACTTGCTTTTTTTTCTTTAATTATTTTTTCAAATTATTTAAAACACTTTTCTTAAGAGTTAGGCTAGAGGGGAACTGTAGAAAAACTACTGCTTCCCAGATTTCATAGGTTTCACAACACTGTTTCTGATTCTCCTCCACACTCACAACCCCTTTAAGAAATAACCACTTTTAACATCTCTTAAAGCAGATGTTCTCTAGGCATAGTTTAGATTGCAGGAATAACATTGCTATCAAGTCAGGAAAGGTCTCTGCCCTCAACAGGCTTTTCAGATAATTGGTAAGAAAAATAAAATCCTATCTGCTCCCACAGTCTTTTTGTTTGTATGTTTGATCTACTTTCAAGATTTTTGGTCTTTTGAGACAGAAGCTCACTTCAATTGTATGTTTGTTCAAGCTTTTATGTCTTCTGTGTCAATTTATCCCAGTTCTCAAGTGAGGCTACTGTAGTCAAAATAGCAATTATTTCTGTGTTCAGCTGTTGAAAACTTTTAGCTATTTTTTTCCAGTCTGAATTATGTTCACTTTCATGTCTAACAGGTGCAACACTGAAAACACAGATAGATCTGATGCAGCTCATTGCAGAGTAGAGGGATGCTGCTGCTGCTGCTCTTTCAGGCAAGTTCCATGTAGTTGTCACCAAAAAAAAAAAAGTCCCTTTATCTGTCTTCTGAGTACATTTTACACTTTGAAGTATTTTTGCCATTGGGAATAACAGAATCCCTAACTGAAGCAGAGGAGGTTTCTTACTCTCATGTCAGTAAATAATACACTACTGAAAGCAAAAAAGCATGAAGTTAAGTTGGCAAGCATCCATCTTTTGTGCAGCACTCTGCCTTCCTGGAGAGCAAGTGTGCTAGAGCTGAGGCTTAAAGCAATGCTTTAGCAGAAGCCTCAGACAAAACCAGAACTCACTGAACTGTTCCCTGGAGAATTTAAAATCAAGTAAACCAAAAGACAAAACCAACCAAATTGAAAATTACTTACAAAACATTTTATAGCACTTCAAAACAGAGTCAGACACAGACTCCAGATTTCCTGAGGTCAGTTCTCTGTCTACTTTTCTCCTCTAGATGATCTTTCCTCCCCTAGTTTTATCTCAGATGTGCTGGATGATTCATGTGAAGGTTAAGTAGTTCATAATGTAGGACAACGATTTGATGCATTTAAGTCACCAAATGCCCAGCAAGGTAATGGGGCATCAAAATTACTCCGCATTCACAGTAACAATGCTTATTCTAGAAGTATTATGCATGTAAATACACACACACACATAAAAACACACACAGAAAACCCAGCTTAAGCTTTACACTAGAATGTATATGAAGAATAGAGATTCAAAATTCACAAGGATACACAGTCCTTTACGTAAGTTGCAAACGAAATGAAAACATGACTTGGGACTATTTTTTAAAATTCACAAGTAAGGCAAAAGGAAAGCATAAATAGTTCTGCCAAGTAAGTGACTTTAAAAGATATTGCACAGAAAGCTTTTAGTCTTAGCCTACATTAATATGACACGTTAATTATCCTATGAATGGTATCTTGAAATTTGTAAAGATTCAAACACCGCTGACAGAAGACAGATAAATCTCAAACCAGCAGAGGTCAGGATATCATCAGGAGTATAACCAGGAGTCTAATAGAGGAGCATTACTGTATGATTATAAAAAGACACTTGATTTGCAATTTAACATTGATACAATAAATACAGCTTCTATGCTGACATTTTGTCTGAGACAGCATGAATACAATATGGGACAGAGAACTGAGACACTATTTTCCCCCGATAATTTAAGGCTAAATACAAAGCCACAGTGAATCAGAGCTTCGAAACACATACACCACAATAATTGCAAGCTGTCTAATATTTATGCTCACAGACTCACCAC
This sequence comes from Gymnogyps californianus, assembly GCF_018139145.2. Lineage (NCBI taxonomy): Eukaryota > Metazoa > Chordata > Aves > Accipitriformes > Cathartidae > Gymnogyps > Gymnogyps californianus. Next base: position 212,328,972 of record NC_059471.1, on the reverse strand, counting down.
CCTGCTGTGTCCTTCTGATGGAAATGAAATTATATATACACTCACTATGTTATTAAATGTAATGAAACATGGCAGGAAAACACAACTATTTCAGGCTGCATACACAGAGACACACATGAACCAACACAAAACAAAAGCAACTCAGAAGTTCCCTTCTTTTACAAGAAGCGTTTCTTACTAGCCCTACACTGAAGCTCAAAATAATTCATTTTCAGAAGCACTGCTGCTCTTAACACTCAGCGAGCTGAGCTGCCTTATAACAAGTCATTCCATCCCTTTTCCATGCACTCTACTGATTTGTGCAGCCAAGATGGCTAACTTTAAACTTAGAGCTTTAAATATTTTATCTTGAGTTTCCTGATGATACAGAAGATCAATATGGACAAACAAGGATCTGATTTGTTCTTGGTGATAACAGGCCCAACAGACCAAGAGGAAATACCAATAGTAACTAGGCCCAGACAAGTAGAAATTCAGTTCCCGATGATTTTAATAAAAGCTTTCCACGTTCCCAAAACATCAGTTCCCAAACTTCTGCTCCAGTACCGGAAAGATTTTTGGACTAGGGCCTGCACCAGCTGCTGACAGGTCTTGCATGTCCAGAATACATCTGGTTCATCAACTCAGTATTACAAGGGAGGTCATCACGTTTCAGTGGCAGCCAGGATATTTGTCCCCATCTACCAAACTAGAAAAGCATGCTACACTCCTCGGGGGATGGCAACGTACACCTCAGCATCAAAGCCACCGCCTCACTTGGACAATCCATCCACTCAGCACAGCTGATGACAACTCATGACACAGAGACAATAGCTCTCGCTCTTTTAGGGCAGAGCCGGGTGTGATGTCTTAAGTAGCTCTATTTCCTTTGCTAGGTCATATAATGTGTGAGGAAGACTCATGCCTCATTGCAACTAGTAAATGTAAGATCGCGTGGGCCCCAAGGGATCTGTGGGCGAGTTAACATGGCCTCAAGGACCACAGTCCTTATGGGACTTAAAACATGTTTCTTTGGGAATGCAAATCACTAAAATGCTCCCTCTCCTCATTTCACAATGATTTATATTAAAAAGAGTCATGAATCTGTAAACGTTTACTTTCTAGTCAAAAAACTGGAAGACACTGGACTTACCTTTTCTATCACTGCATCATGGACAGGAAGCTCCTCTGGACTGAAAACAAAGACAAAGTTCATATTACTCTTGGTTAATCTTGGCACAAAATCATTTCTGTATAGGTTCTTACAAGTAATCATTTACAGTAGCAATATGTAGCATTGAGTAAACAAGAATTCTGAACTTTAGAGAACTAAATAACATACAGGAACCCTTGGAATATATTTTTTAAACACAGTAAAACTCACAATATTTTAAGTACAGAACTAGAATTATTTCAATCTTAAATCTTCTAAATCAAAGTAGTTGCAAAGCTTCAAAAGACAAGGATTTAACAGAAAGTTTATTTTTTCTTTAGTAAAAGCACCCTGTACTGTACTGCTGAACTGAAACCTAAGTGAATTTTTTGTTCTGTTTATTAGACCATACTACTGTCAGCTGAAAGACCCCTTTAAAAGGTTTTCCTCCTTTATTACTGTGTCCTGTGAAAGGCACTGAGACTTTGCTAGACTTAGGAGAGTTAACTTCCACTTTCTCAAAACTCTACAAAACTCACTCCGAGTAACAGGGAGGAGGTGGTAGAAAAAAACCAACAAAAATCAGTTTTATTACTAGGTATCTAATTAATATTAAAAAATACAGTCCTTCTACTTCTTCGCCTAACTCTAAAAAGGCAGGTTATAAATTGAAAGCTTGAAAAGCAGCCTTTGAACAGATATACTTTCAGACTTTATATTATTTTAGTTTCATTCTGAGGGCTCTAACTTCTGTTTTTCAAAGAAACTTGTGTTTTTCTTATAAAAAGTAACTAGACGATTTTGATGCCAAATGAGCCTGCCTTCCTTTGCCTGCATCCTCTGCAGCTTCTGAAAACAGCAGCTCATCTGTAAGCAGCAAGGCTCCCTTTTTCTGTTCTACAGATCAGATAAATAACACACCCAACAAAACCCTGTTTAAAAGGGACTAAAAGGCAGGCACTATGTGAAATCCTTTAAAAAAAAAAAAATTCCTACTGAGTCTTGATATTATGAAAAAACTCCTACCCAAACATTACAGCTTTCTATAGCAAGGACATTAAACCCCAGTATTTTAGACCTGTATCAAATCTGTGCAAGGGCAAAAAAAAAAAAACCACTGGGGAAAGGCTACAAAAGTAGTTGCTGCTGCAGTCAATGTAAGAAGAGTCTGATGCAAAATGCTTGAATTATATTTGATCTCATTTATCTCATTTAAAAGATGCAGCTTCAGATTCAGAAGTCATATTTGAATAAAGAAATACAGTTCATTTACTTCATCTCATGGAAAAGCTCGCTCCAATCAACACATTTTCGAAGGCCACACACACAAGTCAAAGTTTCCAGTACACAGCCTAGAAACTAATTTAAAAACCAAGTGTTCCTTTTGAACAGCATTGCAAAAAGCATAATCCATTCATTTAGAAGCACTTTCCAAATATCTGAAAGTTTTCTTGACGAACATCAAAATCCATAAAAAATCTGATTAACATCTGTCTAGCACTAGAAACAGCCTATATTCAGTGCTACCTGAGGTTGTAAATGCTATAAAATTATAGGATTGTCCACATTCCCATATAACTAAATTAACAAACTGAAAGCAGGCCCTTTGTATGTCAAGTATCACCTAGAAATTAAGCTTATTTGAACAGAAGTGAAAAAATAAGCAAAGGGGAAGAAAAAATTCAATTTAATAATCTGCTTGGGGGGGTTGTTGTTTGTTTTGGTTTTAAGTACAAGATTGCTAAGCCTTTCAAACGCCACTTTAAAATTTTCAATTCTTTAGTTACAGTTGCAGGCACTGTCTACCTTCACCAGAAGCATCAGTCTCACACAGCAAGACGAGCGCACAGCAGCCTCATTCTTTGGGGCCCTACAAGATCACACCAGCACACAAGAAACTCTTTTTCCTCCAGTGCTGCCAGCAGTGGGCAAGACACTGATCTGATGGCTCCGCATCCCTGTGGACTCACACCAGACACAGCAACTCCTCTGCTTAACTGGTACTACTTGACAGTTTATCTTCACATTTGCTAATCTGGCATGGAAGCTAATCACATGAAAGATTAATCAAATCTTATTTTAATCACAAAGTAACAATGAATTGCAACAATTTATAAGGAATTACTCTTTGCTAATTTTGCAAGTTACCATCGATGGGCAAACAAAATGCATGGTTGAATCTACCAAGCAGCAAAAGAAGGCTCTTTTGTCCTGGGAAGCAGACACTGTACTCCCTCACTAAATTAATCCAGCAGCAAATTTATGGCCACATGCCTTGTTATTTCTTTAGCTGCACAGCTATGCACTAATACCACATACCTATACATTTTAAGCACTGAAATTCCACAGGAGCACATTAAGCCAGCCCCACGTTTTTATTCCCCAAGATGCTGCTGGCAGCTGAGCACCCAGAAAACAGCGCAGAAGCTCAGCGAATTGCCCCAGGCTGCTCAGTAACTCACTGGACTGGAATGCAGGAGCTCCTGGAGATCTTCCTCTCAATTAACCAGATTGCACTAACTACACCCATGCACTCACATACACAATATTCAAATCTATCCTGCAAGGACTGAGGGAAAGGCATAGTGGGCAAACAAACTCTCTAAAGCCCCTAAAGATATTTTAAATATATACATTTCCATTTAGTGTATGTGTTTTCTATGCAGAAGCACCTTACAGATATTTATTTTTTCCCCCTAAAAAGGATTAGGTGGCATCAGACACAAAATCAACTAATGTCTACTAATCAATGTCATTTCATTGTACCTTTTTTCTTTATAATGATGAATCTTCCTCTTCCTTCCCCAGCCTAGCCGATCTAACATTGTTATACCTTCATTAGTTCTTTTAATGTTGAATCTTCTCCCACCATCCCCAGTCTATTTAAACTTCTATTTTTCGATGTTTTTTATCTGTGTACTTCACCAAGTAATAATGTATAGTAAACAACATTAACATAATATAGCCACATCCTGCCTTAAGATGACTGCTTTCCTTCAATAGCTCACGTAATATTCATTTAGGGGATGCAGAGAAGAACAGGACTGATTAACATAATTAGCTTGGAACCATATAATACTTGTTATTTAAAAAAAAGGAGTCACAGAGACAGCTTTTAACTGAACTCCTGTAAATAAAGTCTCACTTAGCAGAACCGAAATCTTAACACTCTATTGTCCACAATAAAGAAAGATCCAAACTAGGTAAATTCAGGTGCTGAATCAGACAGGAATCAAGAATCACTACATCTGGTATGTGTCTTTGCCCCAAGCATAAAGACTACAGCCTCCCACCTGCAGGCTGGGCAGCCCACATTGCAAACCAACAGCAGCTCAAGGGCTCTGGTTGTCACAGCCAAGCAGCTCTGGTGTTACAGCATTAAGAGAAAGGTCTGAAGATGTTGGCTACAGGTTTGGGAACTGCAAAACACTGGGACCAAATCCTAACTCCAGTAAGGAGCAGGGTCCACATGAAGGCGTGCTGGATTTCCTACTAGAAAGTTCCTCAAAGACATTTCACTGGGAGGAGGTGCTACACTCTAAGGTTGGACTGGAACTCAGGAACTCTACCCGTGGTCCTCACTGGTGGTGATCTACAGCACCGGCCCAAAGTCTTCTTCCTATCTTTCAATCTGGACTATTACCACCTTCTGGTGAGGATTATAAGGCCTATAAGTTCAAAGAAACAGGATTTCATTTTGAAGAACAAGGACTTATTGAAAATGCTTTTTTGATTAGATTATAAGTGATGAATGGATTTTACATCTTTAAATCCACCACGATGGCTAACACAGCTTTTCATGAATTTTTCAAGATAACTTAAAAGAAATAGTAATCTTAAATGCATAAATATCTGACACTTCAGAACATTAAACATGCAGATCTATGGTTTTGACCATTAAGCTATGTGTTGTAATTAGCCTCCTCAAGTAACAGTGGTAGTTTAAATAAATTGAAAAGTCTCAGACTTAACAAGCTTACAGTCACCTATCCATTGCTGCTGTTTAAATCAGTCTTCTTTAAACAGTACTTTGATATATTTGTTCAATACAAACACAAGGAAAGACTCTCTCATATTAGTCACTCACCAGATTTATTCTTTTCCTACATTTGTATTTAAATCCCAAATATGTTCCCTGCTGGCTCAAATCACAGCATTTTTCTGCTTCTAGTTTGGCTTAAATAAATTTAAGAAATGTAAAGGCTCCTCTATCGTTTGCAGCTTCAGTTGAGGATGGAAGATGTTTAGTGCAACAATCAGTAGTCTTGATATGTTGATAACCCCAGAACTGTAAATTCCAGAAGATCAATTCAATTCTTCACAGTTCCGAGTTGTATAAACCCTGACACTCAGTTTCTCATTGGAAAAAAAAAGTGGCAAAAATTGACCATAATAGACTAAAAATCTTTACCACAAAGCTTACTTGCCCGAAGAGCTGTTACATTCAAAATTTCTTTGTAAGCTGTATTTTCATTTCTCATAACTTCTATTTCAAAACACACCAACTGCTTAAAAACCCCTTCTACTTGCTGTAGTCTTTCCTACCCCAGAGAGAATTAGCCAGCGCTCTGTGAAGAACTTTGGGGTCCTTTATCCTGAAACATGTTGCAGGAATAATTGTGATATGTGCAAGTCGTTATTTAATTTTTTGAAATAAGGTCAATTAAATTCAATATTCCTATACTACTGAAATCACTATAACATGACTATTAAAAAACTTGAATCCTCATAAAACCTGTGGTGTAGTCCCTACGCAAAATAGTTTCTCGAACTATTTCTCAATTATTTTCTCATGCTCTCCTAAAAGTACTACTAAGTCCAATAGGATCACCTTGTATCACTGCATGCAGATTTTAACTGAAAAGTATTTTTAAATCATATTTGGTGTCACATATTAAATACAATGTGGGAAAAGTTTCTTGCAGAACACTTATCTTCATGGTCTCATTGACTTAAGCATGAAGAAATAGATGCTGTGCATTCAGTTCTTCATTTGTGATGCAATGTTAAGTGTTTAAATCCATGAGGAAAACATACTTGCTACTTCCCAGGAGAATTGTTTTGAAGGAGTTCTTAAAAAAAGAGTTCAGTCATTTGTATTGTTTTGAAACTTCTATGATCAAGGCATTTGTAAGTGAAATATCCACAAAAACATTAGTAAGGCATAAAACTCAAAAGCAAAAGTGTCATGAAATAAACTTATGAAGAGTCATCATGCACAGGTAAGATATGAGAAGGAAAGGAAGAATTCAGTTGACAGATATCTGAACAAGAAAAGCTTTAGTACAAATGGAGTTGTTTTGCTGTACAATCTAGAACTCGGACTGTTGAGTAAAAAATTGCAACTACATTTCAGTACTCAGATGTACTAGGAAAAAGTAAATCTTCCCAAGTATGAACAGTTTTTAGGCTGTGTAATTTGTCAGAAGTGAGTTGTAGGAGTCTATAGTTTTACTAGACAAAAAATTAGTACCTTCACACTGGGAAACCAATGCTACAACAATAAACACACTGACTACGTGTTCTCTTAGGTCTGCCTCCCTTTCAGTGTCCAATACATGGCACATAAAAATGTCAAAACAATACACAGTATTATGGATAGTTACAACTGTCCTTTGCAACAGAATGACACCTTATTTTATATATATACATACTGTTTCCAGGTAGCTTTTACTGCCTCATGCCATATAATATACATACTGATCTTTGTCCTAAAGTTAGCTGAAAAGTGCTTCACAATCATCTTATAGAAGGGAAGATAAATAAGACTAATTGTGTAATTCACAGGACACACAGCATTGTTACTTATAATGACTATTTTTATGTCTGCATTATGTCACAAGATGGGCTCCAAAGCAAACTGTTTTCTGAAGTCAACTGAAAACTCATTAACCATTATAAGTAGAAATAAAACAATGTCAATATCGTGCCTTTCTTTAGACCTATGATTAAGTTCTTCTACTCTCTATAGCAGAAATCTAAAGTACAACTTAGTGTTGAATTCAGATCCTTTAGTCCAAACAAGTTAATTTTCAGAAGAATTCTGATTATGAATGATTGCTTTCATCTTCCAACCTTTGAATGGAAATTAAAGGCAATAGTGTCATTTTCAAAACCAATAATACATGGAAAAGATTTCTGAAAACATTAAGGAGAAAGTAAGAAAGCTGGTTTTTAAACTAAATGTTGGATTTTCCACAGATAAAATTCTATGGATCACTTCCTTCTTTCCATTACACATTTTACTTACATAACTCACAATTTTGATTGTGTGTGTCTATCAAAATAATTGGAGCTCTGCTACTGTAATCATCCACTTTGAATTTTCACCAAATAACCTCTGCACAGCATGGGGGTGGTGACTACAGCAGATTAAGAAACAGCTTTCAGAAGTTTTGTTAAAATTCATAAGCAAGCCAAGCAATTAATTAACATGTGGGATAAGCCAATGTGATTTTCCACAATATATTTATCAGGAAATATGCTGCAAGAAAGAATTTAATGCTGGTAAAAGATTGGATCACATGTGATTTTGTGACTAGGTTTTAGTTACAATTATTCTTTGTGGATTCCGTGGATGTTGCTGCCAATATGCACAGCACAGTGCCATGAACATCTAGCTCCTGTCCAGAAAGTCTCAAGTAATGCACACTCTCAGAGATAAGATAAAATAAAATGAAAAGATTTATCAAATTCAATTAAATCTCAAAGTGGTAACTTTTTAGTACAGCACTTGCCTGCTTGGGAGAAGGTAACTTCACTGTAGTTTTTATTGCCAATATAAAAAATGATCAAAAAATTCATAGCAAAAAGATACCCGTATTTTCACTGCTCCATGCTAAAATATATGCTTTCTTGTGTCTTTAGTAAAAGACATGTTCTATATGCAAACTTCAAAGTTTTCCCAGCTTGGAATCAGAAAACCTTTGAGAAAACCTATAATCTGCTTAATTGAGCACAGCAGCACTTCTACTGATTTCTGATGTCACTTTAATTGAACATAAACATTGAGGTTAAAAATGTCTTCTCAGAATCACATTCCAAGTATTTTTAAAAAAGGGTAAAAATTAGTCTAAGCTACCTTAAAACTCTCAAGAGGCTAAAAGACAAATGAAAAAGAATGAATCTCTTTGCCTTGCTTCTGATTTACATTTAATATATAAATGTCTAAAACACCTAGAATTTTTTCCTTAAGCATATATATATACACATATTGCTTTTAAGCACTGCTTGAAGGTTAGTTACTGTACAGATCACTTACACTATATATTAATAGCTATCCGGGACTTACATGTTGGCAGCTTCATCTGTATTAAAATTCATGTGCTATGCAAAGCGTATTCCAACATAAATTAACTAAAATGGTAGCGTTCCAGCAATATATATTTGCTCACTGCTGAAGCTCAATGCTTTATGTACCTACACTTGCTTCTTTTATGAAATAATCTTCTGCAGTCTAAAATTCCATTTTGGTGAGTCTTTCACTCGGGTCAAGAGTAGCAGCATCTTTGCACTTCTAAAAACTGTCGCCCCAGACCTCTTTTAGCACTCTTAATAAATCAGTGCCAGTGAAGTACACTCTGCCCATTCCCTATATTCAGTTACTTTAATCTTCTATAAATGCCAAATATAGTAGGAAATACATGTGGTAATAATGATTATGTTAAATCCTTACATTTTAGGGCTTAAGCAGTAACTCAGAACCAACGCATGTTGCTTTATGTATGTTGTATAAATTAAATCATATATTACCATACTAAATCATTTTTTCAGTTCTGCCACCTAATAGCTCTTTTCATAAAAGGAAGTAGTTCATCAATTCCTAGTACACAGTGGGTGATCTTTTACTCAAATCAAGTAGCAGCAGCTGTTAACAAAAACACGCTATTTGTCCTCGGTTGGCAGAATTATCCTGCAGCTTACTTTTGTGTTTGCAATCAAATCGGTGGGATTGCATTCACCTCATTTCTTTCTGTATCTGCAGAGGATTGTTGAAGTGACAGCCTGGACGAACTCAGCTGAAAGAATGGATTTAAAATTCAAATTTCAACTCTAGTCCTAAGAATAAGCTAGAGAAATGGGTACAATTGTGACAGTTTTAAGAAAAAAATCCATACCATTCTGAATGATAGCAAATAATAACAGAACATTCCTTCCTTCCATGGGAAGAGCCTGCATGAAGGGATAGTAGTAGAAGACCCATACGCTAGATCATCATGATAACACAAGAGAAAAAATAAAAATTAAAAAAAAAAAATCAAAATCCCTTTCAAATTATTCTTAAAAAAACCCCAACTTTCATTAAGATGAACAAAACTAAATTAAAGAGAAGAACATCTTAAATGCTTTTGTAAAGGAACTGAAATTAGCAGTCCAAACCACAGAAAAATTTATTGATAACTTCTAGACACACACACATTAAAAAGTGATTGCAACCATGAGAGCACAGCACACGGGCAAAGCTGCTTGTTTTCCAATGGAAGCCAAAATTAACTAGACAACAAAAACATCGCTGAGAAAGATACACCTGAAATCCTACTACTCTCCTTTTGTGGCTATAAATACCAATCCAGGAGGTAAGTTCTTCAGCAGTTGTTCAAATTACAGGTGGTTGGCTTCTCCTCTTCAAACAGGTCCAAAATAGGTGACTTCAAGCCTTGCATAAAATGTGTTGATTCTGGGTTCAGAGAGCCTCCTTAGCTTTACGAGGTTCTAAAGCAAGCCTGTCTCAGACAATGACCTAGCCAAAACCAGAAGTAAGGCACTTCCTGCTTCTCCTGGTGAAGTTCTACCACCAAGAACACAAGTGGTGTGCAAATACTGTAAGATCCTACATGATTATGAAGCTCACAGGTGATCATCTGAGAGAGAAGGTCTGGTTCCTCTCCCTTCTGCTAGGTCTGGTTTAAACAATTTCCATGGAACAGCTTTTAAACAGATGACCACTTTTGTCATCAGGCTGGCAAAAAAGACTTGTTTAAATAGCAAGTGTGAGGAAAAGTGAACCGTAAAAGCATTGAAGAGTTCCTCATAGCAACCAAAACACGTTCTAAAGCAACATTTCTGACCACATGCTATTGCAAAATAAGACATCGATTTAAGGAAGCAATTACTGCAAATTGCTATACACATCTCATGCTTTGAGAAATAAGTTCAAATGCATCAATGCAAAGAAAAGGATCACAATGCAACCACCACCATAATTGGAGACAAATGCAGAGATTCAAGTTCATCGTCCATCATGGAAGCTGAGCTGTAAACTAAAACAGTCAGAATGGATAATGACTAAGTAAAATTTACAGCAAGTCCAACGTACTCTTCCACTGTCAGTGATGTTTAAATAAAATTGCCTATTTACCTTGGTCTCTGAAAGGTCTGTCTCTGAAACTTAGCCTCATCGCTTCACAACTGCATAGTAAGCAGAGACTCATTTCAACTTATTAGGAGTTCCATAACTGATAAATAATAAAATTTGTAAAACCTCTTCATTAATGTTTATTATGTATCCATCACTGCTGTGTTTTCAAACCAGGCTTTGTCATACAGAAATGCAATTAAAATATTCTTTTAGAAGTAGTTCCCTGTGAAAGCATGCAAAGAAAAAAAAATGGTTTTGTCTAATGCTAGGAAGATGGACCTAAAAAAAGGCATTCTGAATCTCAATTACTAACCCAAGAAAACTTCCATTTCTCTCCTTAAATAAAAATAATATCCTCAGTGTACATTAGGGCAAAAGGAAAGAATGTTAAATAGACCTGAAATTTGTGGTTTGGTTCTTTTGGTTTGTTGTTTTTGTTTTTTGTTTTTTGGTTTTTTTTTTAACAGCAGTTCCTCAGTATGTTGATTAGCAATGAGTATTTCAGAGCAAAATCCGTCCAGGGAAGCGTATCACATATTAGAGGACAGAATCCATTGCACACAATGCAAGAGTACAGTGGAGTTCTCATAGTAAATCTTTGTAACGCCACATGAAAAATACTTAGTCAAAATGAGGCATATTCATATATTTAGTAAAAAAAAGAGAATTAAGAGAAACACAACTTTTCTCTAACATCTGAATTCTATTTTTTTTTAAATAAAGATTTGTCTTTGGCAGCTGAAAGAGGCTGAACTTGGCACACCTTTTTCCCCAAGGGAGGGAAGAGTTAAGCCACTCTCCTGACAAGTAGGTCTGACCCTGTCTCACAAAACTGAGAGGAAAAGAGGAGGAGAGGAAAATGACAGCAAGTCCCTACTAAATGACCACGACATATAAAACGCAGTAAGATTTACATTTATAATTCAACTATTAAGAATAAACATTTCATTGCTCTTTTAGCACATTATCGTATCACTTACTGCGCTACTTACTGTGCCTAGAAAATTAAGGATAGTGGCTGTGTGTCACTATGAACAATAACTTTGGAACTCTCCTAGTAACCTTAGAGCTCTTTCCTTAAGCTTTGATGTGCAGACTTTTCTACTAAAATTTTGAAATGAAAATTATATAAAAATCCCTATTTTTTGAATACTACTTTGATTATTACCAAATTACAGCCACCATGCTTCTTTCTTTAATTTCTATCACCCAAAACTTTTGGCATCTCAGCATAACTGCTTTTGCTGCCAAGAACATTCAGAGACCAGTCCTTACATCTCCTATCTGGAGAGACTTGACCCGTGTACCTTCTCAAATCAGCAGGGTTAGCTGTGTAAGAGTTATTGTTCCTGGACATGTGGTTTGACAGGCATGTTGTAGAAAGTATTAAGGAACGCACAAAGAATATTTTACAGACAAGGACTATTTTCCAGCAAGGCTATGTATAAATTATTAACAAACAGAATGAGAGAGAGGATAACTAAGTTGCTAATCATATTGCTCCCTATTAAAAAGTTAGGGGCAAAATAATAATACTGAAAAAAAACCCAATAGCTTCATTTGGAGACATTTAATGGAGTATCTCACAAATTCTTTTTGCAGCATGCTGCAGAAATGCATTACAGAGCTAATAAAAATGCAACACATTTTTTTAAAGAGTAAAGTTTGACGGAGAAGAGCAGGTAGGCCTCTATCCTAGCAAAAGAAAGAATAATGAACTCTGCTATTTGAAAAGCGCCTCTGGCAACTCAATAATCTCCAGCATTAGTGAACTATTCTAAAAGCATGTTCACCACTTTAATAGACTCATGGGATGAAGAATAAGAGTATGAGTCAGATTCTCAGCTGCTGTAAATTGGTACAACTCCATCAAAATCAGCACAGAGCTACTGTAAGAGTAGTACAAGAATCTAACCCAAATTTTTAAGAGAGCTTCATGAAGGGGGAGGGGAAGACCACATCTGTATTTTCTACTATTAGTACTTTCATTGTACATCTTTACCTTCACTGGGGGGGGGGGGGGGGGGGGGGAACACACCACTAAACAACCTTGCAGAATAAATCTCCAATCTGCCCAACCTGACTACGCTGATCCCTGGATATTTATCAGCATAAGAGCATCTGCCACGCTGCACATACATCCCCAGTTTCCATTTATTGAACAGGTAGTAAAACATGTTTAAGCTGAATCACCCAAGTTAGACCACAAAACCTGACAATATTGGTTATTGCTTTAAGATAATAGTTATTAATACAAGTTAACACAGACCTTGATAATAACAAGACCTGAAAAGAATTCATATTGTGCAGGTGGGAGAAATAAAAATCTTTAAAATAATTGTTGCATTTTTTAAAATGATGTCATGGCAGCTTATGATTTTCACCGCTCATTCTTGAAAGTTAACAGGACAATTCAGTTGATGGCATTCATCAGTGAATGATGGAAAGAAGAGAGTTCTTGAAAAAGTTGCAGTAAATAAATTGTAGTTTCTTCTGTTATTTCTACTTTGTATCTACTAAGACCTGAACAATTATAATGCTTTCCACAATATATTAGTCAGTGTATATTAGTCATAACCTCTGTTTCCCAAGGTAGAGTAGTAAAATTTGACCTTAAGCTGTACCTGCCCCAAATTCCAAAAAGCGATGTTATTTTCTTCTTTCTTAGAAAAGCACAACTGTGGTCTTAAAAAGTCTTCTTATAAAAGAAAACTGAATGCCTGCCTCACAGATAGGTGATGTGCAGACAGATAAATAAAAGAATCAAACAAGAATATACACACAAGTACGGCTAATAAAAGACCAGATAACATAAATCCTAATTGCTAGCTAAAAAAGGAAAGGTGGGTGATTTATTTTAATTTTTTTAAAATACTTTTTAATTGGTCACTATTTGATGAAGGACTGAAATCACTAGTTCCAACAGGTACCAAACAAATGATGCCAGCTGATGTTTCATCCTCGAGAGGGAATGTTGTTCAATGACTTACAGATTTCAGTACAAAGCAGCGCAGAACCTGGCAGTATATTGAACAGGGGCACACTGGTGTGGAGACCTAAGTAAAGGAAGATGCCTTCTAGCTGTTCAGATTTGCTCAAATTTTAGTTTTCTGTGCCATCCTAGGAAGAAGCTGAGGCCATTTTGCTTATCCTGCTCTCTGACTTTTGGCCCGGTGCTGAAAGGCCTGAAAGAGGACCGGCTCTTCAAACATGAAATTGGTGTTGACCTTTAGAGTTGCAAAATGCTGCTTTCAGCTTCTACTCGATTTTAGCAGTGCGTACAAAGTTTAGGCTGTTTTGCAAACCCCAATGGGCCAATGCTTTTGTGACCATTCAACCTTAACATTATACGGGGCAGGGAGGAGGGGGAAGGAATAAAGCCGTTGTGTCCTTGTAGCTAGCTGGAGATTTTCGCAAAAAATAAATACAAGGATACATTCACGAAAATATATCTTTAAATATGTGCTTCAATGATCTTCAGTTAAAGCTTAAATTCTTATTTATTTACAAAACATTGACTGCCATTTGGATTTGTTGCTTTAAGACCTTTAATAATTTTTTAACTATAAAAATCGTTCATATAATTGCACTTCTAAATAGACAAATTAATATAGATATTATTATTTAAACTGTAGGCTTAAAAAAGTAATGAAATATCTTTTAAAACATTCCTAGGAGTAGCAGGGAACTTGCCACCGCCCAGGGAATAACGTATTAATTCTAGTAGCTTTTTTAACCATCCCAAAGCCGTAACAAATCAACTAAAGAATTCAAGGAGGGGGAAGGGGGAAATCCCAGATCCCCAGGCATTACTGGAATGCCTGCTATGAGCTTCAAGACACTCAGAAATTCCTTTAGGTTTTTTCCCCATAAGTTATTCCCTTATCAATGACTGCTGCTAGAAAACCTGCAAATAGAGGTATCTACAGGGTAAAGTTTCTACAAAAGAACAGTCCACAGTGAAAAGATTAAGCACATTTACTTTAAAATTTACCCAGGCTCCAAGGTAAGACAGAAAGGAACTGCTTTTTTTGTGGGATGCAGGGTGTTTGGTCTTCTGGGGTAGAGGTTTTATTTTTGTTTTCTACTTGTTTGTTTTGGGTTTTTTTAATTGCAACATTCTGGTGCTTTTGAGTGTATTCTGAGCATGAAATGAGAACTTTTGATTACATCGGGGGGGGGAGGGGGGGAGGTAGCTTGACACAATGTTGACCAAAAAGACACAACATATCCAAGATGAGGGAAAAAAAGAAAAAAAAAACACCAAACAAAAACCTTATTTTTTTTATGAATACCAAACACATTCCATCTTTTCCATTTCCAAAAACAGCTGAAAGTTTTTGTTATGATTATCTGTGAAGAGATTTGAGGCATTTCTCCCATTCCTAAAATACTTGATTGAAAAAGTCATATATTATAGACTAAGGCTTATCTGAGCACTACAGTGGTCCCCTGAGACGGTCTGCTAGACTTCGATCAACTACAGGTATAGAACAAACTAGCAGTCAGATACAGTTTCAAGCATGCATTTTCTAGAAAAGAATATTCGATCTTATCAAAACACTGGTAGACTGTATATACAAACACTGGTGCTAGGTTTCCTGGAGGACAAAATGTTCCTTTTAAAAGTGAATGGTATTTTTCAGATCAGCCCTGCTGTTTAGCATTCCTGCACTATAATGTGAAATCAGGAGTCCAGCAGGATTTTTACTGGAAAACAAAATGTATTGAATAAGGATCACTCCTGAAGTTTTTTGGGTAGGGATGTTGCTGCTTTTTTTTTTTTTTTTAAACATATTTTTAGGATTACAGGTAACCACAGTGCACCTGTAAGAAATATACTGGTCTGTTCTCTCCAGAATCTTGTGGTCATGACTAAGATGAGCTCCCTGACATGTGCTTCTCCTGAACAAACATTACATAAGTGAAGAGTAAAGTTTTAATAGGCACTACTCCCTGTATACCAGGTGACATTGAGGAAGACCAACAGCACTTGATAGAAATAAGTCTATATTAATTAAGATGAACAATGCTAATGGAATTAATACTGTACGAAATGGTATCAAGATGAACCAATGCTACTTCACCTTTCCTGTATTGCTTTCGAAATTGAGATTAACGTTAACAGGGTTGGACATATTGCACTGGAAAGCACGAACAGCTATCAACTGGGTCCAGGTGGCACATGTGCAGCATAATCTCAGCTATGAGAAGGCACATCAGCATCTGAAGGGTAGCTCTCGGAACTGATCTGTGTCCTCAGAGTCATTTGAGACCTCTGGACTCTGAAATGGCCTTTTTTCCCTTGGAAAACAGTGCACTGAAAGCATCTTTCTTCAAATACATCCTCAACCTTACAGAAGGAAGCAAACACACAGTCAGGTTGTACAACAGACAACCTAGCAACTGCGGTCATGTTTACACTGTTCTGGTACCAACATGTCCAGAAAGCATTGGCTCCCTTGGCCAACATCTCAGTTACCTTCTTTGTGCCAGTGAGTTTCCAGTGCTTGACTCCGTACCCAGGGTGACAGTTCTCATCACTATATGTATTGGGCAGAACTGGCAGGGCTTCAGTAGCTGGGGGCTGCAGGGGTGACCTGCAGGAGGGGGGCCAGGACTTGCCTTATGCCAGTCATGGCTGCTCCAGCCAGCTCTGAAACTGCTATAACTAAGTCACCATGTGCCAAAACTTCATTCAATTGGAGGAAGCCATGATGCCTCTACTAAAAACATATTTTTAAAGGCATGGCAGCTGCTAGAGGCAGGAGAAACGGAGGAGATGTGGGGAGAAGCAGAAGAGACACATGGAAGGAGATGTCGTTGGGGACATGGCTGGAGATGTGCTCTCAGAAGGAGGCATGCCATGCCGGGGTAGGGGGGGACATCTCCAAGGGGACTGCAGCCCATGGGATACCCACACTGGGGCAGGAGAAAATGCGTAAGACACAAGGAGCAGTAGACAAAAACAAGTAAGAAATGAGGAGGAGCAGAAAGAAGCCATTACATGCAGGACCTTAACCCCCTGCACTGCCTGTCACCTCACCAAAGGAAATGGGGCAAGCCAACAGTAACCCACGGCAAAAAACAAGGGAAGTTTGTCCTGGAGGCAGAGGGGAAAGAGGTGTTTCCCCTAGGTGTCCATTAAAGCTTTCTGGTTCGGGGTGTCCCCCCCCGCAGTATCCGAATCAGCAATCAGAATGTTGTGCTATTTGGCAATAAATTAAATTACATAAAAAATGCCCCAAGTTGAGACTGGTTTGCCTGCAACACCATATGGCTTAAATAAATCATGACGATCACCACTTCCTTACAGCCTCACAAAAACAGTAATTGGTAAGGCCAGGTTTTCTACATTTTAGCCAATAATGAGATTTTTAACTCTTTCTGGTTCATGTATGCCTCTCATATACAATTTATGAGCTACCCTACTGAAAACATACCCACTAAAATTTAGTCAGTCCCACTGACAAAACTCCTCATAGGTGCATTTTGTTTTGTACAATCTGGTCTTAAATATCTCAAGAGACAGACCCCTTCGGCTCCCCACGGGGTTATTTCGCAGCTTAGCATGTTTGCTGGAAACCTTCTTCTCATATCCAACTTCCCTCTAAAACTTCCCTTTATTCATTTCAAACAAGTCTCATTATTATAATGCTTTGGTACTTCTCACTGAACTTACTTTCTTGTTCCCTAAATTCATTAGGTATTAACTCAGCTTTTTTGTTTTTGTTTTAAATAGCTATTTCAATAACCTGTTCACACCAATTTCCTTTTAATATCCAAAGTCAACTAGAACTTCCATATTCATTTGCAGGATTGCAAAATTTAAAAAAAGTACTACAGCAAACAAATTAAGTTGTGTTCTTAAGGCAGCAGCTATTAAAAATTTAAGACAGTGCTAGGTAAACATGGTCCTAACTATTGTAAACAATAAATACTACAACAACAATCAGAATTGACCAAAGCTGCCAGATATTGCAACTGTGGGTCTTAAATGAAGGTTAGCGTTAAGGTGAGATGTTTTACCTGAAGGGAAATGTCTTATCTGTTTCCAATCACCAGCAATTTCTACACCGTTACATAAAAAGGCACCTTCCCTCTCCTACTCAGTATGTTCTCAGAAGAAAATCTAAACAGTTTTACCCACTTCTAATGGTACGGCAGGAAGATAATAGAAGTGTAAGTGTCTTCAGGTTCCCCAAGTTTACTAATTCCCAGTTTGACACACAAATAAGGACACTGGGACACCAGAAGAATCGTAGATCTCCAGCAAAACTACTCTTTAAAAGTCTCTAGTCTTTACTTTCTCCCATCTTCTTCTGGGTGGCAAGTTACACAGGCAGCTTGAGCACTTCATCCCATCAAACTTATCTTTTTTGCCCTATCAATAATCAACTGAACTTTGAATGCACCTTCGCAGAACCAAGGAAAGCTGCAGACAGGACATAGCCAAGGAGAAAAAGAAGTTTTTAAACTACTGATAGTAATCAAGGCCTACTACACTTGAGAAAACAAGCCCTAATTTTCTGTCAGATCCCCCACATCCAGCAGCCTTCTGATACAAAAGATATTTTTCAGCTACTTAGTATTTTAAGATGTTGATGTAAACAAGATTAGAAATCATTACAGATCTCAACTTAACTAGAGCACAGTAAGTTTGATACTGTCCCCAGATTTTCAGTTTTCACTGTGCATCAGCCCGCTTGTTAATTTACACTGTAAACACCCAACAGACAGGTCACGGGGAATTATGGCTCTCATGGATGATAACCATTTGAGGCTTTTGGTACATACTGCTTAATTTCAAGTTCTCACAGGAACAGGAGTTTCTTTCAGAGACGGTAGATTGCACAGGCTCAGTATCGCAGTATACATGAACCCAGACCACAGCTAAAATCTATAGTGCAATATGAATTGTCTTTTCAGGGAAAGACAGTTGATATGCTTATCCTAATTATATTTCTCCTATTAGGAGAGATTTTATTTCTCAGGAAAATAAAAACATCATTTGCAATGAATTTGCTTTAAAGAATCATAAAGCAGCCTGGATGGCACTCTCAGGTGAAATCTGCCTTATAACGAGACATCAATTAGCATATAAGCAACAAATATCACACATTTAGCGAAGAGACAGAGTATCTACGTACATTGTTAATTTGTGCAGTCTTCGTGTATTACAAATTTTTCAGATTCATCCCTTGAAGTTCACTATATAGAGAATGAATTCTGCATTGGTGACTAAAGACATTACTAGGGAGGAAGTATGGTCTAATGACTAAGGTCCATCTACCCTGCCACATCACAAGAATGACTGCAGTGTGATGTAAGGGTGCTGACAGTAGCTTTAAGTTACAGCTACAGCAGCACGGAAACCGGCATACGTTGATTTGCCAAGCAGCACCTCTATAACTGCATCTCAAATATACTACAGCACTGGAGCAATGAAACGCAAGACTCCTGAAAACTGACTACAGCAGCAACTGTAGCAATGAATAACATTCTTCCATGCCTAACATATAAAAAGGCAAATATCACAATACAAATAACAGGAAAAGTTCAGGAGCTCATAAGGATACCAAAACCAAGACTCCTCTCACAAATCTGAAGGCGCGTGACTCAATTCCCATTGAAGTCAGGGGCGAACTTAGCAGTGGCTTCACTTACCTTTGCACAAGAAATAATTCTGACATCCATTGTCCATTAAGAATGCCTACAACTGCAGCTACAATACCAGACACGTGGTGTTGCAGCTGTAGTTTACTAACACAAAGACCTCTCTGTGTAAAATAGAACTGTTGGGAGGTCATACACCAAATTAACTCACCCTGATGAAGCAAAGGCAGTCTACAGGTAAAGATGACTGTTTTAACTGACAGCTTATAAAAACAATGACATTACAAAACAGAAGAAAGGGGGGGGGGGAATCCCCCAAAAAACAACACACACACACACCCTCCTCCCCCCCCCAATACTATAAAAGTACATAGTTATTACAAAGTTTTCCACTCATCACTGATTTTTGTGGATTTTAACTGCACTTGACATATTCAAACACAAACGCTAAACACCAAGAATGGCAGTCAGTCTTGATTGGATATTATCAGAAGTAGCAAGTCACCTTGTGTTCAGTTTCTGCAAGTTGGATATTTACATCTGCCAACCACAAAAGTCCTAATACAATTTAATACTCTCATCTTCTATTTGCCAAAAAGACAGAGATTATTTATTACAAATGAGGTACCTATAGGTTAATTGGATCTGGATTCTGACATTTTCTGACTTTACTTTAAGATGCAACATTAGGTCCCAAATCAGAGACTCCAGTAAGGTTACTAAATACATGAAGTTAAATGATATTTATCTTTGAAGGATTGGGATACACCGTTGTTCATATACAACCATTAAGCAGCCTTAAATGTGTTGGGATTTTTTTTTAAAGATCAACATCGTAACAAAATTTTTAAAAATCCTTCCAAGAACTTCAAGCTTGTTTATATAGAACACAGTTACTTAAAATCAAAATTTATCTCCAATTTAATTCAGCTTGAAATCTTTTTTGTAGACTATCAATTATCATCCCCAAATAAAATATTCAAAAACATTTCACTCCCTATGCAGGATCAAGTTACAGAACTAAAACCAGATAGAAATGGAACTGAAAAGCACAGTGAAAGATTACCCAAAACTTACACAGCAGTTTCCAGAAGATCTATTAAAAGGCAGACTAATACTTTCACCAAATAGACGATACAATAAAAAGCATAAATAGTAATAGTAGCAAACTCTTAATCTTATTTTCTTTTCAAGCTTGCTACTTACTGTAGAAACCCAAATCTATCTGTGACTTTGTAAAGACGATAGTCAGCATCTTCCCATGGTTCAATCTGCGCACCCTCTCGTCCCTAAAGGGAAGAGGAAAAAAAAAAAAAAAAGAGCCAGATTAAGTTTTATGACACAATAAGCTAAGACACAGAAGACACAATTCAATCACTCAAAGTATAATCTTTGGGTCACACTGGTAGTACAGTAGAGGAGGGGGAAGAGAACACTAGTCCTAAACTGACCAACTGTCCTGGTTTTGGTTGGGATAGAGTTAGTCGTCTTCTTAGTAGCTGGTACAGTGCTGTGTTTTGGATTTAGTGTGAGAATGATGTTGATAACACCCTGATGCTTTAGTTGTTGCTAAGTAGCGCTTATCTTAGCCAAGGACTTTTCAGTTTCCCATGCTCTGCCAGCAAGCAGGTGTGCAAGAAGCTGGGAGGGAGCACAGCCAGGACAGCTGACCCGAACTAGCCAAAGGGATGTTCTATACCATGGAACGTCATGCCCAGTATATAAACTGGTGGCAGTTGGCTGGGAGGGGTGGATCGCTGCTCAGACATCAGTCAGTGGGGTGGTGAGCAATTGCTTTGTGCATCACTTGTCTTTTCTTGGGTGTTACTTCTCTCTTTTTGCTATATTACTTTTTATTATAATTATTATTATTGTTATTATATTTTATTAACTCATTCTTATTTCAACCCACAAGTTTTACTTTTTTTTTTTTCCCTCCGATTCTCCTCCCCATCCCACTGGAAGCAGGGAGGAGTGAGCGAGTGGCTGCGTGGTGCTTAGTTGCTGGCTGGCGTTACACCATGACACCAGCCAAGAAAAAGGAGAGTAGCACACCTCTCCCAGCCTCTACGAACCGTATTCTCATCACAGGAAATCTCTTTTGGTCACTGCTATATACAGAATAAATTTCAACCACTGATTTCAACCACAGACTCGTAATAATCTCGCACCTGTTGTTAACCTCCACAATAGTCCATCAAGGCCCCCACAGAGTGCCTTCTGCTCATTTTATTTCCACAGTTCATCTTTCCTGAACCATCACCTGACAACAGCACATAATGCAGACAGTCTTGAGCTAACATCCATGCTAACTTCCAGCAGCTATCAAACAGAATGCAGCACTGAGTTTTCCCCTCAATGAAGCATTCATTCACGTTCCTCTCTTCTCCAATTGCCAATTTTCCTAAGACTTGCAGAAATTTAAGTATATTTCAGCTATATATTCTTCCGGTATGGACTATGCACAGGTTACTGGGTATGAAGAGAGGCCACCACTCAGAACACAAAATGTATTGGGTTTGTGTGGCAAGGTTTTGGTAGTGAGGGGGCTACAGGGGTGGCTTCTGTGAGAAGCTGCTAGAAGCTTCCCCCATGTCCGACAAGCCAATGCCAGCTGGCTCCAAGACGGACCCGCCGCTGGCAAGGCCAAGTCCATCGGCAACCGTGGTAGCACCTCTGGGATAGCGTATTTAAGAAGGGGGAAAAGTTACTGCACAGCAGCAATTTACAGCCGGAGGGAGGAGTGAGAAGATGTGAGAGAAACAACTCTGCAGACACCAAGGTCAGTGAGGAAGGAGGGGGAGGAGGTGCTCCAGGCGCCGGAGCAGAGATTCCCCTGCAGCCTGTGGGGAAGACCATGGTGAGGCAGGCTGTTCCCCTGCAGCCCATGGAGGTCCACGGTGGAGCAGATATCCACCTGCAGCCCGTGGAGGACCCCACGCCGGAGCAGGGGGATGCCCGAAGGAGGCTGTGACCCTGTGGGAAGCCCGCGCTGGAGCAGGCTCCTGGCAGGACCTGTGGCCCCGTGGAGAGAGGAGCCCAGGCTGGAGCAGGTTTGCTGGCAGGACTTGTGACCCCGTGGAAGGGACCCACGCTGGAGCAGTCTGTTCTGAAGGACTGCACCCCGTGGAAGGACCCACGCTGGAGCAGTTCGTGAAGAACTGCAGCCCGTGGGAAGGACTCACGTTGGAGAAGTTCGTGGAGGACTGTCTCCCGTTGGAGGGACCCCACGCTGGAGCAGGGGAAGAGTGTGAGGAGCCCTCCCCCTGAGGAGGAAGGAGCGGCAGCAACAACATGTGATGAACTGACCGCAACCCCCATTCCCCGTCCCCCTGTGCTGCTCGGGGGGAGGAGGTAGAGAAATCAGGAGCAAAGTTAAGCCCGGGAAGAAGGGAGGGGTGGGGTTAAGGTGATTTTAAGATTTGGTTTTATTTCTCATTATCCTACTCTGATTTGACTGGTAATAAATCAATTTTTTTTCCCCAAGTTGAGTCGGTTTTGCCCATGACGGTAATTGCTGAGTGATCTCCCTGTCCTTATCTCGACCCACGAGCCTTTCACTATATTTTCTCTCCCCTGTCCAGCTGAGGAGGGGAGTGACAGAGCGGCTTTGGTGGGCACCTGGCATCCAGCCAGGGTCAACCCACCACACACGTGCATGTTTTTTCCTTATTAAAAAACCCCAGCCACTCACTTAAGTGCACACTGTGCAAACCAGCACTAAGTCTAGCATGTAAAATGTTTCACGAAGTCCACAAACAAGTCTATTGCTCAGTACACCAGTGACACTTATAAAGTCCGTAAGTGTTACAAGAATATGTGAATATGGTGTAGGCTTCTAGGCATACTCTGTGCCAGGCTTTTACTTGACAAGTGGTTCAAGAAAAAAAAGGATATGACTAGGGTATTTCTTCAATTCCTCACAGCAATCTGACAAACAGTGCAGTTCTCTCATCTTTTAAGTTCTCTGTAATGATTTACTGTTTCTATTACCATAACCAAAAATTAAATAAATAAAAAGTAAAATAAGAGTCCTTCTGATCTCATAGATATACTGAGCATCCTCAAACACCCCAGTTTCATTACTTCTAATACACTACACTACCTTAAAATAGCCCCAAAGCAACTTGCCATGCAGCTGAAAAAATGAGCCGATTGAGTCATTATCCAGAATGTCCCCTGTGGAGGAAGAATTTAATTCACCCAGAGGCCAGTGTATCGTGAAACCATCAGATTAGTACTACAGAGTATTTTAAACAAAAGCTAGCGGGAACCATGATTCATTTTTTTTAAACAGAATTATTACTAAGATTAATTATAAAATGTCTTTAAAATTATTATCAAGTTCACTTACTCTGTCATACTTGGCAACTATCTCTGCTCGTTCTTGGGCAAGTTTGATAGCAGCATCCTGCTCAGCATCTGCACCTGTGGAGAATTAAAATTACGCTGTTCAGATTCTCTCTCTTGTGAGCAAAGAACTGCAGCTAAACACTTGGAAAATAAACTTCAACTTCAGAGAGACTACTTGGATGGAGAAATGCCAAAACAACTGTATCAAAGCAAAATACAACCTTGGTGCATGTCTTGGATACTGTTCAGAGTAAAATACAATTATTGGATGGTACCCTAATTGCTGAGTTTAGAATGTTCCCGATTTTCCACCAAAGCAGATATTAAATAAAGTTAAAAAAAAAAATAATACCCCACAACCCACTAACTGAGAGACTGAAGAAAGTAGTAAAAGCTACTAGTTGCCAATTCCACAAACATTCACAAAGTCAAAGAAAGCCAAAACATACACTACTGTTTTAAAACAAAAGTGTGAACTATTTACAGGATTTGTAGAGAGGGATTAGAATACTGACGAACACTGAAGAAATACTGCATGACTTCATCTGAGAAATTGCCTAAGACTTATTTCTCAGAAAACAGGGAAGGACGTCACTAAAGATGTCATCAGAACGGCAACTTGGGAAACCCAGCGTTGGAATAAGCATAAGGATATGACAACAGGAAGGTTGACAGGCAAGAAAAAAGTGGATGCGTGGGTAAGCATCAGATGCAGCAGAGTTTACTACAGTACTGGAGTTAAGAAAGTTTAGATAAATCTGGTTTGATCGAGAGAAGGTGAAGCAGACTGTGTGTGTGTAACTGAATTAAGTTCCTTGCCAGAGTTCCCTTAGCAGAAACCACCTCTAGAACATGGACAGGAATGTAAAGAGGGCACCAAGAAAGGAAAAGTAAAAAAGATGCTGCTTTGAATATTTAACAACATAATGCACTTCAATATCCCAAATGCGATTATGATTTCAAACCAATGAGGCAAATCAGTTTTAATTAATGGTAAGTTTGTGAAAGATTCAAGAGTTGATTTGTTTCAATTATTAAAAAGCAATGAATTCTAGATAAAGCAAAGCTTTAAAAAGGTTTGAAATAGTTTTCAAGCACACACTGTTATAAAAATAACCCCAGGCATGTGTTTTTTTCAGGAACTGTACATATCCACCATCTGGGCCATGAAATAGAAAAACGGATCAGATATTACAGTTTTCTATCGTATGACATTATTAACACATTTATTTGTTCAAACCCAGTATTTCTTTAACAAAATTTACCTACATATTTCTCAGATATTTAGACAACAAGTTGTGCCAAGGTGGCCTTCTAAGCCATCTGTTAGAGATTTAGCATGGTCTCTGCATGTTTTCCCTTGAAGTTTCTTTAGGGGAACGCAGAGAGAACCTCAGTATGCCCCATCACAGACACAATCACCAGTCAACGATCAGGCAACAGCGATGCTTGTCCCGAACTTCCCCTAATGGAAAGTCTGACTGCTTCTTTAAAGCTTTCACTTATGATCTCCAGAAGTTACACTTTGTTATCCTCATTCTGGTCCCCTTCTGCTTGTCACCATCATTTGCCAACCATATTAGTCCCATTTATTAGCGAGGACGTCGAGCTCTGTCATTTTTTCCAGCGTGCACCAGAACCAGCATACATGTATTTACACAATTATTTGAGGGAGAAAAAAAATAATAATTAAGAATTACATCTGCTATATTTGGAAGCTATGCACCTCTGTACCACAACACTGATAAATAATTTCTTCCTTGTAAGGCGAGAGGTGAATAGACTCATTTCATATTGCTCAGCCTTTGGTGTTGTCCAAGCAGTGCACATGTTCCTCCTGCTCCTTCAAGTGCTGGATCCACCTTTATTCCTAAGCTTAAAAAGGACTGCAAGACACAAAGCAGTTCGGTTTCAGGTTCGTTTTTCTCTGACGCAGTTTTATAGCGGTTGCAGGACTCTGTTACCCCAGCTACCTATGTGAACACTGACCAAGACACAACTCTTACAGGCCAACTGCAGTGCCCTTCTAGAACCCCTCCCCAGCACTGTCACCACACAAGGGCACAGACTGAACTCTATGCTACTCTGAGTGCATTCGAGCACTATATATTCCCCGACACAGTTACAACAATCTGGTTTTTATCCTTTACTAGCTGACATACTATGCCTACTAAACTGACAACGTCCACTAAAGCTACCAAAGCCACACTGACATAAAGTACTAGATGAAGCCTAGTATTACTTTCAAAGTGAGAAGCTAAAGCAACCATAATCAAAATTAAATTGCATTTTCTAAGACATAAAGAGATCTGTGCTTACAGTAAGTCTTTATAGAAGGCCAATTATGGGGTTTTAAACAGTAAACTTTATGCTTGCTTAGAAAGCTGACATTCCTTCAGAGAATTCAAGTACTGAGCAATCCTAATCTTCACTTCTCCAATGGACAGATGTGGGGGACAAGCTTATTTGTTTAAAGTATGACCGCTGCTGGGCTTCAAGAAATGGGGAAAAAAATCCTATCGCTATTTTCCCGGTAAAAGGAGAGATTACATTTGATTTGAGAAAGACTGGCTGAATAATAAGTAGTCAATATGGTAATACATAGTAGACACATTCAAGTAGTAAGTAATCGATACATTTTTTATTAACAGAATTTAAAAATAGATTACTACTATTTAAAAATGTACTCAAAAGGACATGCACAGCTCTTCAACACCACAGATGGAATAAGTGGCAGAAGTTGAAACAAAGTTTAAACCTTTGCTTAAAAGAATGCAAAACTGTATTTGCACCACAAACCGAGTCCTGCTTTATGGTGAAAACATGGCCATAGCTTATCTTCCTTTCCTCTGTGTAAGTAACATATGAATCAAAGTTTGGCATGTTCTATGCCTCATGACAATTCAATTACATTTAGTGAGGAAATTATCATATTCATTGCCTTTAAAGTAATCCTCTTTACTTTCTGCCAGAATCATCTTAACCTAGCTGCACTGAGATAGTTTAATGTTACATTAATCCATCCATACTGAAAACTCAGAAAACAGCTTCAGACAGGGACAAGAGGTTATATTTTGGGAAATAAGCACAAAATATGATTTTTCTATAAGAGGAATTATTTAAATATCTCCAAGTTAGAAATTACACAATGATTCCTGATAAAGTAAGAGCTAAATACGGGAACAAGAAAAATTCTTCATGAAATATCTTCCTAGGCACAAAAATACATCACTACATCACTACAAAATTAAAGACAACTAACTGGTACTCTAAAGTCTTATCAGTTTTATTCAGTAACTCTTATCTCACTGAAAGCAGTTAAAGATGTGAAACAAGTATGATTAAATTTTCTACTCAAAAGTTAGCATTACGGATGATCAACACCACATTATACAGGAAACAATACAATCTCAGATGAGGCTGTCAATTAACTAGTACAGAGAATTGATTTTGACTAAAAACTGAGGAAATATATTATCAACCACCTGGTGATAAAATCTGCCAATGATGGCATGCTGAACAGCGCATTTAAGTCCCCCCCAAAATTGGTCAGGCTTACAAGGCACAACGAGCGTGCTTAAAACCCTGCCAAGCAGCAATGTCACACATCTAGCTTTTGAAAAAGGTAAATCATAAGAAAAGCCAGGAACAAAGTTTTCTGAACAGTTAGCCCGATACACATAACACTCCCCATTAGAGAGTATTTCCGCCTTATCACTCTGTCACACTAACCTGTTTTCTATATTTACAAATACTACAAATTTATAAGTTTTGAAAAGCACCATGCAAAGGAACTGAAGCATCATTAGTCAGAAAATCGAACTGAAAATCCCAATCCGCGATGACATGAAAAAGGACTGACATAACAGCCAGATTACTGCTTTTCTGCTACACTTGGAAATCAGATTATCTTACTTGTCAGTGCTGCCGAGATGACTAGTAAACTGCTGGATTTAAACTTTCAAAAGGATACTTAAGGATGGGACTAGAATTGGTCTCATTTCGCAACTCCCTGATTTTAAACTGCTAGAGCAGGCCTGCTAAATTAGACACCTGTGGACTGCCATTAGCCCTACAAAGCGAGAGGAAAGCATGGCCTAGCATCAGTACAAGCTTTCTTCCTTTGTCACTCTATTAAGAGTCTCTCCTTACTTCACCAATTATTCAAGAATTGAAAAAGACAATTTCTTCAGGAACAGAAAGTGGTGATAGTATGTAAGAAATGTAAGTGGCACAGGCAAAAAATTAAACTGGTCCTACACAAGAACACAATCCTAATTAGTCTCCAGTACTTATTTTCTGAGAGAGGAAATAAGTGATCTGGAGATGCCAGCATTACTTAGTGGCAACAAATTTCCAGATGAATTCTGGGTGTTATCCTGCTATCCACTATTAGGCGGTCTCTGTGTGCATCATAATCACATTTAAAATAAAACCCCACATTTTTAAAGCTGGAGGTTTTTTAAAATTTCATAATCTGTCCAGTTCAGTCAACTGATACAAAAACTGAAAAATATCCCACTAAATTAAAATAAATTCCTAAAACTGACAACAAACAGGCTTCTTACACAAACTTAAAAACTAACTGGAAACTCCCAGTTCCTACTAAGCAGCTGCAATTTTAAGTATCTTGCAGCTGTGAGGAATATTGGGGAGAATAGTTTACTTTTCCAGAATTCCAGATTCTTCCAACCCTAAGGAAGAAAGGCAAGTGCAGTAAATTTAAGTGAGGAGGAACTAATAATATTAATAGACATTACAAACAAAAAATACGTAGTGTTCTGCTCTATAATGAATGCAAGACTAACTGGAATGGACCAACTGCCATATGTGACGTATTTAACAGCAAAACAACAGATCCAAATAAAAATAAACACTATTAAAGAGAATATAAGGATGTGCCCTACAAATAGACATAAAAATGAAATTCTATAAGCAAAAATTTTCTCAAGGATAGAAATTTCTGCAAGAAACCAAGTACTGATACAATGCTACAGTCTGACAGATCCACTCCAACTAAAAAAGAAATAATCCTGCCTTACTCTTGCCTTCGTGCCATCTTCTCCCTTCTGTTTCACAGGCAGAAACGGTAGCTGTAGAAGTAGGCATCTACAGACACCAGAGAACCTTGGATCCAAGGTCCCCCTATCATCCACCTAAAATATGCGGGGGGGGAAGGAGGAGGAGGCAAAAAAAGGAAGAAATAAATTTGGCAATAATGCTTTTTTGTATTACTTTAAATTACCAAATTAAACACTGAGGATCCTTCTTGCAGCCCCAGCAGGTACTCAGTTTTCCAAAATAAAGGAGGAGGAACTGGCAGCACTATCCCTTGTGTTTCCAGCAGCCAAGGAGCAGCTGAACAGCCTGTGACAGCCTGGCAGCAGCTCGGCTTCTCCCTGTCAGGGGTGACTAACAAGAACAGCCCATAGTTACACCTGGCTTTCATCGCACAGCCTGACGGAACTGAGCTGCTGTTGAGTGAGGAATTGCCAGAAGACAGTAAAATGCTGGTCTTTCCCACAAGAAGAAAAGCTTCTGCTCTTCAAGGTTTATTAAGTACCTGTAGTTTGAACTCTGTTCGCCTAATCTTGCATGGCTTCTAATCCTGTTCAGCTACAGAACTCCAAAACAGTAAGGCACAGCATTTTAAAGAGTGGTTTTCATCTGCAATCCACTAAGCATACATCTCTAGTCCATGCAAAAGTAGTCATACAACTTATGGGAGTGATCTTTGGGGTGACTCACACTCACTAGTGATATTCTCCCTGAAACAGCCTAAAAATGGCTAGTTAGATACAGTACCTCACCTGGAAAAGCTAACAACAGCCAAGCACTAGTTCCCTCATCAAGGTAGCACAAAATGAGTACCACCAAG
Source organism: Gymnogyps californianus (assembly GCF_018139145.2). NCBI lineage: Eukaryota > Metazoa > Chordata > Aves > Accipitriformes > Cathartidae > Gymnogyps > Gymnogyps californianus. Next base: position 212,299,635 of record NC_059471.1, on the reverse strand, counting down.
AGCCTCAGCTTGTTCTTCACACATATTGAAGGAATGTGTAGGTACAAGGTACATTATAGTCCTTATGCATTATCAGCAGCATAATAAATTGCCTCTTACAGATGTGCCATAAATTTTAGTAGAATCATAGAATCATTTAGGTTGGAAAAGACCTTTAAGATCATCAGGTCCAACCGTTAACCTAGCACTGCCAAGTCCACCACTAAACCATGTCCCTAAGCACCACATCCACACAGCTTTTAAATACCTCCAGGGATGGTGACTCAACCACTTCCCTGGGCAGCCTGTTCCAGTGCTTGACAACCCTTTCGGTGAAGACATTTTTCCTAATATCCAGTCGAAACCTCCCCTGGCACAACTTGAGGCCGTTTCCTCTTGTCCTATCGCTTGTTACCTGGGAGAAGAGACCGACCCCCACCTTGCTACAACCTCCTTTCAGGTAGTTGTAGAGAGCAAGAAGGTCTCCCCTGAGCCTCCTTTTCTGCAGATGAAACAACCCCAGTTCCCTCAGCCGCTCCTCATAGGACTTGTTCTCTAGACCCTTCACCAGCTTCGTTGCTCTTCTTTGGACATGCTCCAGCACCTCAAGGTCTTTCCTGTAGTGAGGGGCCCAAAACTGCACACAGTGTTCGAGGTGCGGTCTCACCAGTGCTGAGCACAGGGGGACGATCACGTCCCTAGTCCTGCTGGCCACACTATTTCTGATACAAGCCAGGATGCTATTGGCCTTTTTGGCTACCTGGGCACACTACCAGCTCACATTCAGCTGGCTGTTGACCAATGCCCCGAGAAGTAATGCCTCTTTCCGTGTGGCAAGGGTCAGTATACTAATAACGTCCCGTGTAATCTTATCCCAAATTCCGAAAAGGAGATTTTTCCCTTTTTTGTTCTTTGACCCATCATCATTGCCTCCTCAACTGTGGAGCAGTCTAAAAACCCCAAGACTTGGAACATGCTAATTTGTTTTCCATTACTTCACTCAAATTCTTGCTTGTTGCACATTACACATTCCACTGCACAAAGAGCTGCACTGGCACAAATTCCTGTCTGCAGGCACTACCACCAGCTGCTACGCAACTACACATTCAAAGCACATATCAGAGCAATAAACAAAACATTTTGTAAGTCTCTGGTCACATCAGAAAGTCCCTTTAATATCCAGGCTGTTTATTTTCCTTCCAGTCCATTCCCACAAACAATGAAATAAAAGCCATGACGTACACTTAACAGTATTTTGTTGTGGGTAGACAATGTTCAAAAGGAAAAACCTTGGTAAATACCTGCACATAGATATTAAACCTGCTCTGAACAAAAAAGATTAAGCATCATTTATTATACTTTATTTTTCTCTTCATGCAGAGAGAAGAACTTTTAACATAAAATGAAACCGTTAGTTAGAAAAGCAATCCCTTTTACATAGCAATACTTCCTCAGGAAAACAATATTTCCAGAAGTTAACTGAGCTACATTTCTTCCACCATTAAACATAATTATCTACCTTAATACTATTAAGTATTTAAAACTCAGAGTTATCAGTAATCTGAAATGAGAGAAGTAAAACAGCACATGATATAAACAATTAAAGACCAGTACATAAAATAAAATGACATTTTACCAGTCTTTAGATTGTGATTTTCTGCCCAGTCCTTGTAAAGCTCTGTTTTAGTCTTCATGAAGTAAATCTGTTTGTTTCTAAAACATATTCTAAATGAGTTTATCAAAAATGAACAGGGGAAGTTCTCCTCCTCCACTTGCAGCACTTGCTCCACATAACCGAGCCACTTGACACGTGTTCCTTCTTTTTCAAGACATGGCCCCTCTACAGTTACATGAGCTGCAGATACTCAAACAAAGATGCCGTTTGTTAATAAGAAGTGTCATGCAGGCACCATGCTAGTGTTCTCCACCACGGCCCACAGCCCTGCATTCCAGCTAATAATAAACAAGAGGATTTGAACAAACAGCCTCAGAGGACACAGATCCTCTAACACATCACTGTTACACTCTTGGGTAGGAATTCTTACTGGTATTTACCAAGTGCTGCATGAAAAGCATCTTATTTAAAGGACTTACTAGAAACGGGGCTTGAAGTACCCTATTTCTGGCTTATTACTTAAGAAACCATGAAATTAAGCAACTCTAAAAATACAGTTTAGATTTCTGTAAATGTTTGGCATTCCCTACTTACAAGATAGAGTTTTTACATATTTTCTGTTTAAAACTACTTTATTGTTCAGGATATCTTGGGGACCTGAAATACCTAGGATGTCAGGAGCTGACAAGAACATTTTCATTGATGAAAGTATAAAAATTCAAGATTTAATATTGGTAGAATTCATCTGCATCCTCAAAACCTGAAAAACAAATCTCCAGGCCAAATATTCAAGGACACACACATCAAGCCATTCTCATGCATAGATTTTAGTCCTTACACATGCTCTCTCAAGCAAAATGTCAGCTGCTATGCAATGCTTACAGCCGGGAGCCAGCCAATTCCATTTCTTAACCTAAGCAAGTCAGAGCACACACGCTACCAGACCTGGCTTGGAAGACCTGTGTGGGTTTCCAGCTCTTTGTGAGGACAATAGAAAGATGATCAGTGGGACTGTTCAGCCTGGAGAAGAGAAGGCTCAGGAGAATCTTATCAATGTATATTAATACCTGAAGGGAGGGTGCAAAGAGGAGAACAGAGGCAGGCTCTGTTCAGTGGTGCCCAGTGACAGGACCAGAGGCAATGGGCACAAATTGAAACCCAGGAGGTTCCCTCTGAACATCAGGAAAGTCTTTTTTACTGTGAGGGTGACCAAGCACCCACACAGGTTTCCCAGGGAGGCTGTGGAGTCTCCATGCTTGGAGTTATTCAAAAGCTGTCTGGACATGGTCCTGGGCAACCAGCTCTGTGTGGCCCTGCTGGAGCAGTGGGGTTGGACCAGATGACCTCCAGAGGTCCCTTCTAACCTCAGCCATTCTGTGGTTTCCTTGCACCCTGAAAAGTGTTAAAATGCCAGGAACAGGAGATCTGATCAAGTGCGGTGGACTAGTCTTTTTTCCCCAGGGACTGGGGAAGAAGAAAAAAAAAAAAGTCCCTTCAATTGTTTTAATTTTCCTCCCCACATCACCTGGCAGAGCACTGAGCCTGGAAATGAGCAGCAGCTCCTTTGTCTTTACCATTGATTACTAGTCATGGATCCTACCCAAACCCAGGTGTCAATAGTTTAGTCTATGGATTCAGTATGACTTTAGACCGAGCTAGTGTGATATCCCTCACTAGGCACGTTTCCCTCAAAAGCGGCATTTTCTTACTGCTGACATTCGTACGCACATGGCAGTAATCTTCTTGCTACACAAAAATCATCTTCCATTTTTCTCATGATAGAACTACTGAACTGGTTTTGTAAAAGCAACTACTTTCTATTTCCTTACCTGAGAGCACATTTGTGGGGAAGACGAAAAGAACTCGCACACAATGAACACGAGCACTCGTTCCAGGTTAACTCTCTCAGATACCTTCACCACCTGAAAACAACTTGCTTTTTAACATCACTGGTACTCTTCTACCACACACTACCCTCAGGCAGCAATAAGTTAAGAGCTATATTACACTAATATTTTTCTTATATCTTTAATTGGTTTTCAAGTTTAGCATGTCTATCTTTGTGGGTGTTTTCAAGTAAAGACTTACACAGAGAAAAGGGAAGATTTTGGCTTAATTGAAATTCTTCTCTATTCAGAAGCAAAAAAAAAGCTAAAGGTGGAACAAAACTATTTGTAAAAATCAATATATACCACTATGCTGTGCACCAAAAAAAAAAACCATTCCAACAGCAAAACACACGCACCCTTCCCCCCCTTAATAATCAGCATTTCCTCAGAGTAGAACCTGTTGCAGTTTTACTGCATGAGGAGTAATGGGTGGAAGATACGAAAGTAAGGATTAACTTTCCTGAAGAAACATGATTGAACTCTCATCTTAATGAAAAATCAAGTTTCACTACAACAGAATACCTGCAGTTCTGCAACATCCCCTATGAGACGCTGCACAGTCACCAATGGAAAATGGTCACTTTGGAAATGAGTAGAATTAACTGCTACTAAAAACTATCTCAAAGCAATTTTAAAATGATTCCCAAAGGACTCAAAGTAAGGGCAGGGAAACCAAGGCAGCCCTGCTAAGCAATATTCCACAGAGGAAGCCTGTGTCAAAACACGACATTAGAATTTAGGAGTCTAATATATATTGCAAAGAATTTAAATCAACTACTCTTACTATCTCGCTTTTAAGCGGCAATTGACTAAAGGACTTACAGGAACTCTACTAATATTAATCAGTTATTGCAACATGTCTATGACTTTATTTTTAATAACACAGCCTTGCTAGTATGTATTAGTTAAGAGAGCACTTAAGACCTAACTCAGAATAAACAAGCAATAAAACAGAAGAAGAACATAATCTAATAACACAACTCGGCCATTTACTTAGTCTTAATTAGCAATTATTTTTTATATGTGTTTCACATCTATAAGTACACCTTAAAATTAAATCATCTCCATCAGCTATGCCTACAACTAACCCAGCTGGAAGCTGCAGTTTGAAAGCTCATGTCATCACCTCACTATTAAGCCTTATGAATGTTACCACAAGGGTTACAAAGTGGAGCGACAAGGACTGGCAGGGTTCTACTGTAATTCCATTTTACAAAGTGTTGTACGTGCAGTCATGAGCCAGAAGATAATTAATTTGCTGAAGGTTAACATAATCAGTTGCAAAGCCAGAAGAAACTAATTGCTAATTTGCGACAAGCTACACTGAAAAGAGTAAGCCCATTTTTGAACAATGCTTCTTTCTTGAAAGGAAGAGGAAAAAAAAAAAAAAACCAACATACAACCCACCCTCCTGCCCAGGACTCTGTCAGCACAATCATAAACATTTAAGTCTATTAAGAGCTGCCATAAATGTAAAGACTTGGGCTGGGTATAATTTGGGGCTTGCCAGTATGTAAAGACTGGTCTGACTTGTGCAACAACTAACTAATGTCTTATGTCTAAGCTTAAGTCATCCTTTGTTCTCCTTCTTCCCAAGGGTGTAGTTGGCATCTAACCTTTTCACTAGTTTATTGCTATTTTTCTCCTTCCTCACTGCTATGAAAAGGCAGCATTATGACCATTAAGAAGCGGTCATTCCCCTATACATTTTGTCTTTAAGGAGATGTAAACACTACGACGACTTAAGTCAAGTCAGCCCTACAAACAGCTGTTCAAGTGGTGATCAGAGCAGATTTGCATTCTTGCTGTTCAACAAGACAGAGAAAGCCTTGTTTTTGCAACACATTATAACCCAGCAGCAAAGAAACGACAAAGACACGGTCTTCATGGAAAAACACAGGAGGTTTTCTACTACATAGAAATCATTTTACAGTCTTCCACCAAAGAGTAAATTTCCTGGAACTCCTACTGTGGCTAGAACTGATCCCGCTGTAACATGTAATCTGTTTCATCTACAGCCCATGAGTATTACTCCCACACTCCCCTTGAAATCCATAACCTTTCCCAGTACTAGTCCTAGCCTTTATAATTAATGTCTTAACAAAATATGCTGCAAATCAGCTGCTGTATTATATGGTTAAGATCAGACATTTGACCACAGAAGCAGTACTGGCAGATAAAAAGCAGGAATATTTCAGGAATTTTACCCTCAACCTAATATAAGTCAAGTCATCCTTTCCACACTAGCATCTTTTCAGGTATTGGTTACGACTTTATAAGCAAATTTAGCTGAAAATGCCTTTTTTTTGATCCCTTGTACTTTAAAAGTATATTATGTCTGCAGTCCCCAGAGGCTTTTGAAAACTACTGCACATTGACGCTACTCATACTTCTTTTAACTGTGACAGGCTACTAAACATACAAGCAAAACGATCTTTCAGCAAGACTGAACATAACAGTTCTCTGCAATAAATTTCCTCTTCGTTTTCCCAATGCCATACATCAGGGTGACATACAAAAATTATTTTTCCCAGCAACATAAATCAAAAGAACATTTTTAAAAAATTATCTGAAATTTTGACATAATTTCAGACATAATTTCAGATTTCCTGTACTGTACATCTTCATTAGTAGTAGACCGTGAATGTTTTCACAGCACTAAGATTTGCAGTATCAATTTAAACAGTAAAATGGTTCTAATATTTTAGATTCTGACACAAGCCAGAACATTTCATAAGAAGAGTTATGCTTCCCACATTAACAGACTTATATTTAAGTAGTCAGATGTCACACTGCACTAATTATGTTAAGTCTCCCGATTAATCATTTTTATCTCAGCATTAGTCAAAATTAATGGAGCAAACAATAATTATATTTTAAAATTCAGCATTAATTATGTGAAGTCTATTCCCAGCTTAAAGCATCACCAAAACAACGCTCACGCATACTCTGGAAGAAGTTTTTGAAAGGGGCTCTTCATTTTTGAGGAAGCTGTTTCATTTCTTCTCTAGGGCTACAGAAGTTACAAAAGTTCTCTAGTTACAAAAGTTTCATCTATATTTGTATCATTTTACTGGCTAAAATAAAAAGGTTTGTTCCTCTACACAGACAATCTTTGAATACTCTGACATACACACAGTCCAACTCATCATTTAATTACACGGCAAATTTAACTCATTAAAACAGGAAGAAAAGGAGGGTTTGTTTTTGTAGTAGATGTTATTCTGCCAGTTAATAAGACTAAAAAGCCCCAAGCCAGCTCAGAAAAACTCCAGCACTGACTCAAGGTGGCAGGACTAGAACTTCACCAGCATCATGGGGAAGAAGAAGAAACTCCCCTCGACCTGCTCAGTGACCACAAGCTGTTACCTAATGGCTGGCACTACGTTCTTGCTCGGTTAAACAGGCTGCTGAAACCTCGTTGGACCTTGCGTGATACGGAAAAGGAAGCGTTTGTAAACAAGCAACAGATGAGCAGTTACTGATAGTACTAGCTTTTACTTATCAGCTGCACATATACTACTAGTCTTTTATTTTTCTGCCTTCTCCTGGAAGAGAAACCATGAGGTACCCAGGAATTAGTCCTTCCCCAAAAGCGTGAGAAAACCAGCCTTCAGCCTCTGTCCACACTTCAGCTTGAGTCTCCCAGATGCTGAGTGAGTGCTCTGCCTATTTGGGCACAGCCTCTGCATGGGGACACCTCCGGATTTATTTTGATGTTTTAAGCTCAGTTTCACCCTGATACACAACAGGAAAATAAAATCTTAAATATTACAAAAGTTCTGGCAAGATGAAAAAGCATTTCTTGCTTTATTCCAGCAAAAGCATGTTACGCTAGTTACTATAGGCTCCTGGACAGGCTGTTGTGATCCATACCATACAGTGTGGATCTAAGGTGTCCCTCCACCTACCACAGTGATACACTGAAGGAACCATCAGGAATCACAGTACCAGCTGCAGAAGAGCTGCAAGGCCCTTCTGTATTCAACTTTAATTATAATCCTAACATACTAAACGTGTTTCCACAAAAAAATACTGAGTTACATGCTACAGCTCTGTTCACCGTAGCTGAACAGCCTTCTTCAGGGACTCTGTCTCTGACCTATTCATCTTTGAGCAGGTAAACATTTTAATTGCAGTAATACCATAAGTACAAACAGGATCCTCTAAATAAATCCTGTGAAAATTCTGAATGGCAACAAGAAGCTCCTATGACACTAAACCTACTCTTGGTGACTCTATGATAAATTTGAGTAAGTCTGCAAAAAGACATCAAGGCAAATTGAGATACATCCCTGCTTATAGTATCAGTTATCTCTACACAGCACGAAGTAGAGTTGCTTTGAAAAATCTGAGTAACCAGCTACTTAAAATATCTGTTATTCACTTTATTAAAAACTAAAATGAAATTTGGGAGGGGGAAAAAAAAAAAGACTGAAATCCCCTCTGAACATTTGAAATTATCTTAAGTGTCATGCAGCACTATATCAATTTTTTTTATGTTTATAAAGTGGTTATAGGAAGGGCTGGAGGAGTAAGAGACAGCCAAATGAAGGGTAAACAAGTTTGTTGGGCGGCAGCAGCAGAAACTGGGGAAGAAAATGCTATCAATTTCTTCATCCTTGCTATGAGAAAAGGAAGTTAGTGATAGACAAGAAAGTTCTGTTGTTTTCATTTTCACTGATTGAGGACTGGTAAACAAAACAAAGTAAACAGCAATGGCATTTCCCATGCAAAACAGGAATTAGGGCCTCGAAGGCTGTCCTGTGTTCTTTGGGTCCCAGACTCAGGCTGAGGGAAGACACAGCAGAGCGGCTGCAGTAAAGCCCAATGGCATACCCACCAAACTGAAATCAGGTTACATTCATACTGGTGTTTAGCAATATCAGTACAAATTTGTTTGCATCCATTCAGTTTGCATCAGCTAAAACATTTATTAGTATAAAACAACTCCAGAGTTTGGTTAAAACACAAAGAAAAAAAAAAAAAGGAAAAAATATCAATCCCTCAAATTTTGTGGCTGTTTATCCACAAAACACTGTACCAGTAAGATAAACCTTCTGGCTACATTATATCCATCACCTGTATTTCAATTAATTTTTGCTAAATCTAACACCTAATTAGTTTTTAGATATAATCTATCCATAAACCTTAGGACAGTCTGGCAAAAAAAGTCTCATTTTTTTTCCCCAACCTCTGCCAGGAAGATGGGAGATATCAGTTAAGCACAGACAACGCTGAGATCCCATTATCACTGAAAGGCAAGCACAAAGCTGCAGTAGTATAGGACCACAAAACAAAAATGAAAAGGCATTTGTTTGAATATTTGATTTTAAAGGATAACACAGGTTAATCAGAACAGAACTCTCCACAGAGGTTATACATCTCCAAGTAAGAGATCACAGTGAGATGGACCATTTGGCTCATTCTTTAGATACTCTCAAAATGTTTTAAAAATATCCTGTGTTCACATAAGATGACAATTATTAATTTATTCTGCTGTTGCACAGAAACAATGACTTTAGTAATCAGTGCATTAACAGATATATTCTTAATACTTTCTTTTTACTGGTTTAGAGGAAGATTACAAACAGTGAGGTACCTTAACGACACTTACAAACCTACCATCAAGTTTTCAATGCTACTTCTCTGAAAATCAGTACTTTTATTTCAGTACTGATGCAAGATGAAGAGCTACAAGCACACACTGCAAAGACCTTAAGAAGTTTCTGTTACAAGCCAAACACAAGGTTAATTCTAGTCTAGACCTTGTGCACAGGCATCAAACAAAAAAATCCATTTATTTGTTAATGCTGAAGTCAATGATGCAGTAAACCTACCAATGAAGATCCACTTTTTTTTACCACTACACTGTTTAAAAAAAAAACAAAAAAACAAAAAAACAGAAAAATCTGACCATTTGCCATAGACTCTCATATCTCAGCAGAAAATGACTTGAAATGGCTAAAAAGCATTTTGAACTCAGTACACAGAAGAAAGTCTACTTCATGTAACACTGATGCAATACTTTGGCAACACTTGCTCCAAGTTACAAGGATTACTTATAGAATAATGCACAAATAAAGCCTTTTATGGATTTCAGTCCTGCTCAATAACCTATTTCATTCCAAAAAGATTGCTCTCAGCCTCTGCAAATTTCATATCTCTTACAGAATCAAAATCCATAGTAAGAGTCAAGACTTTGTTGAGCCCGTGGAGCTGCATCTGACAAACAAGCATCCTCTCACCTGGTAAAAGCAGACTAACTGCAGAATCCTCCCCAAGAAGGGCAGACATAAGCTGTGCTCTGTACTAGAGAGCAAGGGGAACAGCACATCTGTACTTAGTGAAGCACAAGTTGAGATTTAAACATAGATCCACCCACTGTCCGCACTGTGCTTGTACACAAGCAATTAGGATATTCAGCACTTTGGGGAGGGTTCAAGTTCTCATTTGTGCATCCTGGAGAGACCAGGAGCAACAGGGCTGACTGGTTACCCAGACATCAACAAAACATCAGAACTCAACTCTTCATGAGAAGATAGCTTTGAGCTCTAACTACAACCAGCAGCTGCACATAGAAAACTTATTGGTCAAAGCACCTGGTATGCCCAAATTGCCTTTAAATCCTCTTTTTGACTTACAGATGTAGCTACGGTAGTCAGACAGGAAACGTTCCCATGAGGTGTAACACTCATTCTAAAAATTCATCAACTTCACGTGAAAGTTCAGATTTGAACTTGCTGAAATTTTCATCAGTGAAGTTAAACCCAAAATAACTTGCGAGGGAAAAATGTAACTTGGTTATGAATTTTGGTTCCCTCTTATCACTGAAAACGTTTCTTCAGCACACATTAAAATCCCAACTTTGCATTTCTGATGTTACTATAAACAAAGCCAAAGTATCTCCTTGAAACAAGGAGCTGTTAACACAGTAAGCCAAGGCATCACCTCTGCAAAGGTACTCCCAAAAGGTCTAGCAATAGGATAGGAAATGAAGAGGTTGAACATAACAAACATTGCTTCAGTTACGGCATTTCGGAAGGATTAAGAGTTATCATCCCAATGGCTTCAAACTTGATGAAAATCCAATAGCCTTTCATCAACTTTTCCCTCTTCAGCAAAAGTACAGTTGTCATCTGCCATCACATAAATCTGAATCTGAGTGAAAATTACCAAATGTTTCTCTTGTTTTAGAACATTTTCTGAAATTGGTTAATTTAACAGCAAACTTCTTGTTACAACAGTAAGTTCTTGAAAGAATTTACAAAGAACTCAGCCTACCTTAAGGCTAGGAGAAGAGAGAGAGACAGTTTTCAACTCAAATTTATTTTAATATAATCCACACTAAAGACAACAGCTTTTGGGGTGTGTTAGCCATCAGTACAGACTCTACTGTACTTAGTTTAGAAATTCTGCTCACTTTTTTCTCCTTCTCTACCTCACTTTCTTCCCTGGCGTAGAAAAAACAAGGGGTGTAACTACTGAACGCTATAAAACTACTCACACATACTCTTTATTTGCCAACACCCGCTGTTCTAGAAGAGCGCATGAAACCTGAAAATTGACAATAGGGAGCAATAGTTCACATTAGTGTGATAATGTGTGCTATAAAAATGTAGAAAAACAAAAGCATCAGAGAGTACTTTGTACCTGAGGTACAATAGGCTGTTTAATCCCAGGGTAATATTCAAGCCATCTCAGACACGCGTTGTTGACAGGTTTCTCTGAAAAATGAGTCAGATGCATGTCCTGGGGGAAGTTCTCTCTCCGATTAAAACACTATCACAAGCAGCCATTATTCTTCAGGTGCTATTGAGCTGAGGTGGCGTTTCACTGAATCACAGGCTCCAACACAAACTAAGTCACATTTTTTTCAGATAAACAGACGGATTTTCGAGGAGTTTAAGTGAAGGCACAAGACAAATACACGGATTTGCAACCCAACTAATCAGGTTGTACTAAATCAAAAAACTTTGGTGGGAAAGTAATGAAAGGCTACTACTGTATTGAGTGGTCCAAGTCTATTCAAATGCTGTGGATGCAAGTGAAGGCTATAACACATAGTTATAGCAGCCAGAATTTCAAGGTTGATGGAAGTATAGCCTAACCACTGTGGCTTAGCTCAAGACACTGCAACCTGTACCCTGACACTCAACACACTGTAAAGAGGAGATGACCTGTATAATTGCTTTCTGGTAATATAACACCTTCTGAGACTAGAAAAGCAGAAGACTGACAATTTAAGTCATATCTAATGAAAAGTACAAATGCGAACAGTATGAAAAGAGGATACAGAAGGGGGGGGGGGAAGAGGAGCATGATGTGTTATTTAGGGAATGGCATTTTAATAGGATGATGTACAAAGCTGCCAGAATATAATTTGCTGCCAAGTTAAAGCACGTAGGGGTCATCATTAGTAAGAGGTAAGGGACTTAAAGCCAATAGAAAGGGATTTTAAAACTATACCTTGCATCACAGGTATTTTAGTGCACAAAACTACAAGTAAGCAACCCAAAAATTAAATTAAATAAAATGAAAAAATCATTGAGCTGCTCTAAGTTTACTACCTTGTTATACAACTAATTCCATCAAATTTGAGTACCAATTTTCCCACTGCCTTGCACCTGTTTTCATCCTTCACACCTGTACATTAGATCAGCAGTATTTTGTATCTCTCTGCATACACAAACAGTGCTGAAATGAAAAATAAAATAAAAAAATCAAAAGCCTAAAGGAAAACTCATGGAAATTTCCTTTCCGTGAATATGGAGGCAAAACAACTGCACAGGCTTAGAAAGATGGAGAAGAAATAGGACACACAAGGCTGTGCCAGAAGTTAGTATAAAGGGGTCCACTGAACTGTAAGGAACTTTCTGAATGAAAAAAACCCAATCCCATAAATAGAGAGAAAAGTACAGCTATTCTCCAAAGCCCCCACAACTGAGACCGGGGGCGGGGGGGGGGGGGGGGGGCGGAGCGGGGAGGAGGAGGAACAAAACAAAACACAAACTTATCAGCATGAAAGGGATACAAATAAGATGACTCTAAATTGGTTTAATTTTAAAAACGTTGTAGCTACCTTTTAGGTAGCTCCAAGATAATCAATAAGGATACCATACAAATAGGGAGCTACCATATTTATAAGCTACTGCAATGGTCTGACTGCCAGATACAATTGCTATGTGGCCACTTCAGGGCAAGCAAGGCAAATTTCATATTCTTAGACCTCAGAAGTAACTATTTCTCAGTGAAATTGGTATGCCATTACTACTCCAATATCAGGCAGTTCCCTGATACATCATTTACCCATCAGTATTTTAAGTTCAAGCTTGTAAATTCATATAAATAAAATACCAAACAGGTACAGCCTTTCACGTGGGACTACAGGATTTAGACCAAATTTTAAATTGACAGACTTTTCAGATTTGTCTCAGAATGAAGAAGAATGGTTTGGAAACAAACTCATCTGCAGTTGTTTTAATTGTGGAGAAAACAAAAAAACTCAAAATAATAAAAGAGAACTGAAATAGTTTTCATGTTACAGCAACTTTGTAACGTCTTCGTATTAAAATAAGTTATTCTCAAATCTGAAGCTGAAAGATTTTTTTTTTTAGTTTTTAATTGGAAACAACTGTTTTCCCACTACTAAGAAATCTATGAACTCAACTGATGAAAGCTGCATGACAGATAAAAGGCAGGCAAAAATAGGTTGGAGAGGGGAAGCTCATACAAAATACTGCAGAAAAGTTGTTTTAAATTAAAAAGGAATCAGAAATTGCCAAGAAAGGCAGCTTAGTCAAACAAATCCCAAACCAAATCACTATTAAATAACAACTCTGCAGCAGCAGGAATGTTTAAGATATGTCAAATAAATGTTGTATCCCCCTCGTCCACCCGCTCCCCCAAAACCACCTCACATTCAAGTGTATTCCCATTAATCCTAATTCGATTATCTCTTCTGCAAGCTTCCCACATCATGCCATTTCTGCAGCTAGGATACAAGAGAGATAATTTGTTGAGTTTTCCTAATGGCAGTAACAACTTCAGTAGTTCTAACACTTAGCAGCTGAAATTGCTCAAAAAAAATCCACTGGCATACCAATAAATACTGTTTCAAAATCAATTACTACAGATCAGTAGTTGGAAATGTTAAGAAGGTGGGGTTTTCTGGACAAGCTTATTCATTTAACACGGACAGATTATATCTAGTAGTACATTAAGAGAGCATAAAGGAAAACATAGGAGGACATCATTCAGACAACCCGTCCTGGATTTACAGCACTTGTTGAACATGTCATTGGTCTTTGCCTTCAGCTCTGCTGGAAGTTACTGCTCTGGGCTGTGCTGGTAAACAGGATCATGTGAGTGCACTGTAATCCGCAACAAGAAAAACAAAACTGCTGAATTAGCTCATCAGTTTAAGGGAACCTGGACTGGAGAGAACTCGCAGGAACACACGCTTGCAAAGTTTAAGTTTGTCCGCATCCTCAGCATAGCTGTAGTGGATTGACCCTTGGCTGGCTGCCAGATGCCCACTGAGCTGCTCTCACTCCCCCTACTCAACAGGATAGGGGGAGAAAATAAGATGAAAAAGCTCATGGGTCGAGACAGGGAGATCGCTTACCAACCACCCTCATAGGCAAAACAGACTTTGCTTGGGGAAATTAATTTATTGGCAATTAAAAACAGAGTAGGATGATGAGAAACAAAGCCTTCTTCCCAGGCTCAACTTCACTCCTTTGGTCCCAATTCTTCTATCTCCCCCCACCCTGAGCAGCGCAGGGGGATGGGGAATGGGGGTTGCGGTCAGTTCATAACACTTTGTCTTTGCTGCTCCTTCCTCCTCTCGCTCTTCCCCTGCTTCAGCATGGGGTCCCTCCCACAGGATACAGTCCTTCACGAACTGTTCCAGTGTGGATCCTTCCCACCAGCTGCTGTTCCTGCCAGAAAATCTGCTCCTGTGTGGGCTACTCTCCAGGGGCCATAGCTCCTACCAGGAGCCTGCTCCAGCATGGGCTCTCCACAGGCTTACAGCTTCCTTCAGGGCATATCTCCCTGCTCCAGTGCAGTGTCCTCCACAGGCTGCAGGGTGGATACCTGCTCCACCATGGACCACCATGGGCTGCAGGGGGACAACCTGCTTCACTATGGTCTTGCCCACGGGCTGCAGAGGAATCTCTGCTCTGGCACCTAGAGCACCTCCTCCCCCTCCTTCTTCACTGGCCTTGGTGTCTGCAGAGTTGATTCCCACACATTTTTCTTACTCTCCTTTCTCACAACTGCTGCACTGTGTTTTTTATCCTTTCTTAAATATCTTATCACAGAGGTGTCACCAGCTTCACTGATGAGCTCAGCTTTGGCCAATGGTGGGTCCGTTTTGGAGCAAGCTGGAACCGTCTGTGTCCAACACAAGGGGCAGCCCCTGGCCTCTTCTCACACAGGCCACCTCTGCAGCCCCTGCTACCAAAACCTTGCCATGTAAGCCCAATACAGTGGCCAACTAGAAACCTTCCCATGAATTTAGCATTTAATCTTGAGAGGCAGAGCATATATAAACATAAATCATAAATGTCAGTCTTCAATACATTAATGCATAATCTCTTGATCCCCTTTCTGCCCCCGAAATATCAACCGTACTAGAACTTCCACTTATTTCTAAAAAAGCTCATTCAGATATTCTATCCAATGTCAGGATCATAAATCTGGGGTAAAAGACTACCAATGTTCCATGCAATTCTATAAATAGCATTTTAGTTTAGATTGGAAGAGTACTTTTGGAGCAAATCTCCAGATCATCTCTATTCACTGTTCTTCAGTTTGCACTGGGAAGCAACATGGAAGTATGCAAAACTGGATTCCTTCCAGGTTAAACTATCTGCAAGATGCACTACTAACTCTTAACTTATGTTCTGCCCAAAGAATAAGGCCAAGGTTTGATCTTGCCCGAAAAACCTGCCGAAACACAGAGGGATGTTGGACCCTCAGTTTTCCTCTCTACATCTATTTCTACAGTGCCATGCTACTTGCTAACTCGGACATGGTCTATAGGCTGCTGTAACATTAGATACACAGCACGGGCCCCAGCGCAACCAGTCGTCCTTTGATTTGCCTACGAATATTTGCTCATTTTTCCCTTTAAAGTCTATCTGCACTATTTATAGAATGGCTTTACATTCTTATTAGTTACCAGACAATGATTGTTAATACATGTTCCGTCACTACAAATACTCTTCTGTGAAGCTTTATACATTATGTAAAATAGGCAATTATCACTGCACAGTTTAGAAGGTCATTCCAATGCCTATAAACTAAATAGTAATGGGAATTGGAGCCTGTGTAGCTTTTTTTATTTTTCATCTATAGATCTGGCAAGCTCCAAACTAACATTCATCCCACATATTTTAAAATCTAACTAGGGTACTAATTCATAGCACAGAATTGATAAAAACATTTTTATTGATCTACATATCTTTGATTTGTGTAACGTGCGCTCCACACAACAGTCTGCGAACATAACATTTTCTTTTACTGAGTGATGAGACATGGTGGCTCCAGGACTCGATGCAGCTGCAGCATAGATGAGGAAATTTTTCAAAACATGTTAAAGTCTTTTCACTGTACAGCTGTCATCAGAAAAAGGGAAGGATTAGTCAGGTTTTTTCCTTTTAGAAGGAGAAAAATTAGGACACAGAGCAACGGTGCAGCCATCTATCCATCACAAAGCAAAGTGCAACGCCTGAAATCAGCAGTATATCACACACTGGGGAGTCCTGGAAGCATCCCAAAAACACCCAACACTTGAAAATGATGAAGAATTGTTCTACTAATCCAAACAATGTGACTTTAAATGAAACAGAAAATACTTCTCTATGAAAGATCACAGCATATTCATGTTACCAAAGTCCCTTCATTAGTACAAACAGTATTTCCTTTTCTATCAGAAAGAGGAAGTCTCAGATTGAGGCAATTTCTCACATTCCAGTTGAGACCCGTGAACTGTACTATAACTACTTCCTTCAGACTACTGCTATTTCCCACTCAAAAAATAAGTTTAACAACAAAAGCTACACTTCCATTCTAACTGTGACAGGAATCAGTGAACCAAAATTAATAAAATTAAAATTCTGAACGATACGTTTCTAAAAATAATCCTGAAGCTTAGCCTTAACCTCTGGAAAATACTCCTGACAAAAGGGAGATAAAAAATGGCATGGAAAAGAGTGCCCTTTAGTCAAAATATTTTGTGGGAAAATCTAGCACATAGTGTAGGCTAGCAGACATGGTGAAACTTGCCTATTCATACTCAGGTTCTGCCCCCTCCCCCCCACGCTTACATATTAATCTTGCCTGGTACATTAGATAAATCTCAAGAGAAAAATATGTCTCATCTAAAAACAAGGAAAAGAAAAAACAAACATTTTCCCCTTCAGTTTCCAGGGAATAAAAAATTTGCCAGTCAATAAATGCAGAAAGTTTTGTGCAACCTGATTAACCCATAGCTTACAGGGCTCTGCCACTTTTTTTGGACAAATAATGGACACAAAGATTACATTTTGAACACTTCACATTCAGCTATAACTGATGTCTGCATTGGTGCAAGGAGAGGAAGGTGCAGATGTCACTTATACCACTATGACATGAATGCTGAGAAAAAAAACACTTTGATTTTTATATTCTTAAATAGAAACCTATTTTTCAATGAAGAATTAAAACAAAGGGAAATAAAGAGATTTATTTGCCTACCATCCCACTTGTATTTCATTAATATCCGCATAAGATTACTATCACATAAAGACCACCTGCTAATGTGCCATAGGAATGGAGCATCTGTATTCTGATAATGTGTCATTCTGAAAGCACAACAGTGCCATACAAAGAACAGCTATGTTAAAAAAAAACAAACAAAAAACACCACACACAGAGTGGGAAGGGAGGGAGAAATATCAGCTACTGCACACAACTTTCACTCCCCAAGGACAAGTGGTTTCAACTGCACGCATCAAGACCATACCTGGCTTAAAAGCTACAAAACCCCCAAAGTCTTCAGAACACCCTGAGACTAAAGGCACAATTAAATCCTATATGACTCTTCAAATAACTCTTGTAGATTTATTGCTCAAACTGCAAATTCCACATTAAGTATGCACTCGAGCTATTTCCAAGTGGCAGTAGAAAACACCTGCAATCCAACAGCAGTACTGCAGTGATATCTGGCAAACAAGAGTATCAAAAGAAGTCTACAAGCTGAATATCAATGAGCTTCTCCATATGGACAGAATTTGCTCACAAGAGCTGCGGTCAGCGAGCCCGGATTCGTTTTACAACAAAGCCCATGTGCGCGCACAGAGCACTCGTAGCTGGCAGGTTCCAAGATTTATATCACACTCATCACCACGGCCTGCGGTGAAGAGTTAAGTGACCATGACTAACAACCGTGACACCTGATACGGGTGTCGCACTCTTCTCCTGGAGACAAGTGTGTGCAATCAAGTGTCTTCATATCTATTTTATTTGTTTGAGTATGTTGCCATGCAATAATGCTACAGAAGATAACAGTAGGAAAAAGAAACCTACATCCCTGGGACGTGATGCAGAAGGTAGTAGGCTTTGTTCCTCGAGGAAATCATTCCCACCAAGGACCTGCCCCCTCCAGGTACAGCTAGAAAATGCTTCGTTAGCTGCTTTATTAGCAGAGACAGCAGCAGTTTTGGGCATCTGTGTACTTATTTTCTCATTTCCACCAAGAATTTAATTAACTGACAGTAATTAAGTTTTCTGTTTGATCTGGAAATTCAGTTCAAATTAGTATTTTTAGGGATAGTTTAATACTAATGCTGACAGATAATTTCTTTTAGAAGAAGCTGCTTGGACTTGCAGCAACAAGGACGAAACAGGGGAACCTATTCCACTGAGAAACCAATATTTTTATTTGCTGTTAGACATGGCTAACTAAAAAAAACTGGATACGTTATCTGCTTTGAGAAGTCTGGATGTTTTGCTTACAAGCTATACCAAAAGATGTAGAAGCGCAACAGGACATAAAAACACCTAGGAGAAGCCACATAAGATGTCCAGGAAAGATGTGAATTGTCAATATATACCAAAACACTATCTAAGCCACCTGACTGCTATAATTATCTGTTGCAGAAAATGTCCAGCTGAGACCCTGTCATTTTGAAATATTTACCACATTTTAAGTTATTAAAAACAAACAGGCAACTTATTAGCATGTATCTCTGCACTGTTGCTTATTCCTATCCACCGCACTTTAACAAACAAAATTGTCACCTTCTTAAGTTGTAAGTATATTAAATAAATTCTGTGCAAGCTTCACAACGAATAAACATGGATGCTAGCATTCATATTTAACATTAGAGTCCAAATTTCATAAGCATGGGGATAAAATACTGGAAACTCAACAATTTAAGGCAAAAAAAAAATTAGATGATCCCTCATTCCTTTACGTGTGCACATCTCAACAGCACAAGGTTTTCTTTATTTGACACTACAAAGCATATTTTTTTTCTTAATATCAACGTTACACTTTGAGAGTTCACAAGAAGAAAAAAGTTGTACATACTTAAAAATCGCATATGCACAATTGCCATGATCCTACCAAAATCAAGGTCAGAAAAATATGTTCACCTGAACTATGAAAATGGAAGACAGAGAATGGGGCTTGTTTTTCTAGATGCTTCATACAGAGATTCCCAGCCTGTTCTCAAAAGTCTCCAAAACTAAAATGTCTGGGCTTAGTTGTAAAATTCACATCATGATTCTCAAGAGCAGCTACAGGACACAAATGCTTTTTTGCCACGTTCAGATCCAGGCTCGAGATCTCATCTCTGTTCCCAACTTACTGGACAAATGCCTCAGGCAAAACAGAATCCTTGCCTCGGTTGCAGTATCACTGAAACCAGAAACCCAAATACATTCATCCTACCAGCTCAAGCTCAAAACTATGTAACCCATTAACCTTCTCAAACATTACGCAAATACTTGAATGAATCCCTAATTCCCCACATACAGCTGTCCTCTTCTTTCAAGAAACCCAATAAAGCCACCTTGTTTTCAGCTGGTCTTTCCACCCAGCTGCCAGGTTCCCTCTGCTGCAGTGAAATCACAAGGGCGAGTTTGTGCAAGTACTGCTGCTCCAGGTCAGCAACAGTCCCATGCTTTACACAAACTAAGAAGCCCAGATGGATTTAACAGCATACATCTGCATACTGCAACAAGTAAAGATAAATTGATCCTCAATACCACAAGTTTTAAAAAGAGATTTAATACGAGGCATCATTTCTCTTGTTTCTACTTAGCCGGTAGCTAGGACCAAACCAGCGAATTTAAATTGCAAAAAGCTCTGGAGGCCACACAGGGGCATCCCACCACCCGCAGGATTTAAAACCACAAGATGGCCTGTTACCAGCAGAGGATAAACAGCAACTTACAACCATATATCATCATGCAGTCTTTCTAGCTTGCATGTTGCTTGCTTCCATTTTTTACTATTTTGTGTGACTGAAAATTTTAACCGAAGCTATACTTATATTTGAGATTTTTGACATTACCTGAAAAAGAGAGGCTTGTTTAGACTCTTGCAACATCAGTGAAAACAGTCCAGGGTTTGCAGCTCACTATTACTTTACATTTGACTATCCTTGGATGGACTGAAAACAACCACAGCAGTCAGCAATTCTAGCAAGTGAACAACAACCAAAAAAAAACCAAACCCCAAAAACAAACAAACAAACCAACCACCAAACTCCTTTCTAGTATTTTTTAAAAATGTGGTGTTTCATCTACAGGGCAAGATTTGTGAACTCCGCAGCTACATACAAACACACACCCCCCTAAAGAAACAATAGGTTTTTTTCTTGGAGTTTTTTTTTATTGTGGGTGGGTTTTTAAAAAAAAAAAAAACCACAAAAAAAACCCCAACAACACACACACAGCAAGTCAGATCAGCTTCACTGATGCCAACACAGCTGTTCTGATTTATACCAAGCTGAATTTCTGTCCCATCTAGCAGAAACATCACTGTGAACCTGTTGTGTTTTTCCCCATTACGTTACTGCACTGTTCCTTACTCTTCATGTTTTTTCAAACCTACTTTTTTATAGGAGTGTTTTATGTTAAGCTGCCACATTTCCCATATGCTACAAATAAGAAACCTAAAGTTGTATTTCAGGATTATTGAGAATATTACAGTTGACGATTCATGGGTTTAGGATCCCACCCTCACCCCCCATAAAAGACCCAACACATATTGGAATAACAAATCATGGTATGAAGCTGGAGATCAGTTGTCTTTGTTGTGCTTTCCTTCTTGTAAATTAGCTCATTTCAGTTGACTATTGCATAAAGAAAGAACAAGAAGTACTTCATTTTTCTGTAGTTTCCCTATAGCTAAATCAAATTCAAGTTGTCTGTATTAATTCTGTTAAGCCATAGATGTTGTATCTTGGGAATTGATCCAAGTACTTTGTTAAATGATGCTACTTACCTAATAATCAAAGACCAAATAAACAGACACTAAAGTAAGTCATTAACAGCTACATATGGCTAAGCATCACTGTGACCTTTCTTAATCACTGCATCTGGCATCACACAAATGAGAAGAATGAAATATTTTAAGCATTTTTTTTTAATAAAATAAAAAGGCACTAAACTGTCAGGATAAGAAATGCAATAGAAAAGCCATAATGTATGTATATCCCATGAAAGTTATTACTATTCAAAGTGAGAGATAGTGAATGCCACCCACAGAAACAGAGTATTTTAGGTAAAAATCCTCTAGATGAGTCACTGTGTGTCCAGTTGTTCAGTGATCCAGCTGTATCATTACTTACTTGTGTTTGTATCATCCTGAGATGGAATTCCTCATACTCTTGCAGTAGCAAGTCTCAGCAGCACTTTACACTAGCATCAGCCAGCATCACCACTGAAGGAAGGCCGCCCCCATGTATTTACTCACATCCCACTGCTGGCTCCTCCTTTGAACTGGTACGCATGTTTGTGAACCTGCATCAGCAACCGGACTAGTTAAACTGATCAAGATTAAAACTAGCTCAACAAGAAAGAAAAGTATAGTTTAATTTGGATCAGCTTCCCAATTCAAATCACTATATGGCTATACAAATGCTTGTGAAGCTCTATAGGGATTTGAATTGGGATGAGGAGACAAGATGAGCAGCAGAAGCAAGGCAGGAGTGCATCTTTAAGAGGAGTCATTTATGCTAGCATTAATTATCTGTGAAACCACAGCTGAAAGGCCTAACTTTAATACAAATGTAATAATGTCAGAGAGCCTGTTGAAATACAGTTAAATTTTGTCACATTGGTAGAAACTTAGCCATGGTAAATAATGAATTGAAGCTGTATATATGTACTGATGAGCTGCAGAATACAATAAATGATCTTAACTGCCGTGGGCAGAATTTAATATTTAATGACACCAAAAAAAAGATTTAACTCCCTGCTGTCAGACTTGGCAGCTCATTGAACAACTTTCCAAGTTCATTTTTAATTAATAAATAAATAAAATTTACTGTTCGTCTACATTTTGGCCTTATGAGAAAAAGATCGCTCTTCTCCCTTGTCCATTCTACCTCTGAAAACCAAAGTCATTCAAGAACAGGTGTACAGGTCTAGAAAACCTCTACTTCTATCCAGCATTTCTCAGTTAAAACACCCAACCTGGATTATAATAATATTCCTTCAACAATAAAATACCCATGACTACCCAACTTTCATTCATATTCACATGAACCGTAGTAACACCAGTTGTGTGGAGGAACTGCTATAGTCAGTAGTCCATCTTCAAGCAAGAGGTCACACTAGATTGTGATAATCTCACCTACCCTTTAAATATACCGATTTTTCACATCAGCTTTTCTAGGTACACTTGAATGAGAAGACTTATTTTCTACCTCCTAGATACAGTCTGAGGAAGCTGAAGTTTTTCTTAGGGTTCTTTCAGCCTAAAATACCATTAAATAATGTTTTTGTCAATCAGAACACACCGCAGGGTATGAGAGGCAATTGTTTTTCAAAGAAAAGACTGAGGAAAACTCTATGTATAATGAAATCACACAAACTGGAAGAATTCTTGAAGCAGCTCCAGCAGGGACAAAAACAAAAACCTGAAATCCATTTGATTTTTTTTTTTTCCTTAAATGTGAGAAAAAGCCATCTCCATCTACCTGTTTTATGCAGAACACCATTTGGGTTTCATTAGCAACTTTTTAAAAAAAGTTTCCAGAAGTTATCTAGTCCTGCTGCATTCCTTGTCTATGTTCAGTTTCCCTGGAAGATAACAGATGATTAGCCTGTGAGGAAAGGTGCAAGATCAGGACCACAGGGAAAAAATTCTGATATAGGAAGTTGGCACCAAAGAGATACAGGCAAAAAGCCAGTGTATTTTTTTTGTTTTATATTCCTGGAAAAATCTAAGCAATCTTTGAAAGCTTTACTGATTTGTTCAGTATTTTGGTTCTGGCTCAGGAGTAAGAGGGAGGCAGAAGAGCTTTCTTCAGAAAAATAATCTTATTGTTGGTTTGCATCAGAAAGCATGCATATGCTTTCATAGTGTCACTTGCTCAATCCAATTACACAAAAAATACCAGTTATCATGACAGTTCTTGCATACAACAACCCTTTGTGGCACTAATCCCGAGCTCAGCAAAAAGAACATGAGATTCTCCTGTGACTGAAAAGGAATCAGGATGTTCTATCACCTGGATTGAAGGAAGAATCACAGAAGATGCACGTTGGGCTATGATGTATGCCAAAAAACTTGAAAAATTGGGCCAAGCTTAGCACAAATGAGATGCTGGTCAATGATGGTCCCAGAACTTGTCCCAGAAATTCCTCAAGAACTTTTCAAGCTTTAGGCTGCATGCTGTATTCGATCAGCTCATGTGCATGCTTATGGAACCTTACTTGAAAGCAAACTGCAATAACATATAGCTCTGCTCTTAAGAGAGTTGGGGGGGGGGGGGGCAGGAAATCAAGAAGTCCTAAGATTTTTATTTTAAATAGGCATTTCCTACACAGTGTTCATTGCAGAGTATTTAGAAGTGGGGCAATTCTAAAGTAGTGAAGCAGATTCCCACAAGCAGACACTGAAAAGTAAGCAAAAAAAATCTAGAGAGTAAAAAATGGCTTCTCACATTTATAAAACAAAAGTCACTTAAGAATAAAATACTAAATTAAAAAGAATCCTAAGAAATAGAAAGGAAAAAGTATGTAATTCTTTCTGAAGGAAAGCAGAAAGTTAAAAAAGAAATTAAAAAAGAAATACAGGTAACCCTGAAACCTCCCATAAGAGGGAAAATTCTCAGCCTCCTGTGCAAAGATGCTAGAAAAAACAGAAAAATCAAGAGACTGTGAAGAGAGTTTCCACCATTTCACCAGCTGCCTTGAGGGAATGCATTTGATTATACCTTTCCTCTACTATCACCAAAGGTAACGAGAACATACCATGGCTACTTGATGTGGGACCTTTATTTTATTTTCTCCGTCTTGCAACTAATCAACTTAGTCCATTCCAAAAGAAATAAACCAAAAAAAGACCGCAGATTTCTTGCCAAGTCTAAGTCTGAAATATAAGGTTCTACCACGGTACCATCTGCAAGTGAATTCAGGCAGTAACTTCCGAAGTGTGAGCTATTACTGGCACATTTAAACATGATTATCCTTGTCTGGCCCAACATTTACATACCTTGTAGGCCCACATTTCCAGAATGAAAATTATCTTTGAAACTGAAGATATCCATAAGCTTTGTCTGAAACCAAAAAGGCTGCGATAAGATATACCACCTCAAGAAATATAGGGGATTCCCAATGAGCATTATCTTTGGCTTACAGCCCAAATACTGCAGTGACCAAACATATGTCTCCTCTTGCAATCCGTAAAAAACTCAAACCAAAGTTTTCTCTCAGGTATCTATCTCTTACACTAAAACACTGCATGCCTTTTTAATTCCATGATTTCAATTTAGTTGTCCCATCTGCTAGAAGTATTTTAATACAACATCTCTTTTTATATCCTAACATCAAGGTGATGTTGCCAATTAAGTTCTGCTGTGGCCATCTGTAAAAGGAGGGAGAAAAGAAGTAAACATGAATATTTCTTTATTAATGTTAAACAAGGACTTCAGTGATGGAAAAAAGAAAATAATTAATAGATTTATACTTTACATGGATTTCTCTAGGAGAAGTAACATTTGAATTATTTTTTAAAATTCAGGAAGGTTTCAGGTCCTGTGAAATGTTTGGCTTTGAATTAGAATGCTTATCAAGAGAATTTTATACCGGCATGATTTACAACTTTACCCAAAGACAGACTTCCAGTTTCATAAATCGTTTAAGAAATTCAAATCTTATGAAATAAAATAATGGCAACCTCTTCAAAATTTCTTTACTTTCTCTACAGCTTCCTGTTCACCCTCAAACTTACAGAGCATGTAAAGTGTTACCCTTTGACAATAAATAGACCAGAGGCAATGTTTTCCTTTAACTGACCTGATGTTATCTAAATATGGTAAGTGTCTGGGTTTTCCCAAAAAGAAAAACCATAAAAAGCAAACAAAAAAACTACACACTCAGCTTTCACTGCAATCAGAAGACTATGGAACACAATTACAGGGTGGGTTTTTTCTTTTTAAAAAAAAAAAAAAAAAAATTCAAGTTTTAAGCAGCACAAGATTAAAAAAAAGGATGGAAATGTTAAGACGTTATAAACCAAAACTTACTGTTTAGCTCATTGCATGTTTCACTAAGCAAGAACCTAAGAGGCCTACTGAAGGATTTTCTGATGTCAGCCTCAACAGTCAAAGACTAAAGACAAAACCATAATCACAGGACTTGCAAGTAGGAGACAAGGTGGATACTCACACTCACGCTGCCTAACTATTTGCAGGATTTAGTCTTGTATTTATAAACCACCTATTTATCACACTCTTATGATACAGAAAATGAAATTTAATTTAACTAGTGGCACGGGTCATGGCCACAATGAAAACAAAGTCCAGCCTGTAAAAGAAAACAATTAGACTCAGCAACTTTGGCAAGCTGTTCAACTATCCCATTAAATCCACCTCTCAACCCATGAAATGTTAATAATGGGGTTTCTTTTAAAGAACGTTCTGCAGGAATTTCTTCTACAGGGATTGAATTTTCTTCTCCATAGTAGCTATGCTTACCATAGTCCTTATAACAAGCTTCTGTTGTTGAACCATGGATGCAAAAAGACACTCTCTTGTCTAGTAACTGTGTTTCTAGGTCTCAGTCTGAAAATAAATGTTGGGAAAATTGGAGGTCAGAGGAATCCTTTCCCCCACGACCTTGTGTATTATTTATAAAAATAGTTATATGGTTAGGACATTCATTCAGTCTTAAAGAAGAAAAGTTTTTAACTAGGTACAACACATGAAATATGCCATTAATGCATTACACTACTTTGTAACATGTCTCCTGAGTGCAAGTTAGGCCCCTACTGAAGGCTACATTCTTCCTCCACTCCCCACGCGCAGTGACCCTTCTGCAAGTATCTGCTCAGTTATTTCCAATTTCAGTTTCTTGAATTCCTATTTTTCACAACAAGGGACAGAGATTTTACAGAAATTTCTCACACAAGTCAAAAACAATGAATTTCAGACTTCTACCCAATAAATTATATTCTAATGATAAACGCTCTTCTTTAAGGAGAAGAGGATGCAACAAAGGAGCGGGATTAAAAACCTTTACCATTTACCAACACGAATTTGAAAGCACATTGGTAAACACTTCACATATCATCCCTCACGTCTCAATGAATTCACCTCACATTCACACTGGGCTTCCTGGCAACTCTCCCTTTACAAATACATTTTTCCATTTACTGAAAACAATAATGAGAATGAGTCATTTCTGTAGAATACAGTCCTTCACATACACCAGATGCCTAATGTTGCATGCTGTGAAAAAAAAAAAAAAAAACAACTAATGCCTACTCAAATTGCCGTATTTATCACGGAAGTCTGTCAGCATTTTGCATCTTTTGTAAATGTTTTCTTCAGAATGTTTGAATTTTTTTTTAATGTTAAGATCTTAATATTGCTTGTCAAAATGTACTACCAAGTTCTGTAAGAGCTAACATCTACTTAGCTCGGTTACTAGCAGCTTGAGAATACCACCCAAACAATGACCCAAAATTACTGTCTTTTAACAAGGGAGTAAAACAAACGGAGAGAGAAAAATCTCAAAGCTTTAAAACTGAGAAAATTATCATTTCCTTATGTTTTTCAAGGCTTTCCCTTCCAATTCCATTGAATCTGTTCCAATAAATATTTTTTAGATATATTTTTTGGTGTTATCTTTTAAAACCAGTTCTTACAGTACTTCTATAAAAATCAAGCCTGACTAGCTAGCTACATGCAGAACAGACAAGTAGAACTCCTGTCCCCTTCATTCTTCTCTGTACTAGCAGAGTGTAAGTACACAAATCAAAAAATGAACAGTGAAACAGAGAACTGAAATTGAATAATTCACTCTGATGAAATTATAAAGCTGTTGGGTGGCATGTTCAACCAATCACTGTAAAATCTAAAGAAGTAATTAGGAAGCTTGGTTTTATGAAATGCATGCCTTTTTTGCAGAATAACAGGGTAACAGCAGAGCCCAGTTCTGCCTTTACTCATTTTGTTTTCTTACAGAGGTGTTTCATTAACTAACTCATTAGAATTACAGCAGCCTGGTGTTATTAGATGAGTGACTTAAAATAAAGGTACTCGCCTATAGCCACACATTATGTGTAAGGGCAGAACAGAACAATGACATAGTAACAGGCAGACACAGATGCTGTAGATCCTAAATTATTCATGACCTATTCAATACAAAATAAAGTGGTCCTAGAAAATTAATTCTAGTAAGAAAGGAATGCAATTTTTAAGACAGCTCTACAAATTATTTAGTTCCTCTACAAACCATATATTCAGCAATTGCAAATAATTAAGATGCAAAACTAAAGATGAAAAAAAAAGTGTTTAATCAGTTCCTGATTAGATAAGTATGCCAGATACCACAAAGGATGGCACTACTTCAGCAAAGAAAAACCAACAAACATTCAACACACTGAAGAGAACAAGAAAAGCATTTAACTTCAATTAATTTCAAACAATAATTGAGTATTTCAAGTAATGTTTTGTACACTTGTAAGAGCCATTTCGGATTTTGAAGTTAGTTGTAATCTAGAAATAATGTCATTGTAAAACCTAAACAGCAGTGCAGCTGTGTACTTTCAGTCTCTCTCATTTCCATAAACACTAGAGAAGCCTATTTTTGCTCTTATTCTCATTTAGACTATTAAGACTCTCAAAACTATTCTGATGGGATTCCACAGAATACGGTTACTATTTTCACAGCCTGAGCTATCAGACAAGAAAAGCATTTTTACCACAGAAAAATAAGGAAAAGATGTTTAGAACAACAGTAGCAGTTACAAATGCTGACAAACTCCATCCTCAGCATAATAAACGTCATCAGGATTCTCTTTGGGAAAGCTGCAGTTGCAAAATGATAATAATTAGGCTTAATATCGTTCAAAGCCAAATTATGGCAGCTGTACATGCTACAACAAAGAACATGAAGTATCATGTACACACTTAACTACAACCAAACTCCAAAATATTTCTGATTTACAGTAAATTACTCAGAACACTGAATATATCCCAGTGCTGCTCTTACCTTTCTTAGCAGCATCTGTTCTCCGTCTTGCTGGCGACACTAGATCCTTTACAATCTGTAGCACTTGAATCATTGCTCGTTAGCAAGATCAAAGAGACTAGATGCTGCTCTAATATTCCAACAGGTTTCATTACTACATGTTATTACATGGCTGTCTTCCGTATGCTCAAGCAAAACTGATGCAGGAACAACTCATCTACCTTCACAGAAAGATTTCTGCCTGACGACTCTACAGGCTGGGGCGATGGATTTAAAGTGACTTCAGCACAAGGAGACAAAAACTGCAAGCAGTCCTAAATATGTTTGTACAGAACACTTTAAAATTATTTACTGCAGAGAATGCATATCGATTTCTCTAAATAAAGTTTAAAGGAAACATTCACACCACAAAGTAACTAAAGAAAACACCACTTGAAATGAATACCAACAGATGCAACGTACTCCCCTAGGCTCAATATCCAAGAAGTGTGTCTGCATTCTCTTTTAAAGTCTGTCTCAATTCATGAAATTTCTCGTAACGCTTTCAGAGAGCTATCGGTGCAGTGTAGAGCCAACGTCAGACCTACTAACAGAATTAAAATTAAATCTAGCTTGCTAAAATCCATCAGGCACAAGCAAGCACCTGCTAAACAGAGTCATTCGGTTCCTTTTCTCCCCCCTTGAACACACACCTCTGACACCCTTGTACGTGACGGGAATTCTTGCACACCAGGAGGCACGCTGGAAATCCTGGGAGTATTTCAGGCGTTCTTCTCTCTCCCACCACCAGAGGCCCAGAGAACTGTTTCAGCTAAGGTATTATCATTACTTCTGTCAGGTAATTTTAAGCAGACAAATTGCAGTACGTGCCCCACAACATTTTTAATGCCATTTGGAAAACGTACAAAGGCACTTCAGAAATGCCTTCTGTCAAAGCCTCTACAAAGCTAACAAAAAAAAAAATCATGAGAAATCATGTTTTATACGGTCGCATTAAATAACTGTCAGTCCTGAAGAGCTCTGGGAATGCTTTAGGAAACCAAATTCCTACACAGCATTGCAAGGCCTTGCCTACACAATGAGTGTGATTTAGGAAGCCAACTACATTTTCCGAAAACCATAACATTAAAACAAACCACAGGCCACAACCAATGCACAGCAAGACATATTCTCTGGCCTTTAGACCTTCTGTTCCCATTGCTTAAGTGTTAGAAGGCAGGGGGGAGAGGTCATCTCTTTCCATTTCCAGCTGCTGATCACAGGCGTTTCAGATTTTCAGATCTGCTGGTGTATTTATCCACATGCATGTCAGTCTCTTGAAACACAGGCAGCATAGGCACGACAAACTATTTCTATTATGTCAGTCCCATTTACAGCCTGCCCATGAATCCACCTCTGCCAGAAGTAATAGCAACCCAAAGTACTATGGTATTTGGTTTGGCAAAATAAAGACAACTGAAGTCATTCTCTCTGACAAGCTGACCGATTTCTTCTCCCACCCTGCAAATATTCAAGTGTCCACTCAATAGGAAGCTTGTAGACATACTGTGCAACTGTAATTTATCTCTTTCTGAAAAAGGATTCTTCAAACCATTAGAAACAGAACTGCCAACTTTCTACACTAAAAATAATTTCTAACTTCTGTACATACACTTAAATTCCAGGTTTCAAACAAATGACTTTATATGTAGAGAGGTAAGGAAAAGATTACCATAAACAGATGTTTCCAGAACAACTATAATTTCAAAACATTTAAATAAGATGTAGAATGCAGGGTTGTCTGGTAAAGTTTACTTTACCTTTATTTAATAGGTCCTTTACTTAATAACCCAGTCCTCAAAATTCCTGCTGTAAGAACTTTCCCACCATTATCTTGCCATGATGTGTTCTTTCTTTATTTAGTTGGGTTATCAAACAACTTATCTTCAAGTTAAAGATATAAACTCAAAGGAACATCATTACTTACAGCTACATTACATTGCAAGTTTCCTCTGAAAAGCTGACTTCCGAGTTTATGGTTCATAGAACACCACAACTACCTCTACAGCACTAGTAAACTTTTGATGGTCTTTATATAAACATATTAAGGACAGAAAAAAAGAAAACAGAAAAAAAAAAAAGAAAAAAGGAGAAAGGTAGAATAAAATCTTCAATAATAACATCCGCTTAACCACCTAAAGCATGAGTATACCTTGCAGATCCTGAAGGTGATTTTTAACTGAACTAGATTATCTCATTTCTACAGCAAGGTTCTCAAGTGCTGGAATAAGGAGAGGACGGTGGACTGACAAAGAGTAACAGTGGGGAAAGGGGAGCGGAGGAAGAGAGAAAGGAATAGAAGGCATGCTTTGTACTTGCTTGTGTGTCAAAATTACTCAAAAAAAAAAAAAAGAAATGGGGCACTTCAGTAGCTAGGAATTAACACCCAGAAAGGGTTACAGCTATTCCCAACTGCAAAAAGGATAGCTGCTCCCTTTTCTTCGAAACTATCCCTTGTCTTGCTGGTAACAAAGATGACTAACTAGAAAAGGACTCTTAGATGATTTGCAGGTCTAGTGGACTATGGTGAGAATACAAACCCAGTACCTACTAAAGTTTGCAGAACAGCCATTAGAAAGGCTTTCATCCCATGGTCACCAGTATATCTCTCTCTCTACCAGTGGTAGGGGTAGTTTAAACAGCTGAAGCCTGCTCTGAGCTTTTAAGAGAGACACACAAGAACTTCAGGACTAGAAATCGTTTTCATACACGCTTGCCTCCCTCTATGTGAAATAACCTCCAAAGATGGTATGCACAGTAGTTTCCCTCTCTTCTTTGTTATGGAAATTGTCAAGTAGAAAGAAACTGAAAAACCCCAAAGCTTTAAAATGAATTTAGGAAAATGTAAACAAGCTTACTAAACATCCTGTGTGCAACGTAAAGAAAGAAAATGGTGCAAGTCTGAAGGAGGGCCATGGCATTCACGATAAACAATGTAACAAACTTAGACAAATCACTCAAACTTTGAAGAATTATACAATAAGCTTTGTGGCTGCTATTCCTCTTTCCTCAAATCAATTTATACACCTAGCAAGACAATACCACTAAACCTGCTTTAAAAAAAGTGGCAAGACCAAAAAGATTTCAAGAAACAAAACACACTAGCTAGCTAAATCGTGTAATTTCATCTGTTACTCATGAGTGATAACCTGGTTATAGTTCACTCTTACCTTTGAATCATGAAACCCAACTGATATTTCCATACAATCCTTCACTACAACTGCCATCTCTCAGAGCACATCCTAACCAAAACACAAACTATGGGCAAGGATATTCACCAACCAAAAGTTCACATCAATTCTGACACAGCTACACAAGATAAACCAAAAAGAAACCAATCGTCATAAATTTAGTGTAACAATTTAAGTAAGTTCTGTTTGAGGAGAAAAATGGTGTTACACATTCAGTGCTTATCACATGAATTTCTGCTAAGCATTTTTCATCTTCGACAGCTAGTTTGCTAAGCAATATGCGCTTGATGATGTTCTTGCATTTTGCTTTTCTTCCTTAACTTCAAAATCATAGGGAATACAGAAATCATGCACATGTTATCAACCTGACAAAATACACTGGTATGCGAAGGAGCAGTTAACCAGGATGGGATTTTATGGATCACAGTGTGCAGTCCTTGACCTCTCCTAACCATAATAAAAAGAATGACCTGCATCCCGATTAGTCAGCTGTCATCACTCAAAATAAAAATGCTTCCATTAACGCAATTATAATTAACTGGTCTTTGAAAGCAGTTCTTTTTCATAAAGCATATTGCCAGGACGTAACATATTTACAGCACAAAAGATGCTGCAAAAGTATGGCTGAGTGGGTATTTGTCAAATGACACTTGGAAAAGAAAAAATTTTTAAAAAAAATCAGAATTTAAGTTTGAGGAAAACTTCGTATTTTCTCCTTCACTCTCTTCTTAAAATCTGTAATGTTTATATACTCAGGGCATTCTGTCTGGACTTTTAAAAAAAACATCAAGAACCCTCAGGGTAATCCTAGGCAGCATTGCAGCTACCCAAAAAAGCGCCTGCTTGTTGTGCCTCATTTACAGGAAGAAAGATGTACAACCTACTAGTAAAAAAAAAAAAAAAAACAAAAAAAACCCACCACTAAAATGGCTTGAGGGCATTCATTCATATGAACAATAGGCCTGCAGACATTTTATTTAAGATACAAAGTAACTGTGACCGTTCTTTTTCTATCTTACATCAATCTGAACTGGCCAGAATTCGGGCTGCATACAGATTATTCCACCACGTCTCTGCAGAAATCTATGCAGATCTGTCTTCATAATCCTACCTTATGCTCCTCATAGCCAGAATTATTTATGTCCTTTTCCCTACCTGCTAGACTCTAAACATGGTTAAGATACCAAGCTTTCAGGCCCAACACACCCAAAGAAATGGACAGCTCATAACACGATGGCCAGTAAGGTACCAGCCTGAGATCCAGTCCTG
The DNA here is from genome assembly GCF_018139145.2 of Gymnogyps californianus. Classification (NCBI taxonomy): domain Eukaryota; kingdom Metazoa; phylum Chordata; class Aves; order Accipitriformes; family Cathartidae; genus Gymnogyps; species Gymnogyps californianus. The sequence goes on along the minus strand of NC_059471.1, from coordinate 212,266,945 downwards.
TTGCTACCTGTTTCAATGGAATTGGGATCAAGCCTTAAGTCTTGCCGTTATCATCTAGAAAGCACATAAATATACATACACAAAACACTCCTTCTGGTGTCTTTATTTCTGCGAAAGAGCAAAGTCTGACGTTACACGCAGGAGATGGGGATTTACGAGAGCGAGGGTCCCTTTGCTCTTTGGACCCTTCTTTCTACATCTGTAAGATACAGACAGCACTTCAATAGGTCACTATTCATAACAAGGGCTATAAAAAGTCAAGCACCAGCAAACGTGGGGGCAGCTGTTCTTAATGACCAATCTGAATGTTTGCTTTAAAAGCTGCAGTTTCAGAAACGACACATGGCAGAACTGCTTCATCTTCCCTCCCATCTTAGCAAGGGGGCTCAGAAAATGAAGCAGATTTTCTTATCAGGAGTAACAACTATTTCATAAGCAGGAGAAAAGTTTTCAATGATAGATTAGTTTAAAGGATTAAGGAAATACAAGTAAGGCACATTAGCCGGGGAAAGATTCTTTAAATATCAAACAGAAGGAACAGCATATTGTAAAAATATTTGCATAGTGAGTTCACAGTAAAAACTGCTTATTTCTTGCAAAAAATAATAAATTCAGATAAAGTCTACCTAGCAACTAAGTCCCAGCAACACCTTAACTCCTCTCTGACTTTTCCTGTCACAATTGGTCTTCAAATTAATATCTCAAAATAAATAGGCATTGAGGTCTAAGACAGGCAATGTATCATGACACAAATTATTACTAAAGCAGCTATAAAGTAGGTTATCTATCCTTTCTCACTAATATTTTGAATTAATTTTCCAATATATGAACTGAAGCCTACAGTTTTCATTAAGTTTTAAATAATCTACTGTAGTTGGAATAGGAGAATTCTAGAGTTCCAGATCAATAACTAACCCTCCCCATAAATCTCTGAAACCTTAAATTTTGATCTTCATTATTTTCTACAGATTATTCTTTGACAGTAATGTACTAAAGGGAACCATGCAAAAGATAAAAAAAGAAAACCTAATGCTGTCAAGAAATCATATGCGGAATTCTGGTAGCCTTTCCTGTGAAAATGTTTGCATTAGTGATATGACTCCATTTATTATTTAAGGCATTCATTTTTCAAAGACGACTGCTTTTGGCTATGCATTTTGCAAAGCATCCATAAAAATAAATAAATAAATATCCTCACAGTCTTCTGAATGGTCCTACAGAGTCAGTAAATGTCAGTAACTGCTTAATTCAACAGAATTTGCATTCACTTTGGAATATATTTATTTTTTCTTCATTTTTGGCACTTTTGCTACAATTTTTAAAGCATGAAAGTATGGCTGCAGTTCTTAAACTGTTGTAGATATATGACCCTCTTTTAGAGGAAATCTTGGGAGCAGAAAGAAGCTTGATCTAGAGACTGGAGAAATAATAAATAATTGTAACAGAAAGCTATCTAAGTGAATGCTGATTAAAGAGGATGAGAGGCATTTGTTCACATTTTTTTAAAGTCTGTTTTTCTTTCTACTTTAAACACACAAGAAAGCTGTTCATTAAACTCAGGATGATTGAGAACTTCAATAAATGGTCACTGAAATTCATTCCACCTGTTCCAGGGAAAAACTTATCAACCCAAAAAAGAAAAATAAATGCTAAAAAAGGGAAAATGGGAAGACAGAAAAACATATAGCTACATTCAGCAGCCATTATTGCACACTTTCAAGTTTTAAGGAAAGAAACTTCACATTGCAAAATCCTGTCACTGCACAATACCCTTACTGTTATCCTTCTTACTCAATTTACATTATTTTTTACCCCCTTAGCTCTTGCTACAACACATTCTGCAAGTGGATCTAGACGATAGCAAGATAGACAGCAACTTTCCCAGAGAGCGACAATGAAGAAAATGGAACTGCCCGTGGAGATCACTTTTATCATCCTCCTGATAACAGACACCAGACACTAATGGAGATCAGTATCAGAAATGTGTGTTCAAATGTGTCTTGGTACACTCTTCCCAAAGGAGAAAAGAGGGAAAAAAAAAAAAAAAAAAAGCATGTATGGTTTGGGTTTTTTTCCCTCCTGATAGATGTTTTATACTTATCACCTTCATGAGCAAAGTAAGGGCACTGCTTAGTCTTTGCTCATATATTTACTGTAAAACTGTACCACCAAATTTAGACATACAAGGGCGTCTAAACTACACAGTTTAGTAACTGTTTAAAAGGCTTCCAAAAGCTCTCAGATATTTAACCTGTAAAGACTTGTCAAAAGGAATAGTTTAGGCTATAGTGCAGAACTCCTTAGATACAACAGAGAGGTACTTCATGTCTTTTGGAACTATGTGATCAGGATTGTGTTAAGCAAGCTACATAGATGTTATAATAAAGAGTAACTATAGAACCACAGATTCTTATTATGGATCTTCAAATTTATCCTCTTACTTTCTCCTCTCCCTCACACCCATGCCCTTCCAAAGGACAAAAGGCCACTTTATAAGGCACACTAGCTAATAAATAAAGCAAGCGCCAAAGCAAATGGCATTTTCCCCAAAAAAAGCTGTATCTAAGCAGCCCATTTTAAATATGTGATAAAATACACTTTTTTAAAACAGGAGGAGGAAAAAGTGTGTTAGTACAAGATCTCATCTCAGTGAATGCACACACCCCACAATTTCTCAGTCATATTACAGTCCAAATCTTTATATAGTTTTAGCTGCAAATGATAATTATTTCAAGAAAAAAGTTCCATACTAGAAGTCTCAAAAAGAAACCAAACATTTATGAAGTTGTAATTATGACAACAGAAAAGTTTTAAAAGATTTTTCCAAACAATATGCAGCATTTCCTGCATATGTAGCATTCCAAACAGAATATGCAGCAATTTTGCATTTTCTGGATTTGGGTCATGGCTGTAGTATTAATTGACAGATTTATCTTCAAGCTAAAGAATATTATTAAATATTCTGTCAAACCTAAGCATACAGAAAGAAGCCATACTAGTCATTAAAAGACTTTTTTCTTTTTGCAATATTAAACAAAAATCAAAACTATTACTATCTTATATGTGTCAATACTGAAGTCAAAGTAAATTCATTAGTTTAATCTGGCAAAGATTGATAAAGTGAATGTGTATTCAATTCAAAGAAGAAAAAAAAGATCAAAACTTTGCTTCTAATTTAAACCCTTATTTGGTTTCCTCTTGAAAAGGATATGAACGAGATGAATAATCTCTTACCTCCTTGAAGCAAAGAAAAGCTACAAAATTCTGTGCATCACTATTTGTTAGCATGATTAAATCCTTTACTGCATGTAACACTTCCATGTTGGTATTTAATCCAAGTAATAAAATGCAGCTGTCCACAGCCACCAGGAAGAACATCAAACCTTATTAGTCCCCTGCAAAATACACAGTACTTTTATTGAGCCCATGTATTTGTAGGCTTAATTTGTGTAGCAACTAGTCTATGGTATGGCTTCCTCTCCGCAATAAAGTAAAAATTTTTAAAACAAGTGTTTGAATACTTTGTAATAGGCTAATCTAATACTAAAGAAGTATCCATTCCCACCAATATAGCTTACCTATTGATAAAAAAACTGTTACAAAGAGACACATGCTAGGGAACAAAGAATTTAGCGCTTCAAAACTAACTGAAGGAAACCAGCCTGACGGTCACACAGCTCAGAAGCGATCCACCCTCCTTTGAAAGGAAGTGTACCTGGGTCTGTCTGCTTACTGCAGTTGTGTTCTAATAGGAGACACCATTAACTGTTCACTTTCAGACTTCTGCCGCCTGCTCTCCTTGTACATTCACTCAGAAAATGCAGTCTTTTAAAACATATTTTAACTAACGTGTTTAAAAAATCCAAGCTTAGTACCTGAATATGACAATCATATTAACCGTGACTACTTAAGGTTAATGCTAGAGTTATATTTGAGATACGTATTCTGGTTAAGTGGCTGGTTGTGGCTATCTTTATGGTTACCTCTGTTTTGCCTCTGTTCTTACAAATGGATTTATTTAGTAGTGCGCTGTAACTAGCACATCATGCTTGCTTCATATCCAATCCTATTTCCTATAAAGTATATATATGCCTCAGCTACTAACAGAGAGTTCTCCTATTCCCTCATCAATGAAAAAACAGGGGAAACACCTGGGCATCTTAGCAACACTGCTTGCAGATAAACTATGCTAGACAGAGGCAGGAAGCAGCAGTGTGAAACAGGCTTCTTTATTCAGCTTCACTTTAAGACAATCAAACTATTCAAATGAAGAACATCTTACCTACCTATTACAAGAGCAAAGATAGAGGAACTGTACATGCCCTGGTGACTCAGCCCCAATTTCGGCAGACAAAAGACTGTAGTACATTTACGGTCCTCCATGCTCTCTCTGTAGCTGTAGAGAATTTAAAATCATGCCCAGTTTCAGCCAACAATTACCCATGGTCCAGACAAGAAGGGACTGAACTGCATCACTCTACCCAATATTATAGTCGGGCATTTTAATCCACTATTTGAACTACCAGTGGTACTACACTAGTGCTAAAGGAACAGAAAAAGAAGTGTCATCATCCTCCATTTGCAGTAGATTTACCCTTGATCTGTTAAGTTTCACTGGACAGCACACAGGTAACCTGGCCTTGCTATACCACCTTGTAGGACCACTGAATATACAGCATTAAACAAAAACACAAATTAAGAGTTAGTTCTCCAGAATGGATGTTACACTTAATGACTGATACATTTAAAAAACAAAACAAAAAGATGCTTACAGTGAGTTTCACATAAATATTATTTCTTTTAGTTTGTTTTAATGCATGGGGAATAAATAAATATTGAAATGTCACTAAAAGTGACTCATTAGCCTTTGCTCTAAAAAGAAGTACTTTCCTACCACATAGTTAAAGTAAAAACTACAGACATTTTTGTCACTGCTTCCGGCATAGAAAAGAGTATGGTGGGGCAAGGAAGTAAAAACCAAAACTGACACTTTTCAGTTTGTACCTAATCTTTTCAAGGCAAACTATAAACCTAATTTTTCCTCTCCCATCCTCCAAGACAAACTCCGACGTCCTTCAAACACTCTTACAGTAACTTGCTGTAACCGGGGGGGGGGAAGGCGCGGAGGAAGCTAAAAGCTTGTCTAGTTTTTACAACCAGATATAAAGTAATATGAAATATAACCGCTCTGAAGCATGCAAGGCAAGCAGGGTCTGTAGACCAGCCTGGACACAAAGGATGGCTGTAGCACAGCATCACAGATAAGAACAGAGAGCTGCAGCTGACAAGCGTCACCTCCAAAAAGTAAGTTTGGGGGAGGACAGGGAAGGAGGGTTATGTCATTATAGTGTTTGTACAACTCAGAAATAGTAGCATCGCAAAAAAACCTCCTCATATAATGCTGTACAAAATTCTATTACCAAAAAAAGAGGAGAAGGAAAAAGCTTTATATTGAATGCAACAGAACACATTCTGGCGAGAGACTTATTTCCGTATGTCTCTCAAAATTCTGGGAAGTCTGACTCCTGCCCAAAAGAGCTCTGAGTGAGCCTTTCAGCACTCTACCACGGAATTAGGCAGGTTTTCAAAGAGCTTTTCAAGGGTAAAACAGAAAGACTGCATTCACGAATCCTCTCCTATGGCAAACCAAAGTGCTTTATTAAAACAAAGTGCCCTTTTACATTACTGATCTATTATATCAATGACTGCACTGGCCAAAAGCACTGGAGATTCTATAGTATGTCGGTATGCCTTACATTCCAGACAATAATTATGTTACACAAAATAAAACTGGGGAAAGAAGAAAAGAAAAAAGAAAAAAAGAACAAGACACCACAACACACCAGCTTCCCAAACCAGCCTGGAAGTCCTGCACAGCCTCCTGCTTGCTTGAGAAATTTTGAGCAGTATAGGTACAGGCATACCAATAGCCCTGAAAAAATTCCAGTGCTATCTTGTCAGTGTCCCACATAATTTTAAGAATTAAAATCTCTTAATTATAGGGGGCTCTTTTGCAATGAGAGATTAAACAAACCTTATAATCAGCTCATTGATAGGATATCACCTAAGTGCAGCTACTTTGTTTACACAAACATCTGCAACCATCCTTTAAACACAGAAAGGACAACAGATTGGATAGTTTAAGTAACGATCTTAAATTTAAACAAACACAGACCCAGTCACGCAGTCAGTAATCCTGCTGGGATTACTTGCATAACCTCACTTATGGCAACAACCCCAAATATTTTCTATCCATGCTACAAATCAAAGAAGTTGTTTCCTATCAAAAATTGGGTAAAGAATGTCAGAGTAGGTTTTCTTGAAACAGTCAATTTAGCTTAAAATAAACACACATCTTGTAAATCAAGTGTTTTGTTTCTTGAATAGGAACATAAATAATATAACATAAAATGAGGCTACAGCTCACTTATTTTTCTTATCTGTGACAAAATTACACTAAAGAGTAGCAATAGCTTCACTTTTCCAACACAGCAGTGCGCATTATTCAATCATTTGCACGGAAAGGGAGAACAACATGACTCACAACAGGCAAGGAAAGTCCTCTAAATACCTCACTTAACACTGCTGTTGGAAAAGTTTCTTCAGCCCATTTCTAATCCTTCATCTGAGTCAGCTGTTGTTTTGTGAATTCTCTAATTCAATAGGAAATAACACCACCACTAGGGAGCTTAATACTGCAGCCTCTAAACAGTCCTCCCTGCAGTAACTAGAACAACATTGTTCTGTGTCTACATAGTGCCTTATGCAAAGAGGGGGGTGCCTGCCCAAACATCTACATTTATAACTCTCGCTTTTCATCTGTATTTTAGCTGTGAGTTTCTTCATCCTTCTCCCATTGGAATGTACTTGAACACCACCCTCAACTTATCACAGGATGAATAGGATCCCAGAAATATGAATTGCTTACATAGTGGTGGATACTTGATACTCACTCCAAAGAACAAGGTTACAGTGTTCCTTGCTACTTACTCTTTCTGCTGCTGCAGTACCAAAGATCTACAATAAAGGCATTATTGTGCCATGTTCTATATAAAGGAGTACAGAGATAGGCCCAAAGACTAAGATTTAAATTTAAAAAAAAAAAAAGGTAACAGGCAAGTATTGTCATGCCAAAGGGATGTAATTCTGTGTACACCAATTAGTCATAATAATTCAGTGGTCCTTACTGACCATCAATCAAAACAGTGAGAGGCAGACCGATTTAGAAAGAGGACTCTCTCCCTCTACATATACACACATAAATAAAAGAATGCTTATATATTTTAAGTACGTAACTTACAATATAAATAGAAAATAATTATACAAAATATATAGTACAAATGTAACTTAATGAATTTTTAAATATACAAATTATTATTACTATAAACTTATTTATATCATCTTTGCTATTTTGGACACACACACACAGAGTTAGAGTGTCATAAAATAAATAATTTGTAAATAATTCAACCTTAATTTTCATTGCAAATGTGACAGAATAAATGTGAAGTGCAAGTGTCTAAAAAGGACACATTCAGGGAGCAATAAGCGTGTATACAAAAAGACTGGTCCTCCAATAACATTCATGATGGTAATTTTCCTGCCACAACTCTCCTGTCAGTTCAAAACTAACAATAGTTTCCTGACAGTGCCAACATCTTGGTTTACAAACAGAAATTACATTGGTTTAAACGTAGGTGTCATGTTGCACTAACTTATTTAGAGAAGCCCCATCAGTCTGACCATCAATTTAAACCTGCAGGGAGAAAGTCCAACTGAAAGAAGATAGCTTTGAAGTTCCCTTTATGGCAAAAAAAATTAAAAAAAAAAATCAACTTTTTAAAATGTTCAATAAATGTATTTGAAATATATGCAAAGGGTTTTGAAATATTTAGCTTTACTATACACTAACTAATTTAAATGAAACAGTAAATACTACACAATACCTGTTTGTTGACAAAGCCTTATAGAAAGTGAGACTACTGAACTTGAACATACCACCTGGAAGCACAGTTTCTGAATGTGATCAATACATTTTTGGTAGCTGCAACCTCCTGCAAACCTTAAGAAAAGAAAGCGACTTCACTTCAGTCTATGGAGATTGAAGACTTATTTTGTTCCGTTAAAAAAGTGACAGAACAAAACTCAAAAATGTTTGTCTTCCTCTTCAATCTAAAAATAAAGTCTAAGTGCAAGGAAATCCACAACTTACCGGTCCTAAATATCCTACAGTGATCAAAAATAAAGGAAGGATTATGAAAAAAAATTAATCTAAAGAGTCTGTTTAAATACAGACGAATTTCAAAAAGCTTTCATTTGTGTTCTGATATATTTAAATAGCCGTACTATCAGCAAAAAAGTCACAAGGTCTGAGAAGTTGCATCATTATGTCAACTGAATAAATAAGAAGAAATCCAACATCATAAAATGTGAATATTAAGAAAACAAATAAGTTTCTACTAACATGCCTACATTTCCTCAGTGTGATGCATCAGTTCTGTGCAAGTGAAGTATTTCGGCTTATATTTTATTGCAACTAATGCACCCTCTATTTAGAGGAGCAGTTTAATTACAGCATTGGTGAGAAACTGGGTCATCTCACATCTGATTAGCCCTCTGGAGATGCCTCTCCAAACTTAGTACAGAGGAAGCCTAAGATTACGACATTCCTAAAAAACTATAGTTCCATACACACTTCAAGCAAGGGGAGAAAAAAGCATTACCACTGGAAAGGACAGTCTCACCCACCGACCCACTTACTCTCACCCCTGCGCTTCTCTCTGTAGTGCATTACAGCACTACAACCATTTATGCAGCTATGTAGTAAACAGCTCAGGGAGCCCACCCAATTCCAAACAACCTCATGAATGCTCCTGCAACAAGCAAGAACGCAGGAATTCAGACAGGGAAAGGACACCACCCACTCTATCGGCAAGGGCAACATTTTAAGGGGGTCATGAAATTTTAAAGACCCTCAGTTCAGCCTTGGCTCCTACAGGCCAGACCTTTCTCATGAAACTCAACTTCATTCAAAGCTTTTCCGCAAGTCCATACAAGCTTCTGTAACTCATTCACTCTCACCTCTGAATCTGCATTTCAAGTCAGAAAACTATCTCCAGCACGCTTGCTGATAGCCTCCCTGGAGTACTAGCTGCACCATACAGAGGGGACAGCTAGCCAATATAGCATTAACTAGCAATATCTGAAGAAAACAGAAGTGAAAAGTTAAGACAACACAGAAGAATAACAGCGAAGCAAGATCAAGAATGGTAAGCGCTTCTCCTGACCACTAGGTTCAGGAGCCAAACAACTTTGTATACATGTATTTTTCATGCTTCATTCTCCCACTACAAAAAAAAAGTGACTACACTACTGCTTCTGATCCAAGCACTCATGTGTCACTACAGTTATGTACAGTGGTAAATTCCCCTGACAGTTTCAAGAAAAAATAGAGCAAATGTAAGATCAATGCTAATGTTATCAATGAAGTAATTTTTATGGGGTCATTAATATAGAGTAGCATACTGTTTTAAGTATCTTGTGGGTTTCATTCTTTTGCAGATAGTTGAATTGCAGGGGGGGGTATTATTATTTAACTCTTAAAATATTTTAAACATATCCCAAGCCTTCAAACTAACCTTTCTCAAATATGCATTATGGCTCTTTATCCCCTATGTCCTACAATTCTTTACCATTCAGATCTTCAGTTTTTCATAAAGAATTACTATTTCAAATTTCATTAAAGATGACCTAGGAGACAATAGCTTCTTCTATATTTCTCAAGTCACAGTAATTCTAAAGATTAGAAGATAATAGTGCTGTGTAATCAGAAGAACAATTGTTAACGAAAACACCTCACACACTGTATCTTCAAGCTTGTGTTCTATGAATGGGTTTTCAGGGTTCATGGTTCAAAAATAAAATAAAAACTTAGCATGTAACATAACAGTCTGACATCCTTTAGCTATTCATTATTATACTTCATTATAAAGATATTTTAGCTTACTTCAAAGCTTTCCTTCCCCAGTACGCAGTTTTATGTATGAGTCAGAACTTAGTCTTTTTCCCTTCTTTCAATTTCAGCTCACTGAAACAAACTGCTGACTACAAAGCCTCTTAAACTACATCAGCCGGCTTTATACTTATTTGCAACACTTTACCCCACAGCCACCTTACACTTTGTGTAAACCACAAAAAATTGTCCATTTCCCAGCATTTATATGAACAGTTTGATTTGGTCCTCAGTTAACTACAAATTCATTCTGGCATACAACAATAGGAGATTGGAGGTGAAGGGTGAAAATTCAGCCAGCCTTAACCAAACAGACTTTTCTTAGCCTAGGAAACTTTATAAAAGCCCAGAACATACTTTTCTCAGTTGCAAGCATAGGAATAATAATGTATACTTGCTAAAGCATTCTATCTTCATCTATTAAGGCTGACCTTAACATTTGTTTTAATTCCCAAGTTCATTGCTCAGGAACAGAGAAACTGACAGCCAAAACTATTTCTTTACACACACTACAAGAACTCAAAAAGAAAGAAAAAAATTGTATTTTTTTTTTTTTTTTAGAATCACAAAACCCTAAGGCACCTCTGTGAACACAAACTAGAAAGCCAGCTGTAATGAGGTCAAGATAAAGATAAATAAACAACCATCAAACAGAAGCAGCCTTTAATCATACCATTGTGGTCTTGATTTGAACTGGTGAAGCAAAAGCTTCCCACCTCATTACCAGGCCGCACTGACCATTTTCAACATATAAGATTACATTGCATAGCATCTCTCCAAACACACAAAATGCGCTCCTACCCTCAGGCAATCACGGAGAAAACCTGAAGAGATAATACTGAAGCACGAAGAATAGCAGGTTAACTTCCCAACTGCATGCAGTGTTAAGTTTTTTACTGCGTGTGAAACAAAACTAAAAGCAGAAAGACAAAGCCAGGAAAGAATTATTCTGTACAATTTATTATGACAGCGGAATAATAATAAAAGTTGGCACTACATCCTATACATTTAAGGGGAAAAAAAAAAATAAAGATGTCAGCAGCTTGCTGCAACAGTATGTACTAACATTTAGTTTAATTGTTTGCAAACTGAGTTCATTGCAGCAGCTCAAATAAGTTCACTGCACTGACCCTTCTTCAAAGGAGAAAGCACAGTAAAACTCCCAAACATAAAGAGCACAGTTTATAATCGTAAGAATTTATCATGACACTACACATTTTCTGGCAGCTAAATGTCCACAACTGGAGCAAACGTAGAAGATCAAACCAACTCTTTCTGTGCTGTGACGTGCTAGGCAGGTTACATACAGCCAGGATTTCTCTGACAAGTTATCTTTAAATACATAATAAATCAATATCAATCTAACTTAGCTACACTGCATACTGTTACCCACCCTTTAAGCATGTGACCTCACTGTCCTGTGGGGCACACAATGTTAAAGTATAATTGGAAATACAGATTTGTCTTATCCTTATTTATGAAAGCAGAAATTTATAAAGGCATTCCAACAGAAATAAAAGCCTGAGAGGCGGCCTCAGTTTTAATACCTTTTCAGATTCTCTGTATTGCCCAACAACTAAAAACTACCACCATGAATGGTGGACTTTGCAATTCTGTCAATACTCTTCCCCAATATTGGAGAAGATCCAGCACAACAGGATCCAAAGCACTTACCTACACACCTGATAACTATTAAAATTTACACAACAGTAGTTTCCCTATTCACTTTCCAAAAAATTTTAACTGATAATTTGCTTAAAAATAAGCTTGTGTGTGCTTCTAAGTACCAAGATATTACAGATTTACTTCTACAAGCTATTGCAATAAAATAATACGCTCTACGTAACAAACTGCTAAAACGACAAATATGATATAAGGCAAAAATTACTTTTTAAGCTAATGAATAAGGTTGGCAAAAAAACCAATAGATATGAACTGCCTGTGAATAAGTTTAGGACAGATATTAGAAAAGGGATTTAATCATTTTAGGACTGAGATTCTAGAATAGCCCTTCACAAACAGCAACGGAAATATATATTGCGTCAAGTGTATCACAAGAAAATAACAAGTAGGATTCTATAATGTAGCCTGCACATAACAGCATTCTGAATTCTTTAAGAGGCTAATAACTTATTGGTTAAGTCCGACATTCCCACATTTTAGATGATCATTTCAGACAGATTTTCAGTTTGAATTATACTAGGTGATGCACAAGTTCAGAATACTAGAGACTCCCATCACTTTTAACACATCTAGCTATTCTAGGTGCCCACAGATTTTGTGAATAAGCTTACATGTACAGAAGTATGCAAATAAATGCATCTTCGTAAGATGATAAATACCTAACAGACTGAGGCATTTAGTAGAGAGGAGCCTAGAACTATGTAGACCACGCTTATAGTTCAAGTTTCTCTGAAGTAAACCGTAAACTAAGAAATCCAACACCAGCTGAACATAAACATCTAATCTTCTCTAAACCGTATTTTCAAAAAAAGCGGCATTTTCTGTTGTGCCCTTGAAGCCCATTACTTAGCATGGACTTAAGCATCTAATCTATCACAAGAATGTGGTGTCCTGCAAAGAAGAGACTCTATTTTGAATAACGTTATTATTATCCACCACAAAAAGTACTGCCAAAGTGTTACCTTTCATTTGAATAAGGGTCTTCATTCTTCCTAATATAAAGCTAAACTCTCCAGTCTGGAATCATGTCAAAATCTCACCAAAACCAATGGTGTTTTGCTCAAGTCATGACAGTATTTGTTGTACTCAAACCAACAACACCACAGCAGCACCTTGGTGAGTCACGCTTAACACAGCAACTATGATTCACAAGGTAAAAAGGCTTACAGTTGTTACGTTTAAGACTATACATTAAGCAATGACAGCACATGAGATGCTCTATAAAACAAATGAATATTAATATAGCAGCGTTTGACAAATGAGGATATTCAGGTACTTGAATAACTGCCTATAAAGTTGTCATCTATGCAATACAGCAAATACTTTAAATGTCACAAAGTAAACAAGTGTGAACAGCAATATGAAAGAGAAAACAGATATAATTCTATATAAATACTAAAATAGTTCTAGCTACAGTAAGCATGAACCCTACAGTTCAGCAATTCTTTCGGTCCTTTTTTTGGTGTAGTTTTTCCTTTGCTGTATTTAGCAAGCATTTCCTTCATCATTCTTTTTAATTCCAGATGTCAAGAAAAGTCATTTTTCATTTAGTTTGACAAGAAATTTAACCAACAATTTTCTTTACTCACTTCCTCCCAGAAAATCAAATGGTCTTATTTTACTAACATAGGATATAATTATCCTATGAACTAGATGCTCGTTCTTCAACAGATTCAGTATAGTTGTGTTGAAACTAAGCTACATTATAAATACAGTTCCTGTGCATATGAAGTTATATCCTTATTTCTACACGATGTAAGGCTAGGTAATGTTGCTGCCAAGAATTATATTAAGAAGTCTCACATCCGCAGAACTTATGAAAGACCTTTAAATACTCAAAACAGTTCGCTAAAAAGAGATTATCTTACCCATCAGATATGGCCTAAAACAAAACTTCTGGTGTCTTTCATCTGTTTTTTCCACCAAAACAGATCTTAAGTCACAGTTTTCTATGGCTTAGATCTTTCCAACGCATGCCAAAATTCCTTTGGGATCAGACCTCTATAATGGAATTTGAGTAACATATTTATTTTTTCCCATAAAATGAAGTCCATTCATTTTATGTTGGACTTTTACCAGCTATTTTAGTTTACTGGACAGTCACATATTTTGGAGTTCTTAGCAAACCCAAGATATTTTCCCCTCAGAGTCACATGTTTTATTTATACTGAAAAAAACCCAAACATCAGCTTGTTACAGAACTCACCTTCCTGAAAAGGATACCAGACTACCAACACAGAAGTCTTACAGAGCACGCATTGATCAAAAATTTGCAGATTAAGAACAGCATCTGCCAGATCTCAGTTTTATTTGGTCATTTTTAAAGGACTGAAGAGACAAAACTCAGTACGAACATTTTTGAGGAAGAACCACCTTCCAAAACGCACTACAGAAGTACATTTCTTCTAAACTGCAAACTAAGGGTTTCTTTTTCCTTAAATAAAGAAATCTACTTACTCATGACTGGAAACTTCTTTGCATATAATCCAAGACAGGTCTTGAAGCAAGGTATCTTGTTGGAGAAGGTTTCTCAGAGGTATACATGTCCTGATGACGGTAGGAAAATAAAGAGACAAATCATTTTTTCAACTTCAAATAACTAGAATAAATGTTTATATATAAACTGTCTTTCCTACTATCTTTTCATCCTCCGTGTTAAAAAAAGGAACACAAAGATGTATTTGTTATGACTGAGGAACTTTACTGCTTATGGATATATTTTGAAGTTTATCAACTCAAAACATGTACTTTCTTCTAACATTCATATTATAAACCTGTGTGCATGTACTAGTTCATGAAATATAACTGCTCCCAAATACAACAAACATTCTTAAGAAGTTAAAAGTACAAGACTACAATATGGATATAGTAACTGAAAATACCATCAAAGTAGTATTTTCCTTCAGCAACCTCAGCTAGCAAGAAGATGCAATATAAAGATACTCTTTAAAACACAAAAACTACAAATAAGTTTACTACACAAGCATGGGTTGGCATTAGCGTCCAACACTTCCTCCTCAGAAACAAAACCTGAAAAAGCTACCATTTCTAGCAACTGTAAACCGTCAGCTCAGTCAACTCATAATCAAAATGAAAAAAGATATCCAAGTCGGGAAGATACGGATTCAGTAGCAATACGCCTGGCGCTCCCCGAAGTGAAATACAGAGGACTTAATCTCCAACAAAGACAGCACAGCAAGTACATTTTGGAAAACTTATTATATAATCTCTATCCTGCTGCTAAAAGCAAGTCTATACACGTCTGATAGAACCGTTAAATAAAAGTAACTTCACCTCACAGCTGAGATGAAAAGAAAAAAACCAAACATATCTATTAAGCTATAAGAGTTTTCCTCTAATACCTGCACAAATAGAGAGTTTCTGTAAATTAAGGAATATTATGTGATTTATCTCCTCTTTTCAGAGCCAATTAGAACTTGCTGAACTTGACCACCTGTGCTAATCCAGCCAGATAATATCTTGTGCTGACTCAGATTTCAAGTCTCAACTCTCCTGATCTCTTAATGTTTAAAAAAAATAAAATACAAAAAGACAAAAGAAGAGATCGAACTTTTTCTGAAGTATGACTTCATATAACATTTACAGATTTACAGCACGTGCCAAAGAAGTACAGGAACTATCACAGGACTGGATTCACATCACAAGAAAGCTCCTGTATCAACTGCTACAACCAGTTTTGTAAGAAACCCGCCCCTCAAAAAAAACCAAAAAAACCACACCAACAACCAAAAAAAACCAAAACACACACACCAAAACCACCCACACACCACCAAAAAATCCAACTGCCAAAAGGAAGCCTTCAGTAATGCTGCAGACTGGAAATTACAACCAACTTTTTTTGCATTGAAAAAGTAACACAGGGAAGAGGCTTAATAGGGGAAGAAAATGGTATCATGCTGAAAAATATGTATGCAGACTTTATAAAAAAAACCACAGATGAACACAAAGATGTTCACATTAGATGGTGCAATCACTGAAGAACAGTTTGAATTGCAGGTCCTGTCAATCCTCTATGAATGGCTGTTAAATTAAATATTTAAGCACACACAGTCTAATCAAAAATAAAGTGTCTGGTTAAAACAAATCATTAGAACTGCAGTCTTGTCAGCTTCCTTTTGATTACTGATGTCAAAATTAGCAAATCTAACTTCCATGACATTTAATTATTTACTGGACTAATTACAGCTATTATGTTAAGAACATCAAATGAGTCATACAGATGGCCCTCAACCCAGGTCCAAAGCACTTTTGACCAGAGCTCCATACCACCTTTGGCCCCAAATTGTTCTTCAATCTTATGCAGAGTCAACTGGAAGACTGGAGTCTCCCATTCAATTTGATTTTCCAAAGGTATAGTCTCACCTTAGTTTTGTAAATATGAACTAACAGTACTTTGCCTCAGAGACATCGCGTTACATGACATTTTATTGTGGGTATGTACAGGAAAAGGCTGTTCATTAGGAAAAAACAAAACATCAGTTCTGAAAACCACTTAAGGCTAATAATAGCATAATTATGCACCATATCGTTTATAAAAATCTAGTCACGTAACACTAAGGAAACGAGTAGGGGAGAATATAGCAACTATATACTACCTAAAAACATGTGTCATAAGCATGAAGAGTGAATGTTTCAGTACACCACAGCAACTTGAACTCCAACTTCCAGCTATAAAATTTTACTCCTATCTTGCCTTCTGTGTCTAAATATTTTGCTTTGCTATTGCTAATTTCTGTTTACTAGCCAATATAGACTTCTGATTAAATTCAGTTTTTGTTCTTTGAAATAACACTCCATATGTGCTTTATAAAATTTTCCTTGTTCACAACTTTATCATTTTGCTGAAGGCCATTTACTTGGACTATTTGAAAGTGCTTAAGACCCTAAAAAGGACAGTTTCATTTTTTATCTGTAATTTCGAGTATAGCAATAGCAAGCAGTATCGGAAAGTCAGGAAAAGTCAACACTGCCAAATATCAGAAAGTCTGTCTGTAGTTTCTATCGCATTACAATATTGACGCTTTTCCTAAGGATGTGTGTTAGAAACTAAATGGTTATCACCTAGCTCTCTCAGCCAACAACCTGATTTATTTCAATGCTTGTAGGGTTCTCTCCTGCACGGGAATGCTACCAACTATTACACAACAGAGAAAGAAAAACTATTACTTGTTGAGTGTCTTGCTGAAAGATACAATCTTGGAAAAACTGTCTTATTCAAAATAGTACCTGACATCCTTCACGCTTTCCCTTGCAATTAACAAGGCTATAAAAAAAAAACCCCACACATACCTTTGATCCTTCTCTTTTCCTGAAGAGCTAACCCTTGTATTCCATCCGGTATTTCCTCTACTAACACATATCTACTAGCCCTTGCTGGTATTCACCTTAAGTAGTTGTGAAACTATCAGCATTTTAACTTAGATTTGAAAGGAATACCTGAAGTGAGAGAAGCTCTTTACAACTTCAAATTCAAGCACACTAATAATACATTCAATTATCTGTTTCCACACCTAGTGCCAGGTCTCTCTTTTACCCAATACTCCATTTCAGGATAATTAATATGAGCCAGATTGCAAGTAAATTACAGCATATTATAATTCTACGCACTATGACTCTATCCAGAGAAAAGATTTTTCTTTAAGTTGGAAATTAAAGATTCAGGTCTAGTCTGTGTGTATGTTATTGTAGTATGTTTAACTTAGATGCTAAGCAGTTAACGTTAAGAATTTATATCCCCAGTTCCCAAGAACCAGAAGTCACAGGAGCAGCACGCAACTGCACTGTTTAAACACAAACACAAAGACAAAATAGTCTAAAGAGAGCCTGCCTGGCACAAAGCAGTATTTTACTGTCACTGGCTTTCTTCTTTAAACAAAAACGTTATGGCCCCTCAAAGAAAACAGATACAGAGATTTCAGAAGCACATGTTTTAAAGTTTTATAGATAGCTGGCTGGCAAAACATTAAGTCTGAAATTACTGGTTTCCATGCTGTATAATCAGAGGGCAAAAGAACAGCTGGTTAAAAGGCAGTTCTACTAAATACTTATTTTACACTGCATCCAAGTTGAATTAACTTCAAAGTTATAATCAGTAACAACAGAAGTTAAAAAGAAGCAAAACTAAGTCACTTAAGAGCACAGCTATTAAAAAGAACATAATAAAACTTCCTAATATAGCACCAAGTTTCTGAGCGTCCCAGCTCAGTAGAATGCCCAAGACAGCACAAATGTAAAATTCACAACAAAATAAGACTACTACTGTTTAAGAACCTACACGAAATCATTGACTGGCCACAAATGAGGAAGCACATAGAAATACAAATGAAACAAGCACAATGACACACCCTCCTCTTTGTTCATAGCAGGAATATTTACACTACAAAGCACTGAAGCAAATTGCTTTTAGTTTCAGGCATTGCTGATTGGCCGCTGTATTTAATATACACACGCCTAGCAGAGTTTGAGTTTCGACTGTCACACAGCAGCTCTAGATTGCAGGGTACGCATCAAGCTAAATAACAATAGAGAACAATTATTTAATAGAATTATTCTAATTGAACTGATCGTCCATAAAATACATTTGTAGTGAACAAGGCAGATGCGCGTGCGCTTTCATTCCACTGTAATTCAGTGAAAGTTAAAAACTAGCTACACTCATAGCCAGCTTTCCGTGCAGCTGCCTGCTCCACACAGAAAACGGCACAAAGAAAGTTATTCTCGACTGTATGTGGGCAAATGACTGGTACAGGAGTTTGGCGACAGTGTTTTAAGTCACCACTTGACTCTCTTTCAGCTGGCAGTTCAATGGCTTCGGTGGTTTCCTACCGGCAACCATCCACACCACAGAAAGAACCTGAAACATCTGATAATTGGCTCTTTTGTTGATAGTCCCAGCAGAGACCAGGGACGAAGAGAGGGTTATGGAGACTGAAGTCTGTTGGCAGCACAGCCTGCAGGAAGCGTGCAGGACTGTGGACCCTTCTGTACAGACCACGACTCTCAGCCTGGCGCTTTCCACCACATACCTGAAGCATTACAAAAAGCAGAGGAGGGAGCAGGTACAGAAAGCAGTAGTGCCAGAAAGTCACCTTAAAACAAGGGTTCAGCCATTCAAAACCTCCCTACTCCCGACAGGGATTGATACTACACCCTCCCACCTTGACAGAAAAGGGGGGCCCTCAGGAAGGCCCCAAGGGGCGTCCGACCCACAGCTGTGACCCCCCGAAACGCACACCCCTTCTACAGACTCCCCTGCCTCAGCCTCATCCCCACTCTGACTGCAGAGGCCCAGGCCACCAACAGCCCCACACTCCCCTGAGGGGAGCGCACCCCTCACCCCCCTGCTTGGGGGTGCCTTCCCCCGGGGCGGCCCCTCCATCGCCGCCACACCTCACTCAAGCCTTACAATGGCACCCAGGGGCGTCTCCGACCGGGCTTCCCTCGGGCTCCCCCAGCACACTCGGCTCAGCTGCCTCCCGCACCGCGCCGACCCCCCAGAGCTCCCCACACGGTGCCCCCTCTGCCTCCCCCCCCCCCCCAGCAGAAACAGGAGGGACCCTCCAAACACACACACACACCCCTCCGCTGGGAATGGAACAGTCTGAAGCACCCCAGTACCCTCCGGGAGCCGGCTCCCGCCTCTTCCACCGCCCCAGCCCCGCGGGTGGTGCGCGCATCCCGGGCTCCCCCCGGGGGAGGATGGTATTGCCCGCCTCCCCTCAGCTCTCTAGGAACTGGGTCCCACCCCGCCCGCTTCAATGGAGAGGTCCGGCGCCGCATCTACCCCCCGCCAACACGCCCCCGCCGCGCCCCGGGAATGGAAGGGTCCAGCCGGCCACCCCGCCGCGCTCGGGGGGCCGCACAATGGCCGGACGTCCCCGCTCGCCCCTACCTTTGCTCGGCTTCCTCCTCCTTCCGGGGCCTCCGTCCGCCTCCTCCCCAGCGGCACTTCCCTGCTTGCTGCCCCGGGACCGGCGGCCTCCGACCAGGAAGTGCCCCGGTGTGACACCGGCGGCCGCCGCTATGGAAACCCTCCCCGCCCCCGCCCCTCCCTCGCCGGCGCCGTCCCACAGGGCTGACCCGCCGCCGCCGCCATCTTGGACTCACAACGAGGCGCGGAGGTGTCCGACCCCGCCACGCTCTCTGCTCCCGCCGCCGCCATTTTGGGCTCGTAACGAGGCCTCGGCAGCGCCGGGCGGGCCGGTGCCCGGGCGGTGCGGGGAGCCGTCCCTCGCCGAGGCCGGAGCTGCTCTGGCAGCCGTAGGGATGGGCGCCCAGCGAGATTCACATGTTTGGCCCCAGGGCCAAGCCCTGCGCCTACCAACACCCAGCTCAGGCATCTGCCCGGCCGGTCGCCCAGGAGCCGCAGGCTGAGCCCACGCGTCAGCGCTGAGGCACCTGGCAGGAGCAGGCATCCTGTGGAAAAAAAAAAGGGGGAAGCACAAAGCAGGCCTTGTGCCCCTCAGATTTATCTTGGCCACTAGGCCGTGCTGCGTGAACTAGCAAGACCCTCATTTTGAAAACCCCGTTCTGCTTTTTCGGTTTTCTCTGGCAAACCACCAGCATTGGATATTGGAGGGCTGAAGTACAGCTTTACGGGTGAACTCCTCAGGCTTGTGTGTGAAAATGTATACGATGGGATGGGCCGGGTTGCTCTTCAAGCTCTGGCATCGTGCACACACCACAAGAGGGATGACTTTGATCCCAGCCCTACCTTTTCCTTAAGCAGAGTGCTCCCACTCCCTGTGTGTAAATCACTTATGCATATAACATCCTTGTGCTTTGCATGGGGCAGTGAACCAAGTTGCAAACAGAAGTGGAAGGGAGGAAGCATAAAAATGCGACAAACAGCTGCTTGAGACGATTAGACATCTCAAATGCCACAGCGGTGTCATGACCAGAAGGGGCGACTTTGGTTTAAAAAGAAAACCATTGTGGTTAAGAGGGAATTTGGAGTAGCAATAAAGTCTGATGTTACATTAGAAGAAAGATTAAAATAAACAGCAGTTAAAATGTACTACCGAAAGACATCCAGTAATGATACAAAGAGAGCAATGTTCAGTAAATGTTTTGAGTGTTTTAAACAATCCTGTGTTTGTGTAATAATTATATTTAAATACTTCCTATTCAAATAGTAACCAAGGAATTTAGTGTAATCTACTAAAGATAAACTTTTCAAAATAAGCAGTTCCAGACAACTTGCACTATGAGTTGTGGGGCTGTTGACTTCCAATATTAATTTTTACTAAATCTTGTAATACAAGGACATTTCGTGACAATTTGTAGAAAGCACTGCTCCATTATGCCAGCATAGATTAGAAGAGTTGCATAATTATTGACTGGTTAGCCAAAGATCAGTAAATCCTCTCCACAGATATTTCCATTTTTAATAGGCTCTCTGTTCTCAGAGTTCTCTCTCATTTTAGATGAAAAATAACCTGAATAGTGTTACTTGTGGAAAAAGTGGAACTCTCGTCCCTGACATAGGAAATAATACCCCTGCCAGCATATCTCACTGCCTCTGAAAATCTAGGAAATCTACATAGCCGTGTATGAGCATGGTTGCATATAACATTCATTTCATGTAGGAGAAAATAGCTAAAGGCAGTAAGACGTAGCAGCTTGGATCGCTTTTGTCTTAATGTTTCCTTCCTTGTGCAGAGGAAGTGTAACAGAAAACAGAAATCATTTATTGCTTTGCAATACATTTCAGAAAGTAATTGTGATTAACTAGCCTGTCAGTATCCTATAAATCCCAAGAGGGATACTGTGGTCGGATCCGACTCCTTCCAATTTCAAGTCCTAATTGTCTTTTTAAAAATTTTAGAAGGTGTTGGAATATAAAAACATACTTAGCTTTCTTCCAGCTAGGGATTTGTTTCCTCCCAAAATGGCTAATTAGTTAAGATAAATGTCTTCCACAGGGAGCTCGCTACTTCATCTGAACCATCTCGTCTCTATTTCATACATTCTCAAACTATATATCATCATTTTTGTTTCCCCATATGCTCATTGTTTCCTGTTGCACTACTATAACTAGGATGTGGAACTAGTTCTAAAATCACAGCTTTCCAAGTGGCTGACAGTGATGTCATACTTGTTTTATCGCTACTCCCACATACAAATCCTGCAATATCGTTTCTACCAACACTTCATTTTTTATTACAGTTCTTAGTCTGAGAAAGTATATGCAATCATTGACATTTATAATGCTTAAAGATCTACGTGGCATCGCCAGAACATAGAAGAGACATTGCCTGTGTCTCTGCTGTCTTTGCAGGAGCGTGCCCTGGGAAGCAGGCAAATCTCAGCATGGTTCTCCCCAGTCTTTGAGCACTGTTACATCTACACTGCCCTCAAAACTAGTCCTTTATGTAGCCTGCCAACCGACCCCATACTGCTTGGCTTCACGCGATTCCCAACGCGCTGATTTACCTTCCCTGTCATGTAGGTAGGATGAGCAGCGTGGGTTACATGGTAGAAAACTTGCCTGTGTCAAGTCCATCCGCTCCCTAAACGGGAAAGCTGCAGTTTGCTCGCCGAGTGTGAACTCGGACTGGAGAGATGTAGGGCACATTTGGATTTCTGTTGGGCGTCACATTTATGATACGTTCTAGACCTTTTCATTAAATTACGTTCTGAACTGGTAATATCTGTTAATGTTACAAAACGTTCTGTGGTTACCTCAAAAGATGACCTGATCTGTGTTTAAGTTCAGAAGTTGCAGCCACCTACAGCTGTGACTGGAGCCACAGAAGTGAAGATACTGAACGCCTTGCAAACTAACACTTCATCTCATCAAGCCTGCGCTTAGGATATACCGCATCAAGATGCTGAGCACTCAGCGTGGCCACTGACATTATTTGGCAGCAATATTACAAAGCCAGAGTCCAAAGAACAGAGTGTTAACATTCCCTTCTAAAGTATCCTATTCCCTGTAACATTGCGATCCTTCCTGCTGGACTTCAAAGGAATACAAGAATTCATATTGCAAAAATTATGAGATTTTCATCAGCAATTATTTCTCAATGTGCTTTGCCCTTTGGGTTTTTTTTAGCTATGAAGCTTATGAAACCCATTCTCTTCAATAAAACAGAATTTTAAAAAATTCAGCAGAACACAAAGCATATGTGCAGAATTATATGAGCTAACTGCAACATCTCATGGAAGTGAAATTGTCTGTCTTCAAGTTCTGTTTACATCCTGGCCTTACTGTATCGATGGGCTTCCTAGCTGAATCAACCCTGTGAGATTTGAGTCTTGCAGTGGGACAAGGGAATGAATTTGATGACCCCTCAAGATTCCTTCTTGAGCTTCTTCCTTCCTGGGCTTCCCAAGTCTTCAGAGTACACTCAGCTCTGCAGCGCTGTGTGCGTACTGGCGCCTATGTCTTCTGCCATCGACTCCCTCAACCAGTCATTGACAGAGCTGTAATCCCTGACAGGGCGAGGTTTCAGAATAACAACGGCTTTGAAAATCAAAACCCAGGCTTTGAATTGGCAATAGTAGACTGGAAGTCCATGAAAGTTTTGGAGCACTTGGCTGTGGTGGCCTATCCCTAAGGCAGCCCGTTGGGCTAAACATATACATTGACATAAGGACACAGCTGCAGCCCTGAAGAGCTTGACTTTGACTTTACAAAACTATGTATTCTGTGAACTGAAAAGACAGCAGTTAGTAGAAGTTTGTTGGTCCTAAAATAATTTTTAAAACTGGTTTTGGACTGTTCCTTTTCAAATTGTGTTTGTGCTATAGGTTTGGCTTAGCTTCTGTGGTGTGTAGGATTTCAACATATTTTCTGTGGCATATGGCATTTCCACTTCTGCTTGCAGATCACTTTTAAGGCACATGAGCTAATGTTTTTTTTTCTGTGTCGCTCAAAATACAAACTCTTTATGCACAGGCATGTACCCCGAGAGTGAGTGGCTCAGAAGATCCTGCAAGTATCAGAACAAATACAAGCCTGTCTGTTAGTCTTAAATTCAAACAATTGCCTGTTCAACCTCTGAGGCTTGTCACTTTTAAAACCTACTCTAATCATTACAAAGAATATCACTCAAAATACCTGATTTGATATGAAGTGTCTATAGGACTATGAACAATAGGTGGCAGATGGCTGTTCTTTCCGGTATCATGAAGTTCATCAATATTTTATAAGATTGAATGTACTCAGCTGCTATACCACCTGCTGGTTTTGCTTTTGTTTATTTTCCCCAAAATGAAAGTTGTGGGTGACTGTGTTTCAGGTGTTACAGTCCCGTCACTTGCCTGATCACGTCATAGACATTTCCAGGAGCTTAGCATCAGCCAGTTCTGCAGAACCGATGATTTAGGCAGAGGTTTGCCGGTACACGCGTGGCGGCGTCAGCCCACCATCTTATATTGAAACACTGCATTATATTGAGGAAGGGATGTGTTAAAAGCAGGGATGGGAGTGGAACTCTAAGCAGGAAGGTTTGCCCTTTGCTTCATTATTGACTGCTGACGTAATTTTTCTGGCCGCCTAAAAGGCTGTTTTCTCTTCCTTTTGGTTCTGATTATTCACTTGCCCTCACTCAGTCCCATTGTCTAGAGGCTCCGTTGGTTTGCTGAGGTTCAGGTTTCACTGATTCAGGCCTCTCTTCCTGCTTGTGGTGGCTCCTGCCATGGGAATCGGATTTGAATGTATGCAGCGCTTGCTGTCGCTGCCTGATGAAAGGGGCTATTTCTGTCCCCTCTGTCTGTCAAGACAGATTTTCTTCATCTCCTTCCTTTTTTCCCAAATTTTCTGTCTCCTCTAGCATTTTCTTGCCTTTTTCCATTCGCCTCCTTCTGTCTTATTCCTTCCGTTACTTCAATATTCTCTCATTTCTTTCTCTCTCTCTCCTTTTAAATGTTGATTTAGCTTTCAGTATTTCTATCTATGAAAAGTACACATAGAACAAAGTTTAATACACCCATACAGTACAATACGACTTTTTAAAATGTCTCCTTAATACCAAGTAGTTTTTCCGTGAATTGAAAAACATCACAATACCAGAAATGTGTCACTTACCTGTATATCCCATGTCATATAACTTCCCGGAGATCCCTTTCTACATTGGCTAGATAGATAATGCAAGATGGCTATGCGTAGAAAACGCAAAAGTTAGAAAGCCTGACTGAAGAAGGCACGTGTGGCTGTATCAAAACTGAAGCTTATGATGGGTTTAAAACATGAAATTGAGGTGTTTTCCTGAATCTGAATTTTAGATTCTTGTTAACCAAATTTCATCCTGCTCCCACAGCAGAAGGAGAAGGGAGTTGATGAAAGAGAGGGAAAAGCTATAACCGAATCATACAGCTTTCAAATCAAGGAAAAGTAGAACATAGAACAGAGAAAGAAAAGGAACAGATAAGAAGACAGAAGATTAAGTCTTATTGGCAATGATGCACAACAAAACAAAACATTAGCTTCATCTTTTGTGTGCCTTAGTGTGGTTTTCCAGGGCAGTGGTTGGAAGATACGTTTTTGTAAACTCTGAAGATATGATGTAGAGTTACAGTAAGACAAGGAACCTGGAATCTCATGACAGTATTTTATAGTTGTCAGAGCACAGTCACTATTAGAGTGAAGTTTATTATCACTCACCTGGAACCAGCAGAATGTCAGGAGTAACTCAAAGTTAACAGAAATAGAATCATTTCTTAGACACCAACAAATTTAAAAACCTCAAAGGGATACATTTTCATGAAGTTACAAGCAAATGAAAACGGGAGCCTATAATAAAATGTGTAGATGCTCTGTGCTGTAATAGTGTATCCTGCAAAAGGTGTAGTTACTTGTCTAATGTAGTGCAAAAGTTAAATCTTTATGACCTTTTCCATTTGCTGCTGAAACAAGCAGAGAGAGAAGTGTAAATGACTGATGGAGAAGAAATATGTTCAGTTCATTCAGGTAAAGCTCCTTTGGAAGATCAAAATCATTTTTTTCCAACAGCGTGGTATTTAGAGTCTTTTCCCGGCTCCACTTGATGTAGAATTTATATAGCGCAACACGAAATGGGGGATGCAAGTTGGCCTTTTAAGCACGTTCTTCCCCCTCTGCCTTGAGCCATCTGTGTTCGGTCAGCCTCCTGTTCAGGGTAAAGCAGTGTGAAGGTTTCCTGTGAAGCCTTAACTGTAGAAATATCATGCCAAGGAAATGGAAGTCCTGTCCGTTTATCTTTTCCCTAACCAAGCCCATATGGCAACCGTAGAGTGAAAGAAGCCAACTAGAGGGTGCCCAAGCTCTCTCAAGCTGTTTGACACCAGTAAGCAACTGAGTTCGTTTCCCACAGTAGGGCCGTCGCACAACTGGCTCTAAGACTGCCCAAATACGGGGACCGTGGGGCAATTCACGTTCCTGGCTGATGAAGAAGATGGGCTCACAGATACTGCTGAGGCTGGTGTTTACACCAGGTCTTACTAGGAAGCAGTTACCCAATTTCATCCTGTTAAGGAAGCCAGGGGACCCTGTAGACAGCCACCATCGTTAATAAAGGCACCCCTCACCTTTTGCAAACAAAGCCAGCTTTAGGCTGTAAAGCAGTATGAAGCTTCCCAAACATTTGGGAAATACCTCTGGAGTGTAAACATGCTTTATCCTGTCACAAAATTTTTATGCAAAGAAGAGCTTTCTGAAAGGTGAGGCACCAACCACCAAACAACAGGCTTTTTTCCTCAAAGTTTCCTTATAATCCAATAATTTACTATCACATCTGGAGTTTTTTCTCCTTCCCTAATAAGCAGGATTCAATCTGACCACACTTCAGATCGATCAACATCATGAAAGGTGGATTTTCTTAAATACTGGGTTGAGGGGAAAGTGAATTTGTGCAAGGACACACATACCTTGAGATATATGAGCCAATCGGCTTAAAATGTTGTTTTGCCCTGACCTGACAAGGCTTGCTGTCTCTGGCAACGCATAATCTCTTTTAATATACTACCAGGAAGGTGATGGCTGTTTGAAAATGCTTCTAAACTGCAGTTTATCTATCTCGAAGGCTGACACCTTAATAGAAACCATACCATCTTTTTGGGAACCCTGTTACGAGCAGCTATTAATAAGGGTTTCTGTTGATTCAGGAGAGAAATGGATGAGGAAAGATTCTGAATCAACTTGTTATAGGTTTTGCGCAGAAGTTTAAAAAATTGTGTGTCAAGGATTTTAAAGCGGACGCTGCCGATGGAGATACCTATTGCACTTGATAAAGTCATGAGGCTTTGTCCTGCACATCAGTATGTTTTCCTAAGAGTGTGCTTCTCTTATTCATCACCGTCAGCATGATTTAAAGTTGTGCATTTAAGACTCAAGTAAGCTTCTTTGCAAACACTCTTGAGAATAGGATCAAAATGGGAAGAGATTACATGTAATCTAATTATGTTAGGTTCCATTTGAAATCCTTCAGTGTAAAAATTAAAAGAATACGACACAGCTTTACAGTATGCTATAGTTCACACAGAAATGATAGGAGCATGTGTAAATGAGGCAACACGTGAGAAAATATCATGTGTTGGGTATACAGCAACTTTTGCTTTAAAGAATCTAAATCTGAGGACTAGAATGGTTTGGTAAACTAAAAATAAATTATAAGAACTTTACCCCCTATGTCATTAATGTGAAGCTAGCCTTTGCCTCTTATTATCCGGCCGCGGCTTATATGAAAAAGCTGGCGATCGAAAGATCTGTATCAAAAAATCAACACCAAACATGACATTGGTCAGCAAGACTGTGGCTGGAGCAGCACTGACACTGAAGATTAACATCTGTTCACGGGACAGACAGTGAATCTCTGTTGCTAGGTGGTCTGTACGTGTACACCATAACATTCACTTTATGGTAAGGGCTGTAAGGACATCCATAATCACTAGAGACTGTTTTGAGTAATTCTTCATTTTCACAGTCTTTTCAGAAACACGCAAGTGAATTAAATTAACTTTGGCTGTAGGATAAGGAGAGGTGGTTTCACTGAAATTGCACTGCCTGAGGATCCACACTGAATCAGGCCTCAAATTATGTAGTAAATGTCTGATATTCACGTGTGCTCCAAATCTGCTTGGAGGAAGGACCTAGAAAGCCCTGCAGTCTCACTCACCTCATGCATTAAGTGCTTCAGATGATCTGGTGAGAGGCTGAGGTGCAGTACTTCCCCTCCACATCACCACCAGCGCTCCCGATGTATGCATGATCAAATTCAGAACTCGACTATGCTTAGTTTGTCACTTGGATTTTGGAATGGAGGCTGTCCTTCCTAGACTTGGGTCTAGAGCACCACCCAACTTCCTGAACTGTTCTGTGAGATTCCTCAAAACTGGGATGGTAGAAAGCTCATGAAAACTTCTTGTCCAGCTATATTTCCGTTATCCTGAGTTACGTCAAAACTGGATTCAGAAAACAGGTTCCTTTCTCATTTTGAATTTGATCTATGAGCTTAAGAAGTTTCTACAAAGTCGCCTTAAGAAGGAGAAGGTTGGATTTCCCTTCAGATTTTTCTCTGATTTTAGAAAATGGATCAAGCTGCAAAATTCAGACCTGCATTTTGCCCTCCACCACAGGACTCACATTCTAATTCACTGTAAGACTACAGGTCATTTGCCAAGGCTATTTCTAGCCCGATTCCAAACATTTGGGCACATCTTGATCTCATGTTGTAGTCTGGGTCTGTCTGATCACAGAACAGCAGCTAGGGAATCCTCATGTTATGTGCTCTACAACCAAAAGAAACAAATACATTTAAGACAATGAAATAAGTTCTGTACCAGTTGCTGGCCAGATGGTATTGTGAATTGTTATAATTCATCAGCAAAACAGAGGAAGGAAGTGTTTTAAAGCAAGATTATATTATTTTCCTTAAGTTCTTATTATGAAATCTTCCTGAAGTGAACTTTCAAAACTTGAAAACCCTTCCAGAGGGAATGAATGGAACAGGGCAAACCGGAGACTCGCTGGGGAGTAGTTAAAAACAAGGGAAAAGTATAGCATGCCAGTGAAATAAAGGAAGAACCCATTACCAAGTTTTCAGTTTGGGAAGACAAACAAAGAAAAACACAAGTAACAGAAAAAAATAAGTTGTACATAAAAGTATATGGTGTTTCTGTCCTCTTAATAATTATAGATTGGAAAGCACACAGGGTCTTCCCTCCCACTGGAGGGAAATAAGCCTGAAAGCTGAGAAAGCAGATAGGGCAAGCAGTGATAAATTCACTATATAGGGAGACCGCAAGATTTAGCAAATTACTGCCATAAAGTGCCTTGAGATCCTTAAGAAAAAATGCTGAGAAAAAGACATTTTATTTTTGCTGTCATTTAAGAAACAAAAATACATTTGAAAACCATGAGAAAAAATGTGTCTTAAATGAAAATGACCCCTAACCATTAAGTTCACTCCAGTCAAATAAAACACATCCTGTTTTTGTAACTTTTTAATACAAGGCAGATCCTGGTCTGTATACACTCTTTCCAGCCAAGGATTTGACCCATAGTTGAATTTTAGTTAGAAGCAGGGGAGGTGATGGAAAATACAAGGTGCTGCTCCCACTTCAGTTAAGATAAAGGGTGAAATCTATATTTGGGGAAATGCAGAAAATGGAGTAAGTTCGTTGTACTGTCTCTCAACTAAAATTACTTGGTACAAAGAGTTTAGAAATGTCTTCTAGCAGTGCCAACATATCCGCTGTATCAGTTCATTAAATGACACACAATTTGTCACTTGAAATACATCCTGGACTTTCCATACAATCATGAAAATCTGTCACGCAAGCTGCATCAGCCTTTTCTTGATAATCTTACTCTGGAACATCTGCATTGAGATACAAAGGCCTAATCATGTTGTGTCCTGCATCAGTCACCCCCAAATCCTTCCCATGGGAAGAAGGAATCGTTGGTGACCCCCCGCCCTTATTGTGCATAAAGGAATCTTTTTTCTCCTTGCCTAGACTTTGTGGAAGAGCTGGGCAAAGCCTGGTACGTGCAGGGTCTCCGGGCAAGCCATAGGTGAGCGGGCTCACAAGTATATCTAACCACCTTTTTTGTGAGACTGCTTATCCAGAGACTGCTGAACTCAGTTGTACAGCCTGTTTCATGCAAGAAGTCAGACGAGAGGATCTCATCATCTAGTAGCCACCTAGGGTAGGATTGATCTCGCTTAACCTTAGCTGTCTACAATGTATGTGCCTATATGTAAACTAGGTGTCTAGGCTCCCATTCTCATTGCTGGAGAGCTCGTCAAAGGAGTTTAGGGCACGATTCAGCTCATTATAAAACAGACACTTATAGTTGATTGGATTAATCACACCCTAAGCTCCACTGGCCAGCTCTTCATTGATTATACTGGGGAATTACTCAATAAGTACTTGCTCAGATTTAGATGTCTATTTTATAAATGCCTGAGATCAGGTTCAGTTTGCAGTTTGAGAGACGTAACAACATGTGTCTTCAAGATGCGAGTTAGGTGTCTAACCTTCCTTTACGGATAATGGTGATCTGATCAATAGTCAATGAATCTTGAGAGCTATCAAGCTAACCAACCGTAGGTGCCTCCTCTGACCGCAATGGGAGCTACGACAGCTAGCTCACATGTAAACACCTACGTGCAGATACCTAAATTTAGGTGTCTTAATCTGTGCGCTGAGTCTAACCTTTACATTAGGTAAATGAATCTGCTTCCAGTCAACTTTGTAGAAACACAGGATTAAAATCCAGATTTGAATAACTTTGATGAACTAAATGAAGAGAAGTAAATGGTTTGGAAAATATAATCTGAACTGCACTTAGAGCTGAATATAAACCAGTATAAGAACCGAACAGGAATCTGCTCTGTATGCGTGGTGTCTTGTCTTTAAATATATACATACCTCCTACTCAGCTGTTCAGATGCCAGAACAGGATCTGCCTTTGTAGAACTAGATCAGGATCATTTGCCCTCTTCATGATTATAAGCTCATTATCTATTTTTGAGTAGATAAAACACACTCTGTGATCGTTCATCCTTGCTGACAAGAAAATGTTTACCTTGCATTGAAATCTGCTGCGTGCTTAATACTTTCAGTCATTTCAACATCAAAATCAATGTTGATACATTAACAATCTTAATGATTCTTGGTATTTCTGTTGCAAATGAAAATCAGGGATTTATAGGTTTTCCTGTTCTTGGGTGATGACACTGTGTGCCCATGTAGGTCTAAATACTTGGCATTTAATACAGTGTGAAAACCATCAGGCGCACCATCTATTTTTGCCAGAGATGGTGTACGTAACTAAATGTTTTCAATGCTAATTAAAGCATTCTCATACAATGACGATGAGTGTTAGACAAATACCTTGTAATCAGGCAGCACTCCAACTCTGCTTCTGTGTTCACACTGGATATTGTTGATAATTATCCTCTTCCCAATCATATTATCATAGAAAACATAACTGGAAGGGACACTGAGATGCGCTCATCCACTGCATTCTCCTACCCCCAGCTGGATCAGCTATATCTAAAGTTTCTAAGTAAGTATACCTTTTTTAAAAATGTATTAAAATAATATCTTATTCTTTACTGTTTTCTTTGCAGGATTGGACATCATTGTTTTATTTCCTTTTGGGGGACAGGGATTGTTTGGATCAAAGAAATAGGTCAAAAAACCCCACGCTTTTTGGTTTATTCAGACTCTTGGATGGAATGCAGCTACATATTACCTGTCCGTACAGAGAAAGGAGACTGGCTTTTTTGTCCCAGCTGTCATGGCTGGACATAACTGGACGGGGAACAGTAGGCTTGAGGATATGGAGAGGAGAATTGTTCTTCGTCAAAAGCCTACCTCTTCCTACAAAGAGTAACAGAGTCTCCTAATGATAGTAACAGGCTTCCAAAAGCCAGAAAGCTATTTCTGAGCAATATCAAGTCATGCAGCTCTAATAACAGGAACAGGACCAAATTATCCTCTTGGATGCATGTCAGTCCTTTTTTACAAATGAGTGGAAGCTGTAGGTGTACAGCCGAGCAGGATATAGTTCACAGCCTGCAGCATTCCTCATACCTGAACCCCCTTCCATGGTGAATCAGTGTGAAGCTATAAAAAGAAAACGGGGATTCCTCGAGACAAATTCTAATCCCTGCTCTAGCAGATAGGAGCAGATGGAAGAAACAAACAGACAGCTCAATGTGTTACAGGAGAACTCTCTCAGCAGAGGACAAATCCTGAGGTGGCCTAGAGCTGATGTAGTGGAGAAAGAAGGGGGCATTCAAAACATCTCTATTTTTATGTCACGTGATCAATGAGGCTGCGAGCAGCCACATTTAATTTAAAACCAGCATTAGAGTTGCTCTAATTTAGGTTGTGGATACTTAGCTTTAGTTCCTAAACTTGAAGATCTGGGCCAATATTTTCAACACATTACTGCAAACGTCCCTCCATGTACACTGTGTGTTTCACTCCTTAAGTCTGCTTAAAAAGGAAGTTCAGAAAGAGAAAAAAATAAACTATAGATGTTCTGGCTCACATCTAAAATGACAGCAGTCCCCATTTCTGGGGGAACCAGGTCTCAGACGGGCAAAAACCAAGCCATGAGAGCAGCTGCCGAGGCAGGAGTGACAGCCACCCCCAGAGCCATTCTGCAGGTCTGGCTCGACTTTCCCCCACATTCACTGGTTGGTTGTTGCAGCCCCTGTGCTCAAAATCTCTTTACATCAGCTTCATTCCACTCCTGTTACTGTTACTCCAACAATCCTCTTCTCAGTATCTCTTCTCCTTTCTCTTTTCTTTCCATTTGTATTCTCATAACTACTCTTACATCACCAAACTGCTACATAACCTACATGCTTGCTATCAAATTGCAACCTTCACTTTTACATATACATTAAGCTGCTTTTCTCCAGCTCTGAGCTTTTTTGGAGCAGGCAGTACAGTGTCTTGTGGGGGAGAGCCTCATACTTTCTCAGCCTTAGGCACTTGTGTAATAAACATGATTTACCTTCCTAATGTCCCTGTAATTTCACTTCTATAGATTGATCCAGACCTAGAGAACTGATTAATGTTAATGTACGCTGACGAAAAGTAGTTGGTCTTCTACTATCAAAAAGCCGTGCAATTACGTACTTATGCTGCTCTGCAATTTTGGGAGCACCGGAGAGCCAAGGTGCTGTCTGAATTCCGTTTGGTACCGTTGTGGCTCTGAGACTGCACAGACGTTATTAGCACTGCATATCCAACAGCTCAAAGTAAGTCTTCATGAACCGTCATGAGTTGCTACTAGCGCCAGTGCTTGAGAATTGCTGTGCCAGGTCCAGAAAACTGGCAGATGGAAACTCGGTGCCAGTGAAGTCCGTAAGAATCCAGCCGTCAGCTTCAAACAGGACCGCGATTCAGCTGGCTTGCAAAGTCAGACACTCTTCCATCCTCAGCAATTCAAATGACACTTCATGCCACTGTCAACAAGCAAATCTGTATGTTCATGAAAAACATGAAGAACTTGAAAAACTTCACAGCCACAATTAATTCATATAATCATACTTCGTTTACCTCAGATGTCCAAATATATGCTGTTCATCTCCCTGAATGTTCCTGCTAAGAAGAGTGGTATCAGTTGAGGTGCCCACGTTCCTAGAGCTGAATGTGCCAAGCACAAAAGGTACTCCTGAAACAAGAAGAAATCAAAAAAAGTGGAATTTAAATAAATTACTAGCTAGAAATGGTCTTTTTTGGCCTCCTCCAGAACTAAGCACATAAATATTGATGAAGGAGAAATGCAGGTAGCCATGTTTTAAAATAAGTGATACATTAAACTATGTTATTTTAAAGAGACCTAGCCAAACCCTCATATTTTGCATACTGTACAGATCTAATTGGACAAATAATGTACCCAGATTTAAATAAATTAACATCAGTGGGATTAAGTAGGATGTAAATTGGGGAAGCATTTGATTTCCTTGCCTCTGATGAGAAGAGGGGGAAATTGGTATGCACACGTCTCTCCTGCTGTCTTGTGAAGCCCAAGCACAAGTTTCTCATACAAGTGGAATGAAAAAGTGAAAATAAAAACAAAGATAAACTAGCCAGTTGGCTGTTTAAAATAAATGGAACTCTAAAAATTGACTAATGTGATCATTCAAGTGTTCATTGATAAGTGGTAGGTCCGTTGCCATATTAAGAATCTTTCCAGTACTAATCAGCTCAGTTCTCAACAAAACAGTTACATAGCGATGCAAATCTCTAGTTTACTGTAGTGTTGCTATTGTGCAGGAGGCTATTCTTCATGGAAACAACAGCGTAATTTTAAATGTAGGGGATTAACATCATGGAGGTTATTTTAGCCTGGTTTCCTTTGGAAATATGATCATGCTCTGTCTCCTGCTACATTTGACAGCAGATGATTGGGGTTCTCAGTGATCTTAAGTATCCACCTCTGTTAAGAACACCGATGGCCGGACAGAGACTAGAGACCCAAAGTATCGCCTCTAATAAGAGAAAAGCTGCATAGTTCACTGGGCAGTCATCTGTTGAGTTTGACCTGCCAAAACCCTGCGCTCTTCACACCATAGCACGTCTTGCTCAATTAATGGACAGGATGATCGGGAGGACTGGACGTACGGTGGAGGAGTGAGAAGGTAGGCGACGCAAAGCGTTAGGGTTGTAGCAGCACGAGTTATTCCTTCAACTACAGAACTCGTAAAGACCATTTTCTACAAATTTTGATTCAGTCATGCACTGTCACAGTAACCCAAAGTTCCCCTTCTCTATAATCCTCTCTCTTACAGTGTCTCTGTTTCGCACATATACAAACACACCGTGTCTCAGCTTCCTTCCATGGCCCGTAACTCCTCGCTGAGTGAGAGGCACGGCTGGGTCTGGCTCCAAGCGATGCGTATCAATTGGCGCACGCATGCCGATGCATTGGTCAGTAGGTCACACGAGACAGAAGATCACTGAACTTGTGCTGCAGCGTTTTCCTCATAGTAAACATACGTTTCTGTCTTTTTGTTCTCCTCAGCAGTAATTTTCCTGCAACTTTTAACATCTCTTCTCTTCCAACCTCCCTGACAGAGCTGGGTGACTGCAAGACATAATCCCCTGAATCTTTTTTTTTTCCTCCTTCAAAACGAAAATAATCCTTTATTATAAAAATGCCCCTTTTAATTTGTGCATTAGTATTCTCTAAATACAGAATAATTTTCTTTGCTCATTATGTATTAATATTTCCTCTGCCTGGAAACAGGAACCACGAGCACTTTGACACAGAGAGTTACAGGATGTTTCTCCGCAGTATCGGACAGCTGTGTTGAATCAGGCCATCGCCCCTTCCTTAGTGCCAACACACTGCGAATTTAACGTGTGTGGCCTTGATAAGATAAAACGGGGCAGTGAGAGCACTGGGGCCAGCTGGCTTACGGTCTGAGCCCAAATGCCTATCTGGCTTTCCCTCCCATACGAGCGAAGAAAATACACGCGAGCAGTTGGCAGCTTCGCTGGTGATTCCTTGTCCTGCCTCATGGCTGCCACATTTGACACAGCACAGGGGAGGTAAGATGTAAGATAAGGTAAAATCTACAACATTAAGGTACATAAGTGTGGTGGGTTGACGCTGGCTGGATGCCAGGTGCCCACCAAAGCCGCTCTATCACTCCCCTCCTCAGCTGGGCAGGGGAGAGGAAATATAACCAAAGGCTCGTGGGTCGAGATAAGGACAGGGAGATCACTCAGCAATTACCGTCATGGGCAAAACGGACTCGACTTGGGGAAAAAAAATTGATTTATTACCAGTCAAATCAGAGTAGGATAATAGGAAATAAACCCAAATCTTGAAAACACCTTCCCCCCGCCCCTCCCTTCTTCCCAGGCTCAACTTTACTCCCAATTCCTCTACCTCTTCCCCACCAGCGGTGCCAGGGGACGGGGAGTGGGGGTTGCCGTCAGTTCATCACACGTTGTTTCTGTCGCTCCTTCCCCCTCAGGGGGAGGGCTCCTCACACTCTTCCCCTGCTCCAGCGTGGGGTCCCTCCCACGAGAGACAGTCCTCCATGAACTCCTCCAACGTGAGTCCTTCCCATGGGCTGCAGTTCTTCACGAACTGCTCCAGTGTGGGTCCCTTCCACGGGGTGCAGTCCTTCAGGAACAGACTGCTCCAGCGTGGGTCCCTTCCACGGGGTCACAAGCCCTGCCAGCAAACCTGCTCCAGCCTGGGCTCCTCTCTCCACGGAGCCACAGGTCCTGCCAGGAGCCTGCTCCAGCGTGGGCTTCCCACGGGGTCACAGCCTCCTTCGGGCATCCCCCTGCTCCAGCGTGGGGTCCTCCACGGGCTGCAGGTGGATATCTGCTCCACCGTGGACCTCCATGGGCTGCAGGGGGACAGCCTGCCTCACCATGGTCTTCCCCACGGGCTGCAGGGGAATCTCTGCTCCGGCGCCTGGAGCACCTCCTGCCCCTCCTTCTTCACTGACCTTGGTGTCTGTAGGGTTGTTTCTCTCACTTCTTCTCACTCCTCCCTCCGGCTGCAATTGCTGCTGCGCAGTAACTTCTTCCCCTTCTTAAATCTGTTATCCCAGAGGCGCTACCACCATCGCTGACGGGCTCGGCCTTGCCCAGCGGCGGGTCCGTCTTGGAGCCGGCTGGCATTGGCTCTGTCGGACGTGGGGGAAGCTTCTGGCAGCTTCTCACAGAAGCCACCCCTGTAGCCCCCCCGCTACCAAAACCTTGCCACGCAAACCCAATACAGTAAGTCACTGACAACCCATTAATGAGCAGCATTCTGGATCAAGCCCCTTGCAAGAAATGTTTCACTTGAGGACACCTGAAAGCATCCTTCTCCTCTTGCCCCAGTCTGGTATTGACATGCCTGGCTTTAGCTCCTAACTGAACTCATTTTTTCTGTGACTGTAAACTTTTCTTCCCAAGGTGGATTTCATCTGTGTTATCCCCATGCACCTTTTGACTTTGGTGGTACCAAGGAACCATTAACTATTAGGATTCTGTCAGTCTCCTATTTCCCTATAAAGCTCACACTCCTTTGTAAGATTCTGGTATTCTTAGTGGATAAAAATCCTATTTAATTGAAAATAAATGAATATTTTCCCCAGTTCTAATATGATGCCTCTGGTGGTTGTTATGGGGTGACAAGAAAAGGAATGAAAGAAAATTAAATGAGCTGAAAATTTGCCAAAGGGCAGGAAACAGGTGAACCGGAAGAGTCCAGAAAATTCAACATATTTTGCTACGGAAAAGAAGTTACTACCAGAGGCGGGGACAGGGTGGGCAGAGGGTATAATTTTGCGGTGAGAATTGTCATTTGCAGACGTGGCTTGGAGCAAAGCCACGCAACGACAGTGGCTGTTCCCAAGTATGGAGAACTTCTAGGCAAATTTTTGCTCTTGGCCCCAAACGGCAGCTGCCATTGACCTCTTCTTTCACAGCAATGTTTTTATCTATAACCACAGCAGAGACACACTGACATCTGGAAGTGAATCGTGAGATACAGTCAGAGGATCGTCAGGCTGAGAGGATTCTGGTGCTCTGTTCCTGCAGCCAGGTCCCTGGGCTGAGATCAGCATTTGTACCTTTTGTGTGGGTGAGGGGAACGTTCGCACCATCTGCGAGAGGCATCTGACCGGTTTCCCTTCGTTCCCTACGCAATCAATAGAGAGAAGCAGGCAGCCTGGAGAGGCACTGGGAGCAGGCATCTAATTTAGACACTCTGACCAGCCCTGCGGAGGAGCACACGTCTCTATTGATTGTGTAGGGAGCCTTGCAGGATTAAGTATCTGAATTGGGAACCTAAGGTTAGATACTCTGAGGGCAGGAATGAATACCACCTTTTTTCCAAGCTTGTTACAGCCTCCCCTGTATTTCATAATTCTGATCATTGTTCACATCTTAAGAATCTCATAATTGGAAGGCACACATGAAAAATCTAATGCTAAAGCCAGGGAAATATGAATCACTTGAAAACCTCTGAGGAAGTGAGGACAATGAAGGATGAAAAATGCGTGTGGGGAGGATAAGAGAAAAACAGCAAATAAAGAGGAACAGGGATGGGTCTAGTGACAAAAGGGCTTTGATCATTCACCTGGTTATCAAGCTGAAGGGAAAATAAGTAGCCTCCATTACATGGAGCAGTGCTGCCACACACTGACAGAGAAAAAGCTCTGAGCAGTAATTGCAAAAAATTGCAGCAGTAATGACACTGGGAGCTTTACGTTTAATGTCAAAGCCAAACAGGACGCTGGCTTGTTTGCCGAAGGAATGCTAAATGTAATTACAGGAGGCAGCAGTACTGCCAGGTAAAGACCTCATCTGAGCACGACTGGAGTGGCAGGTGTTGAGCCTGGTTCACAGGTTATTACAAAATATAAATAGCAGTAATGGAGTTAAAACTCGATTCAAGTCCTTTCTTTTAGAAGAACAATCATTTTTTTTTTTAAAATCACTTTCTCTCAGAGTACAGGCTAAACTTTTCTGATAGTCTGCTATACATTAATCCTATAACTGATTTTTAATTACTACTTCTAGTAATTAAAGGCTCTCTAAAGAGAAGGCTGATATATGACATATCTTTCTGTGACTAAAGTAAAGTAGAATAATACCTTTTCAAAGAAAAAAAACAAGGCTAGGACCCAAAGAAGGTTAGGTAGCAAAGTCATATGAATTCCAGGCATGGACAGAGTAAAGAGCCCTTAGCTTCATGCCCTTAGAAAATCCCAGCCCAAGTGAGTATTGTCCTGAAGTTTCTGTGCTATTTCTATCTTAATACCAGTACAGAAAACATAAATTTTCTAAGGATACGGTAAAAAATGTTACACGGACAGCACCCATCATGTAGTGCTGGGACTCAGCTCGGAGTCCTGGCTAAATGGGAACAAAAATGCAAAATCTTTTTTCATCTTTTCTTTAGGCAGTCCTGGAGGGTTTCACATCACAGAAACCATAATGCACTAATCTATCTCTTTGCTAGCAGAATTCACAAAGCAGGAAAATAAATTGTTTTCCTTGGCCTGGGTGGAAGAACGGGGCCCTGCTCTCCCTGTTATCCTGGAACTACTACACACCTGACCAGAATTAAGCAGTCCTTGAGTTTTAAAGGCGCTGAACCCCTCTGGCTCCCAGTGGGATTTGAATGCCTTCAGCAGGGTTGAAAATCAGGTCGTAAGATCCTCTGGGAATGCCGACGTTTCACGAGAAATAATTTGCATGAAACTCAGCTAGGGATATGCCTGCCTCACGTTCCATAAAATAGTCCCCATTTTTCATCACAGCATCCCAATTCATAGGTAGAAGTGTCTTTATGTATATATTTACTCATTTACATATGTGTGTGTTTATGCGTTTTACATTTCAGCCTCATCCCAACAAGGTCTGCCTTTGCCCTGGGATTAGCTGCTATCTATACTGACCATTGGGGTGAAGCAGGTACTCCTACAAGGTGCGTGTCCCATCTGGGCTCATTGAAAGCCAAGGAAATAAAGACCCAAATAAATACTTGTGCTTCCTAAAGAAGGGGGTCCTGTATGCTATCATCTTTGTTGTCCATGCACGCTATCTAGCAACACAGAATGGAGACCCCACAGTGCTTTGTAGCAGCTAAGCACACTTGAATTTCAAAACATCTTTTCCTAGCACAGTGTGATACCCTGAAAGTTTCTGTAATGATCTAACGATGAAGTTGCATTATGTCCCTTATGATCTCCCTTGTTATTTTATATGAAGGATCAATACAGCTAAAGGTTAGAAAAGCCCCGTCTGGTACTTGCAATCCTGGCTCCGAGTTGTCCCCAGTCGGAAGTGTGAGCTCAGCCATGACCACAATGCTGCTAGCAAACGCTATAAAAAGGAAAGCTGCCTGAAATTGGAAAAGTTTTTTCAGCACTTTCTCAGAGAAGGCAGCAGCAGGTCTGTTGAATGCATTGGGGAAGCTGCAGCCAAAAAAAAATCTGCAACGGGGGTGGGTGTGAAAGGAAACATGAGGTTGTCAATCAAAGTGAAAAAGGACAGAATTTCCAGGGAGCTGGAAACATTGTATTAAACAGAAGCTTTTTGGAGAAGACCAAAAAAAAATTCTTTCCTTGGAGATGGACAGAAAAAGGACAAGAAGACGGAGAAAGAGAAGGAACTGGAAGAAAAAAAAAAAGATTGTATTCACAAGGCCAGCTTGAAAGAGGTCACTAGTCAGAGTTGCAGGGGACTGAGAACTTGTCCCGGAGCTAGCACACACATTGTGTGCTCTGTGTGCTGGCCTTTGCCACACCAAGCAGGGACTTTGAAAACTGCTGTGATCTATTTAAGATGATCTCATTTTCTTCTAAATGGGCATTTTTTTTGCTGCAGATTCCTAGCACATGTTAAAAGTAAATTTTGGAGGAACTTTTCAGTGAATGTCCATGAAGTACAAACAAGAAATGAGAAACAAACATGAGAATGAGTACAAACAAACATGAGAAAATGAAAATGGGCAAGCGGGGAAAGCCCAGTGCAGACCTAGCTCTCAGACCTATCAGTGTCCTTCAACACTTTAAAATGTACATAAACCCACTATTGCTATTCCAGTAGAGCCACAAAGCTCAGTGATCTGACGGGTCCTTGTTTTAGGCAATATAAAATCAGTAAGCAGAAAGTGCATCCCCAAACTAAGCTGTTACTGGCTGTATAAGTAAATATATTATTAAACACAAAATTCAAGTGGTTCTTTTATGAGGCTGATGCTCAGAACCAAAAAGCCACAATTGCCACTCCCGTCAGAAGAAGCTGCAGGGGTTCAACAGACACTGATGAAAACTAGAGACGCGTTTGGGAACCTACAAGTATTTTGCAAGAACTCACAAGAATGGGGAGATCAGGAAGCAGGAGCACAGATTTACATTTACAAGGAACATATGCTGGACATATGTCTATTTTATTTTAGGGTACCTCCTGCTTTGCCAGTAAATGGAGCACAAACAATGAAGACTTGCATGTGCATAAAACACTTCAATTACTCATACTTTGCCCTCGCATTTAGGAACGGATACACGATGAGTAGGTGTGATAAGGAAGAGGAGGGAATCATGACTGGGGCAGCCTGTATCTCCTGGAACAATGCTGCTTGGTCTTTGGGCCCGTCGGCATCTCATGGCAGATGAGATTGTTCACTAGGTGC
This sequence comes from Gymnogyps californianus, assembly GCF_018139145.2. NCBI lineage: Eukaryota > Metazoa > Chordata > Aves > Accipitriformes > Cathartidae > Gymnogyps > Gymnogyps californianus. Next base: position 212,226,122 of record NC_059471.1, on the reverse strand, counting down.
CTCATCCGCACAGCTGCTTCCTTCCCAGGAGACTGCCTGAGCCAGGTGTGAAGAAAGAGAGGTCATCGCTCTTGCGAGTAAACAGAGAACAGAAGAATGAAAGAAATGTCAGAGGTTATATTGCAAAGTGACATTTTCTGGAAGAACTATTTTGAGTAATTGGGGTCTGCAGAGAGCTGTGCATCTCTCAAACTAGAAAGACTGACTATGCATCGTACCAGTAGCTGGCAAAGGAGAGCTTTGGGGTTCAGCAGAAACACAAATGGAGAGGGACCCACTTCCCCAGATCCATCCCTCTGGTAACCTAGGCAGAGACATCATATGCTTCCTTTTAGAAGCCTCCTGAGCTCCATCTTAAAAAAAAAGCCATACAGATTTTGTCCATGTGGCTTCTATGGCAGGGCTGTTCCACAGTCTCACTCCTCTAGTGGCAGTGTCTTTGCTCTTTCATTTCTGGCTCAGAGATGCTAATGTTCAGTGTATACCTGTTTGCTATAGTGCTGTCCTGGTTTGGGAGTTTTATTTCTTTTTTTTTGTTTTAATCCTTTTTTTTGTTATATTCCTTTTCATTAGTATTATTATTATATTTCATTATTATTATTGCTAGTATTATGTTTTACTTTAGTTATTAAACCATTCTTATCTCAAAAAAAAAAAAAAGAAATAAAACTCAAGGGAAAAAAAAACCAGTGATGCACAATGCAATTGCTCACCACCCACTGACCGATGCCCGAGCAGCGATCCGCCCCTGCCGGCCAACTCCCCCCAGTTTATATACTGGGCATGACGTTCCATGGTATGGAATATCCCTTTGGCTAGTTCGGGTCAGCTGCCCCGGCTGTGCTCCCTCCCAGCTTCTTGCACACCTGCTTGCTGGCAGAGCATGGGAAACTGAAAAGTCCTTAAGATAAGCACTACTCAGCAACAACTAAAACATCAGCATGTTATCAACATCATTCTCACACTAAATCCAAAACACAGCACTGTACCAGCTACTAGGAAGAAAATTAACTCTATCCCAGCCGAAACCAGGACAAGTGCCGCATAGTTCTCCATCTTACATAGCTTTTTGCCTTCTCAGATTGTAAAATGCCTGTCCTCTGGGGACAACAGTCATGAATCCTTTCATATTTGTTTTGCTAGACTCAAGGAACAATGCTCCTCTCATCCCTCATAACAGTCTCCATTCTATGCTGTATCTGTTCTCTCTGCCCCTCTTTTAGTTTGGCTTCTTGAATGTGGGTGACCAGAAGCAGTAATCAATGAGCTGTGAATGTACCTGTATGTCCCTAAAATGCTTTGCATTTTAAAATCACATTTGAATTTTAAAGTCACCTCTTAAAATCACATTTGTCTTTTTGTTTCTTGGACGCATCATACAGATTACAGACTGCCTCTGTGGAACCAGTGAAGATACCCAAGGCCTTCTCCACAGCCATTTCCAAATGATGAGCTCCCACTGAATAAATGCTGACCTTATTAGTTCCCAAGTATATGACCCCAAACCCTGTAGTGCTGAATTTCATCCCATGCTGGTTACTCTCGGCCTCAGAGCGATCTCATTCTTTCTGCATAACACAATTGTCCTCTCTGTTGGTGACACATCCCAGCGTAGTGTCACTAACAAGTTTTCCCAGCTCCGTCCTAATCTCCATCCCGTGGTCCTAGATGCTCAGTGGTATCCGAAGAGATCGTAGCAAAAATGCCAACATGTTTGGTACCCCTCCAACATCCCCAAGACACCCGTTAATGAACCTTCCCACCCAACTCTTCGGGGGCAGGAGGTCCCGGGAGGTCTCCTGGGTGCTACAGCCAACGCGTTGGGGAAATCGGGTCTGAGACCTGAACCCGGCGGGCGAGGGGAGGTCTGTACCGGCTGGGTCTGTCCCCCGGCAGCGTTCACCGCCTCGGCAGCAGATACGGGCCGTCCTCCCCCGCAGCTCTCCCCGAGAGCCCTCGGTGCCGCGGAGAGCACCGCCCCGGCAGCGGCTCCGGCTCGGGGCGGGCGGCAGGCCGCCGGCCTAGGGGTCGGTAGCGAGCCGCCCGCCGCGCCTGCCCGGCAGCCATGGCCGCCGACAAGCTGTGGCGGCTGAGGAGGCCCCTGGCCGCGGCCTTCAGCAGCGCCGCGGCGGCGGGAACCGGGCGGCCAGCCCCGCCGGAGAAGCTGACGGTGCGGCGGCAGGCGGAGGGCGTCCGGTGAGGCGGCGGCCGGGCCGCGGCGGGGCGAGGCGAGGCGAGGCGAGGCGGGGCGGGGGGGGCACCGCTGCGGGCCCGTCCCTGAGGCTCTCAATGCGTTTATTATTTTTTTATAGTAACCCTCTTTGTATTTAACGGCTCTTACAGAAACATCGTCTTGAACAACCCGAGGAAAAGAAACGCCCTGTCCCTCTCCATGCTGCAGTCCCTGCGGGAGGACCTGCTGCATGACGTCAAAAGCAAAGACCTCCGGGTGATCATCATCTCAGGTACTGCCGTCATTGAAGGCCGACGGAGGAGAAGGGGAGGGCGAGGGAAGGAGCAGAAACGGGGTAATACGGGGTTTAAACCGAAGTCTCTCACAGAATTACGGAAAACGGGACGGGAAGGGTCTTCTTGTGTGTTGTTTTCTGTACAGCTGGCCAGGCCCACGCAGGGTGTCCCACGGGTGCCTTCACCCTTCAGACCTTGCTCTCATGCTGTGCTTTCATACTCATCCCAGTTTCCACTCTCACGTACTTAGTTCCTCATTCTTGAACACGGCATTAACAATTGACTTGGGGTTTGTTATATTTTTGTTGATAGTTAACATGTCTAAGAAGAAACACGTAGAAAACGTAGAGAAATCATTCTGGAGAAACACGTTTCAAAAGATCAGTATTTCGGTCAGGTTATGCAGTGTGTTTACAGAATCGATGAGCTTTTTCCTTTTGTAAAAACAATCAGTAGATTAAATAATTGGTTTAAAAACTATATGTAAAGAATACTTTAAACAGAACAAAAGCCAGGTTCTAATGGTTATCAAACTGAAGAAATAACATTCCCAGATACAGGTTTTCATGCAGACCCAGGCTGAGCTGGTATGACACTCGTTGCCTTCGGTGGCAGGTATAGATTGTAGTAAACAGGGCTCACAAGGTTTCTTCAAATTGTGTGCTCTGTCCCCCTGCTCTAGGCCAGGATCAGCCTTGTTATCTGTGCCACTGGTTTGTTAAAACTGTTTTAAAAACTCTCCGATGAAGGAGAAACCATAATATCAATACTGCAGTCACCTGTAACCTGCAGATGTAAAATATTCTCTCTCAGAGCCTATCACAGTTTTCTTCCATTTAAGTATTAACCTGTAGAGTTCTTAAAGATAACTTGATAACTGAGCTGTTAAAGATAAACTTGAGCTGTTCTTAAGCCATCTTTTCTTCCTCTGCTATTTTAAGATAGTCTTCGCCTGCCCCCCTTCCAAACATCTTGGAGAAATAGGTTTATTAATTTAGGATGCTGCTGTTTCCTGTACGTAGAGGAAAGCACTGTGTATTAGTGCACACACATATGAGAGCAGGAGTAAGCTAACTTCACAGGGATGAGTTTAAAAATATATATTCAACGTTTCAAACAGCAGTTACAAATTTTGTGAAACACTTCAGGTTCTTCTTTGGGAGTACAGTAGTCTGGGAGTTCGTGAGCACGATTTCATTTGGTTTTTTGTTTTAGTTTAAGAAGAAATTGCATGTTCCTGTTGATTTCCAATTCCCTTGCTGAATGGAATGCAAAAGAAGAAATCACAAGAAAATAAAAGACTTCTCAGGGAATGCTTTGAGTCTTTAACACAGACTTTGCAGTGGATTCTTCTTCAATGAGGCGCAAATGCACATGTGATTAATTTCCAGATATGTATTGCTGATCCAATGAGCTGACTGATGTTAATTGTGTGGTTATTTCTGGATAGACTGTGTAACAGTAATCTGATCCATAAGAAACAAATGCATAGGGGAGGTTGTGTCTGCATAGTTGTAGCTGGAAATGTCACGTCCATCTGAGAAGTTCTGAAGGGTTCAAAAGCATCAAATTGGTTTATTCTTATGGCAGATATCCTCATGACAAAGGAAAACTTGTAAAGATAGTGTACCTGTAGAGGCTATTTTGATCTCAGCTGCCACTGGAGGCAAGGAAATCCAAAGCTTAGGTCCACAGAAACCTGCTCTTTTGCTGCTCAGACCCTGGACATGCTTTTGGGGATTCTCTAGATGACAGTTTTAGCAGTGGACGAAAAGGTGCCCCGACAACCCTTCTGGTTCTCCTCTAGCAGAACCACCTTTTTTCTTTTGTTTTTTTTTCCATTGTGGCCTTGAACGCCATGACACAAAACCCTTGATGCTTATTTAGCCAAAGTTAATCATTAATGCTGGGTACAATAAATAGAGACTAACTGTATTTATTAGTCTGAGAGCAGAGCACTCCATCCTTGTTCCAGCTGACTAGTTTACTTTGTACCAAGGAGCTGTTTAGAACAGTATCCTTACAAGAAACTGGGCTCAGAGGTGTGAAGTGCCTTACTTTTAACTGAGTTAACTTGGAATGGAAGTAAAACTAGGCCTTTAAAAATGTTTATGGCTGTTACTGTGGTTAAATGTTGCACAGTGGCAATTTCAAGTTGTTACAAAACCCAGAAGGCAATATTTTGGAACTCTGTAAAACTCCCTCCCCAAGCTCCTTTTTAACCATTGGCATCTCATTGACATACGTCTAGCTGGCGCATTGATATGCCGCTACCCCTGGTTTCTTGATTAATTCAGACTGACTTTTCCTGAAATTCTTTGCAGCTGAAGGACCTGTATTTTGTTCCGGCCATGATTTAAAGGAACTGTCAAGTGAAGATGATGTGAAGCATCATTCCCAAGTATTTGAAATATGTGCAGAGGTAAGCAGTTCTTCTTAAGTGCCACCTCTTTTGCCTGGTATTAAGAGCATGCAATGATACTGGTTTAAGGAGGGACAGCATTACTCATCTGCTAGCTAAAGCACACGCTGTTGCTCCAGATTCCTTGCTTTTTGCTGCTCTGCCATTTTAATACCTGTCGTGGTTTAGCCCCAGCCAGCAACAAAGCACCACGCAGCCGCTTCCCCTTCCCCCCTCCCAGTGGGGTGGGGAGGAGGAAAAAAAAGTAAAACTCATAGGTTGAGATAAGAGCAGTTTAATAACTGAAGTAAAATAAAATACACTACAAACTAAGAATAATAATATAATAATAATAATTGTAATGAAAAGAAATATAACAAAAAAAAAAGAAATGACACCCAAGAAAAGACAAGTGATGCACAATGCAATTGCTCACCACCCCCTGACCGATGCCTGAGCAGCGATCCGCCCCTCCCGGCCAACTCCCCCCAGTTTATACACTGGGCATGACGTTCCATGGTATGGAATACCCCTTTGGCTAGTTCAGGTCAGCTGCCCTGGCTGTGCTCCCTCCCAGCTTCTTGCACACCTGCTTGCTGGCAGAGCATGGGAAATTGAAAAGTCCTTCACTTAAGATAAGCACTACTTAGCAACAACTGAAACATCAGCGTGCTATCAACATTATTCTCACACTAAATCCAAAACACAGCACTGTACCAGCTACTAGGAAGAAAATTAACTCTATCCCAGCCGAAACCAGGACAATACCTGATCCTGGTGAAATTATGTTTTCCCTGGATTTCTCTACATGCAAATAAAAGGGCTAGAATGCCAATCTGCGTGTCTCCTACAATGGGTGCAGTCATGGCATGTGCCTTAGTTTAGCCAGTGTTCCTTGCAGCTGAGTATTTGGGCAATGTCTTTCCTAGAAGTCTAAGGATAACCACCTTCAAAGCACTTGTGATCAAATGTTCTTTCCCAGCATCTAGCTAGTAACTCAAGACCAGCTTAAACATCAAGTAGACAATGTGAAAGTAAGATCTGACTCGCTGGTTGCCCAGTCAGCAGATGTCGTGGTTTAACCCCAGCCGGCAACTAAACACGACGCAGCTGCTCGCTCACTCCCCGCCTGCCCTGGTGGGATGGGGGAGAGAATCAGGGGGAAACAAAAAGTAAAACTCATGGCTTGACATAAAGACAGTTTAATAGGACAGAAAAGGAAGCGAAAATAATAATAATAATAGACTATACAAAACAAGTGATGCACAATACAGTTGCTCACCACCTGCTGACCGATGCCCAGCAAATCCCCGAGCCAGCTCCCCCCAGTTTATATACTGGGCATGATGTCATATGGTATGGAATACCCCTTTGGCTCATCTGGGTCAGCTGTCCTTGCTGTGTCCCCTCCCAGCTCCTTGTGTGCTCCCAGCCTCTGCTGGCAGGGCAGTGTGAGAAGCTGAGAAGTCCTTGACTTAGTATAAACACTGCTTAGCAACAACTAAAACATCAGTGTGTTATCAACGTTATTCTCATCCTAAATCCAAAACACAGCACTGTACCAGCTACTAGGAGGAAAATTAACTTTATTCCAGCTGAAACCAGGACAGCAGACCATACAAGTTCTTGTTACAAAGGCACAGACCTGGAGGTCGGGAAGTTAAAGTGAATCCTGGAGCCTTTGGAGAGAATGGCAAAAACCCCTTTGATTGTAACGGCACTAGAATTTGACCCCTAATCCTGTTCAGCGTGACTACAGAAAGTAATTTGAAAGCCTTTGTTCTAGTTCCTCCAGTAATAATGATCTCTATACACATTGTCAAGCCCATATTTAACAAATGCTGTAAAAGCCACGTGTGAAAGTTACCACTGAAGGGCCTTCAGTGTAATATGAAGGAATCATCCTGGCAGCTTTGCCTGGATTTCATCTCGGTGTGCTGATCGCAAAGAGGTAAGCACAAATATGACTGAATGACAGGTTAGGCCCCTCATCAGAAAGGAGCCAAGGTCCAGTAGTTTAGCAGCCAATAGTTTCATATTGATTTTGCAGTTGCAGGGCAGAATACCAGTATGTTGTCAGTGGAAAACTGAATCATGCAGCTTCCAGGTCACAGAATAGGAAAGATCAGGCAGAAAAAAATGTGAAACTTATTCCATATAGCATGAAATCAAGAGTTGGTAAATTTCTCACTTTAAGAACCAGAAGAATTTAAATTAACCTGTATGCATATCTAGCATTGTGGCTATATTCAGGATTAATGAGTAGTACAGCAAGCTTAACTTTGATTAATAAAGAGAAGTAGCAAAAAATAACAGAATGTCAGCATTTAGAGTTAAAAACAAGCCTAGCTTGCTTTGTGAGAACGGTGCCCTACTGCATAGTAAGTTTAGTAAGGGAGCATTATTACAAATAAAAACTGGTATACCAATTTCAGATGAATATTCCTGAGACCATGAAATTCAGAGATAGGAAGATATTCAAAACCCAACTGGACACAGTCCTGGACAACCTGCTCTACCCAAGCCTGCTTGAGTAGGGGGGTTGGACTCGATGATCTCAAGAGGTCACTGCCAACCTAAATGCTTCTGTGAAATTGGCAAAGCAAGTTCAGGAAGAAATTAAATATAAGAGATGAAATGACACTTGAAGTGATCCTTTTTCTGACGTTCATGGTAGTGATAAGTGCTTTAAACTCTCTACCTGAATATCCTAAAGGGATTTAAGTTTCTCCTACATCACAACTCACTATTATCCCCGTGGAGGAAGAAGGTCTTACTGTTAAATAATAATGGTACTTTACAGGCAAACAGAAATAGAGAAATTAATTTAGGCTTTATTTAGGATCCTAACTAATATCTAAATTTTAGTTGTCTGGTAGAATAATTTACTTGCACTTTTTTTTGGTCAATAGAGAAAGGTACTTTTGAGGGCTTCCAAAATGGGATCGTGTCTTCCTAAATTTCAATACTTAAGTTAAATAGAATGGATCCTACCCTAAATGACATGCCTACAGCATTGTGGACTAGGGGGTCCAGAGCATTGGACTGGTTTTCAGGAACCTTGGCTTCTACTTCTGTCTATGACTGGTAATCTTAAGCAGATCATCTCAGCTGCTACACCTCTGTTTCCCCACGCATGTAACAGTGTTAGCAATACTATATAATGCAGTATCCGAGAACTAAGTACTTGCCACATACAAGTTTGAGACAGCTGAGAATATCACTTCTCCAGAGGCTTTCCAAATACAAAACAGTAAGTACCAGGGGTTTTTTTCGGAGAAGCAGCTGACTTTGAATTTTTATAACCACAAGAGTACTCTATAGTTGTTTGTCTGCACACATGCACGTATTGTTACTCTTTTGTTGTCTGCTTCTCAAGATCCACTGAAAAATTGTTTTTAAACAAAGATAGAATGGAGACAAAGACTGATCAAATTCAACTGAATGTAGGTTATTTTACCGAAGCAACATAAAATTTACTAGACTTCATCTACTGGAGAAATTGAAGTAGCAAATGAAAATTTGTTATCTTGCTACACTGTGCTAATATGAGATTTTTTTTTTTTTAATCCAGATAATGACTGTAGTCATTTAGCTAGCATTTTCTATCTTCAGGCATTAAAATTCAGTGAATTTGTTAATTCCCACTGTATGGAAGGAGACCCGAGTTAGAAAAGTTAAGACAAATTCATCTTTCTTAACTTCAGCTATCTGAAGTTGGATGTCCAACCTTCAAGAATTATCAGAGAGAGAGAGAGAGAGACAGAATGAGTGTGTTTTCCCATCTTATGTCTAATGCAAGCAGGAAAAATTGTTTCCTGGCAGGTAAGTCTCTCCCAGGAATGCAGAGTAAGCCTAGAAAGACATCCAATGATTGTGTTTGGTTGAGATCAACCAGGGCTCGAGATCATGCAGAAACCAGCAAGAGGCTGGTTTAATTTATTGGGACAGAGACTTTTTATTAAGTTAGTTTTCCATTATGGGGCAAATGAAGGTGGGGATGATGTGTCTCGGATACACATCTTCCCACAGCCAGGAACACTAGGCCTGCAGTGCAGAGGCACCCAGGCTCCATGCAGATCTGATAACAAGTGTTTCTGCCTTTCATTCTTGTGTTTTCCATTTCCACTGGAGTTAGCAGGACCAACTCATGCTACATAAACACAACTGAGCAGATACTGGAACAGCAGTGGTCTTGCGCATTAGAACAGGTTTTGCAGAGAGCTTTCTTCTTCTACTAAACTCCAATTAATAAAGCTGAAAAATGCACACATCAGGTGTGTGAAGCAATTGCAAGTTTTAGAACAGCCGCTGCTTAAATTTCAGGGACTAACTGACTGCTTTCTTTTGTGCATGCAGGTTATGACTTTAATCCAGAAACTTCCAGTACCAGTGATCGCCAAAGTAAATGGGTTGGCTACAGCAGCAGGCTGTCAGCTTGTGGCAAGCTGTGACATCGCAGTGGCAAGTGAGAAATCTCAATTTGCTACTCCTGGAGTAAACATTGGACTGTTTTGTTCCACACCAGCTGTGGCCTTGGGCAGATCTCTTCCAAGAAAGGTAGGCTTCCTTCCCAGATACTCTTTGTAATTTTGCAAGAAGTAGGTTCCCATGTTAGGAGGTTTTGTTCCATTGCCTATACCTTATTTTCCTGCAGTGCAACATTCGAAATACTTCATTGCAAAAGACATCTTCATAACTCTTTGGACTGGGAAAAATAATAAAGGGATGAACTCTGTTTAGGGAAAGCAGCTTCCTACTGATGCGATTCCAACCAGCATGAACTCATACCAGCAGCACACCAGCTCAATGGTCCCTTTCCTTTCCAACAGACAGCTCTGTGCTTTAGACAATGATGTTCTCCCCTGATGAGGAAACCCCTGCAAGTTCAGGATATCAATCCCACCGAGGTATCAAGTCTTGCCAGGCAGTGACATTTCACTGCCAGCATGATCTGCCTGGGTGTAGATCAAGATGCTTTAAATAGCATCTGAAACCCTCCTATACTTTCTTCCTGCTTTATTTCCTTCTGATTGTGACTACACATCTCTCACTGCATAAGCAATAGTATGATCTGTAAAGCTTCCGTAACTGAGAAGAGAAATTTTAAGTTCTGATCCAGTTGGATTCATGCGGACAGACTCTCCAAGCCCAGCAGGGCTCTGCTGAGATGCAGTGACTTAACTGCACAAGTCCAGTTGCTGGATAAGAGCTTCAACTTTAAATTTCCCATCTGTAAGGCCATCCTGTTCAAATATAGTCTGTCTGTGGGGTTTTTTTCCAAGTGTGCGATAGTGTACAGTTATAACTGTTTCTGAATTAGTATTTCTGGGGTTTGTAATTACCTTTTTAAAATGTGTGGGATATACTTTTCTCTGTGCCACTTTTCAAAGTAGCAAGAACATTCCCTACGGTTCTTGGGTTTTACCTTTTATCAAATGTAATGTTGCCATTGTTTGTAGCTACCAGAGCAAAGATACTAATGAGGATAATCAGCTCTTATGATTCAGGACATCATTGGTCAATTGCATCAGGAGTCATGGAAAAAAATTCTTACTGATGTATAAGATTGAATAGTCACTGAGTATTTGGGGGATTTTTTTATTTGAAACCTCAAGTACAAGATGCTGGAAGCAGCAGGAGACTGAAATAGATGCAGCTATAAGAAGGACATATTTAAAAACACCCCGACCAAACTTAAAACTAAGGCAGGTGTTTTCAAAACCTACACATTGACATAGTAAGTCTTTATTTATTATTATATGTCCAGTTTAAAATGCCGAGTTCAGTCATTTGACATTGTGGACCATCCACATCTCTCTTAATTCCTACTGCAATCACTAAAGACTGTGGGCTGTTGAAAAGAAACCCAGAGGTGTCAGCCTAGGGCAGCTGGAATCAGTGGGCACGTTTGAAAAAAGCCCAGCTTTAGAGCCAGGCCTTCTCTTTGCTGAAACCTCTTAACACCTCCTTGGCAGTTTAAGAGGCCAAAAGATTTAAATCTTACCTTTGTCAAAAGAGTAACTTGTACTTGAAGGAGGAGGCTGAAATTCCCCAAACAAACCAAAGCAATAAGGCAGTTGAACTGACTTAACACACTATTTTTTTTTGTTCAGGTGGCGTTAGAGATGCTTTTCACGGGTGAACCTCTTTCTGCCCAAGAAGCATTAATGCACGGGCTTGTCAGCAAGGTGGTACCAGAAGACAAGCTGGAAGAAGAGACCATGAAAATCTCTCACAAGATATGCAAAAGCAGCAAATCTGTCCTGGCATTGGGGAAAGCCACTTTTTACAGACAGATGACACAGGACCTTGATACTGCTTACAAAATGACTACTCAGGTCATGGTAGACAATTTGACTTTGAGAGATGGGCAGGAAGGTATTGAAGCCTTTATTCAGAAACGTAAGCCTGTCTGGTCACACTCTCAGGATGAGAAGAAATGAATCTTGTTTCTAAGCTAACCTTAGCTGTGCTTTATGATTCTTCACGCAGTTGCCTTTGGGAACTATATTTTTGTTCTTACTGAAAGTTAAATTTCTCTTCTTACATATGCCAAAGACACAATAAATTTATTCTAAGTATATAATAAATATCAAGAAAAATCAAACCAAATGGTTTTTTTCAGCAATGAATTTAATCTATGGTTTTAGAAGGAACTCTATGCTGCAAAAATCAGTTTAATATGTCCCAGGTTACTTAGGGAATCACAGGGACTGGGAGAGAGCTCAGATCACCCTGTTCAGTACCTGTCCCCATAGTTCTGGATGAGAATTTCTATTTATTGTTATTAATAGAGAATTAAAGGGTTTGGACACATTCCAGAGATGATGGTAGTACATATCATAATGGATTCTAATACTGTTTATATGTTACAAACAAAAGCCTGTAACAGTAGTCCATTGCTCCTTATGAATATATCTGCTTATGAAGTGCATGTATTGCTAGTCTGTCTCCCTCAGGAAATCCTGTTTTTCCACCATCAGTTCAAGCACTTGTCCCAGCTCTAGAGAATTTTGCTGTTGACTCCAGTGAGGCTGAGCATGGCTTGGGGGTGTTCAGTTTCACAAAGGGCACACTGCGAAAGCCACTGCCTGTGGGCTTCAGCAGAGATTGTCACCTGGCAGTGTTTTGACCCAGCTGTAATTTTCAGGCTGTATGTCTTCAGTTTATCACAGAATCTTAGATGTGTTAGCTGGAAAGTCCATCCTTGTGCTCAAAGCTGGGCTTTTACCGACACTGGAGCAGTTCAGCCGTGGATTTACGGTCTTGACAACCTCCAACAGCAGGGATTCAGCTGCTCCTCTGGGTAATCTGTTACAGCCCTGTGCAACCCTCCTGGTGAAATATGTTTTCTTTATGTCCAGTCTGAGCCTCGAAACAGCATTTTTTTGGCCATTGCCCCTTGTTACATTATCTGACATTATTGAGAAAACTTCAGCTCCGCTCTCTTTGTAACTCTCTTCAAGCAGTCACAGGCTGCAGTTAGACCACACTTACACTCCTCTGCGCCAGACTGAATAAGTCCAGCTTCCTCCACTCTCCTTGTAGCTCATGTTCTCTAGGTAACCAGCTTGGTAGCCCTCCAGTGGACCAATTCCAGTTTCTCCACGTCCCTTTTGTACTGGTTGTGCCAAAACTGGACTGTATTCCAAATATGGCCTCACCAGTGCTGAGCAGAGGAGAACAAAATATATTCCCTGCATCTGCTGGCCACTGTCAGCCAGTCAGTATTGCTCAGTATGCATTTTGTTTTCTTTGTGATGAGAGTGCACTGTTGGCTCGTATTCAGCTGGGCATCCACTGTAAGCCTGGTTTCAGCAGGACTGGTGCTCTGCCAGCCAGCTCCTAGCCTGTACTGGTGCTTGGGGTTATTCTTCCCCAGGTGCGGAAACTTGCATTTCTCCTTAGATTATGGTTCTTCTGGATTCAAGCCAGGCCACTCGGTGTGTCAGCCATTCCCCCAGTTTCACATCATCTGCAAATTTGCTGAGGCTGTATTATTGATGATGATACTGAACGATGTGAGCCTCGGTATCAATCCATGGTGATCAACATGGGATGACCTCTCAGCAAAGACATTTTTTCTGAAGTTCCACATAGCCAAATCATGCAGGCTCATCCATTTCATCCTTAAATAGGCATCTAAGAAAGATCAGGTGAATCACTGTATGGATGGGCCTTTTTTTCTTTGTTGACAGTAAAAGTAGCCTAAAGTGCTTAGCTCATATCATGGAATCATAGAGTCATAGAGTGGTTTAGGTTGGAAGGGACCAGATGTCTTAAATTAGATCAGACGAATCCTACCTACAGCTCCTAAAACTCCAAATGTGGAAGGGTCATGAATCAAGAAGGATTTTTTTAAGGTATGTTTGTTCCTGTGTCCTTGGTTCCTTGTCTGTAGGAGTGTTGGTTCATTCCTCAGTTCTCTGGAGTGAATCCAACACCCAGTAAAGTCCTGGGACAGTTCTCTCCAGGATCGATTACTCCTAGGCAGTATGGATGGGTCCACATGAGCTGCAGCTCACTCAGCCCTTCACAGTGCCCTGATACTATCCCCATAGGCCTTGCCTAACACTCCTGAGCATTCTCAGCATCGTGCTAAAAACCACCCTGCTGGCAGGCCTGCCTGTTATTTCAGGCACTTTGAACTGAAAAACTGCCACAACGAAAAGTCAACACTTTTGTCTTTGGGCCTTTGGGCCGTGAAGGTGCTGTATGGAGCTAGAGGAAGCCCAGGCCAAGTGCTATGCAATGCAGTTGCTGCAGGTCTGCTTCAGAATGACCTAAGCACGAGAGCCACCTTGCAAAGGCCGTTGTTGGTAGTGCCAGCCTTGTCGGTGTCCCCCTGTTATGAGAGGTGGTCTCATGGTTCAGTCGATCTGCCTCCCGCGCAGTAGCAACGGGCTGTACTCTATCATCAGGTGCGCTGCTGGGATCGAGGGGTTGAATGACACTTTGCTGTCTGAGCAGCAGAATTAAATTCTGTTATTGCTTATACTGGAGCAAGACCTGGATAGTTTGGAGCAAAAATCAGCCTCTTTTCTTTCTAACTGGCCTACACATTTTCATTCAAACCAGTGATATAAATACTCATATCATTTATACTTACACAGCCCCACAAAGCAATGCTCTTTTCCATCTACAATGCATACTCAGGATGAAGAGAGCGCAATTTCCAGTTCTGCTGCTATTTTTAATTTGAGGAATGGAAACTTAAACTTGAATTTACCATTAAAAATGGTTTGTTTCTATAGGAATGTGAAAAATGTGGATCATCATTGGTAATAGTTGTTTTAAAAATATAAACTGTTATTGTTACCGCTAGGAAAGATGGGTAAGTTTTATATAAACTCACATACATAGTTTTTTTAGGTTATGAGCAGTTAAGAGATAGAAGGGTTAAATCTGGAGCCAAATAACCTTCATCGTGTCCTTTTTAATGCAGTACGATGCTGCGCTTTTAGACTCTGTTCCCACATGCTGCTCTAAAAGCATTAGGAAAGAGTAAATTGTTTTTAAAAATATTTATATTTAATGGCTATCTTGCAACTACTCAGCAAATCTCTACTGGCTCTTTTGTTCCAGGCTTTTAGAAATAAGTACATTATCTGATTTTTGCAGAATAGTGCTCTTTCCAACTAACTGCAGTAATAAAATGGTTTCACTGGCCATCTTAAAACATGAGTGATAGTTTAGATGAACACATTCTTTCTGATATTTAGAAATTCTCCTTCTGCAATTGATTGCCATCTACACAAGATGGGGTTTGGCATTATTATTAACTCCTGGTTATAATTTTTGAAAAAAAAAAAAAATCTGCATTTTTAAAGAATAATTACTTCATTTGAAATAGTTATACTGCAATGGAATCAAATTCTGGTCATCTTATTCCTGCACATGGATTCATTGAATTTGAATGGCCTCATAAGACACTAATATTACAAAGAGATATAGGTATCCTTAGCGTTATTCACTGTGAGCAGACTGATATTAACGGAAGTGCTATGTAAAGTTAAGAACAGGCATACTTTAGCAAGACAAAATGGTGATGGGAGGGGAAGTTAGCTATCAAAAATGGTGTTCTGGTTGTTTATATGATAGGCAGAGGGTAGGAGTGTTACCGTATCCTTGGCTTTCCCTGTAAAAGACCAAACACCACAATGCCTCGAGCTCCTTCACAGTTCAAATCCATGGAAGCTGAGGAAGCACAGCGCTCTGGATGACTGAGTTCAGATCCTTAAGAACACTGCTTTTCTAGGCTCATGGTCTTTTTCAGTCTTAATTCACAGGTGTGACAAATGTTTGTGTTGTACTTTCAGATCTTGAAGATAAAAATATTTATAAGTATGTTTTAATTCAGTTTGCACAGTATTTGTTTGTACTATTTCATGCAATAAAGTAATTATGTAATTAGTAATCATCAGTTCCAAAAATGGTGGCATCCATAGGAACATTTCCCTCTTGCTTGAACCATTAGACAGAAAAGCTTCAGAAGGTTTTAGAACATTCCTGCACTGGCCCCTGTGGATTGACAAAGCAACATAATTTTTCATTTCTGACTTGTGTGGGATTTTTATTTTTGCCCGTATCTGCCTTTATTGTTTAATTTAATGGATTTACAGGCTGTTGCTGGGAAGCAGACCGGTTCCAGAATTGTTCATTAAGTTCTACAGCCAAGAAACAGCAAACCAAATGATAGATTGGGAGCCTTACCGCTGTGGCTATCCGCTGCCTGAGGAGAGAGTTTGTCCCAAAATAGCAAGTCGTCTATCCCGTGTCACCCCATTCATTTTTATTAAAGAATCTGCTCTGCAGCAATGTCTGCCAGGTAATTAGCCTAGTTTCAAGTGGCCCTAATAGCATGTGGCATACACTCAGCTTTCTCTGTAAACTAAGTACGACTCCATCTGTGTACAGCCTCTAGGATGCAGCTTATCACTGCGAATGACAGACAGGGACACGTTTTCTGTTCATGTACACAGGAACGTCTGGAAACTGGTCGAGAAAATGCAAGCAAGGAATTGCCAGTATGAATGCAATGAACTATCCAGCCACTGACCTCAGAGTCCATGGAGGCCTTAGAAGAACGGCTTTGAGCCTTTATCTGGAAATTTTAGACAAGATATATAGGCAAAATCCGGAGGATATGATCGTATCACTTGTGACGTAGCTTCAGGCTCCCCTCATGAACAAAGCAAACAAACAAGCTGGGGTGTAGCGATAGCTAGAGTAACACTCGGCACAAGGTCGTTCCTAATTCATGGACCAGGCAACAATCTGCCTCACCGCATCGTTGAGGGGATATATGCTGAAGATAGAGTTAAACAGAGGACTCGGGTGATGGGCAAGGTATTCATACCTTCCACATTCCATAGAGCCGAAGAACAGAATGGGACTTTATATAAGCTTTTATATAAACTTCATGTGGTTTTCTTAAGGCCACCCAACCCAGAATTCAGCAGACTGGGTAAGAATTAATTATGCGTTGAAGTAATCTCCTGTAGCTGTGGAGGAGAGAGCTTGAAAATATGTACTATAGAGGCACAAAAAGCTGGACGTAGTCAACATTAAAAATACATGACTAACTCATTGGCAAAAGTCAGCATCATAGTTTTTACCATCTAGCTCATGATTTCTGAGCTTTTGGATGGCAACACGGTGTCCTTCACAGAATTGCCTCTGGGTAATTCCTATATTGTCATTCCTTTATTGCAGGTGGGGAAATTGAGGCCAAATGTGCTCTGCCTGAGGTCTCCCGGTGAGCCAGTGGCACTGTAACAGTGGCATTCAGAATGCCGACACCTGCTCCTTGTACTTCTTCAGCAACAAAAGTTTTCAGTAAAATCAGCAGAAATGCAGGATGATTGCATGCCCTGAAGAGACTGCAAATGCGTCTGAACAGGAATTATGAGCTACTGCATCAAAGGCCCCATGCTTGACATTTATTGGCTTTTTGATGAATGTTGGGGTAATTTTACTGTCAACAGTTTCTCATTAGGAGCCTGGCAATGTTCTTTCTGACCATTATCTTGCTCAATATCACATTGGGTTGCTACAAAGAGCAGAGATTTTATGTAAAACCCATCTATCTCTGTAGCTGCAAAATTTTCTAATAATTCTACATTTAAATAATCTCATGGAAATGCTGGCTGCCTTCTCTAAGCAATAAGGAGAATAGACAAATGGTTAAATTTCCATGAAGACCTAAAGCTATAGAACAAATCTCATACTGCAACGAGCAGGATTCATTTGTCTTGATTTCACTGGCATTGCACCTCGATTATAGTAATTTGGAATTTAGTCACTGAATAACACATCCCCATCCTGTCTTACACTCGCAAAGGAGGGAAAAAAACATCAGAGCTACACCTTTCTCACTCTCCATTGTATGATGTACCATCTCCTGGCTGCTTGTTGTCAATATTAGGAATTATTTTTGTCAAACCTATAGCTTTTATAAAAAGAAAATAGTAGAAATGTACCCCTAATACCACTGTGTATTTGGAAAGGGGAAAATCATTCATTAAACTTTGATGTGGCCAACTGTAGTAATTTTCATTGTATGCCTTTTAAATTGTTAATACTTATTTTAAATATTTCTATCCTAGAGTCGTGATAATGGGAGCATCACAGGGTTATTGTATATTTTATGGATTATGTTTGTTATAGAGAAAAAATTGAAAACAAAACCAGATGATAAAATAACAAATTGAATTTGTACTACTAAAATTTAAGCCAGATTCATGGGTTTGATTCATGACTGTTGTTCATAGCTATATAATACAAGAGACTTTAATTTTCCCTCCTTAGGCAGGACAGTGTTTTCAGCCTGCCAAAACCAAAACTTGTAACGCTGTGGAGTTAACTGAAAATAAGAAACATTCCTGTAGCCTAGATCAAAACACAACCAACTCTTTAAACTAACTTTCATAGGAGTGCAAGTTAAGCTGTTGGACTTAATACGGATATAGGTATTGATCTCATCCACTGATTCTGCTGCAGGAAAGTCACCTCCTGGAAAGGCGGAACAGGTATGGATGGCAACATCCTAGACTATCTGCAACTTGGCTCATTAGAGCCATATGTCAGTGAGGTCTGATGTAATGGGTCATGTCTAAAAGAGCGGAAGCTCCAACCGTAGTCTGCTTTCTGAAGGAGTTTTTAAGGACAAATTAACTGCAATAAGAGAATGTTGACATTCAGGCTGCCTCAGCTGCTGATGACAGAGAAGGCGTTAGGTCTTCCAAAGTAGCACTCAGGTTTTATTCCAGATCTGTCCTCCTATAAACAATTACAGAGGATGAAATCATTTTTTGAAAGATGAGCGATGTTTTCCCTGTCAACTCTGCTCTGTCAGCATCAAGGATAATGTGATATATACCTGCTCCGGTCTTCTCCACTTCCTGGCCCAAAATCATTCTCAGTGTAGACACCAAGTGATGCTTCTGGAAAGAAACAATAAAGAATTAGTGAAATGTATATAGAACATGGGGGAAAGGAGAAAGCAAATGAATAGACGAAGTCATTCTCCTAATGTGGTCTTCAGTCTAGGTATGAATATTTTGTTTCTTGCACCTGTTTACTGAAATATACCCTTCATGCCATTAAAACTTTATCATCTTTTGTTTAAGGGAGTTAATCCTATAACAAAAATCTCTATTCTGAGTGTTAGGATATTGTATAAATATAGACATGGCGAATACTTGTAGGTTAGTCTCCCTTCTTTTTCAAGACCTCACTAGATTATGTTAAAAATATTTTAAAATTAGTGTGTTTTTTCTTGATTTTTTGTTTTTGAGTCCTTAGTGTGAAGTCAGAACTCTCATTCTGGTTTTTTCTCTCCTTCCTTGGGGGTTAATTTTTTTTTTGTCAAATGAATGCTGACATTCTTATATAAGTACACAAATCTGGAAAGCTTTACAAAATACCACATATCACTTTTTAACAACTGGTAGCACTGCCATAAATACTGGAGTGGGGGAAAGCATCAGGTTTTAATGCAAAACCTGTAAGAAATGAAAGAAATGTAACAGATGAAAGAGCAGGGTAATGAGAGAATTTGGTTCTCTGAAAGAAGGCCCTGTAGGAGAAAGACTGAGGTGCTCTCCAGAGCACCCACACAGAGGACTGGAAAACTGACCTAGTTTACCCCTTTTTCATTGGGACCAGCAAGAATATTCATGCAAGGACAATCAGCCCCTTATTCATTAGCCTGAAGTTATTATTAATTAGCAATATTATTATTATTGTTGCTATTATTCTTGCTATAACCTACTTAATACAGTGACACCACTACAGTTCAGGAATTTAAATTTTGATGTCTCCTCCCCATAGCTGGGCTTGGAAATGGGTCTTAATCACTGAAATCAGAAGCCTCTGCTGCTTGAGTTGGGGAATAGCATTTGTCTGGCAGCAAGAGTAGACTTTTATCCTTTTACAATCTTGGACTATTGTAAGATCTTAATTAATTGTTCTATTGTAATTGTAATTGTATTATCTAATGAATTTCTAATAAACTGATTTTTATTTTTTATCCTGTTATCATCTAGGGTAGAATTAACCTGTTTCACGACAGTGTAGGGTGAGAGCAGAATCCCTGGGGTGATTAGTGGAAGGGTATTTGAATATGAAAGATAGTATGTAGGGACGATAAGGAACTCGGAATCATGATGTGTCATCTATCCTGATATAAGACATAAATTACTGGTCTTGACATAGGTGGACAGGCCACTTTTACTTAACCCGGAAAAGAAACATGTATAATTTATATATATGTGTTTGATAAATAGCCTGTGAAAAAACACTTGGTACTTACCATGTACTCAGCATGGTAAAATGGAAGTTGTCAAAGATAACTGTCCTTTTTGTTTGCTGTCTGTGGATATTCCTGTAAGCTTTTAGTCTTTTTCCACATGAGCATTTATTCAGAGCAGACAATCCAGGAATATTTCCATGGCCAGCCTGAAATGGTTATGAGGCACTGGATGGCTGAAATGCAACACCAATTTATTCAGTACTCACAACTACCAAACTAACAAAATCCAAACAGTAAATTTACCACAGCAGAAGTCCTGCTAAAGAGCTCAGCAGCAGTTCATAGGCTAAAAAAAAACTGTTAAAATGTCCTAGACCTTTTTGTCCCATTCATCACTATAATATTTAAATACATTCCTATAAGCCATTTGTTAGATAATTCTGACATGTAAACAAGGGGAAAAAAGATTTTAAAGACCTGGACAAAAAAACAAAACAAAACAAACAACTGGATTCACTTCCTAGCTTTCTCACAAAACCCCAGTGTGACCTTGGGCAAGCTGATAGAGGCAGAAAAGAAACGTGACTGTCTAGTCCAACCTCCTATTTATCATAGGTCCTTGCTTCTTGGCCTGCTTACCCCCATACGGCATTTGACTGAATTGCAACTTTGGTTGAGCTAAGGAATTATCTAACCTTGTGAAGAAAAAAATTTTAAAAAAAGAAGAAAAAAAAAGAAGATGCCTACAGTGTGGGCATCCATTCTCCTTGCAGTCAGAACCTGTGCCTTATTTCAGCTTTGAATTCATCTGACCACAGCTTCCAGGCAGGGTAATAGAGCCGCCTTTTTGTGGGCTCAGCTAGATCTTGCAGTATCTCAGCGGCCTATATGTAAAATGGGGCTGATCATTCTTTTTTTTTTCGCTATCTGTCTTGTCTTTGTAGACCGCAAGCTCTCCAGGGGAAAACTGGCTCTCGCTATGTGTACACTCAGTGCCTTGCACAACAGCTTAGACTAGACTCATCTTTGATGTGGGATGATTGATATGTAGCGTCTAAGTTACAATAGTGAGAAAGGACATAAAAAAATCAAGCAATAAACCCCCAAAATTTCTGTCTGAGGGAGGTTCCTTCAGTTCACTACAGATCCTCAGAAATCCTTGTTTGCGCTACAACAGAAGAGACTTCATTTTTAAAGTGATGGCACTATATAGCAAACTGTCAGCAGAGGGCAATAACAGCTCACATCGGGAAGCAATTCCTGGTTAATGTATTAGGCCAGTTCTGCCAGTGTTGTTATGATACTTGACTGCTCACAGGGAATGAGCCCCTGGTTTCATCAGGCAGCTCTCTGAGCAGCGTGTGTGAGAAAGTACTCCTGGAAGTCATGCAAGTCATGGGTCTAAACTCTCTTCTCCCACTTTCCCTGCAGCCCCTGTCTTTGGATCCTCACTGTTTACGTTGGAGGACCAGTTGCAATTCGACAGTCAAGACGGGCGACTTGGTACCAAATTGTAGGAAGATCTTTGGCAGCAAGAGGAGACCCTGTTCTGCTTTAAGAAATACACCTGTGAGAAATACAGGTGTGTTTGGGGACCTGGACCATTCAGCAGAGCACACTTTGGGAAAGCCTGGCTGTTCTGGCTTTCCTAGGGAGTTTTAATTTTAGATCCAAATGAGTTCGTGTAGATTGGTAAGAGATTCTGGAGGGAACAAATGATTCAGAAAGACCTTCCAGGAGACTGGATCAGCAAGCCAGGCAGAAGAGGTGAGCAGAGTGTGATAATCAGGCCTTCAAGCCTCAGATTTTCAGGAATAGGTAGCGATCTAGAGGAGGGGGTCTCCCAGCCCGAGTTCAGCCAGCCAGGGTCTCAGTGTCGCCTCTTCCACCCTCCTTAACAGGTGAACTAAGTGACACTATCTCCTCTCTCCGTGACTCAGTTTCCCCACCTGTAAAGGAAGTTTTAAAGTTCTCTGTGACACAATAAAAGCAGTGAATGATAAAAACTAATCAACTGTGCTACTCACAGCTTGGTGATGAACTAATGCGCTTGTCACACTGCTCGCCCAGAGTCTGCTGGGTAGAGAAGAAAACTGCTGAAGGTGTTAGTCCAGATGGACTGTAAATGCCAAGGCACAGCAGGAACTGTTGAAAAATAAAAATATTCTCTCAAGTCCTCTCCCAGCAGGAACAATATTCCAACTGTAACACAGATATCCTGCCAAGTCATTCCATCCCTCAGGGCAGGTGAACACTTTGCAAGAGTCTGCAATGGTAATCATTAGACTATTGTAAATATTAAAGAATACAAATGCCAGTTGTCTCTTTATCTAAGCTTCAGCTTTACGCCTGCCTTCATGAAAAGTAAGAAAGCCTGACCACCCATAATGACACCATTAATAATATTTAGAATTTCAGGGAACACTGGTTATCAGCCTGAATTAACCGATTCTCCCCAAATTCCCATACTGTAGAAAAAGGATGGGGAGCAATTACATCATTGTTCAAAGCCACCATGGTGAGGGAAGTCTATAACTTCAAATATCAGAAGAGCCAGTATACTGGGCTATGCTGAAGCTGCAGAGGAATTCAAATAAACAACATTCAATGACCAGCTCTGGAATGCAGTGAACCCAGCTAGGTCAACAAGCACACCGATAAGCATGCAAGGTGATAAGCAGGGTGCAGCCCAGGCTAAACCTCCAGGAGCCCGTGGTAATGGGGTAGAGGTTATATCAGCTTTGTGCCCGGCAGCTTCTGGACAACTCTCACCAGCAGACTGAGTGGAAGATGTAATTTAACTGCTTCATCGGTTTTTACTACGAAGGCTCCGCTCAGACCAGAGTCATCCCTGTCAGTCACGATGCAATGCCTTTTCCACTAGACAGCCTTCAGTCCTGTTGTACAATTGTGCTTGCCCGCAGCTGAGACAGGTGATCTGTGCCCTCTGCTTCATTTTCCTCTCTGCCACTTTTGATCCTTCTCTGACTCAGTGTGGAGGCTTAAGCTGGTTCACGCAGAAGCCATTTCAGACTATAGCCATCTCTAACCACAGAAATTGAGCCACCGCCAGTAATAACACTAAAAGCAAGCAATTGAGACTTTGAAACAAAAAGCAAATGTTACCTCAGAGTGATAAGCAGCTATAATAACAGACCTGGCAAGACAGTATTTTAAGCCAAAAATGTGCTAAAGACATATTTTTGCAACCTTTTTTAAAATCTTTTCTTCAAAGAAGCTAAAATGTTGGTTCTAGGAAAAAGGTACTGAACATCAGTTTTAAGCAAAGGGTTGGGTTTTTTTTCTTCTTAATTAAAAACTTACAGCTTAAAGAGTTTAAATAAAAGTTTAAAAGTTAAATTAAAAGTTTAAAAGTTTAAAGCAAGCATTTCCATATAGATTAAAAAAACCCTATTCTTTTATGTGGACAGAGAGTTCCTGTTAAGGCGGTGGTTGCATAGAGGATACAAAAATAGCTGGTAACTAAGTATATACAGGATGCCATTAAGAAATCAGGTGCTAATGAGACTACTCAGGACTGATTCACGACTGCCCTGTGGCTATTCTATGACAGCTCTTCCAGGAGGTGTCTCTAGCAGCCATGAGTCAGATCTCTGCTTCTGTGTCAATCCTTCTGCAGGAAACTCCCTACAGAAAAGCTGGCAGGTATGTCCTTAAAGGCAAAGAAACCAGGGTCTTCCCATGCTTTAGCTCTTCCAACTGCAAGAACAGATCACAGAGGCAGCTTGGAGTGAGCACAGATAAAAGCAGCCTGAGAAGTCTCTGTACACTGGCACAGGCAGGAACCCGTCAGCATTGTAAAGGTACAAAAGATGGCTGTGAGCCAGTTTTGTTCCTGTTGGTCCTTGAATTGATGTTGGCTCCGACACTCTTGTGATCTTGGACATAGGCCTAGAGGACAGACTCTTTACTGCCTGAATTAAAATCCTGCCCTCAGTTACCCTAGGCAAGGCTAATGACTATAATTTATTAAAAGGCCTATAATGATTTGTTAAACGATGTTGGAAATGGTAGTTTCATGCAAACGAGTTACAAAGTGTCCCGACAAACAAAAAGTTTGCACTGTACTTCCTTTTAAATGGAACATAGTAGTTACAAGTCATCCATTTGTCACTTCTTTCGGGCCAAGAACAATGCATTAACTATATACATTTGTATGTACCATATACCTGCAGGTGCCCTACACCATACATTTTGTTGATGTGCTAAAAGCCACTGCGTGATGGTTTCCTTCCTATCATCTGCACTCCATGGACTTCACAAGAACAGCACCTATAGCAGAGTCTGCATGGAAAGCAACACGTGAACTAGCTGTAAACCACCCCTCTCATTGCTGTCTTCCTCTAGCAATGTGGTCGCAGTGAAGCAGCACCCTTCCTTGTGAGAACCAGCAAAATATCCATAGGCATTACCGCCCAAGAGGCAGGGCTGGCAAGAGAGGAAGGGATTAGTGCACAGGTGACCTCACCTGTTCTGTTTGTACTGATGTTATGCATAAAACACTTTTATAGCTATTATGGAAAAACTCGATATTAAAGACTGGCAATGTTACTTTGGTGTTTAGCATTTGCAAGAGACCCTGCATGGCTGGAACTCAAAAAAGCCTCCAGCATTCAAACCATTTTCTCCTGTTCCCAGGGTCATATTCTCTCGCTAGCCTATTGGAAAGATCCTGATATCCGGTGTCTAGTGTTTAGCTGCCCAGCCAAAAATGATATCCAAGCCCAGAGCTAATTGTCTGAGTTCCTTCTATAGTTCTAAAGAGAAATAAATGCTTCAAAAGGTCAAAACAGCTGAAATGCTGGAAGGTGCAGAGCTCCAGTGGGTCCAGTTTGATGTCTCTGAACACTTGACCTTCACCAGGGAACTCCTTGGGAGCTGGAGTCTGACACATTGTCCTGAGCATAGGAATATTTTCAAGAGCAGAACAGGGCCACTATTTTCCTCTTGAAACCCACAGAAAATTTAAAAATAAACTTTTTAAATTTTATTTTGCACTTATATATAGTGATTTTGCACTTATTTAAGGGCCTGAATATTGCTCTCATCTTGATATGAGCCTTTTTTGATATACCTTTTTTTTAGTCAGGAATGCCTCTCCCGTTCCAGTTTTAGAGGTGCACATGATAGCAGTGTCCTGACCTTAGAAACGGAGCTGTTAGTGCAAGATCTGGCACTAATTGTCACACTACCTCTTCCATCTGCCTTTGCACAGCACCAAGAGGAAAAAGGGGGGGGGGGGGAAGGGAAAAGTAGTAACAAATGTGCCTTCATTCCTCACTTTCAAGGGTGAGATTTCCCTTCTGTGGGGAGATCTCTCAAATTATTTACTATCGGAGCCTGATACCTTTAATGGTACCTTCTTTTACCAAGAGAACAAATTATTCTGTAAAAAAGCCAGTTCTTTGCTTGTTGCCACTGCCAGCTGCATGCAAGTACAAAATTACAAAGCACTCACTTAGATGAAGTGAATACTTCATTAAACAATTAAGCAATAAGGCAGAACAAAGGCTGTGGTTTCCAGGCCTTGTTCTGTAATTGTATCCTACAGGATTAGGAGAACCAATGCTCAAGCATAGGGTTGCAATTTAGGCTAGGATTATCCTCTAACAGCCTTGTCCGTGGGATTAGAGGATTGCCACGATGGGGAATTTTTTTATCCATTGATGGCAATGTAAAATACATGATTTGTCCTTGAAGGTCTGGAGGTGAGGATTTCCATCCCTCTTTCCTCCTTTCATTTTCTTGCTGTAACACCTTGATTAGAAGCTTTTATCTCTGCTTTCACTTTCTGAACCATGAAGGTTACCCACCAGCCCAGTTTCTATGAAGGTACAGTACATAGAAACCCAGTTCATAAATAAATATCACTGAGTCTCCCCAAACACACTGTGGACACTTTGAGCCTGAGTGACACTGAGGATGGAAAATGTGTAAGCCACTACGTTGAACAAGGTTAAGGTTGTGCTGACATTTTCTGTTCACCTCATACAGCATGTGCAGCTAGCGAACTTTCAGGTCAAACTGAGAGGCACCTACAGAGATAAGGCAGATGAAGGTTTAGATGGCTGGTAAGCAGAGATTGTGTGGATTGCAGATGAAATGTAAATGTCTAAAGTCCATCTACATTCTGCTACAGAGGTCTAAACACCTTTCTTGATCTAGTAAAGGCCTGATTCAGCTTCTAATGAAATTACCAGGATTTGTTCCACTGACTTGAAGCTGACCGTGGACAGAGCCCACAGCCCTACCAGAATCCCTTTCCAGAACAGTTACAGAACGTCCTGGATGACAACGGCAAGTCCTTCCCTCACACATGACATATAAGGAATCCTTCCATGCTGCTCTCCTTCTCCATAAACCATTCAGTTCTGCTGAAACAGAAAGCACAGCCCAAATGCAAAACACAGCTCACTGTATGACAGGACACCCTGTCCTTAGGAACTGGAATTAAGATCATCCAGACTCATATCTTGGGCCAATGGAAGACCATTAGAAGAATTAACTTTCCGTTCTAACAGGAATCAAACCAGAAATTAAAAAAAAAAGAAGAAGAAGAAAAAAAAACCAAACCATAAAAACCCACAACAATTTAAAGAGACAAGTTTATTTCCGAGTATATGTATTTTAAGCTCTCTTGGAATAAATCATTTTCTATATTTCTTTCATTCTACTTGCACTCCTCCCCTTTGGAAATAATATGATTAATATTTAATTCAATTCAGTGACATATGTCTCCATTCCCCACAGGAAAATAAGTTGCATTCATTTCAAACTTGCTGACACTGGAAAATAACTAGCTGTCTACACTCATTGGGATGTATGGTAGAACAAACTATCATTAAATGTCAGAAAACATATGTTTTAAATAGCAGAAGCCAAGGAACAGTTATTAGGTATACTTTTGTATTGCATTAATGCTACAGGAGCCTGCTAAAATTGGGCCACTTTCAACCAGATACTGCAAAACCGGTAGACGGCCGTCCCACCCACCTCTAAACAGACAAAACATGGGAAAAGGGAAGTATTTGCTCTAAGAGTAGGATCTGCTGAAGGAAAAGGTGAAGGACTAGATCCAATAAAGGATTTAGGAGTCAAAACTAGAATTTAAGTGAAACTGAGGTACTGAATGCCAAAAATACACCCCAGCTCCCCTTTCTCTTCCCCCAGCTGAACTGCAGACAAACCCTGAGGACAGCACAACTCATTAGGCAACTTCTTACTCTGTAGAGTTCTCCTCATACCTGCAAATCTTGTCTCAGCAGTAAGGTGCACTAACATCAAAAGTAAGGTGAGGAGAGAAATTAGGTCCAACTTACTAGACAACTCACTAGTATGCCTATCAGATTAGGTTCTGGAGGCACCAGCAAGGAAGAGGGACATGGCTTGATGGAGAGAGAAGGCAGTAGGAAGCCACAAAGGCAATATGGAGAGTTCTGGAGAAAGAGGCTGGGTCAAGAAGCACTGGTGGGGTGGGGGTGATGGTGGAGGAGGCAGAAGGAATGGCTTGGGGACAGTGAGATGGCCTCAGCAATAGAGGAAGGAGATGAGGTACTGAAGAGAGAAGGGCGCAGGGGTGAATCTGGGTATCCAGAAGACAAAAGGAAGACTGTGAAGGCTGGCTGGAGAGAAGTTAATAACCACAGCTCTTGATGCCTCCAGCTCTGCTTCTGTACAGGCACAGAACGGCACTGGCCACAGCAGCTTCAGGGCTATTTCTCAATTAATTTAGAACATAACCTGGAAATTAGATATTCTTCTGGCTTAATCACGAATAGGACTAAATGCTAAAGGCGTTCCTAGAGAGTGCCCAATAAATGCTGACTGTCTCTGCTCTCCACAGATCCTATCTTGGCCATTTTTTACAGCAAGCGATGGTATCTCAAGTGCTTGTCTAGGAAGCATCAGTCTAGGAGACTCAGTTGTCTCTGAACCATCAGACTGTTCAAACTCATCTCTCACTTTCCACACATGTACTCTAATCACCCAGGAGAGGAATGGAAGTTGCTCTCTGCAACTCAGAGATATTCCTGTCCCTATGGCAGCGGATCTGGTTTCAGAGGTTGCTACCTGTCTCCCTCAACCTAAAGTTTTTGCCCCATGACACTCTAAACCAAATGCAAAAATATCTGGGTAAAAAAAAGATTCAAACTCCTTCCAAAAATGTTCATAGACTCATAGAACAGCCCAGGCTGGAAGGTACCTCGAAAGATCATCTGGTTCAGCCTTTCATGGCAAAGGGAGCCTAGATGACATTATCGAGCACCCTGTCCAGTCACATCTTGAAAACCTCCAGCGATGAGGACTCTGCCATGTCCCTGGGGAGGTTGTTCCAGCAAGTGATTGTTCTCACTGTAAAAAATGTCTTTCTTATATCAAGATGAAACCTCTCCCGGTGCAACTTGTACCCATTGCCCCTTGCCTTCTCCATGTGGCTCCTTGTGAAGACAAAGCCTCTGCCCTTTTTGTAGCAGCCCTTTAAGTACTGGAATACTGTGATGAGGTCCCCCCGAGTCTTCTCTTCTCCAGGAAGAAAACAGCTAACTCCTTCAGTCTTTCCTCACAGGGCAGGTTCTCCAGGCCTTTGATCATCTTAGTTGCCCTCCGTTAGACCCTCTCCAGTCTGTCTGTGTCTTTCTTGAATTGCAGAGACCAGAACTGGACACAGTACTCCAGGTGTTGCCTGACAAGCGCTGAGTAGAGTGGGATGATCATGTCTCTATCTTATCTTTGCTAGTAATGTCTCTGCAGATGCAGCCCAGGGTCCGATTTGCCTTCATTGCTGCAGCGGTGCACTGATGACTTGCGTTCAGCTTGTTGTCCACCAGGAACCCCTAGGTGCCTCTCAGCTGCTCCCCAGCCGCACAGATCCTGGCCTCTATTGGGCTCTTGGGTTATGTTGTCCCAGGTGCAGGACCTTGCACTTGTCCTTGTTAAACCTCACACAGTTGTTGCTAGCCCACTCTTCCAGCCTGTCCAGGTGTCTCTGTAAGATGGCTCTCCCTTCTGACATGTCCACCTCACCACCCAGTTTAGTGTCATCAGCAAACTTGGTGAGGGCGCTTTCAATCCCATCATCCAGTGTTGAACAGCGTGGGGCCCAGTATCGATCCCTGGGAGACCCCACTTGTGACAGACTGCCAGCCTAAGTAAAGACCATTGATCACCATCCTCTGAGTGTGGCCTGCGAGCCAATTTCTTACCCATCTCGCAGACCACCCATCCGATCTGATTCTTGCCAGTTTGTCTTGTTTGTTTTAATCTAGATCACTACACAGACCTGACTGACAGCACCACAAAAGCCACTGAATTGGCACGAGAGAGGCAGCAGTGACGTCTGGGCTGGGATGTCAGCCTGCTGCTGAGTCACAGACAAATCCCAAAGTTTTGATTACTGTAAGTTTATCTCACTGTTTGGAAATTCATTCTGCCAGCTAGGCACTGAAAAGCAAGGTGTGCTGTGACACCAATGCCTTTCATTGGCTCTAGCTGTAAGTGCCTTGCCAAAAAAAGAACACGGTCAATCATGAGGAAAAGTTGTATAAATGAGTCATCAAGCATATTTTGTGTGAGATTACTGATTGTAAACAAGAATAACAGTGCCTGTACGCTACCTGGTATTTGTACAATACTTTGTACAATAAGCCATGGTCTTGTCTTGAGGTTTCCAGTGGCCACCTTACACAAATAACAAATCGTAATACCATGTTTATCACAACAGTAATTCAACTATAATGACCACAAATGTAATTCAACCTTCACTTTGGCTAAACCCTGTTTCTTTCATGGTTATCTCATACCTCAGTGCACATTTATTCCCTATCTTGTCTATCTGTTGTCTTATGTTCAAAATGTAAATTACCAGCTTTCTAAAACAGGATTTTTTTTATTATTTTATATATACTGCCTCGCACAAGGGGGCTCTGAATTTTAACTGCGGAGCTTTCTAAGCCTACTGAAATTCAAATAAATAACAGATAGCTTTCCATCATTCTACATTTTCTTTCTGACTGCTCAGTTCTACAATTGCTTATCAAATCCAGACCACATGCAGAGAAAAAAAAAAAAAGACCCAAAATGAAAACTATTTGTGAAGAAAGTCCAAAAACAGTGAATAAGATCCTCTTTGACCACAGTTGCTTAGCTCAATGTGTCTAGTCTCAGCTATTTGCAATAATAAATATAACAAACACATTCTGTGAGAAGAATTGGCCTTGAATTTTGGCCTGTAACACAAGGAAAAGGAGTCAGATATTGCCAAGAGGAGTTTTGCAAACATGGGCTTGTTCTAGTGGCTCTGGTTTGGGCAGCATTTCCAGAGGGGCTGCAGAATGGGCTTCCCATGCTACTGACTGTACTGACACTGACAGCTGGGTATGTTGTGACGTCGATGTTGGAGTATGATAGGAGAAGTTAGAAACGCACATAAAATACAGCTTTGCTTTATTAAGTAGCGACCAGAAATGTCAGTATCACATGTTAATTAATGATTAATGTTAGAGGAAGGAGATGCATGCCTGACATATTTTTAAACTGGTATAACAAGTTTTCACAGCGCAGAGGAGGGAAGTTCTCTATAATACATAGTAATGGGCTGTGTACTTGGAACTGTGCACCATAAATTTCCCCACCTTCAGGACAGAATGTGTCAACACACAGTTGCTTTCCTAGAATAAAGTCAGTGCTGGGATTAGCAGTCGGTAACGTTGAAGAACGAGGAAAGAAGAAAAAACATACAAATGATGATCGAAAGGACAAAAAACTCTTTCAGACGCACTGAATCTGGGGTAGAAAAATGTCGACAGAGCACATTTTTAATGTAAGACTAGACCTGATATTACAAGGTGCTGAGAGTAAATCAAGAAATAAAGAAAACAACACTGTGGAGCTGACAAAGCCCTGGAACCGTAGGATCTTCCTCAAGGTGATGTCCTACTTAGCAAGGAGAGCTTTAGCTCAGACAGGGTGAGTTAGCACGTACTTACACATAATGCTGTAAGAATAACACATTGAAGTTATCTAACATCCCACACTGATGAACCTCAAAGCACTCTGCACCTGCCTATTGATGCTCCCACACTGGAAATCAGTAAAGTACATGCTTGCCTTTAAGTATATTCTTGAATCAAACATTTCCTGAAGAAAGATGTTCTCCTTAACCAGAGTCTACATGCTGTATGTAGCAGACACCACTCCCACTTTGCTCCTTGATGAAATAAGGCACTTTCCTCCCCTGTACTGTTGTGTAACAGATGTTACATGGGACAGTCATATGATCCCACACAAAGTTGTTGGCAGAGCCAAGAATAAAAAAAATAGAGGTGGGATTCATGTAGCCTAACATTAGCAAGATATAAACTAGGCCTTCAGTCAAGAGAGACACGTAGGACTCTAGTCAGGCTTTACCACTCTACAACCACTGGAGACATGTTTCCTCACACGATTTGTCCAACCTGTCTTAAGCCGGCGGAGATACACTATCGCTCTTGACTGTAGAATGACCAAACAGCTTAGATTAGATACCAGCTTTGAAATAACCAAAAATTACCTAAGGTAAATCTCTTTTTGGGATCCGAACCATTTGCTTTCCTCCTGGACATCACTCCTGCAGCTCTGGAGGACGCTCAAGAGAAAGCTGCAGATTGGGGATGGTCTTACCATTTCCCAGCCCTTGCTGACCCACATTGCACAGCTCCCCCTTCCCGGTTCTGTTACGCCGTTTATTTTGGGTAGGGTTGCATCTTTCTGAAACATCTCCATCTTCCATACTTTGAGGTACTTCCTGCTCTAGGACTATTTCTGCCACCACAGCATGGGTGAGAAATAATGATTTCTGAGAGTGGCTTGACATTTTTACAGCATAATAGAAGTCAAATTATTAATTTGATGGCTGCCATGGCCTTGCGCAATGAAGAAGGGAGGGGACATGATTACCTGATAAATACCAGTAAGTATGATGATATATTAGCAATAAATAAGAGTACAAATATGTAATATTTGTTATTGAGCTGTTAAATATATGGGTGGCACAGATTAACAGGGCACGCAAACGCCTTTTTTTTTTCCTCACTGAAGACGCAGGCTCAGGCCCAGAGCATGCGGCCCGAGGGGTTGGCAGGGGGCTGAGCCAGTCATTTTTTTACCCTCTTTTTTCACCTCTTTTACCCTGAACATTTCCCAGTAGCTCAGTGGAGGGACAAGCCCCACAGACACCAGATCCAACACAACTTACCCCTCATGATCGGGGCCGTCCCCACCACCCTGAGGTGCCAGGGCCGGGCAGGGTTTTACCTCAGGGTTCTCAGACGAAGCCAAAGGTATCGCCTTCCCCCTCGCCCACTGCGGGCCGTCATGGTGCCCAGCTCGCCTCCCTCTCCGCCCTCACAGGGTGGCTGTGGAGACCCACGTCCCCGACCCGCGCACACCGCTGGGGGGGCACTGGGACCCGCTCCTCGGCGGAGCCATCTCAGGCAGCGCTTTGGGAGCGGGGACACGCGTTTAAACCGCGCACTCATGTGGCAGCGCAGCCAAGCCCCTCAGACCAGACCGTACCGCAGGCTGCCGCCCTCGGCTGCCGGGGAGGGAGCAGTACCGGCCTTATGCCCTGCCCAGAGCGCCCGGGACAAAGGCAACCGTCCCGCCCGGGCTAGGCGGAGCCGTGACGGAACGCTGCTCCCCACACGGGACGAACCACCCCGCCCCAGCCCGGCGCGGCGCCTGTCGCTTTAACCGCCCGCCGTGGGTGGTGGCCGGGCGCAGTGCGCATGAGTTCGGGGCCGGCTGCTCGGCGGAGTCCGCGTTTGGTTGGAGGTGCTGCTGCGGCCACCTGCCTGCTGCCGTCCTTCGTCCGGGCTCGTTCCGGCTCCTCGTTCTGCCCTCCACCGCTCCTGCCGGGAGAGGTGCGGACTGCTCCCTGCGGCCGGTGAGTGCGGGCTCCCCTCAGAGGGCTCCTCTCGCCCTGCGCGGTGCTCCGGCTGAGGGGACCCTCGCTTCTCCCTCCGTCCCCGGCTCCGGTCCTCCCCTCCCGGGAGCGGGGGCTGGCGGCGAGGGGATGCCGCCGGCGTGAGGCGATGAGCTCCCGCCGCTCCGCCTGCCCCGGCTCGGTCTCCCTCAGCGGCCCCTTCGGGGAGAGGCCGCGGAGTGCTCCGCGCGTTTGTCAGCCCTTGATAGGAATGGTTGAATATCGGTCTTATTACTCTCTAATGGATTTTTAATTCCCCCCCCCCCCCCCCCCGCCAGTTGCCGCGGTTCCACGAGCAGCACTGGGGACGGCGGCCGCTCCGTGTAGCTGCGCGGGTTCTCGCCCCGCTGTTCTCTGGGGTTCGGGCGGCGGGCTGGGCGCTGCCCGCTGCCGGGCTGCTGCCCGCTTCCAGCGCGGGGCCTGCCCGCGGCGTTGTCAGCGAGGAAAGGGAGACTGGAGCAGCCCCGGAGAGGTGCTTTGGGCTGGGGTTAGTTTTGTGTACGGAGGAGGGGAGGAGAAAAACTATTAGCTGGCGGCTTCCCTGCTGTATGTGAGGCTTAGTTTCCCAGTATTGAGCTGTGTTAAGGATTGTTTTTCTTTTTTTTTTTTCCCCTTGGATTTCTTGTTCTTCCCCATCATATCCTGTCTAGTAACAATTTGTGTGTGATAATTGGCAACTTAAAAAAAAAAAAGAAAAGAGAGTTAAGGAAAGGTTTCATACCAGTGCATTGTTAAACTTTGGATGTATGGTATTACTGACTGACTAAGGGTGATGGGGGAGAGCAGCCTTATTCCTCCTCATTGTTTTCTGACTGTCTGCAATTTAATGTTACCATTGGAAAAAATGTTGGCTTAAACAGTAGCAGATTCAAGTTCAAAATACTTTTTTTTCCTACCCAGTCAGGTGCCTTTTCCATCTGGAGATGGTAAGTGTGAGATGGCTGGTGCTTCTTAAGATCGTAATCTTAGGTAGTTTGGGCGAGGTTTAGTATGTGTAAGAGAAACCACAGCCTTAAAAACACTCTCGGGATTTTCAGTAATCCAGGATCTCAAGGGCATGTTTCCTGAATAGTTTTTGTTTTAGTGTGGCACCGAGAGGAGGTAGCTGAAAGTGGAGCTCTGTTGTGCTTGGTCCTGTGCATGGATATAGCAAAAGATGATTCCTGTGGTAACAAGCATGCAGATGAAATAGGACAGAAATTTGGAGGAGGTTGTCTATCTTTCTAAAAATTTTGCAAGGATTTTAAACTACAAGAAGTATCAGAAATGTAAGTAACAGTTATTTCCTTTCCCCTTCCTTTTATGAAGGGCACAGAAGGAAAGACTTCTTTCCAAACCCTAAAGCATAAGTCTTAGTTTTAAAAGCTTTTGCAATTTCTGGCTTGGGCTAATAGAGGTATTATTTTAAGACCCTTCTACAGATGCTTGACTAATGCAGCATTGCAGATGGACTTCCTTGTACAGGTACTACTATAAAGAATAATGATTGTGGCATTTTCTCCTTCCTTTGCGGTAATTCCTGCTGTATAAGGGGGGAGCTGGTGTTTAAACAGTAAAAGGAAAAAAAAAAAGCTGCTCACTCAGGTCTCCAAGAAATGAAGATACTAATTATTTCTCAGAAATGGAATAGATTTTTTTTCAGCTATGTCTTTCTTACCAAGGATTTGTTTGGGGTTTTTACAATGGAGTGTGAATGAGTAAAATGAAGTTTTATGACTAGAAGTACAAGTAATGCCTGACATTGGAAAGGAACAGGGAGATTCGATATTACGTCTCTCTGTTGGGAGATTCGATATTACGTCTCTCTGTTGGGAGATTCGATATTACGTCTCTCTGTTGGGAGATTCGATATTACGTCTCTCTGTTGGGAGATTCGATATTACGTCTCTCTGTTGGGAGATTCGATATTACGTCTCTCTATTTTGTCAATAGTAAAACTCTTCTCCTTCTGTTGGTCATAGCTGCTTTTTCTCTGCATGCCTCCGAGAGAAATATTAACCAAGAATGTTGGCAGAGGGGCTTGCTGGTTGGATATAGTAACTGGCACAACTTAACTGCTGAGCAGTTGACAAGTCTCAGGCTGACTGACCTTCTAAAATACTGGAGCATGAAAATAAATGAGCATATGAATGTGGCTTTCAAAGCCAGCCAGACAGGCTGTGTCAAATACTGTTATGAAGTCCTCCGTCCTCCTTTTATTTTTTTAATTAAAAAATAAAAGCAAGGAACTTTAATTTCCAGTTTAACTAACTGCTTAAAGATATCGTTTTCAATTGGATGCGTATTGATTATCCCTGTCCCAAGGAAAGTCCAGGGCAAGACTTCACTGCTCTGTTTTGCCAGTGCTGTTTTCAGCTCTGTTTGCCTTGGGCAGGCAGACCTTTTTGTACTTACATAGGAATGAAATGTGCATTAAGTTAGCTGCTTTTTAAAGTAAACACCTCTGCTTTGTGCTTCAGATGTCTTCTGCCCTCCTCCCTATACCAGCACAGCAGTCACAAAAAGAAACATAGGAAAGCAACCTCAGATCCAGCTGTGAGGCTGACACAGCTGTACTAGGGCTGAAAATTATCTTGTGTTCTTAAATACTTTGTAAAACAGGATTTGGTTCACCTTTGCTATGACTGTAGCAGTAGTTACATAATGAAACCCTAAACCCCATTGATGCTATACCTGTAGCAAGACAGAAGTTGACTAATTACGGAGGTGTCTGTGCCTGAAATTGTTTATGTACATTCCATGTTTCTAAATTGTTGGCTGTCATAGATAGCACAACCCTCATGTTAACAGGGGAGATTTAAAAAGAATAACTTCAAAAGAATCGGACACTTTCCTTGTTGAAATTTGCATAAGGACATGTGAAGTCAGAGGAGGCCTCAGCCATCACCTGGATGTGTTTAAAGCTCCATATAGTACCGGACTAGATGGCTCTGGGTATCATATGTAGTTTTGCCACTGAGCAGATACTAGTCATCAAATCTCAACTGGAGAGTACCAGTGAGAGCCTTACCCCAGGATAATGATAAGATGTTAATCTAAAGAAAAGTAACTACTTGTCACTGGCTGTAGTTTTATTTTTAGTTGGGGCAGGGAGGGATTCTGTCGCTGTAAATGCGTGGGAAATGCGAGCACTTCAGGGATCTTTCTCTAGTGGTTTAATCCACAGTGTTGTATATGAACCTTTGCCACTGGCCTTTGCTTTAGGCAACACGATTCAGCTGAAGCTGTTGTTGATGGAGTGAACTGGGAACAGTTTACTTGCAAGGGATAAGGCAAAGACAAATGAGAACATGCTTCACAGTTTTTTCCCAGATAAATTCTATCTTGAGGGTGAACCAATGTGCTTAGCATCATCAAATCCTGCATTGCTATTCCACTGTCTTAAGAAGCAGCATTTCCCAAACGCTGCGGAGAGGATGATGAGGCAATGATGATCTAGGCTTTTGCAAAAGGTCTCTTGTCTTATGTTGGCTTGGTTGTCTTCAGTAGGTAACAAAGTTTCTAAAGAATAAGTCTGTTCTTGAAAATCCAGAAAGACCAGTTAAGAATGAAGCACAGTATTGAACGCTCTTTTTCTGGTATCTTGAGGCTTGGATTAACATGCTCAAAGGTGTGACCTGAAGCATTGTTTCTGAGCAAAGCATGATTTGGAGAATTCGGTGTAGTAATTGAATTATTACTTAGGTGATGAAAATGTTGGTTTGTGATTGTTTCCTTTCTTTTTAAGTGGTTGCTACATTTAATTTGAGATCCAATTCACCAAAGCATTTAAGTGTGTGATGAAATATCTTAGTGATGTCAGCTGGATTTAAGTTTTACTAAGTTGGTGCCTTGCCCATCTAGTTCTTTTAAAAACTTATGTACACGGGATTAATTATTTCACTGTTGGCAGCTCTCGCAAATTCTAGTGTGAGTTGTATGAATGACATTCAGTGTGTTTCTTGAGGCTCCAGCTTCCAGATTTAGAGGACTGAGAGAATCTTTGTTTTTAGTTTTAAAACTAACGGATTTTGTAGCTCTCCAGCCTGTAGAGGAAAGTTGGAATTGTCACGAATGCACCACAGAAACCAGAAAGTTTAAAACAAAATATTGGGGTTACTTGCATTAAATTCCCTTGAATTCTGGGAGTCTCGCATGGTTGTTAGCACACTCTTATTACTTTGGTTGTAGCTACATGTCTGTCCTGGGCTGCCATGCTACCATGAGAGTATCCCGAGTTCCCACTTTGCTAAACGTTGTTTAAACTTACTTGACACCCGTTCTGAAAAACCTCAATCAGAATTTATATCCAAGGGAGTGTCTATAAAAATGCTGTTGGCCTGGTTCTTGCTTAGAGGACCATACTGTCATAGAGTGGGGGGGTGAGGTGTATTTTTGGGGGGTGTTTTTGTTTTTTTAATGGTCAGCATTTCTATTTGGCTGCCTGTACTATGGTGACAGTCCCTCTCCACACAAGGGCAGGAACATTTCCTGGTTACTGGATGTTAAATAGCCATGACTGTTTTGGACAGACAGGATTTTTCATGAGCAGATAAGGAAAGTACATCATAGTAAAATGCATTAGCACATTATCATAAGCATCTACACTTATGATATGGAGAATAAAAGTCAGAATTTAACCATGTTGGCCAGTTTTGGTTTACCTTGGTTCCTAAACATCAAGCATCGTTGATTGTTACTTCAGTTTTGACTCTTTCCATAAGAACAGCTTACAAATTCACTGTCTGATTCTGGGGGGTTTATGTGCTCAAAGCAATACCTCTTCAGCCATCCTGTGTGCTCCTAGAGTTAGTCAACTTGCCTGTGAGGTTTCTCCTTTGTAGGCAGTACTGTCACTTAGTCTGTTCTTCTACCAGAAAGCTTAAATCTTACTGTATATCACAAGAGTAGGACATGGGTTACCTCTAAAGCTCAAGGGTTTACTCTGTATT
Organism: Gymnogyps californianus; assembly: GCF_018139145.2. Lineage (NCBI taxonomy): Eukaryota > Metazoa > Chordata > Aves > Accipitriformes > Cathartidae > Gymnogyps > Gymnogyps californianus. Next base: position 212,188,581 of record NC_059471.1, on the reverse strand, counting down.
TCATATACTGAAGGAAGCAGGAAGAATTCATTTGCTGATAGCTCTGTTCATAAGGAGGAAATATGTCCACCATACTGGATCAGTTAGTTTTGAGGAGTCTGTAACAGCAGTGGCTCAGGGAAGACATGTCATGGGCCAGTTGGTTTTGTTTAGCTGTGATCTTGTACAGCAAGTTCAAAGGTATGTTGCAGGAGCAATTAATACAAGGAAAAATTCATCAAGTTATTGGACACAAATACCTGGCCTGTTTTGGGAAGCCCTGTGGTCTCCTGACCACAACGTGCAGGAATCTGAATGAATTCCTACTCTCTGCTCGCCTTGTTTTACATACTCTTGCCTCAGCATCTCCTGCTAACTGTCAGAGGCTAATAGAGATACAGGTCTATAGTCTGCCCCTGTACCATCATTTTTATAAAACCTGTCCCACCGTAACACTTCAAATGACCTCAGAGTACTTTCAGATGTTTTTTCCAGATGCTTAACTCTCCAAACTCAAGCACCGCCATGGGGTGCAAGATGACTGACGGTGTGCGCAGAGCTGAGTGCGTGCATTGGTATGTCTGTATATAGCTGACAGATTAAACAAACCTTTAAGTTCACTGGCCAGTTCCTCTGTTTCAGTTGTATCACTGAGAAATAGCAGTTTAAGAACAGGCAAAGTGTGTGTGATGCTCAGAGTACAGTCTAGGCTTAGAAATCTAGCTTAAGAAAAACGGTTCATGCAAAGAGTGTTCTAGAAATTGTATGTATAGTGAAGGGAGGGAGAGACTGATATTGTGCCCTTTTAAAAATGTATGATAACTTTCTAAAAATTGTTGACTCTACTTACCTTAAATATATCGTGCAGTAAATGGCATGATGCTGTCTGTTTGCTGGCTTTTGGCTCCTGGCTTATGTAGCAGTTGACTTTTGGCCTCTAAATGTCTTCTATTTTTGTGGGATTGATCTTTTTGCCTGTTAAGCTAGTCTTCAAATAGGATTGTTAATAAACAATTTTTTCAATCTCCTGCTACTACAGAAACAGTCCCTTGTAAATGCTAACATTGAACTTCAGTGGAGAAGTAATCTTAGTCAGCAAGACTATAATAATATCCTTTTTAAAAGGACAGACTGCACCTTATCTTTGATGGCAACTTAATACAGTCTCTCTGAATTGTGTGCCTCTGTCAAAGCAAAATTAAATCTTTGGAGGTAAAATTCAATGTTAACTTCAGAATATTTCAATTTCCTCCTATTACCCTCTGACAAACATGCATGATATGTGAATTGTATTGTTTTAAATATCTCATGAAGGCTAGCTCTAGTGTAACCAAGCTGATCATTTCAGCTGATAGAATCACAGCTACCCTAAGATGCCTTTTTGGTTTAATATTTGGGATCTTCTCTCCAAATAGTACTGTTCCTGTCACACTTCTACACTCTTGTGTCATGGTATGATTTTTTTTTTTTTAAATTAATCCCTAATGGTACAGGCACACATTTCTTAAACCAAGCCAAAAAAACCTCCCACTACAATGCATTGAATAGACCAAGCAACAAATCCTGTTGCGAGCAACTTCCATATTTAATGCAACCCTGAAGGCCAGGAGGAACAGCTGCCTGTCGTCCTGCTGTTCTTGCTCTCTCTGAGGATAGTTACCTTATTTTTGAACCCTTGCTTGTTACCTAGGCAATCCTACTGAAACAGGCAGTGGGGTCTTCTTGAAATTCATTAGATTCTTGGCTATTTCTATCTTAAATCCACAGAGTCTTTCACTTAATAGAGGGAACATAAAAAGGCTGAAGGGACTTCTGTGTTAGCCATGGTTAGGAGGGGAATTTGTCAGTAAAGCATGCTGTATGTATTGCAGCAGTGCCGGGCAACCTCACATCAGCTGTGGCTGCACTAGGCACTGTACAAATATGTAGGCATTTCTCCCTTAAAGCATAAAAAACACAGCAAAGGTGGAGAAGAAATAATGTATATAAATGGGTTATGATCTTATTGACATGTACCCTTGAAGTGTTAAAGATGATGTGAAAGAAGGGAACGAGATCTTCTCCCTACCCCCTTTCTGCAGGCTCATAGGCTATTGCACCCGCTCCTGAGTTTTTCTGAAATGAGTAAAACCTCCAAAGAAGCCACAGCTTACAATACAAAAGCAGAACCAGTGCCGTAATGCTTGCTGCTTGATGTTGTGTGGGCGGCTCTCTTAACCGGTCGCAGTCACTGCCTTTATTCATTGTTCAGGAGCTTTGTGAAACATCTGAGCTTGAGCTCCAAAATGAGTAACAGGAGCTTGCTGCAAGCAGAGTTATTTGTTGTTATTTAGAACTTGTGGCTTTAATGTTTATTGCTACTGAATCTGGGTGTTCCTGCTGCCCTGGATGCAGATAGCCCACTATGAAGCTTAGACCTGGTTATGCTAAGGTTTTGCTGTTGGAGAAAGCACAACAGTACTCTTAAATACTTTCTTCTCCCTCAAAGTTTTGGCCCATTGATTGGTTTCTTGGTAACTTGGATTAAAATCTTCATTTGGTTAGTCTTTAGATGTGGGTCTTGTCTATGATATCTATTGTAATCTGGAGCTGTGACCTCTCATAATGTAGTCCGTAAAGTGTTCACAAACAGTTTTGAGTATAATTCTAGAAATCTAGTAGTTGTCTATACTACATCACTGAGGGACTGAACAAATGTGGCATGTCCAGTTTATACTGGGGACACTTGGATAAAAATTGATGCTGCAGCTTAAAAGTGCTGATGAGAAGTAATACTCACCTTAGTTGGATGTCCGTACTCACCTCTTGCTAGTCCCTCCTTAGAAAAATACTCTTTTCCATCTGAACATCACCTTGAAAGTCATGGGATGAAATCTGAAGTCAGTGGGAGTTTTCTGTGAATTTCAGAGGTGTCAAGATTTTCTCTGATAGTCTTGTCTTCTAAAAATGATATATGTATCTTTTGTGTGTGTTTGTGTGTAGTATTTCAGAGGAGTCAAGATTTTCACTGATAACGTTGCCTTCTAAAAATGATACATATTTTCATGTGTGTTTGTGTGTGGCTGTTCAATGCCACATGGTTTGTTGCAGATGGAGCTGCTGTTGCAGGATACGTTCTAGACTCCGGCTGCCCTTTTCTAGTTAGGCTTTCTGCAGCGTAGCTTTTTGGTTTGAGCCTGGGTATGTGGTAACCAGAGGTGCAGCAGCTGCTGCAGTGCTCTCATATCTGCCTCTCTTGTGATTCTGAAAACCAGGACCAAGAGCATGTTTCTACCTTTGTGGCATCACTTAAAGACCATTATCCTGAGGATGCATTGTATCTATTTATAGCTAATGTTATTAGTAGAAGAAAGGAAGAATGTTCTTTTTATGTAAAAGCAAGGCCAAATCTTAATCGTTAGACCTAATGTTCATAAGAAAGGCTATCAGATGCTTTTATTGTGGCAATCCAGTGCTCTGTTTACGTGGACTGTGCTTCCAAGACTTGCTGGACTTCAGCCTAGCTACATTGTGTGGGAGCCTTCCCACAGGACACATGCTGGTGTGCCGGCGTAGACGAGGGAGTGTTCATACGTACCTCTGGTAATGTCATAGCCCTCTCCTGGGAGGAAATGATCAGCAGGATGGAATTGTTGCTCAGTATTGGCAGATGTTATCTCACTGCTATGAAACACTAATCAGCTTACCAGGAGGCTCTGGTTTCTCAGCCCTCAGCCGACAGGGATAGGGAGGAAGGAGAAGTAATCAAATTGAATTGGAAATGCAGACTTAACTTTGCTTCTCATGTCACCTCTTGAACCATAATAAAGGGGGAAGCACTTGGGAAGCAGGACCATCTCATTTCATTTGTACAGTGTCAGGGTAATGGTATCCAGTTCCCAGCTGGTGGCATGTAACATGGTACCGCAGAACCAACTGTTTTGAGGAATGTGTCACTGCTGTTTCCTGGTCACAGGCAGGGTAAGTGGAAAGATGGACTGTTAAAGAACAAGGCAATTTCTTGTTGCAAAGGATGTTTTAACATATAGGAGAAAGAAATGAGCTAGGTTCTACTTTTTACCCACACCCTGTTTGTGCTCTTAGTGCACAAGGATGACGTTTGTCTTTGTGATACTTTGAGAATGAAGGAAGAAATTCTGCCAGAGTGTTTTGGGAGATGATGACAATTCAGAGAGGTATTACAGAACTGAGCACTAGGATGGCTTAAAAAAACTGGGGGCTTTTGTTCCGGTAAGTGCTGGTGCATATGTCTGTTCCAGTAAGTGTCTTCCAAATGTACAAGCACTGTTTCTTCATGGCTGAGTGAAATAAAAGCTCTGTAAGCTTTAAAACGCAATTTTGTTAGGTAATGCAATGGTGCAAAAATTGCACTAAGTTCTGTTCACGGATCTTTCACCAGAAGTAGTTGGCATAGAGCTGCTTCAGTAACACACGAGTTAACTGTGGCAGGGTTAGGAAATGAACTGGATTCTGTTTTCCCTCATGTGATCCAATAAATAGAATTCTTGTCTAAAAGCTAATAAAAGATGAAGATATTGGAACTGGGTCAGTTGGTATCTCAGCCGATGGGATTTTATTAGTGTTAATGCTGTGTCATAATGGAAAACACAAACTGAATCTGTAGAACAGGTATGTATGCAAGGTCCATGCTTGTAACTGTAGACATCTGGTTTGGAAGCACATGAGATGGGGTACAGAACCTTGCTATGTTGGATTTTTAAAGTCACCTTTTAGAATAAGACCAATTTTTTTTAAGAGGTGCCTGTAGGTGGTAGACATGTTCCAGAGCATGAAGATATGCCCTTTATTAACTTGTGTGGGATCTTTTTTACTATTTATTTTCCAGTATTTTAAAAACCAGATTTAAATGTAACATGTTGTTCTCTATTTTCAGAAATGAATAAAGCTAGCAGCCCTACGTAGTACGCTGATGGCATTCTACGCTGCATCGGGATCGATAAGCCAAGAGAGTGTGATGCCTAGAAACCTCCTCTCAGATTCTCCTGAAATGGCATCTGAAATCTCTCCAAAGCATGCACCTGGGAGCATGGAGAGGGGTGGCAGTGTGGAGAATCGTGGCAGCCAAGTTAGGTGCAGAAATCTTGCCTTGGTAAGTGTTTAATGAGCCTTATGCTTAGTGATACAAATTACATGAGTAGCTTTGTTCACATCACAGGATTTTTTTTATTAAGCATTGATTTTTGCCATTTCTAATCCTAAATGGTTGCTTGTGGTCTTGGTTGTTAACGAACTGAAAGGCCAGAAATAACTACTCTGATGTGGTACAACAGCTTGTTATTCTGGTCTGATTGTCTCTGAGAGCTTGGAGAGTGCTTCTCTCTCGCCATTCGTCCCAGAGAACCGGGAACAGCAGTAAGGAGCATGCGTTACGCTGGGCTACTCAGTGCAACCACCCGTGTGTGGTGCACATCTCTGCCATCACTTTAAGTAGCTCATAAAGGAACTTAAGGATAGTGTTGGTTCTATACACTGTTTCTTGCTTAAGCTCTTTGTTGACACTACTGAATGAAGGTCTCGGCTTATTCCACCTTCATATAATTAGATGAGTAACAAATATGTCACCATAAACAAAGCTGTCTTGACATTAGTGAATATGAGTGTGTGGCCATTTAAATAGTATGTGAGTAATTGAGGGAGTAGGATGTACTTCTGCATTTTTCCAATTAGTAGGATGATTCAGGCAATGAGCTCAACAATACTGTTTGTACTGTGACAGGCTAAGCCTAGAAAGCAGATATGGTTCCTTGCATAGTCTTTTTATCACCACAACCATTTGAAAAGCATCCATTTTTAATTGAGGAAAGAGCACTCCGGTAAACGTGCTTTCCCTAAATGGAAATCTAAATCTCTGTCTTGCCTTAAACATGGAATTAGGCTTTCTGTATCTTTCCCTCTGCCCTCCCTGCTAGCTTCCTTTTAGTGAAGTAGTTTTCTGTGGAAGAATAAGTGGTGAAAATAAGTTGGCAAGTTGATACCTGTATTTATCTATATACCTCAGAAATGCTCCGTGTTTTTGTGCTACTTCATGAGCTTTTTGGCAACCGGAGGTAATTCTAAAGATGTTCCTTCTTGGTTGTTTCTAATGAAAATACAACTCTGTTAATGCTACACTGTATCCTTCAGCTTGTGTTGCTAGTTAAAACACAAAACAAGTATTACTAAATTCAGTCCTTTAACTGTTTCTGATCTGTGCTAGAAAAAAATTGTGAAGGGTCAGGATGGGGGAGGTCAAGAGCGTAGCCAAGTACACCGTTTGGACTCAGGTATTTAGAGTATGTTGTTTATTATATGAAAACTGATTGGATCTTGGAGAATTACAGTGGAAGTTGCACTTTGTTAAAGAATTACAACTTAATTTTATGCAGAATTACAAGTTAATTTTATGCATGACTGACTCCAGTTTTCCAGGTTATCAAACTAGTGGCCATGTTTCCATGGGTTTGTCTTAGCTGTGGTAGCAGGCATGAGACTAGTAATTTGAAAAAAATCAGTATTGAATAACGAGGCTATGTATAAATCGGTATGTTTGTACAGTCTCATCCTGAGTCTGCTGTGTCAGAAAATGACATAGAATCCCTTAGTCTAACTAGATCTTACCATGTGATAACCCATATGATGATGCATCAGCTAGAATTGGAATCCCTTCCTACTCTGTAATGCAGTAATTTATAGATGGAGTAAAAGCTGGCTGCAGGTTTAGGCAATTCCAATCAGACCTGTGCATCAGCAAAAGAAGTTCCCGAAGCCTTTAGCTTGTCACATTTGAATTTGTGCATGAAGAAAGTGAAGCATGTACCAACGAGTTTAATTCTGGTGCCACAGGTTCCCTTCCATGACTGTTCTTCTAGCAGTATAGTAGGTAGCATGTCCGATAAGGCTCACAACTAGCATGCGTGGAATAACAGGTTGGGGAATGGAAACTCTTTTCAATACAGGCATAATTTCAGTTTTGGAGTTTGAGAAGGGGTCTGTGTTGAACCGAATGTGAAGGAAATTCTGCCAATTGTGATGGAGTAAATAGTAGTCGAGTGTTTAGTGCTGCTCAGGTCTTTCCTTTTTGTGATCTGATGTAAGAAAACAGTATTGTTCCACTGGCTGATACCTTTTGTCTGTTCAGCACTGAAACAGGCTTTAGAAATCCTCAGGATAAAGAGCAGTATTCTTCAAATATTTCTTTTTCTATATCCTTGTGTAACTATGTATTAAAAGCACGATTTTTACAGTCCACTAAGCAGATCAGGGGATTTGCAAGAGAAAAAGCTAGTTGCTGGTGCATGCTCCTAGAGACCTTAACTTCTTGCTTCAGTAGTTTTGTTATAAAAGTTCAGAAGATGCAGAAGCTTTGATAGCCTAATGAGAAGGAGGGGATAGATAACTTTGTGTAGACAAATAATTTCTTATTAGACCAATTCTGAGAAAGGAAGGGGCAGATTTTCAGGCACACTGGACCTTCATAGCCCTGAAACAGATGCAACTACAGACTTACCTGCCTCTTCATTTATCGCTTTTCTGGGCCTGTTCACCTAGAGACGTAACAAGGAAGGTCAAGGTTGACTTGAATTTTTTTTAATGGCCTTGCAAGGGAAAGAAGTGTAGCAGTGCTTTTTATGACAGGCCTGTATTGCTGCAGGTTTCTTCCTACTCAATTACAAAAATGAGGCTCTTAAGCTTCTCGGTGTCAAACTACATTAGTCACTAAATATAACCTTTGTGTTGCATCTGTGGAATTCAAACAAACCTGCGTATGTGATAATAGAGACAAACACTTGAACTGGCTTTAGCCTATGTTGACTGCTTAGAGCTGGTTTGGCTGACAGTTGGCTGTTCTTGCATACTGTGTGTCTGTGCTCTATTTGCTGTGGAACTGGTTGTCGGTTTAGGAATGACTAGGAGATGGACATGAATTGCCATGTGCCAAAAAGGTCTTAAAATTCTGTGTGTGAGATTCTTACCAGTCAGCTGTTGTCAGTTCAGTTTAATTTTGCCAGATTTCTGAGCTTCTTACCTACACAATGGTGCTTTTAGTTAACCTTTGACAATTGCAGTCCTTAAAGCCGAATTTATTTTTTTAAATGGAAGGCAAGGTGCTGATGCCCTGTCTTGATTGCAATAGAATTTTCCATATAAATGATAGATGTTCAGGTCTGGATTTATGCTGCCAACTCTATCACAGCAGCTGAAGACAAGGACAAGAGCCCACATTTATGTGGGAGGAATGTTTGCTGTGGTATTTTCATCTCACCAACTTTTATAACCATAAAAGTTCTTATATATGAGGACATGAATTTGCACAATATATTCTGGTTTCTTTTTAATGAAGGTGGTATCCATACATATGCTTGGCAGAAGCATGAGACAAGTGTACCTTCTTGATATATGGAATCAGTTGCACTATCCAAGGGGGAGGGTAAACAGAAACACTCTGTTCTGCTTGGCAATTCTGACTTCCAAAACCCGTTCTTGAATGACGCTCTCTGATATGTGGTATAAGAATTAACCTGCAGTGAAATACGGTTGCAGCAATTTAAGGACACTTAATTCGGAGATAAAACTAGGTCCTAGCTTTTTTTGAAGCAATTTGTCTTGTTCCATTGACTGAATAGGCGCAGACCGACTTCTTAAAGCCAATCCTTCTTTTTCAGCGCTTCACTCTGGTAATTGTACTGTGTATCTATTCTCAGCCATGAGTAACTGCTTTAGTATCTAGGTGTGAATAACATGCTAGGACAATAGTATCACCTGCGAAAATCATACCAGAAGGTGCTGGTTGTACCTAAAGTGAGCTGTGCTACTTGGAACTGCACTAGTAATAAGCTGTGTCAGTGCCTTGGCTCTGTTGATACGATTTCAGTACTATACCTTCTGTATCTGAACATGTGTTACTGAGTGATAGGTTTGAGGCATAGTGAGTTCTTGTTACTCTCAATGGATCATGCTGTGGGCTTTTTATTTTATTTTTGCCTTTAGTTCAGACAGATCATTGGTTAATGCCGCAGTTCATCACCACTCTTTTTGGGGCAGTGGTGACCTCCAGAATTTGGTCAAGTGAGTATTTCTTTTTGTCACTAATCAAGTGACTTAAATTGGCAGATGGCCATGATTCTAAAAAGATGTCTTGCTTATTCCCTTTGTTATTTCTTCAAACAAGCTTCCTCTATGGCTCTAACAAGACTTGATACCCAGTCACTGAAGATGGTTTGTCACTACCAGACACCTTGTATAGTACAGGTGACATTTTGAACATTGGTTAGATAGACAAGAAGAGCAAGTATCTTGTGAGTAGTCTGAGCTGGCTCAGTATCTTATTTCACCCAGTCAGCCATTTAACTCAGGGGTGACCTGGTGGTTTTGTAGTTATGATGTCTCTTGGAGCCTAAAAATTAGTTGCTATGACCTTTATCCTTTTTGGATCAGTACAGCTAATTCAAATGCAACAGACCTGGTTTTCTAAGTGCACTGTGTTACTATCTTTTTGCCCTAGCCTCTCTGAAGAGGTCCTGGGATTCCAGTGTGGTTTTAGGAGTTACGGGAAAAGGACAGATTGTGTGTCCGTTAGCCCACTGCCACCTTTTTTTCCTCACAGTTTGAGTGTGCAGAGTCCTGTGATGCTGAGCTGCACTTCAGGTACATTCAAGGGAAAGTCCTGAGAGACTCCTTTCATAAAATTAAGGTGTTTTTTCCCCCCTTGATACTGATACTCTGCAGGCCTTACTGTACTACAAGGTCTTTCACCATGTCCAAGTGCTTTGCCAAATAACAATACACAAAAAAGGTAAGAATTTTTATGACTTTGATACTTTCTGTGGATACAGCTATCTTTGGACAGGTGGAAGCCATTCCTTACAGGGTGTGGAGAGAGCTATGCTATGCCTCATCCACTTTCAATTGATATTAGCATGACTTGGAAGCAGTATGCCTTAGAAAAAGAAGAGTCATTGTTCCTACTGGCAGGACAAGAAGTAGGGAGGAAGAGGGGCTGGAGGACCACTTGCTTTGAACTGTGAGTATAGAACTAAGGTAAAGAGCCTGACTTCTAGCAAGGAACAACCTTGCTGTAAAATGTGCTAGTGAGAATGTGCATAGAGCACAAATTGCCTTCAGGATATGTAAACTGCATCATTCTGCTTCAAAGTGGGATCTGGTAGATAAAGATTATTCCAGCAGGTGGGCAGCTCTGCTCTTTAACCCTCACTGATAGGCATTCCTGAATTTCCAAAGCAGTTTTTGTACCTCACTATTTTCTTTTTCAAGGAACACTTGGATTAGAGTTTCTGTAATGTGAAAGCCAATTTTAACTTGTCTTGCCTTCAGTGCACATAGCGGTTAATGTTCTATACATTAAAATACATACAGGGCTGCATCTGCCTACCACCCATTCTTCCCTGTTTTAAAACATAGAGTTGTCCATTCTTCCAGCCTTCCTGTGCAGCTAAACTCTCAGCACTCCTTGCTTTGTTCTGGACCCTGTCCAGCTTGGCTGCATCCTTTCCAAAGTTCAGCGACTGAATCTGAACTCTGTGTTCTGAATGAGGATGTGCTGTTATTTCATCACCCTGGTTAATATACTCCAGAATGACATTCGCGTACCTGAACAGCACTCTCTTTCCTCTTTATGGCACTTAAACTGACCTGCAGATCTTTCTGTCTTGTATTGCCACTTAGCCATTGTGCATCACTCTATATTCATGCGTTCAACTGAATTTCATCTTGTGGACTACCAGCACACTTATATGGTTCATGAAGGTCTCACTGTCCTACCTAGTTCTTGCAGCAGCATCTTCCAGCGTAAGAGCATCGACAGATACTAAGTTAACTGTCTACTGTTGTTAGTGAAGTATCAGATAATAGAGATGTAGGGATAAATCTGTTCAGGACTTGTCTTGTTTCATTATTCAATTTATGATACATCATGCTACTTCTCAAAAATAACAATCTCTCCTGCCCCCCAGTTACATAGGTACCTTGCAGTAATTTCATCTAGGCATAGTTTCCTTATTCATCTCTGAGTGTATTTTTGGGGGACCACGTAATAAAGCCTGCAAACCAAGGCTTATCGCATCTTGTGCTTATGCCTGTTGGCCAAGTCAGTAACCCTGTCATGAGAAATGACATTGGTGTGAAATTACTTGATTTTTGTAAAAAGTGTTAAGTGGCTTTTGCCTGAAATGTCTCCCAATTTTTCTCAATGTTGTTCTAACATAGAAATTAAAGGGAAGAAGAAATTATAAGCTGATCAGCCTAACTTTGATAACCAAAGAGATGTCTTCAGAGTTTAAGTAGCTCTTGCATTGCTTTAGCTTGCCCTTTTAAAAGTAGGTTAGGAGTAATTTAATCAGGTTATGACTTCAGTTCATCTAGTTTATTTTTTAAATTCTTCTAGATCATTTGTTTCCTCACTTAGGACCTATTGATTATATGCTTTGCTAACTATTATGAAGCACATGTGTACAATTATGTTAATAAACTGAAGAAAACAACATTCAATATTATAGTCTTCTTCACCAAATGAAATGGTATTATCAAAATCATCAGATAGTGGGTTGTAAAGGAAGTACTTTTTGACACAGCACACAATTAAACTATGGAACTCATTGCCGCAGAATGCTGTGAATGCCAGCCATTTAAATGGGCTTAAACAATAAGATGAATTCATGCTAGAAAAGCTCATTAAGGGCTATTAAGCACACAGATGTGGATGCAACTGGGAAGTCCTTAAGCCATGTATTGCTGGAAACTGGAAGGATGTAGGGAAGAAAAATACAAATCCATCCAATTTACAGCAGTCCTGTTCCCCTGTCCTGTGCATTACTGGTGGCTGAAGGCAGGCTACCGAGCTAAATGGATTTTTTTTTTTGGTCTGATCCTGTGTGGTAGTTCTTGTTCTTATCTGTAATTCACTTGCTTCCAACTTAAGCAACACAGTGGTGCAATCCATTCTGGTTCCCTTTTCTGTAAATATAATCAGAAGTACTTGCCTTTTTCTTCTGCGCTGAAGCTTTTGTACCTGTTCTGATACTGTTCCTGCATGCAGGGCTTTCTTTTTTTCCCCCATTTCTTTTTACAAGTAGAACTGCCTGCCTTGTTATTAACAGGCTGAGGCCTAAGTGGTGCTACATCAGTCTCTTTCTGCTACATATTAGAACAGTTTGCTCCCTTCATGCTTTTTGAGAAGCATCCAGTCACTTCTCTCTCATGGAGCTGTGCCTATTAATTCTTTGGCACTGTGAAGTGGTTGATGATAAATCAGTTGAATCTGGTGTTCTCCTGGTATTTTGCTAATTGAAGTTTGGTTCTCTGTCAGTTTTCAGAAGAATGATTTTTTTTTTTTTTTTTTTTTAACCACTGCAGATGTCTTGGGATTTCCCCTGCTGTACTGTTTCTGTCAAAGCTGTGCTGGTCTTAGGATTCTAGATCTGGATGTGATGTTAAGAATTTCTTCAGAGGCACATGAAAAATTGTGGGCCTTTGATATTAAATCACTGTTCTGGACATGTAGGAAAGGGATCTTTTCTATAAAACAGATTCTGTTCTTCTTTTCTTTTTTCTTGTTTCTTTTTTTCCTCTTTTATACCAAACACCGTCACAACAGACTCTTTCCTGTTTGGCATAAGCAGGCAATGTTTGTCTGCACAGGGATCTAAAATATTAATGCCAGCTGAGCATACTCAGCTATTTCAGCTGTTTGCATCCCAAATTTCTTCTGTCCAAGCAGTCGTCTTAATCCTCAGCTAAGGCACAATTTTCAAGTTTCAAATTTAGGCTGCCTTTTGACAGTAGCTTTAAAGTCGGTAGTGTTAGGTGTATGTGAGATTCAGTTTTGGGAGGCATGTTTGTGTATTAAGAGTAGGGAGTTGGTGGAAAGTATGAAGGCAATAACTCGAGTAACTGAAAAGACTCTGCTTTGACTGTTAAAAACCTAGATTGTTCAAGGAGACAGGAGGCCTAGAAAACCAGCCCAGAAAGAATATGAACTGTTCCAGTACTTGGAATATGTGAGAAATAAACTAATTAGAAATAGACTTGGTAACCTTAGTTAAAACTGGCATCAGTTAACCACAACAAAATTCCTCCCATCTTTCTGAAAGCTCTACTGTAATATAAGTAATACAAGTGGGCATTTTATAATACACCACTGTTCTCAGACTAGTGGTAAAGCAAGTCACTGCTTGCTTTACACCTCTGAGCTCCTTTGGTTTGACCAGCTTAAGTAGGTTTATCTTCACTGTGCTTGTGTGTCTAAAATGGGATTATTTCCTTGTCTCACAAACTGAAACATGCCTTGCCTGAGCAAGTTTCTAGCCAGGCTGGATGACTTGCATCTCAGTATGGTGACCTGCCATAATGTTGCCTGATCCCTAGAGCTGCTGTCTCTTTTTGGTCTTTTTTTTCTTTTTTTCCCTGAGGAAATGTGACATTGGTCACCTTGAAGGAAAACTGCATGAGGAAAGAGATCAAAGTGACTGAGATGAGGTTGTCCTTTCAAATCTAGGTATGCCATTTATTACAAATGTATTTGCAAACGGATGGTTAGTCATTTCAGATCCTTCACCAAATGGGAAACTGCTCATTTCAGCAAGATCCATGAGGGATGGTAAGTCAGGCAGAGCTCTGCTGACCAATCCTCCTGCAAATCTTAACCTGGCATGGAAAAGCGCTCAGTCTTGCAGCACAGAAATGGATGGAAGGAAGGGCTTCTGAAAGTCTTTGCTCCAATTCACATGCTGTTTTGCTCAGCTCCTCATCAAATGAGTTAAGCTCATGTGGGAGCAGGTTTTTTTTTTTTTAAATGAACAGTGTGGTGCAATCATTTCTGTACTGCACCGCAGTGCGGATCTGCTGCCACTATGAACTTCTTAAACACAACCCCCCTTTTCTTCTTTGCCTGCGGAAGTCTGGCTCTTGCAATGAGCTCACTCACAACAAAAGCTTCTTGGAGTCCTGTTCAGCTCCAGCTAGGGCCTACCTAACAACGGCTCCTTTCCTGTCATTCTCTTGCCTACTAGACATAGCAGCTGTATGAGTATTTGGGTGGGGAAGGAAGGAGATTGCAACATCCATTAAGGAAAAAAAAAAAAAGAAGGCTTGTCTGTCTCTCACTTTTCAAGTGCAGCTCTAAAACTTTCCTTGGCCTTTGAAAACTGAGCTCTGCCATGTGGTGGGTGCGAGCTGTGGAATACGTCAGCCTTTGAAGTTAGTCCTTTAAATAGGCAATTGCAAATGGAATCCAAATTTAAGCTTTTATAGCAGTTTTGCTGCAAGCTGGAGTAAGTTACTTATTCTAACAGTACACTGTGGATGGTAAGACTAAGTTACAAGTACCCACACCTCCGTGTGTGTCTCCCAGCCATCAAACCATGTTCACCCTGACGATGATAAATCTGAATCTCTAGAAATGTAGTTGTAGCACGAGCCTCTTGTTGAAACCAACTTTGTATTTCCCTGCAAGACTTCAGTCTTCTGTTTTAACAGAAAACTGTGCCAGCTGTGACTGAAGACTGCTGTGTTCACATGATTGCAGCCACAGATAAGCAAACCTGTCCTCAAGTGTCTGAACTAAGAGTGGCTGAAAGGCAGCGTGACTGTCTTCTGTGTTTCGTCTGGCCTGTAGAACGTTTTCCCTGTAAATAAACACACAGGAGAAGGCAACTAAGAGCCCTAAAGCATTTCTTTTCTCATCTGTAGTGTTTTCAGTGCTTAGAGACTAACTGCCACTTGGTACAATGCAGCACTTCATAGTTCTTAATTTATAGGTATTACTTTTCTACAGAGGTACATTGTTCTTATTTTTAATGCCGGGGATGGGGATAAAACCTTTGTTTGCGCAAGGAGTTAACAGGTAGAGCTGCGCACAGTTTTTTCTAATCTAATGCAAGATGATCTGAACAGGCATGGTGAGTTTGAAGCAAGTTGTGCTGCCCTAGCGAGAACATGTCTACGCCTTGGATATTTGCACTGCATACCTCTACGTATTTACCTGAATTCTGCCAATCCACCATTGAGAAGTAGCCTTGGTACCTTACCTGCTGCACAATCGGATGTTCTTGGAGAAGTGAAAAGTAGAGATGAGAAAGGAAAATGTTTGTATTGCTTTGCTGGTGCCTTCTTGTTAAGTTACTGACAGCAAAGTTTCCAGTATATGCCTGGTGGGAGAGAAATTCAATCCAGAAAAGGGAAAACCTCACTTACTTTTCAACAATACTTAGCTACATTCCAGAACTTATACAGCTCTCTTGGGAAATGTCTTTCCTGTATCCATTGTCTTAATGTAGTGCCTTTCCTAATAATTCTTTGTCATCTGCAAGCTTCTGGAAAAGTGAGTGTTTCCCAGGGTGTAGGTGGAGGGAAAAGAGTTTGCGCATTGCTGCCTAGCTTCTCATAGCAATATTGGTAATCAAGTTAATATCAAGATTAATCAAGATCAAGCAATATCAAGTTAATCAAGAGCAGTGACTCATAGAAAATGGAGACTGGATAATCCAAGTGATTACTTGGATCTCTGCAGGAGATCTACAATCCACGGGATTGTTTCCTGCTGGAGAAAATAGCCCAAGGCACTTTCCTGCTAGGGAACACATCTACATATTTATTCTAAATTTTTCCTTTCTGCAACTCAAAGGTAAAATCTTTAGAAACCCTCTCCCTCCTTATTATTACTTCTTTGTAATCTACCACATAACTCTGGATAACTCAGATTGCAGTGGTAGAGCCAGATTTCAGCTCCAGCTCTGCCTCTAGAAGCCAAGTCCCACTTTGGTCTAGAGCAAAAAGGGAATCAGCTTGTTTGTTGGACTGTCCTCAATGCACCTTTTCCCTCCCATGCTGCTCCCCATGCTTTGTCCCTGAACCTTACACAGCAACTGAAACAGCTTACTCCAGTTTGGAGCCTGAAGAAGCATCTTAACCCTTGTAAAGGCACGGGGGGGGGGGGCTTTTTTTTTTCCTTCTCTGCTTTTATGATCTTTCAGCAATTTGTTCTGTCCCACTCAAATGGACACTTGTCTGCTGAACTAAAGTTAGGTACTTTAAAGGATGAAATACCAGTTGCTGTTCTTCAGTTAAAACTAATGCCGTGCAAACTCCTGGCTTTTTTTTTTTTTCTTTTGCATTGTAGTGGCTGAACGCCTCTGTGGGAAGGGGTGAAACAGCAAGCAGGAGATGCTCCTGATGTGACTGCTGCCTGTTTCATACTGCCCCTTTCTGTCTTCAAAAAGGGGTACTGTGTTTGTGTCCTGGTTTTGGCTGGGATAGAGTTAATTTTCTTCCTAGTAGCTGGTACAGTGCTGTGTTTTGGATTTAGTGTGAGAATAATGTTGATAACAGGCTGATGTTTTAGTTGTTGCTAAGTAGCGCTTATCCTAAGTTAGGGCTTTTTCAGTTTCCCATGCTCTGCCAGCAAGCAGGTGTGCAAGAAGCTGGGAGGGAGCACAGCCAGGGCAGCTGACCTGAACTAGCCAAAGGGTATTCCATACCATGGAATGTCATGCCCAGTATATAAACTGGGGGGAGTTGGCCGGGAGGGGCAGATCGTGGCTCTGGCATCGGTCAGCGGGTGGTGAGCAACTGCATTGTGCATCACTTGTCTTTTCTGGGGTCTAATTTCTCTCTCTTTTTGCTATATTCCTTTTCATTACTATTGTTATTATATTTCATTACTATTATTGTTAGTATTATATTTTACTTTAGTTATTAAACCGTTCTTATCTGAACCCACGAGTTTTACCTTTTTTCCTGATTCTCCTCCCCATCCCGCTGCGGGGGGAGGGGGCAGGGAGTGAGGGAGCGGCTGCGTAGTGCTTAGCTGCTGCCTGGGGTTAAACCATGACAGTTTGCTATCAGTGTACTTACCTGTACTCACCTGCAGGGCGTTAACCTTTCTGGCTTTTTTCCCCATAGGATGATGAGAGTTTGAAATACTTAACTCACGAAGAGCAGGATGTTCTCATGTTCTTTGAGGAAACCATAGATGCCTTAGAAGATGACTTGGAGGAGCCGGTCCTACGTGACAGCGGCATCCACTCTCAGTCTCCAAGGTCAACAGAAGAAAATGTGTCCAGTCATTCAGAGACTGAAGATATCATCGATTTAGTGCAGTCAACACCTGAGAGTAGCGACCATGAAGGCCCTCCTAGCAGAGATACCGAACCAGGTAGTAGTATTTCTTGAAAGTGTGGTTTTTCCCTTTGACCTAGCCTTGACATATTCCAGTTCTCATTAGAAACAGCTAAAGAAATTCTGTACCTTCCTTACTACCTCAAGATAAATCGGTTACACAACAGGAGCTCTAAGGACTATGATTTTAATTTGACTTAGGATTTATGAAATTCTTGCTGTTACTATAACTTCCCCCCGCCATGGGGGTCATGCATATGATTAAGTTGTTGGACTGCTATCTCAGTCCCCTACCTGGTGACTGAGTTGTAACAGAACTGAGTATTATGCAGAGTCATCGCAGCAAGGCAGACTAGTATTCATCAATGTGTTCACGCTCTGCTTCTCTCTAAGACCTCTTAAGACTTTCTCGAAGAGTTTTAAGATAGCAGATCATTTGTAATGTTACTTTGTGGGGGACTGAAAGGCACATGATCCTATCAATAAGTTTGTGACAAGATAGTGTATGGCATGTTGTTTTCTTCACCCTGTAGAGTTTGCTCTCTCTGTTTTTGGAGAACAGATTTATCAGCTAGTACATACAGCGGGATGTAATGTGTCCTCTCCTGGCTGTTACAATAAAAAATAAGAATTGCAAAACTCTTATAGAAAAAGCCATTGAAACACAGTGAAGCTAACATTCAGATTGTGAATGAATGGCAGAAAGAGGGCTTCCAGTGAATGCGTTGTAAATATGGTGATTTGAACTATAGCATCGCCTACAAGATGCCATTGCTAGGAGTTCAGTTACAGTTTCTTCTGGCAATGTGCGCCGAGTTTGAGTTAGAAAGTTTGGGGGAAGGGAGTACTGATGCTTGCTAATCCTAGGTGAAAGAAAGCCTTGTATTCTGCTGTGTGAAGACTTAATGACATCATTGCTGCTTTGTCTTTTAAGTGTTGGATGCTACCTGGAGAACTGAGAGCCCTAAGCCAGCTGTACCTGCTGACCTTCCCCCACATCCCCCTGTACCACCACCATCGATGTCTGAGACGCTTCCTCTTCCTCTTCCACCCCCTCCTCCAGTGCAGCATCCAAAATTGCTTCGTTCTGTCCCCACTCCACTCGTCATGGCCCAGAAGATGTCTGAGCAGCAGATGGAGAGCAGGGTGCGCTTCCCCGGTGCTCTCAAGGAAGGGAATTCGGACAGGAAGAAAACCCCAGTAGCCAATGGTGACTATTTTGCCGCTCCAAAGCATCCTCCTGCACCTGCACCCAAACTGCACCGGTTCCCGAGCAACATCAACATAACAAATGTCAGTGGCAAAGAATTCAATGAGACTATTTCAAAAGCAGCAGTTAATGTCCAGGAGCGGAGAGCTCAGGTGCTGGCCAACATCAATGGAGGAGCTTTTCTGGCAGCTGAGCTGGAGGAGAAGCTGCAGAAAAATGACTTCTTGTCACGTAACAGAAGTTCTTCCTTACGGGATCTCTCCTCTGAGCAAACTCGATACGAGGCCCTGACAAAACTTGGCCTAGTTAAGGGAAAGCCAGCTCAGGACCAAGTAGACCATGCCCCAAGCACTCAGCAGCTTGATGTGCAGCCCAAACAGGCAGACAGTGTTCCCAATGGATATCAAAACATCCATGAGATTTTAAAAAGCAAGCCCAGCCCTTTCCTTCCTATGGGCAAAACTGTAACAATCAAACCAGAGGTAGTTCTTGCTGCTAACAAGGTCAGCAGCCCACAGCAGAACACAGCACAAAGTTTTAATGATTATAAACCTAGTCTAAACCTGGATATGAGGAGGAGATCAGGTTCACTGCCTAGGCCTTCAGGATTTCGATCCCAAGGGATAACGGTAAAGTTTTCTGGCCGTGGCTCAACAGAAGAAGCTAGGAGAGAGGCACTTCGGAAACTGGGACTACTGAAAGAGACTGCGTAATTCAGATGGGAATATTGTGGCAACAGGGGGAAAGCCATAGCATGGCTTTGTGCTAGAATAGTCCCAACAGGATTGGGATCAAACAGATTGGAAGAAGAAAGGGGAAGTTCTCTGCTTCAGGCAAGCTAAGGAGGTACTAGACACTGTGGAATGACTGCTCGTGTTTATCTCGGAAGGACTGGCAGCACGTACGGTCATGTACAGCAGTGGGCTTCAGCTCTCCTTCCTACAGAGATATTCATCTGTTGCTCTTTGTGACTAAGAGGAATTTTATTTAAGTAATGCTGGACTGTAGCAGACAGCATGTTAATGAAGTGTACAGTGCAGTATTGTTGTACATAGCAAACTGAATAGCAAATCTTCCCTTTGCCCATTCTGAAGCCAAAACCGAGAGCTCCGTTTGTCTTGCCCACACGTGTGTGTCTGTTCATGGGAGCTTGAGATAATGTCAAAACTGAAATTTCTGACCAGCGTGACACACTTCCGTGACTTTTTGTTGTCTGTATTATCTGGCTTGGCTTCGTTCCCTACCAGTGGTGGAGTCTTCTGCTTCCTTGCTCTGTGCCCACTTGACTCAAAACTGTACAGAGGGTGGTTTCTGTTTTGACCTTCTCTCGAGAGAGTGGCCCAAGCTTTGAGTGTGTGACTGTATCACTCTGCTGCTTCACTTGCAGTCTCGCCTTTCTTCCCAGCCACCTGCTTCTTGGTCACGCTCTAGCAACCTACGTGTCCAGTGAAAGGCACCAGATAAGCCTCAAGGATATGCACCATGCATGCAGTTTTCGCACTGACAGCCAAAGAGTCTCCTGACAATCTGTGACCCCAACTGTTCTGTACCAGTGACGATCTTATAGCAGAGAAGCCATAGGAACAAGTTAACTTTGTACCAAATGCGAGAACCTTATGTCACAAGTCTTATCGCTTACATTAGGGTTCCCGTGAAGAAACTGTTACTTTTTGAACAATAGCTGTACTACACTGAATAGTTGTAAGTTCTGTTACTTCTAAAAACTGTCATTTGATCTTCCTGTAGTTTCACAGCCCTAATAATCCTCTGTTCACAGCCTTATTTGATTCTGCCCTGCCAATGCATAACAGAAGTTACAGCCAAAATTCTTGCAGGCTAAGTGGAGTTACAGGAGAGAGCTCTATGTAAGAGCATGTCACTCCTGAATGGTCCAGGTTGGCGTTATTTTGCCTTTGTTCAATAGACATGCTTTTAAAGACGGTCCCAAAATGTATTTGTGTGTTGGTATGATTTTTTTTAATATGGCAAAGCTGTTCTTCCACATTAAAACTCCCTTCCCTTCTTGTACACCTGAAAACATCAAGAATAGCCATTTTAACATCAAATGCCAAACTCCAGACCCTCTAAATTTCTTGTTATTCCTGCATGCTTAAGAGTTCTCAGTGTTTTGTTTTTTTTCTAAAGGGAAAAACTCACTTACTCTCTGCACTTTCTAAAGCCTCAAGTAACCCCCTCTTTTTGCCAAGTAGCTGCGTAATAAACCTTGGAGAAGAGGAGGGGAGCGGCTATAATAGAAACTGACACACCCTTCAGCAAGGAGCTCTGACATAACTGTGATGAACAAGTTTGTAGTTCTTGTGATAAAGTATTTCAAACTTGCTGAGCTGTACTTGTAAGTGAAGCTGTCGTGAAGGAAAAAATCTTTGCGTCATTCTCAACCTGCCTCATAAGTTAAAATTTTTTTTGTTGTGTGTTGGTTTTTTTTTTTAAGTTATCTGCTTGCTGCTTAAATTTTTAATTGTGTTGTTATGGTATCTGGCTGGTTCTGTTATGTAGTTATTCTTTTCAGCCTTTTCACTGGGTAAGTGATCATGTGCCTCATTGTGACAGGCTTACTATACATAAGCAATCAGTAATTAAAATACGTGGCCATTCCTCAGTCTGGCAAAGCACTTACGCATGCATAATCAAATGTGAGAAGTGCCGCTGAAACAAAAAAGGCTGCTTGTATGCTGCAAGTAAAGCACATACTTATTTTGCTGGGTTCTGAGTCTGTAGTCCTAAATCAGAAATACAAGGAAGCACATAAAATACATCCAAGCACATAAAATACATCCAAGCACCTGCTTCAGTGCAGCCTGGCATGGAGTCCTACATGTGGATTATGCATCATAATTTATTAACATAACCTGCTAAGTAAATTTAAATGTTTCATGACCTTTGTGCTTTTAAATCCTGTTAAAGCAAATTCTTCATTATAAATGTGAAGTGTGTACAAAGCAATCTTCACATCTCATCATTTCTTGCCAGCTCTTCTTTGAGTTGTTTACAGCTGAGAGTCTGTGCTAAGCAAACAGGAGTGGGGGGAAAACCCTGACACAAATTGTTTCATTGAAATTCAGTCCTGCTCAATAACTCTAATATAACCCTATTTAAAAAAAAAAAAAAGATGTTTAATATCTAAAGTATAAAGTTGCAGTATGCTGAATTAGATGGATCATGTTCTTTCCTCCTTTGTGCAGGGCTGCGTCCTCAACCGGTGGGAAGTGAGAGTTAGATCTCCATTAGGTAAACCAATTTCTGCCCAGTGAGGACTTGGAACGAGGTATTCACTGTGGCCCTTCATTATAGCAAATATCCTACTGGTAAATTCTTCTCTGTGCCTAAAACTGTAGTAAGTAAAGCCATGTACTAAATGAGGTTAAGAGTCTAGCTGCTAATAACCTGTATATAAATTTAGCTTTATTTTCTGTATCTTGTTTTGTGTGTATATGTTGCTGTGATTTTATTTTTTTTTCTCTTGTGTTAGAGGTAACTGTCTTGCACAAATCTGATAAATCATCTATTAAACTGGGATAAAACCAATGAAACGATGGCTGATCGGAGGTGGAATTTTGTTCTTTGTCACTCAGTAGCATGCACCTTTCTTGGAGGAGGGAAGTGACTTTTTAAATGGATAGTATCAATTTAATAACTTTTCTTTTTACAGTTGGATGTGTGTGTGAGCCAGAGCTCAATCCTGTCACACCATGGGTGAAGGAGGAGGAAAGGGGGTGGGGGTGGGGAGGGAGGATTATGTCTGTCTGCTGGCAAGAAATGTGTATTCTCACTGCTGGGCTTCAGTAACTGTGACCAGGGCCCTTGCAGGAATGAAGTTCATCCTGAACAGTGTTTGAAGTAGGCAAAAGCCCCCCTCTCCCAATGTTTTGCAATATTAAAATGACTTTTCCAAGAGGAATATTGTATAAATGAAAGAATAGTAACTCATCTTTGTGTTTGCATGCCTGCCTTCCGTGGGTGTTACCATAAGTAAGTGTGATCCTGCTGAGGGTAGAAGTCTTTCTTGTTGCACAGGGCAAAGTTCCCCTTCAGAGAATATCCCTACCCATCCCTTCTGAGCGTGTGCATGTGTGTTTGCTGCCTTGCTGTCTTTCATTTGGATACTTGCACATCAAGACTGCTAAGATAGTTCCTTGGTTGGAAGTAAGTGCTGACTCTGGCATGTATTACTAGTTACTGCTGCCAAGTAGAGTACAGAGGTGAAGGTTTCTTAATGAAATGCTACGTAGCTGACATGGTGGCTAAATCATCTTGCACTGGGACTTGTCCTGCTTCAAGTAGGGAACGGTTTAGAGCCAAAATTAACAACCTTTGATCTAATGAAAAACAACAGCAGTGACAAAACCCTCAGAAGAACAGATGTTCAGGAATGCTTTTTGCTCAGACTCCCCAGGGTAAGGACTACCTTCAGTAGCTTCAGCCCCATGTTCTTCAAGCAGGCTGCCCCAAATAGGAGGCTGGATCGTGGCACTACTACCCCAGGTTGTGCCTGGGAGCAGCCAGAACCCTTGAAACGATTGCACTGTTTTGAAGATGGATGGGGTTTTTTTATTGTATCTTAAATACAGGTGGTGTTGAGCGTTTGTCTAAATATCAGGGGTTATGTGTCATAAAAGATAGAATGGAAATCACTCTAGAAAAAAATTAACTCCCATTTGCATGAGCTACTTTTTTTTTCCCCCAGGCAGGATGGTGGTGGTAGCCAAAAAGCATCAGCAGGTCTAGCAGCCTGTCCCCAAGCTTTCCAGGGCTGCCTTGGGGCTCGGGTACATGTCTGAGCCAGGACAGGGCAGGTGGCCTCTCATAACTATGTCCAGCTCCAGCCTGGAGCCAGTGTGAGAGAATTTAACTTGGCTCAATCTCTACTGAAACTTTAACTAAGTTACAGTGCCTCACCTCTGCTGTGGGGTAAAACCTCACATGGCTGCCCAGTTACTGTCAGCCTTTCAAGTGCCTGCAGCTTTGGGAATAAGCTTTTGATGTTTTGACTCCTGTGCTTGTTTTATACACACACACACACACAAGAAAAATCTATTTGGCTTCTCCCTTAAAGATAAACAGCTTCAGAAAGCGTTATCCATAACTGATCAGGGAAGGCATGAGGCTAAAGGTAGATCATAGTTTTAGCCCAGCAACTCGGGCTGGTTTTCTGTACTGCTGGAGGCACAAACCGAAGGACTGTAATTTACAGTGCTCCTGAATTAACTCAGACTGTTTTGTAACTGAACCCACAAAGGTGAAAATCACAGAATGTGTTCTTTAGCTGCCTGGTTGGTCATCGTTATTCCTGGCAGAGTGGGAGTCCAGGGTAGCGCAGCTCAACAGCAGTGGTGAGCGCAGTGACGGTGTGGGATTGCTCAGGCTGCTCTGGAGGCAGCTAGAAAGCCAAGCCCTGATGGTTTGGTTTTCAGGGGTATCCCATACCCCTACAGCACCCACAACTCCAGCTAACTTGTTCTTGATGGCTTGGACCCTAAGCAGGTTGTTTGATGTCTTTAATAGGTCAGCAGTGAAAGATGGGGAGTGCATGTGAAGTGAGTGGAAAAACCTGAAACCATATTTACCTTACTTAAACACATTTACCTCTAAATGCTACCCTCTAACCTTTCTTTTGCTCTAAGAATCTGACAGCAGGTTTGCTTGGCTTCATCTACCAGTCTGCTTTTAATATTTTGAGAGCTTATGAGCTTACGTCCATGCTGGAATAGCACTGGCTGCAGCCGTGTTGGCAACAGTCACACAGAGGATGGTTTGAGTGGTATCTCGGGGGGTGTGTTCAGAGGTTGCACGACTGCAGCGATGATGGCAGGGCCAGGGGAGGAAGGGCCTTGGAGCAGGAAGGCAGTGGCGTGACTGCTCAGCCCAGCAAGAGAGGAGCATGGCCCCTGCCTGCACGGTGAGGCAGTTCTGCCATCCCCTTAGTTGTTCATTTTAGCATTGCTTGGCCACTAGCTGAAGAGCAAGTTATGTTAGATAGATACCTGGTTTGTGCGTAATTTTATCCTATACTTATTCCTGTTAACTCACCAGAACAAGCTACACCAGCATAAGCTCATGTGCTGGCATTAGTGATTGAGTTTCGCAAGGTGACTTTAAAACAGATGTGTATGTAAGATATGGATGCTCCCTTAGACATGGAGCTTAGACCAGAGGAAGTCTTTAATTCATTGCTTCTTGCATGCAACCCTCCACCTGCACAGCGTCTTGCTTTCAGATAATCCCTGCATCATGTAGAGGCAAAGGCAGAGGAGTCTTCATCACAGCATTGACTCCCAAACTATAAATATCTTTTCCCCTGGATGGAGCCAAACCCTTCCAAGGGAACACACCCTTCTCTTGTGTGTTTTGGTTTTGTTTGGTCTTTTTCCCCTCAGAATGGGGCTTTCTCTTCCCATGCAAGGTGACCCCTCCCAGATTAGGAAATGCCTTCCTTGAACCGTCATGGGTGCATCCCTGACTACTTCACCAAACGGTCAGATGTATTCTTGCCTCAAGGGAGCTGTGAGGAAAGATTTTTTTTTTTTTTTTTTTTGTTAATTACTTCTCAGCCTTTGCATTTTTCTGCTGGGTCATAATTACCTGCTGCTACTTGCAACTGGCAAAATAAAGAAAACCAGAAGAGGCTCCAGTAAAGTTAGGATTAAACTGAACAGGCGTGAGGAACAGTAGAGAAACTAGCGGGCAGGCTTGAAGGAGCAACTCAGCTTCAATTTGGCTTTTGTTCGTGAGTCTTTGCACCTGCCCCTAGGCTTTAATGAATGTTTCACAGAGCCCCAGGAATCACAAACTAATTCTGAGAGGTTCCCCAAAGCTGCTGGGGCACCGTTATCCTGGGTGTCTCTGTATCACAAAGAAATGTGGCGGCTGTTACAGTGTCCTCACCTGAGGGACAAACAAAGCCAAGGTTTTTGGGCTTGAGGGGGTTTTCCCCATAATTAAAAAAAAAAAGTATAGTTCCCTTCCCCAATAAAGTTGATAAAAACTAATGCTTATGTTGAAGGTTTGAATTTAAAAGAAAATAAATACATAAAATCCTTTGCTTAACTATCAAATCAGGGCACAGCTCCAATTTCCAAAGCCTGTGAGACTGAATGTCCCCCGTGTCCCTGTGCTACAGCCAGCCAAGGACTCTGGCAAGCTGCTGCCTGAGGTCTATCACAGCTACTCGCTTCAGTCCCTTCACTCATGGTCGTTGCACCCAGTACAGGGTCCTCACTGCTCCTGCAGCAGCATCACCTCGCCTGCCCTGCTCTCGAACTAGCCCTTCCTGCTGGCTCAGCCCCTGCCACGCACTGCAGCAGCCACCTGAGCAGCAGCAAAACGCTGCACGGGGCAGAAGGCAACGATTGTCTCACCTTATCTATTGCAAAAATTCGCAGTAATTCTCCTTCTTCGTTAGCTAACAGCCCCACGTGGAGCTACGAGTAACCTGGAGCAGGTTGGGTTAGGAAGCCTGGCTACCCTGTGCCCTTCATCACGCAGGAAAGCGCGGTCACTTGCCACGACCAGCCCCTGGGCGCTGCCGTAGCAGAGGAGCCAGGACAGCCTTCCTCTCCAGTTCCTGGTTTGCAAATGGAAGATTACAGCAGAGTTACTGGGAAAAGCATCTGATGAAGAGACTGATGAGACAGGGCTGGCAACAGTCAAGGGATGTTTTGTCCCAAGACCAGCCAGACCTGAGGGGATAGACCGGCTTAGTGGTTACTGCTGAACATCACGCTTATATTTGTGAGTTGATGCCCAAAACTACTTCCAAGCTCTCCCAGTAAGCGCACATCCACCTCCCAGCATCACCACGCTCCCTGTCAAAGCCCCACACAGACCCTAGGGCAGGTCCTGTCTCCTTGAGGCCATGGCTTGTTCAGCCCAGGAGCTACTTGGAAGCCTTACGGAGTTCAGTGCAGCTGCGTGGCAGGGTGCGAGCATCCTTCATGAACCTGGAGAGCCAGCACCGAGCTGCACGGGGCTGCGGAGAGCCCAGCTCTTGCTGGGCATAGCACACACTCGTGCTTCGTGGCAGCTATCACAGCACTCTGCTCTTATCGCTGACAGTGGCTTCCCGTGTAAGTCACTTCCCTCTCTCAGCCTCGGAGATCTCTGTTATAATGGGATCGCTCATTTCCTCAGAGGTTTGGGGAGGTCACCTTCACCATCAAATGTTCATGATGTGTTTTTTTCCCATAATTTTGACGGAAGCTCTCTACTCTTTGGGCTTTTGTTATTGTAAGCATCAGAAAAATCATGTGATTTTTTTAATCTATTCTCTGCTTGCTTATCCATCCCTGCAAGGAAGGGCAAGAGCTGTGTTTCCCGGCTGGGAAATGAGGGCAGTGATGTAAAGCCAAGAAAAAAAGGAGCAGAGATGAGCTTGACCTTCCGGTTCCCAGGCTTATGCACTAATCCTGAATCACCCTTCCTCTCCCACCACCACACCTACGACTTCAGGAGCATTTACGTGCCAGCCCAGGAGAAAAACCAGCAGCCTGGAAGGTTAGACTCACCTGTGCAATGAGTTGTTCATACTCTCTGATTAACAATGATAAGCCACCCATTGTACTGACTGCTCAGAGGGTGGAATGACACCAGAAGGAAAGGAGCGTTCCTACAAGCTGCCACAGCAGGAGGGAGATTATTTCTTCATATTTAAACGTCTATTAGGAAACAGTTGTGAGCATGTTTCTATTTCCAATATACAAGCCAGCACAAGGGTAGAAGATCAACAGTGGCTTCAGGCTTCACGACACAAACAAACTTCATTACCATGGAACATTTCCTGCCTCCTAAATGGATTTAGTTTGCCTGATTAGGTTTTATTTTTATTTATAGCATGAGTTTTCCAGCGCGCTCAAGCCCAGGAAATAGGCACTGTGTGCCCAGCACGGCAGTTCCTGGTTTGTCCTCTAACAAACTCCTGGGCTCTGCGCCGGCCATGCCGAGAGCGGAGACTTTTCTCTGCGGCGTGTCACCCTGCAGGCAACAGCGATGCTTTCTCTGAAACCAAAAGCTGGTTTGATTTTACGTTAGGTAAGACTCGCAGCTACCCTCAAAACCCCTAGTTGCATAGGGCGTGGGATTTGGGACCAACCTGAATAATAAACCACAGACAATTACGCCTCTCGGGCGTTACAATAAGAAAGGGAGGGTTTCTCTAAGCGCTGCTGTTGCGTCCATCTTTCCCCTGGAAAAGAAAGGCTGCCGCAGGAAGGATGAGGAAGCGGTGTCTGCTTGGAACAGCTCCGCTGCATTCCCGGAGAGAAGCAGACTGATCCTCCCTGACCAGGCTGACTGCAGGTCTTCCTCCCAGGAGAGGGCTTTTCCTGCCATGAGCCCGAGGAGGAAGCCGGAGCCCCACCTGAAAAGCTTCTCAGAGCAGAGATGAGAAAAGCCAAACCACCTCAGAGCCCTCTCACTACTTGGTTACCTGGGCTTCATTTCCATCACTCCCGGGATGCAGCGTCCAGCAACTCGTAGCAATTCCATAACCACTTACTGGATTAATACAGTAGAGACAGCAAACCTCTCTTCAGGTGGGTTATGAAAGCCTTACTGATGCATTCAAGTCTTGCTTCCCAGGAGAGAACACCTGATCTTTAGCTTACTATGAACAAATATATGAGAAAGATATATGTGTGTGTATATATATAATATATATAATTTAAAAAAATCGGATACTGGCACAGCAAGGAGGACAACCAGCTCAGCTGGGCAGTGACGCTGAGATACAGGGCAGCTCTGCAGCCAGGAACAGCTCTCCCTCGCCAAGCAGACGTGGGCTTCCCGTGACAGCTGGAGAGGGCTTCCAGCACTCCTTTCCCTGAGGAGGTACAAGCAAGGACGAGTGGTGGCCCCGACGCCAGGCACGCGCGGTCTGTGTGGCATCCTGGCCCCGCTGGTGTGGCAGGGTTTCCGAAGCCGGCTCCCTTGGGGCACCCTCCGGCTCAGGAGAGGTGGTCGCAGTCGGTCAGTCACTGCTCTTCCATGGCATTGCTGCTTTCAACCAGGAGCTGCCCAAGAAGTAAGCCAAGAGTTCAGAAATCAATGTCTGTCTCCAAAATGAGAGATATTTGATTTTATTTAATTTAGTTTGATTTTATTTAACCAAATTAGCCAGAGAAGAGGCTTTTAAAGGACTGATTAGTGGCTACAAGCCCTAGGAGGTAGGACCAGCAAGTGGAAAGCTGCAGTCCTGAGCGGGCTCCTTGGGTATCCCCAACTCCTGTATTTGCACGGGCTTTTCCTTGTTGGCAGGGGAGGCAGAGCTGACAGTAATGGCTAATGCCAGCAAAATTAAGTCTCTCGTTAACACTGTTTCAGCGTTTCTTTTCCTGCAGCGAGCTGACTGCAGTCAGAGCAACCCAATTCGCTTGCTCACGCGTATTTAGAGACATTTCACACCCTAGCATACCCTGTCTGAGCCTCTGCTACCACTGGAGAAGGACACAGGTCCACCCCAAGCCCCATATCATATCTGCAGTCCCACACAGACGCCTTGGGTAACACCTCTAACAGCCTCAGGCACCTACAGCATTCAGCTCCAGACGAAGGCACCTGAATTCCAGTGGCTATGCACCTGCAGGACACCCAGCTCCCACTACCGCAACGGAGATCTCACCCGTGACACCTAGGCAGTGGCTGAACCCACCCTAAAGGAGACACTTAGTAGGTGCTGAGGCTTCACTGATCCGATCTCCACCGACTGCGGCAGGACGTCGATGCCTCGCACACCGTGTAGACATCTCAGCCCATTTCCACGCTCAGGCACCCGTTAAAGGCAAGAAGTAGCACCTGAGCAATTCTGCACCTATATGAGGCTTTATGGGTACCAGAGAGCTTGTTTTTTAGTGGAACCAGCAGGACACAACACATCGCTCTTTACAGCATCACTCCCTGACCAGTCACACCACCTTTGGTGGTGCTTCCATGCAGCTTCCTGCATTTTAAGATCTTCTTCCAGTGCAAATTCCTATTTTGAGGAAGAGCGGTACACAGAGGGAGTCTCCTCATGCACATAGAGCTCAAATTCGTATGTCTGGGAGGGGAATTTGCAGTCTGAAATAAATGAGATGATACAAACTCCTCCAACAAGCTCAGTCTACCCTGAAATGAGGCTCCTCACCCGTATCACTGCAGGATGCCGGTACTGATAGAGGAGTGGGGACGGCCAAACAACCATCAGGTGTGACGGAGCTTGCCTAGGACCGGGCAGCGCTGACAGGTTTAGCAGTACAGCTCCTTAGATGCAAAGATAACGACACCCTGCAGTAGTACCTGGATGGTGAGGGATAAAAATGCATTCAGGCGACCGGCACGCTGGAACAGCACTTGGCCACGCAGAGAAGTGACGGTCCGTTAGGACAAGCTGCCACAAAAATCATCACTGTGTTATCAAGGGGGCTCCAGTGGCAAGAGGAGAACTAGCTTAGAAGTATTTTCTGCAAATAGAGCTGAGTGATGTAACCAGCCTTAAAGTATTGGATAATTTATCCAGAGCAGGCCAGTGGTGTTATTTCTCACAGACAAATGTAGCCCCGAGGATGTCACACCACACAGATAAACTCAAAGTTAGTATTTTTCCTAAAATTTCAATAACTTACATCAAATGGATGGAGCAGAGCACGCAGCCGGGTACCTACCACAATCATGCGACCCAAAATATAGACACCTCCTGGCTTTCTCATCGTGCTGCCAACTCCAGGGCTGCATCGGTCCAACGGCCCACGCCGCGGCAGAGGGAGGTGGTTCACCCTGCTGGAGTATTGGGGTTTGCAGGACAGCGATGGCGCTTATCTCAATTTACCTACAAAATGCTACTATCAGAATTACAAGGACTAGACGTGGGATTGCAACAGAACTACAGAGCCTCCAGAGGCTAAAAAAATAATGCCAACAGCTATATCGCAGCTAAAAGGTTGGTCCAGCGATGGTACCTTTAGTGGAGAGGAGCATCACCAGCATCCAAAAATCGCTCCCCAGGTCCCACTCGTGAGCGTTACAGCTGTGAAACACATCAATGAGAGTGCAACGGGGGTGTCCTTACCAAGACAACCCTGAGGTACTACCAAAAAGTTGCAAAGAAAGTAATTAAGGGGTAAATATGACAAAGTTTTCAAGCTCTTGGGCTGTCAACCATGACTTGTTGCCAGCAGAAAAGGTCTCTCCCTTTATCCCATGCACAGAAACTTTTTTCCTGCAGGTAAATGTCGAAGAACGAAATAAATATCAGCAAAATCTAAATTTTTTCCTCCTTTTTAAGTGTCTCAACCATTTTTGTTTATTTGCGTGACGGCTTGGATCCAGCTAACGGAGGGAAGGAAGGAAGGAAGGAAGGAAGGAGTCTTTTTAACAAAACACTGTTTGTTCTTCTAACAGTGATCATAAACACGAAGTGTTTTAATAGCACAATTGTACCCTGACAATAATAACTTAAAAGCGAAGTTTATAATTCAAACAATACAAGTAAATATTTTGACATTTACTCACTTGCTTGATTCTTGCCCAAATAGTTTCCTACTCCCAGTACGCTTGGAGTGGTTGGAAAAAAAACTATTTATAGTTGAGTTCTGAGAAGAGACAGCAAAGTGTCGTCTCAGACGAGCATCTTCAGTGGGGTGGAATGGCACATGGCTGAGGAAAAACCTTGGTGTGGAAAAAATTAGTGACGAAGCTCACAAGGAAAAAAAAGGAAAAAAATTAATATATTTATCAGGGGGCAACAGCATGCCCGTGCTATTATTATTGTTGTATCTATTTCGAAAATATTCACTTACCTGGCTGGGATATGTGGTCTTAATACTACAGCTCCACTTTTTGGGGACAATAGTAATCAGCAAGTTTGTTTACTCGCTTTTTCATTTATCTACCTTCATTTACACCTCCCGACAGAAAAGCACGACGACCGTTTCAATAACGAGCGTGTGGCCGACAGCGGCTCAGCGACCCTGCTCGGGCAGCGCGGTGCCTCTCCCGGCAGCGTCGGAGGTCTTTCAGGTTGAACACACAGGGACTATTGATTGCTCGCCCTCGGCCGCAGCCGTTCTGAGTCGGTGCTGGTGCCGATCAGCTGGACGGGCTGGGCAAAGCCGCGCTGCCAGCCCGCAAAGCCCCTCCTGGGTTATTTCCCCAATTCAGCACTTTTCAAAAGCACCGCATTGACTTAAGTCAGACGCGCTCCCATGTAAAGTAAAGAGAAGGCTGCATCAGCAAACTGCTGGAGCCGAACACGGCAACAACTCGCAGCTCTCACCGTGCCGCCCTGCTAAGCACACAATTACTGCTTCACTGGGAAGGGCAAACGAAAAAACCTGAAAACTTGAGCAAATCAGGCAGCCTCCACAATATGGAGGTCGTTTTCTAAGCCTTAATATATATAAAATTACATTATGCATGTGTGCTGTGGTGTATGTCCATTGATGTGTTTGCATATGTTTTTATCTCCGTAACACAAACGGCAGAACTGACTTCTCTGAAGGCTTGGGAAGTTAATAAAATTAGAACAACTCTGAACACTCTGCAATTCATTAAAAAAAAAAAAAAAAAAGATTTATACCGTTTTTTTAAATTTTATCACATTAAAAGGGTTTACACAGCATTGCAGGGTAGAAAAAGACGGCTGATACTGCCCGCTGGAGTTCAAGGTGTTGCCTGTTCCCCGCCACCTTGGCTCCATCTCAGCACAAGGACTAACACAGCACCTCAGCTCAAACAGGCTTTCAAGTGATGTGCCATAAATCATAGAATCAGCGAAAGGTTTGGGTTGGAAGGGACCTTAAAGGCCATCTAGTTCCAACCCCCTGCCATGGGCAGGGACACCTTCCACTAGACCAGGTTGCTCAAAGCCCCATCCAGCCTGGCCTTGAACACTGCCAGGGAGGGGGCAGCCACAGCCTCTCTGGGCAACCTGTGCCAGTGCCTCACCAGCCTCACAGTGAGAATTCCTTCCCTATGTCCGATCTAAACCTACTCTCTTTCAGTTTAAAACTGTTGCCCCTTGTCCTGTCACTACAGGCCCTTGTAAAAAGTCTCTCTCCGTCTTTCTTTAAGCCCCCTTTATCTATTGAAAGGCTGCTATAAGGTCTCCCCAGAGCCTTCTCTTCTCCAGGCTCACCAGCTCCAGCTCTCAGCCTTTCTTCACAGGAGAGGCGTTCCAGCCTCTGGGATGCCCTAGGGTGCATCTTGGAGGTCCTATGGACTTATGTATGTTCAGGTTCCTCAGGTGGTCACGAACCTGATCTCCTACAATGGGAAGGACTTCATTCCCCCAGTCCCTGCCTCGAGTTTTAAGGGCTTGAAAGATGCGGGAAGAGAAATTACCATTGAAAATTGAGGCAAAAAAATTGTTGAGTACAATCATGCAACACATTTTCTGGTTGTCAGCCAGCCAGCTCAACGAGCCTCACATCAGTGAGGACGCAACTTCAGATGCCCGGACCTGGCTTGAGTCCAAATTCTTTCCAGAGAACGATAAGATAACAGAAATCTTTTACGCAATCAA
This sequence comes from Gymnogyps californianus, assembly GCF_018139145.2. Classification (NCBI taxonomy): domain Eukaryota; kingdom Metazoa; phylum Chordata; class Aves; order Accipitriformes; family Cathartidae; genus Gymnogyps; species Gymnogyps californianus. Next base: position 212,155,750 of record NC_059471.1, on the reverse strand, counting down.
GGACATGAAACAATTTCTCCTTCATCTACGTACATTTTCCCAGATTTAACTACTTCCGTGCACGTTCAGGAATGCTGCTTTAGAAATACTCTGCTGGCATCTCTTGAGAAACGCTCCCGGAGGAACATCCTCTCTCCCATCAAACGGTGCCACAGCTTGAATTTGGCACGATTTCCCCCATGACCTGTCACACCTGTGGGTCACTGTACTGTAGGAAAAGAGGAGCCATGATTAGACCTAAGTTCATTAATTAAAATAAACATCCTGTAATCTGGATAAAGCAGCAATATTCACAGATAGCAGACAAGCAGTGATCAAACTCTAGGTTATTCCCCTGGTCCTGTATCAAAACCAGGCCGCTCACCTGACCATTTTAATTAAATATTCTTTAAAGGAAGACAAAGCATTCTAATGACACAAAATGACAGGAAGCCATGCGATCCCTATAGCAACAAATTGTACACGAATCAGGTGGCAAAACCGCTCCGCAAGCAGCAGGATGGCATCCAGCCACACCACCAGGTTCTGGGGCCAGCAAACAGAAAAGCAAAGAATAAATACGACGCGAACATTTTTTTCACTGTTTATGTTCAACCCTGATCGTTTGACTCTCAATGATTTTTGACGTTTTTATTCAGCATTACATTAGAATAATTTATTGTAAAATTAAACATCAAAAGGTTTCACTGAATTGTTTTTTGATTTCAGCCTGAAGTCAGGGAAAGCCCCAGCTGACCCCAAACTATTTTCAGCAAATAATTTTATAAAGATATTTCCATTGATCCAAATTCCATCCAAGGCATTAGACTGACACATACAAAATAGAGCTAACGTGAGTTCACATTTTATTTTTATGCAGTTATTCAATTCGGATAAATTAAATGCTTTTGAAACTAAGCAGCATGTTGAGAAAAGGAAGTTGACTTTAGTTTGAACCACAATTAGATGCTTAATTTGCTATTAGGAATTGGTAGGCATTTTTCATCAGGGAAGTGCAAATTAGATTTGACCAATGGATACGGTCATATTGCTGTAGAAGACATTCCTGGAGGAGCTCAGAGTTACAAATGCGATTAATAAACACACCCATAAATTTTATGTGGAAAAAACCGATAGGAAAAGAATCACACAAGACTTGAAACGAAGCCCTGGTCTTCCTACAACGTACTCCTCCTTGTAGGGCACGTACAGCCCACAGCCATGGCACGGAACGTACCTTCTCCGAGCACGGAGACAACAGTACCTGGAGACAGCTGTGGACACGTGGGGGTTTTTGGGTGACCGCACACTTTCAGGATACCTGCCTCCTTACAAAATGAGATCTGGCAGAAATCTAGAGAAACACATCTGCATGTGATATTATAAAAACTTCAAGCCGCGCTCTGCAAACTGGAAGTTGTCTACCACCAGCCTGACCAGCGAGGTCCTTGGGGAAAACTGAGGGAAAAATGCTCTAACGATTCCAGCACTTCGCAATCCCTGACTGCTGTTACAGCATGTGACTGCAAGGAGCAGACCCGGAGCTGCACTTGCAGTTTTTCCACTCTCAGTGTTCAATTCTGTGATTAAAGAACGTCTCTTTAAGTAGGTATATTGTAAAAACCTTGACGACCTCTCTCCAAAGCATCACTGCTTGATTTAACTCAGGCCAGTTTTCTGGTTCGGGTCAGCATGAGGCTGCACAAGCCCCAGGTCTGCACAACACAAAGGGGGCAACAGGAAGGTGCCGCAGGCGAGGTGGTGTTGCAGTCACTTCTTTCAGAGCCCCTGCCTGCATATGACAGCTTACGTTATGTGAAATGATGATCTCAGTTTCACAACTCTTTGCTAAACAGCAAGAAAATCTTGCATTTGCTAAGTGTGCTTCAAGTACATTTCTTGGGGCAGGAATCCTCCTGCTTTGGTAAAATGCCATCTATTTTTACACTGCTTGTATGAAGCACTGTCTGAGCTACAGCCCCATGATATACCACAAGCTCTTCAAAACATGATTTCAGAAGAACAAAGTCAATGTAAAGAGACATACACTAATTCTAAATTACAACACTTTATTGCAGCATTGGCAAAGGTCAGATTTCTGAAGCTGGTGAAGATCGGGCGGCATTTCTGTATGAAATGTTACAATTTTACAAGTCTCTCTTCCTACATGCAGAAACCAAAAACAGTGGTAAAAAGGATTTTAAAAGAGCTAGAAAAAAGAATTAGTAACATACAGATGAGCTCCTTAACTCAATTAACTACCATTACCTGAAAGCAAACAAAAAACTATGCTAATAAATAACAGATTGTCAGAAACAGACCAAGAAACCTCATTTCTACTTAGAAAAAAATAAAAATTCTACTTGTTTCCAGACTTAAATCTTTTTTTTTTTTTTAAACTTTTTTTTGTTTCAATAGACACAGAGGCTTATCAACCCATGAAGATCAACAAAACATTTGGATCCACTCCTTGACATCCTCCTGTTATGCTGACCGGCACATTTTGGTTTTCAATGATACATACAATGGGCTCAACTATATCCCTGTCCTTAGGCTGGTGTCAGGCTGTTCCAAGCAGTACGAGTCAACACCCTGTGTTAATCAACTTCATATTCTATTTCAAACCTTAACAGACATTATACCTCCTTGGCTCTTGAGTTTTCCACCCCTCCCCACTCCCCACCCCCTCTTTCTTGCTCCTCTGGCAGCAAAAGGCTACTCCTTAACCAAAAATTTTCTCGCTGAGGAGTGTTTGATAAGAAGTTATCCTACTTGTCAGGGTTTTCTTTTAGATTTCACCATTTGTTCTACATTTTTCTACTGTAGATTTGCAGCCCCCAAAGAATATCCTTCCAACGCAAAGTGCTCGACTTGGAGATAACGTAACTTGCGTCAAGTTTAGAACTTTGTTCTCCCACATACTGAGCTGTCAACGATCTTTTCCGTTCCAGTGTAATCCAGCTGAATTTCAGGTTGATCTTTGTTTTCACCAAGCTGCTCACTGGTCAAGTCAACCATCTCATTCATTTACTTCTGCTCTTATGAGAAAATTAACCCTCAATGCGGTTTCCATAACAAAAAGCTTTTTTTTTTTTTTTTTTTTGGTAGGCCATGACTGGAAGCTTCCACTTGTTCTGTGTGGGGTTGAGGGGGAAGAGGGGAGGCTGTTGTTTCTGCCCCACGGCCCCAGCCTGTCCCAGGTTTCGATTCTGAACGCTCTAGACTGACATGCTGAGATGTGTCCACTGCTCTCATTTAATCGCTGGAGGACTCCACTATCCACAACATCAGAGATACAGGACCTAATGAAATGACACTTGCTGCTGGATCAACGTCTCCTAAGAAAAGAAAGGAAAAAATAAATAGTTTAATGTGAGATATCCAATACTGTGTGGGTTAGCAACCACTGGAATCAACCACTAGTGATTTTGATTCTCGTTTAACCTCTACATTTTAAAGTTCCATATTTCTATTATCTGCACAAATTATTAAGACCACCACATCAGACAAAAGAAAGTAGATAATCTATATCAGAACAAGTCCCCTACACAATCTCCACACGTGAATCTGAAATTGTTCAGAAACAGACAGCTGCCTTATCCTCCCAGATGAGATGCTAAAGTACTTAAGTGCACAGCTAATTTGTGAATTTGTTGAAGTACAAGTTTTTTAAATAGTGTTCATTTTTTTGTGCAGTTTAAGGTTTTACTGCAGAAATGTTAGAGGGCTTTCTAGAGTCAAATAGTTGTTTAGAACATTTTTAGAGAGTCGACAGTTGTATCAAAATCTTTGACCATCCCTTGTTGATGAAAAACATGTCCCTACCCAGAAAAAGCCACATTTACTTCTCTTAAGAACATAAATAAGCGTTGAAAAATTACACCAATTTGCAGGCATGTGATTCAACAAGACCAGAGTAATCTAGCAGTAACGCTAATCTAGTATCACTAACTTCAGCACAACTGTCAAGTTACTGTATCTGGGCTGGTTTTCAGTTGATTTCTAGACTGCAAATTAAAATTTAGTAGTACAAACCAAAGGAAAAATTAGACATTTACAATTACAAGAAAGCTCCAGGGCTACACACCCAAGTCTTTTACCATGTAAACAACACAGTTCATGTTTCTTTACATTAGTGCATAAGCCTCAAGCATTTGTTGAACAGTGATTTAATCTAAACCTAGTTTTTATTGAAAAGCTTGCAAGAAAAATGTTACAAGTATGTTAAACTGCACATAGTAACTTCTGCATTTCTTTTAACAGATAAAGCTTTCACAGGAATTGTGTGTGTGTGTTCACGTATCAGACCGTGAGGTGACTTGATTCCACAGTAATGAATGCAGTAACAGAGATTACAGACATATTGTACCTTAATATGGGTTGGAGAGAAATTTCAACAAATGTAAAGGTGTTTAGACTCATTCTAAACACGTTACTACTGCTGGTGTGACTAACTTCTTGACAGCAAAATTGGAAATTACATTCTGTAGAACGTTAACCTAGCCATTTTGTATTGAAAAAATGTAGTACTGGATTTTAAATAGCTGTTATCAATTTAGCTGTGCAAGAATATATTCTCTGGAACAATCATATTTCAGAGCGTGTGTTTCTGGACTAATACAATACTAAGGGCCTTGGTCATTTCCTAACAAATCTGAATTATCAGCTTCCATACTGTAAACATCACAGATTCAAAAAAATCCACAAAACCTAGACTCACCTAAGTAAGAAAATCTGAAGTTGTGAGAGTTATTTTATATTCTCATCTGTTCACCAAAAATAAAATACTCTGACAAAATCAAATCAAAGTCATAGTATGCAAAGTGGGCTATTATCAGGAAGGTGTTTTGAGGATTGGTAGTTAGTTTCCAGAGGTGCAACAGAGCTGCAGGGGTTTTTGTTTGGTTTATTATTATTATTTTATATTGAAACAACTTTTTTAAACAAAAAGTCTTTATAAATGAGCATGCTAATAAAGAAAATCTTGCCCTCCTTTCCCTCTGAACTGTAATTGTGATCAGGTCTCTCTCCACCTTTGCTATATGGGTTAGACTCGCACCTACATCTGCAGAGCCCAACAAGCACCATATTGCCAAGATAAACACCCGAGGACCTGGCTTTTCTTCTTTCTTTTCTGTTCAATTCCAGTGCAGTCCACCAAAAGAAGCTGCAGGATTTGGACCTCTCCCCCTTCATATTCCTGCCCTGGGCTTTCCTCCCATAAAACAGCTAGAAAGGGAGGCTGGAAGTTCTCTGCTGAGTCTGAATGGCTTTCATGGAAGGCTACACTAGCATGTGTATGTATTAGGGAAAAGGATGTAGTACAGGATCAGGAATGACAACTGAGAAAAGGTTAAGATTAAAATACGGTGAAAAAGATGGCAAAGAGTAAGGTGAACTGAGCTAGCACTGAATTTTTTAGTATTTGTATCTAGAATGTGAAGATGGGAGCCATTTCATCATAAAAATCTCTGAAGCAAGAGCAAAATATTACTGCTGAAGTGATGACCTCTCAGTTTTTTTGAAAGGAAATCAAGAGATCATTGAAAATGACAACTAAAGATTTCAAAAGCAGCATGATGAACCAAGGGATAGATTTGTCAGTTCAAGACAGTGCCACGCCAACACCCACGAGTCTGTCTAGTTTGGGAAAGCGACAATGATAGTCTATGACAATCAGCTAGACTGAGGCTAACAGAGAAACTGGATTTAGGCTGCCCAAGACTTCTGGTATGTCAGTAAGAAGTGAATTCAAAGCTTCAAAATATAATATTGGTCAGTACATCAACTACATAGCGGGTGATGCATGAAGTGTGTTTGTCCAGTGGCTGAAACAGGAAATCATGTTAAATTCACATTTTTCCTTGTTATCTATACTCTGATTTTTCAGCATTAATGAAATACTCTATTATGAGACTACTTAGCTAATAAAATCCTAGCATCCTGTTATTACCTTTATGCTTCATTTTTCTCTATTAAATAGGTTAAAGAGAAGTAAGAGTCAGATGCAAATAGGAGACCTGAAGTTACCAATTAACTTGAATATGATTTAGTTTGTCGGCTTACATCTGCATCCCAATGGGCCTTCTGACACAGACAGGTTCTCTTTCTTTACTATACTTTCAAAACAGCAGTGAGTTTTGAGGTTACTGCTTTTAATAAGGAGAGGTTTAACAAGTTAAAGCACTCCTTCGTAAGGCCTGCTTCTCTATAGACAAATTTCTCACTGCAATTCTTTTTTCTTTCTTGGTAATCAATGTTTTTAAATAAATTTCATAAAACGTGGTTATTTACATTTCACTTTATAAGCAAGCCATTTAGTGGATCTTAATCCTCTTTAAACAAAGGAAAAACACTTTTTTGAAGTGAGAGGCTGTTCTCCGGAACTGTAAAAGAATATTTTCATGATAATCCTATCACCAAAAAAACCTACTTTTGTAAATTTTGTGTTTCCTGAAGGTATCAGTTTAACAGCTTGAGAACCAAAGTTCTCTTTTAATACACAAATGCTACAGAACTGGAGGCAAGAGTGAAAATTGTTGCCTTCCCAGTTCTGCTGAAGCAAATCAAGGAACCCTACTCTTAATGGCATCACAGTACATGTACATTTAAGGCTGGCTGGCCTTAAAAGTCCCAAAAAGAATCTCCTCCTTGCAAGATTAGCAGGTCTTAAAACCTGAAGCTATACAAGCAGGCAATTACAATAAACAGCAATAAAGTCCAATTTTTGATCCATCATTTTGTACATGCTAAACAATAAGAAATCTGACAAAGCCTGTAAATTTCACTGCATTTAATTCAATACAGAAACAGGACATTGATAGATAATAAACACTGCAAAAGATTTCTTGGTTTTTTAAAAAATGCATGCTGTATAGCCACAGCCACTAATTCATTGTTCCATTTACTGTGAGTTTATGACAGGCGAAGGAGGCTACACATTTGTGGGTGTTTTTGTTTTGGTTTAGCATCTCACTAGACCAACACAGAATCACAGAAAAATTTAGGTTCCAAGGGCCCTCTGGAAGTCATCCAGTCCAAATCCTGCTGTGACAGCAGGGCTAACTGCAAAGCAAAATCCAGTTGTTCAAGGCCAAAAACATATCAGAGAACCCAGTGCTGCCTTCATTAGTTTTTGAATCACCTATTACGATAGGTAGATTTGGATTTATCTTTCTAAAAGATTTTTGAAACATGGTGCTTAAGACCTGTTTAGCAACACAAAAGTAAAGGTAAAAATACCAAATCAATTTCTCTACTCTTAACACTACTTGAAATGCAAGAAAGTCCTCATCCCAACCTTATCAGAACCTGTCAGATTGTACATTACAATGGTATCAACCAGGAGGTTTACTTACTCAGATTATCCCTAACCTCAGGAAATTTAAAATAAAGAGTTGCATACCTTAAAGAAAGTAACATACATTACTTCCAATAAATTTGAGTTACTATTGCAAGAAAATAACGTATCAGTCTTCTTCATGTACAAAGAAGAAACAATTCAACTCAGCTCACTCATGATGTAAGTGATAACATCTGTAATTATACAAACTGGTTCTATCACATAGGAAGTGAAAACTTCTCCAAACAGATACTACAATTAATAGCTCAGTTCCTATTTGCTCTCAGCAAATAGAAAGATACTCCAGTGTCCTCAGAATCCATGGGGTAACTTCTTAACTAAAACATGAGGGTAGTCTGGGCAGAGAAACTGCAGTTCACCCTTCAAAGTCAGAAGACAATCTTCAATATACGCTATAAATCATAAGCTCTAAAAACATAGGCGACAGAGAATCTATACCAGAAGTGCTAAGCCATTGGTGGACCCACAGCCTCCAATAAATAAATCTCTGCTTAAATATCTTTCAGTGGGGGTTAAGAAAAGTTACTTTCCCTTACTACAGGCTAAGATGGCTCAACTCATGCATGACTGCAAGCCTGAGCACTGCACTATACAACAAATAAAACATACCTGCTAAAACAAACTTCCTGGTCCCTGCTCTAAGGAGCTTACAGATTAAAAGGAAGAGAGTTTACAGTGAAGTCCTAAACTATATTTTCCCTAAAACATTTGAAAATAAAAAGCTTTCAAAAGAACCGCAGTAAAAAAAATCTGAAAATATCACATCTACCAGTCTGGCTGCTATGTTTAAAGAATAACTGCAGTATGCTCCTCATACAGGTTGCAAAGCATTTGGGAGAGATGACCGAAAGAGAAGACTGCATAGTCATTTACGAAACACCTGCAAGCATTACAGCAATTCAGTGTAACTGAATAGTTTGTATTTCCATGACAGTATTAGGCCAGTGATACGAAAAAGCTAAATGGACAGCACTGCTCATTTTATTGAGTTATATCTGGTTAATTTTAAAAAAAATATTTATTTTAAAATGCAGTCTGTTTTCAAAAAAGTTTGTTGTTTTTTGTTTGTTTTTTAACACAAGCAGTATCTGTATAGGGTCTCAGTGGAGTGGCTGGTCATCAGGAAGTTAGAAAATGCCTATAAAAACATACCAGAAAGAAGCTGGCAACGTTACTGTACCATAGGATTATTACATTAACTTATTTCTAGTTTACAAAGACAGAGCCATAGTAGGTAAACTCTCCCTTCCCACTTGCTGCTCCTATCCACCTCCAAAAATTAACTTGCAAAGAAAAGAGAAACATTTAAGCAGTCTGCATTTCACCTGAAACTCTGTCTATTCAAATATGTGCTGCAGGATTAATTTAATGGTTTATTCTCAAGCTTACTCTGAGTGAGAAGAGACACACAGAGATATATTAAAGCTGTAGAATGACTATTAGGCAATGTGGAATGGCTCTTTTCATGTTAATACTGTTTTTGGTATGCTCTTGCACACCATAAATCCAAAGGTTCTCCTCCCCCCTCCCTACCCTCACTTTATTTTCTTTCCATTCAGGGCTTCAAATACAGAGGTATAGCTCACAAATTCACCAAACTGAAAAAACACAACGGGAATTTCTCTAGATATTTTTGGAGTATCCTCTCCCACCTCTCATTGAGAAAGCAGACTTGCATCTTTTCCCCTATAAAAAGAGGCTCACACTACCAGCCTTTTCACAACTGAAAAATAATCCTCTGGCTTCCAAACCTCTGTCAAGGACATGTTTACAGACACTGTGTTAGAAGCACAAAACACTGCTCAGTATTTTAACAGAATGCTTTAGAATGGAAACTACTAACAAATGCACCGGCACTACACAGATCGTTATCTGTTTCAATTATGAAGGTAATTACTTGCCTAGAACCAGAATTACCACATTTAAAGGAAGATTGTCCTACCTCCCACCAGTTTTAAAGATTAGATCTGCATTAGGTGCTCCCTTCGGATGCTGGTAACGAGGCCGCCGTTCACGATTAGTATTTGCTGGAGCTGGACGCTGTGCCAGAGACTGCAACATTTCTGCAATTTCGTACAGAAGAAAGTTAAATACATTTTCTATGCATCTTTTTAAAGAGGAATTTACACAAGCACATTTCACTGCCATGTAGTAAAAAAAGACACCTTATTTACACTTTGCTATACTTTAGCGTTAACACTCCTCAAGTTATTCCACAACAGCTAATTTTAAAGAAGTTACTAAATTGCATAGACAGCTTTGACAAATCCAAGCTACCTCGTCATATGAACTTGCATTTCCAGATGTTCTTACAGAAGGAACTGCCAGCAATGGTTTTCATCACAGGTGCTTAAAGAAAGGAGCTGTGACCTTTTCTTTCTAAACATATCAGCCACCACTTTCTTTATCAGCGATCAGGGACAAAGCTTCACAGCAGTATGAGAAGCCACAACATTAAACTACCCTGAAATAGTAACAATTGGACAATGTTGCTGCCAATTAAAGACTCAGCAAGAAACCTGTCCTAAAATTAGGCATTGAGAAGTCAGGTATTTAAGTCTGAGCTAGTCATAATAGGATCCTTTTACAGAGAAGACGGGCACCTGAAGAGGGTGACTCAGCTGACCCACATTACACCAGCTGTCCCACGGACGGAGTTTTTCACTTTAGGATCAGTGGGAAGAAATAGGTGGGTGCAGAAGGAAGCCTACACTACCCAGTTTAGCCCCGGACATCCAACTTTTGGGCAGTTTAAGCTAGGTAAGTATTGCATTTTGAAATTTGGTAAAACTTCATTTCTAAAATTTCATTTCATTTTTTTAGTGATAAAAAATGGCTCTGTACCAGGCTAAGTTAATGGTTATTAAGTACCAAATATAGTTACGAATACATCACAGGAACCTCCACATAACCTCTGCCCATATGTTAGCACATCTAACGGAGAGTATTTCTGACAGTCCACCTGTGCAAGAATCTATATTACTCAGCAAACAGACAGATGGAATAAATGAAGGGGAAAAAGTGGAATAAGCTGTTAAACAGATTATGTTTGAAAGTCTGCTCTGTCTGGTTCTCTAATCTCTGGTAATCTCATTGGAGACACATACCCCTCATCTGCTAGAAACAAACTTCTACTACTCTCACAATGACTTGCACAGGGCAAAACTAGAGACTAACGAGATTCTCTCGCCATTTACCAAATGCACACGAAGCTTTCAGTAAATTATCCACCCAATCTTTGAGAAACTGGGAAACTCTGAATGATTTAGTATACAATATTGGTGTCAAGAGTTAATACACCATATATTCACGCTCTGTATACCCCCCTATCAACACCTTGAAAAGGCAAAGCAAGCCATTCAACACACCGACAGTCCATTTTTGTAAACATCATGAAATAACGTCCTTCGAAACAATTCTGTATGCCAGGAGAGATCTCTGTTGGCAATGACAACACCCAGGAAGAAAATAAGAAGAGATTATGGTACATTGCCAGCTAGGTGCTAGAAGCAAGCAATGAACAAGCAAGTGTGTGCATGCCTGTCTCTTCTGTTTTCCACACTGTAGGTGAAAGAAAATACCGGGGTTTGTGAAAAGTCAGTAACTGAGAAGCTGAGTAACTGAGAAGATAACAGAAGGAAGAAATGGCAAGGAAGCACAATGTATTAGCTAGGCTGAAGACATGTCACCCATCTTTGGTTTTAGTAAAGAAAAAAAAAAAATAATCTACACAGAAAAATACTAGTCTAAATTAGAGAGTCACCCAGTTCCTAATATTTCTTTAAATTAAAAGTGTTTGTAATACTAATAAACATTGCTGAAGTATTAAATAGTTATCTGATACTACTTTGAAGTACATTGGTGAATTTTCATCTGTTAGCTACCCTGTGCAGATGAAAAAAAAAACCAAACGTACATGCAAATGTTAGGACAACCCCGAGGCATTCTTCCAGAAATTTTGAGACTTCCTCCTCCATTGGTAACTTCAAAGTTTGAAACAGAAATTTAAAACCAACTCTTTCTTTCAATGGGTACATACCAACTTGTTACAGGCAAGCTGACTCTTCAACAGTAACAATCAACTGCACAAAATCTAAATTAAAAAATAGTTCCAAAGAGGAATGTAATTTGGCCGGTTTAATTTAACCTGATTAAAAGGTCCTTTTTAGTTTGGTTTTACTGTGTATATTACCCAGGTTAATAAAAAAGAATCAACAGCTGTTTTAAAAATGGATGTCAATTATGGAAAAACTTATTTCTTTTGTGTTGATTTTCCTCCTACATGAATGCTTTATACACAGCACTTAGAAAATCTATGAGAAAGTAAAGAAACGCCTATTACTGGTTATCAATTGGTATCAGTTGTCTGATTCATTTCTCTTGGACAAAATCAGTGTGATTCTTTTTTGGATAAAAAGCACAGCTGCTCACAATAAAATCCTAGCTTAAACAGATTGATTTTAAAGATACCAACAAAGTCATATGACAAGGCATAAAACCCCAAATACCCTGACCAGTAAAAAAATCAGAAATATCATTAATGAGGAAACATACAAAAAGTCTGAGAAAAAGCACTTAAATGTCTAATTCTAGGGTCTACTGTTTCTCTTCCTTTTTCACAAGTGGGCTTTATAAGAAGGGAGTGTCTCAGAAAAGAAGTTTTTAAGCTGATTATGATGTTTAATACTAAGAATATATTATGTTACCATTTCAGAGCTCTGAAGACACTCACTTTGGAAAAATACTCCTTTTTACGATTACAAGTTTAGTTCTTATACTATCAAAGTTCTGAAAGGAGTGTTAGATTCCATAGTGTTTTTAGAATTAGAGCTGCTTTAATTTAAATTTGCCATTTCTTGATGAATAATGACCTTTCACTAAATACCTTAAATGAGATTTCCTGCTAATTAACTACTTATACTGTGATTACCACCAGCCTGCAACATCTCTACAAAAAAAAAAATACAGCAAGAACTTTGGAGATATTAAATGGAAATACTAACATAAGAACTGAATACCATCAGTTTTATTGGTCTGGTTTTGTTTACTATCCAAGTAAGCCAAGGAAAGTTGAGTCTGAAAGAACAAAACAAAACAAACCACCCAACAACCAAACACATCAAGTGCAGCAGTTTAGGGGCTATATGATCTGTTGTATTAACTGTTTGCTTCAATCTGTCCAGGTTCCAAAATGCCTGACTTGCATATCTTCAAAAAACAAATTAGATGATATAATTTGTATGAAACCTTCATTCTGTTAATATATTCTTATGCTCCAGATCAGTAGCACTCCTAGAACCTTTAGCAATATGAAGCTGAGGTGACAGTTTTTACTTCTCAAGTGAAGGTTACCTCTTAGTATTTGCCAGTCTTAGCATGACTGATGAGGATTCTAAATACTATCAATATCTAAAATACCTATTAATATCTGAAAAGCAGAGTTTAAGTTGCACAGAATTAATTCCTCTTGTATCCAACTCAACTGTGTCTTGCAGTAATGGAAACAATGCCACAAACATCAGATTAATTTTGTATTATCTTATTTTTAAGGAAACAATCTCAGTTCTTCCCCTTTCCCAAAATAAATGGAAATGCTGACATTTGAGGCCCACTTGAAAACTCCCTTTCACGGAAGAGCTATAAAAACTTCTTCAAGCAGAGACCAGGGAGTAAATAATGAATGACTGAAACTAAAATACAGGTTTTCCATGAAGTATTGCAAATCAATATTCAGAACTTGAACTGCCAATTATCACAAATAATATTTTCTGTAGATCCACAACAGTTCCTCTGAAAACAAAAATTAAATATTTGGTGATTTTCTTACCCTGGTAGTCCTCTTGTTCTTGCCGTTCATTGATATCCAAAGTGAGCTTTTTCATCCTCATTCTCTCCTCCTGTTCAGCTTGCTGTTGGTTCCAATGGTTGGCAGCAAGTTGGGAAGACATTGGTACATTTAGGATCTTAAACTGCAAATGAAAGTAAGCTTTTTAAGTGCCCATCACGGAAAAAAACCAACCACCAAACAATCCAAAATACAGAAGGGTTATGGTTATTTCTAGATTATTGCAATGAGATACTTTCTACAGAAGTTTCTACTGGAAAGTCTGTTGTTTGTTCGTTTTGTTTGGGTTTTTTTTTTTTAAGTCTATTTCGCATAAGGAAGCATGAGAAAATACAAGATACTCAAACCTCCTAAAGACACAGAGAACATACAAAAAAGGCTGATGTACTGCTAAGGCAAAAGACTATTACACACCATATTTATGGGAACAAAATTGATTAACTTTCACCAGGAACACATAACTACATGCTTTATTTCTTATTTTCATACAAGCCAATACCCTCACAGTGAATTACACTGGTCTTGAGATAAAAGCACCACAGCTGGCTCAGAAAGCTGCATCTCCCTCCAAAGGTCTCTCCCTTGCAAAGAGATGAAGCCCCTGAGCAGAATTGCTTCTACTACCCCTTGTGATAACAGAGGAGAAGTGTTCCAAGCATTTCAGATATTCCCAGGCATTCCTTGGCTAGTACTTTTCCTTTTATGAATGATTCTAGCTCCACAGTGCTTCTTATTAGTCTGTAGAAAACTGTGGTGTCAAGTTTAATCTTTTCCTCCTCCCCCACACCCAAACATCCACACTATACATTCAAGACATTATCTGATTTGCCATAAGCTACATTAAAGGTAAGCTTGGTACTGGTCTTACAGAAGTACTCTCTCTGAAAAATACAGCCGAGATTTTTCAGAGGCACAGGGAAGATGCTTTCTTTTTCCCAGTCTCAGAAAATCCAAGTTTTTATTTCCTCAGAAAATTTTTTTTACAATTGTTCCAAAACAGAGAAGTGTGGATCTTATCTGCAACTGAAACAGTAGTTTTCAGAAAGCCCTTAATGCTAAAGTTTGTGAACACATTTAGAAAAATTTCACTTCCTCCTTCAACTGCATGTCCGTTAGAAAGAAATATTTCTGTGATGTAAGTAGGGTAATGCATTTAAGGTTAATCACTCTCAATATTCCACGAACTACTCTGAATCCTGCTGCTTATTCTTGTCATCTGAGATCTATTTCCACAGAAATAGAAGCAGAACAAATTTCTAAGTGTTCTTTTCTGCTACACTGTCAAGAGCTGCAGACAGAAAGATACATTATCAAAACCTCTGTTCAGGAAGTATATAGTAAAAGCAAAATCCTCACTGTGTACAGTTTGTATTTAATGCAATAATTACTAAAATCTCAAGGTATCTATTAGATAGTAGTGCCCCACTAGCAGCAGGTGAGTGCTGAGTGTGAGAAGACACCAAGTACTCAGATGCACCATTTGAAAAGAAACTGGTTGAAACAGTTAAGACAGACTCTTGCAAAGACCTGAGAAAAACCTGGGTACAGTGAAACCCAATCAACTATAAGATTTATTTAAATGATGAGACAAATCAGGCAAAAAAATTGGGGGGTGGGAGAAGAATCGCATATTATATTGAACATAAATACAAGCTTGTTATTAAGGTGTGCAGGGAAGACTAAAAATGAAAGTTCTTGAGATTCCAACAGAAAAGTAAGCTTTAGTTACTTATTGCTGAGCAGACTATGCATGTTCCCAGATATTGTCAAACGAGCTTTACGCAAACTATACAAATAACTAAGCCATTAGCAGCATTTCATGATAAAAATCATTCCTTAGCTTCACCATTAAGCTCCTCATCCATCTCAATATGTCCTTTGTATTTTATCTGTTCTATGGATTTATCAGCTTAATGGGATTGGCAAGTGTTTTCAGACATGATGCTTAAAGTAGAAAAAAGAAAACTGAAATATAGAAGGGTGCAAATGAAAAACAGATACAAAACCAACGGACTGGTAATTAACAAAATATCACTGAGTCACCTTCTCAACACAATCAGACAGTTGCCATCTGAAATCAAATCACTGATGACAATTACTAAAGGATATGATGATTACTGAGCAAACAAAACATTTCCGACTTGCAAATAGTGAAGAAGTATATCAAAAACCTCTTATAAAATCTGTGAGATGGGGACAGAACGTAAGGACTTCACTCAGAAGATGGCAAACTGAAGAAAGATAAAAAATGGTCATTCAGAAGACTAGATTACAGATTTCATAAAAACAACATTGAGATAAAGAACTTCACATTCAAGGACAGACTTGACCATTCCACGGATATTACCATTCTTTTATGGAACCTTGCTAAAAATCTTTCAAATGAAAGGAAATCTTTTGTCTTGGGTATTAACGAAATTTCTTGACACTAGGTGACTTTCTTTTTACTGTCTAAATCTCACCTTAGTTCACACCTACCTGCCATAAAACTTTTTGGACTGTTTCAAAAACATCAGATGGTATTAGACAGACCTCAGCTCTGATCACGTATGATGGCAATATTTCTTTATTTCCCCTTGCTCTCTCATGGCTTGTGGATAAATCATGATGCCATAGTCTAATTTCCAATAACCATGTTCAGTTCTACTGCTACTAGTTTTGTAAGTTTTGTCATACAACTTTTTTGCTACAGCTGACAGGTGAAAAACCCCAGCCATCTATTGCAAGACACTAGTCTACCCAATATCCTTGCTATCGCCTGTTTTTGTAAATCACAGTGTGACAAAAAAGGATAAAATATGGTGTCCTTGTTACTATCAGCCTGCAATGACTATTAATTCAGGTCATATGCTGCTGGTAAATAGCAGTCAGTTGTTCTTGTGTTGCTTCAAAAAAACTAGCTGTCAATGCTCCACTAAAATCTGGCTGAACACTGGCAGGTGAACTGAGTATTTAGTGACTGGACCTCAACTACCAAATATTGACCTCTGGAAGGAAGCACAGCACGTTCTGTTGTCATCAGTAAGTACTTTCTTACAGTCAAGATTTCTAGTTTCAGCAGCACCATTGACAAAGAACACACAGACGAAACCAACTGCTAGCATAGCAAGTGATTAGGTTGATGTAGTGAGGTGGTGATGCTTATTGTTCCAGTGACTGTGCAGATGAGACGTTACTTACAGCCTTCCAGGTTGTCTGCAAACTCCTTTTGACTGTTTTTAAAAAGCTGAATTACAGCTATAACTTAACAGTAAAGTATGCCTCCATCACTTCAAAACACCGTGCACATTCTGCTCACACAGATTTAAAATAAAGTACTATAAGAAGGAATAATTATTTTCTTTTCAACTCCACCTCTTCTTTCCTGCTTATTTTTCTATTAAAACAGACTACTAAGACTTTTTTTTCTGAATACAGAACTATGGACAAAGAAGCCTTTCATTGACTCGAGAACTGAAGTAGTCTATAAAGCAAGTGTTTTCTACATTTCTAGAAACACTGAGAGGAGTTTTGGCAGGAAGAGCCTACTCCCAAAACCAAATATTAGAGGAGGAACAGGGAAAACTCCTGAACAAGTTCTGCTTTCTTTTTAAGCCACATGTCGGCAATATTTTCCCCTCGCACAGAACACGAAGATCCTAAAATTCTTGGTAACTACAGATACTCCCAGTAAATTATCCTGAAAAAGCTAAATACCATTTTTAAAAAATAGACTTCTCTTAAATCCCATGTCAGCCCAATGACAACAGTTGAAATTCCCCACTCAAAACTTCTGTAGAACTTTGTATACAACATTCAAGTTCCAGGAAAACAGAATAACCAAACAAATGTAGTAAGGAAATAAGTTAATCTTCGCTACTAAATGCAAGCATGTATGTGCCCACTCAAATAAGTATCGTCACTTACACTTTCAAAGCACTTATTTAGCACAGCACACACTCACTAGTTCAAGTATTTTATGAGAAGAGACCTTCTCACTTTCTACATGGATTTTTGAAGTGTCTTGCATATGAAGGAAGAGAAGGACTCTACTTCAGGTTTATATAGCTCAGCTGTTACACTACTGTCACAATTCAGGTAACAAAAGTCAAAACAAAGTAATGACACAGATCTAAACACTTGAAAGGTACAGATGCATGGAAAGAAACAATGCCTTGGTTTTGCTTTCCATATAAACTCAGAGACATTCATTTTTATCATCAATTTATACAACTAAAATGAAAAGGTTTCTTTAAAAGACCTAAGCCATGACAAGAAATGCATGTGGAATGTGTTAGGTATTGATTTGTATACTGTGCATTTGCTGACCTAGGAAAATTCAAACATATACTGGAGAAAAGAGCCAAGACAAATACAAAGCTTGGCTGCGTGAAGCAAGGGGCTTATTTGTTTTATCAACGTGATTTCCATTTAAGTTTCTCCAGAGATTCACTCAGCACGTTCTGGAATAGTCCCCTAAAAATGTCTTCAGAGATAATGACTTTTTTTTTTTTTTTTGCAAGTTGAACAAATTCAGCCAAGTGGCAGTTACTTAGGAAACGGAATTTAGCAAACACCATATATCTTGATTTGAAGCTGAAAGTGTTTTCAGAGAAATCTGTAGAATCTTGAAGATTCTGGAATATTCCTTTTTTTTTTTCTCCTTAGTCCTTCAATGTTCAGCAGCAGTCCACCAACCGCATCCGTTCATCTTCCACAACTATATTTAAAATACATGTAAGACATACCACTGTCCTACTGGTGTAGTCGCCAAACGTAATTAGTAATGGTATAATTTAACCACAGAATTTTTCCACATGATTTCTATTAACAACCAAGAATTCCAAGAAACTACATATGGTATTTTCTATGTATCAAAATTAAGTTGTCTGCATCCCCTTCTGAGAAAAGGTTGAAGAAATAAAAAACTCTGACTTCAAAACTTAGAGTGTGACTTTCAAAAAAGTGAAAGGATTTTATTTATTTAAACAATATCTATACCATACATAAACTCTTACCTGCTGTTTGTTGCCTTTTCGTGTTAACATGACAAATGGCATTGTGTCTCCAGACTCTGACTCTCCTTCTCCACCTCCAAGTGGGGGACCCTTCTTGAGCTGACTTTTGAGATGTAGAGGAATAGCAACATCCAACTGATGTACTTTAACAGATTCACCACTCCGTTGCTATTAAAAAAAAAAATTCTATAAATGATCAGATGCTAAAAATGTCAGTCTAGCAACATTCATATTTTCATGATTGAGAAAAAGTTTAATCTTCCAGGAAAACAGAGTAATATATAAATGTATTAGGCTTTATTACATTTTCCTTTGGTTTCCTTGCTTGTGAAGAAGAAAGTTACAGGGACAGAATACTTCAAATTTTGAAGGAATTTTGCATAGCAACCTTTTAAGGAAGGAAATTTAGAGACTTGATTAGACACACTTGAGAACGGACATTCTACATTCAAGATATTTTGTCGCATCTTATTAATGTATTCCTCATATAGGGCTTGCTAAACTCAATACTTAAATATTTACCAGATGTGACTAAAAAAAGGACTTAAAGGTTATGTAAATTTAAATGCAGCTACATTTTAAACATATTAAAACCTAGGCTTGGATAGTGTAGGATAAAGTCAGAAGCCTTGCATAGTATCTTCTGCAGTTATTATTCATCCAGTACAATATATGTCAGCATGTCATATATTCACTGGGCAAACAATACAATTAACAGCTATTTTACTAAAAGCTACTTATCCAAATATGTCAACTGCAGAGAAGAGGCCACACCTAAGAAAAAAATCCATGTTCTTTAGTATGGTAAGCTAAGCATTAATCATTTATTTACTTTAAAAAAAAAAAATCAAATAGAGTTAGCTGTACAGCAAATTACATTAATTTAAGAAAATAAATATTTATACCTGAAGATTTTCCAGCATCATTTTATCCAATGCCTGAATGAAGTCCTCATCTTCTGCACAAGGGACATGCTTAAGTCCTCCTCCTTTAATCATTACTTCCTGTTGCAATGGGAGAAAAACCTTCTATTACATTAGTTCCAGAAATATGAATATTCAGTCTAGAAGTAAGTGGAAAGATATCCTTATTGCTCCCATATCATACATAATCAAAAGCTTTAAAAAAATAAATTGTTAAAGAAAAAAGTTTTCAGCCTGGATTATTTTCTTGAAGAAATATTTCCTGACGTTTATTGCATCAATTATTATGAAGGCTGGCCACTCATAATATTCTGCATACTAGCGTATGTGTACAGATGCATATGTACACATTCTAGATATGGCAACAATACGAAGAAAAGTCTCTATCCCTACCACACCTAATTTAACTCATTTTTCCATTAAGTCCATAAACTTAGATGGTCTTTTCAAGACAAATACTATCCTTCAGTATTTGGAAAGCACAACATGACAAAGTTTAAATTCAGTACCCCAACACATTGTTCTATAATGACCATTACTTTCCTTACTATGTAATTGCAATTCAGGCTCAACCAGATGGGTTCTTTTGCTACAGATGTTATAATCTGTCAATCCCAAATTCGTATTTTTGGAATTTTGCACTTCTTGGTTTGTCTCCTTTTCAGTTTTGAGATCTAGTAGAGTGTAACTAGTTTACCTTGTTGCATCATATCAGTTTGCTACCATTGCTGGCATTGCAAAACCATCATTTATGAAATCTTTTCCAGTCTAGCTACCTGTGAAAGTGCACAGTCCTGTGAAAACATGTTGTAGTAAAGTTGACAGCATAAATATTTTCAGAAGGTAATAATGAAAGTTTGCAAATATAAAAATAAGCTCCAAAATGTATTTGAAAAAAGAGGAGGGAGGGTTCTTGCCATGTTTTCCCAGATATGTTATGAGCAGCATTGGCAAAAAACATTCAGTAAAGAAAACCAAAGATGCAAAAGTCAATTCACTTATCCAAAGCTACAATACATACTGTATTCTCCTCATCGGTTTCATTTTCCTTATTGGAGTCTGTAAGATAATCCGTGTTTTCTTCTTCCTCTTCTTCACCTTCTTCTTCCTCGTTGTCAGAGCCCTCCTGAAATAGTCAATTAATAACTTCTGACTATTTTAAAACAAAAAGACCACTTACATCTGATTCCTCACACACATTTTCTGCACCTTTCCTACCCTCTCTCCATCCAAACCTGTTTAGTTCAGTCTTAGTAAATTTGTTTGTTATGTTTTGTATTTAATGTTTCAGTCTGAACACACTCAGCTTTATCTGACATTTTCACAAACGTACAGCAGAAAACTGGGAGTAGTGGCTGATACACCAGATGGTTGTGCTGCCACTAAGAGGGAACTCAACAAGCTGGAGAAATGGATTGACAAGAACGCATGAAGTTCAACAACGGGAAATGCAAAGTCCTGCACCTGAGGAGCAATAACCCCATTCTCTAGTATAGGCTGGAGACTGCCCACCTGGAAAGCAGCTCGGCAGAGAAGGAGCTGGGGTCCTGGTGGACAACTCACTGACCAAGAACCAGCAATGCACCCTTGCAGCAAAGGCAGCTGACTGCATCCTGGGCTGCATTAGGAAAAAGTGTTGTCGACAGGTCAAAGGAGGTGATCCTGCCTGCCTGCTCAGCACTGGCAAGACACATCTGGAGTACTGCGCCCAGCTCTGGGTACCCCATTGCAAGACAGATATGGACATACTGGAGCAAGTCCAGCAATAGGCCGTGAAGATCATTAAGGGGTTTGAGCACCTGTCATAGGAGGAGAGGCTGACAGAGATGGCTTTGTTTAGTCGGGGGAACAGAAGGCTCGGGGTGGGGGGAGATCTTCTCAATGTGTATAATACTTGAAGGGAGGGAGCAAAGAAGAGGGAGTCGGACTCTTCTCAGTGGTGCCCAGTGAAAGACCCAGAGGCAGTGGACACAAGTCGAAAAATTGCATTTAAATGTAAGAAAAAAAAGCCTTCTTTACTGTGGAACAGATTGCCCAGAAAGGTTGAGGAGCCTCTGTCCTTGGAGATATTCAAAACTTGATTGGACATTGCCTCAGGCAACCTGCTGTAGGTGACCCTGCTTTAAGCGAGGGAGGTTGGACAAGAAGGTCTCCAGAAGTCCCTTCCCCAACCCCCAACCGTTTACAATTCTAACGATACTATTAATTTGTGGGTAAAGGCACAAACCCAGCCAAACTTCAGGAACTTTAATGCTGAAAAGCATAGACTGAAAGAAAGCTTACTAGTAAACCAACCAACCTCAGCATAAGGAGAAAAAGTGTTTCCTATTTCCTTGATGAACTCATTTTCTCATAACACTACCATTATCATGTCAACTTTGCTGTGTCATAGTGACAAGTTAGAATTTCTACGTACATGTCTTTTTTTTATTGGCTCCACCGTTTTTGATTCAAAATATTGGCACAGTAAACAAGGAAGGTTGTTATGCTCCATAAATCTTGTATTTATTCATATTACACAGGCATACTCTGAACACCTGTTACTTTTCCTGCATGACTGCTTTGACATCTAGTCAATACATTTGCTTCTACAACTGATAAAGAAAATTATCTGAAAGTGTTTTCATGCCAAAAGACTGAAGGCATCTTTTTGTTGAGAAGCAGCACATACCCTGAGCAAAGTTGTCAGGTTCAAGTTTCTGCCATAATTTCTCTGGAATAAGCCTCAGACACTCTGTATTCAGTTTCCCATATATATAAAATTGGGATGGAAATATCCTCAGAGTACTGACTGGGTTGTGCATACCCGCATTTCACCGGCTAACTCTGTGACACAGAAGGGCTTCAGAAAGTAATGAGTAACCATAATATTGATTACTCATTCTCTTTATGTGAGGCAAGGTAAATGATTAAGTTCACCTCTTCTTCTGGCTCATTTACTTCACTTTCATTTCCAGATTGTTCCTCTGTCTCTGCTCCACCTTCCTCCTCCTCTTCATCCTCTTCCAGATTCTCTCCTTCCGTAATGGAATCTTTGGAATCTTTGTCATTCACAATTCCTGAAATTTGGAAAAAGAGAAAGAATTACAACAAGGAACTAGAACAGAATTAGAACACATACAACTACTCAAGTTATATGTGGAAGATCACTTCAAAAGTCTATTGTTACTGAACACTTAAACTTCCAACGGGTCATAATATTCGACTTCTGAATGAAACATTTTCTATATAGTTACCTTACTCATAAAGGGTAGTAATTCCCTTGCCAGAAAAGGAGGAAAACATTACGGCAAATGTTTAAAATCTCCCATAGAACAGCATCAAGCAGCTGCACTGTGCAAACTGTTTCAAATTATCCTCAAACTAAACGTGCAACCTTACTGAAACATGCACTGAAATATGAGCACTAAATTACACATGCTCTACAAAACCAGGAGAACTCAGAAGACATCAAGCCCTTGCAGTCTTAGTTCCAGTACTTCACACTACTGTCAATTAACAGTTTTGAAACAGCTATTTTCTCAGCCTGTAATAAACCTTTCTGACTCTTTTCTAATGCTTCGAAGCTGCGCTTGAACCTATGAGGATGTAGGTGCCTATATAAAGTCTTTAGGAAACAACAGTCTCTTCCAAAAGTATTATCTAGTGTGCTCATCCTACTTGCAGATAGGACTGACAGCTCTTTCACTGTGTTTTATTTAGTTCATCTTGCAGTTTTCCTTACTGACCTGCTTGCCACCTCTATCCCTCAAGACATTTTAGTTTACTCTGTAAGCCATCAAGCGTAGCTCCCTAAACCTCTGCTTTCTTTCAATAAGGTATCCTTCAATGTAATACCCTTATCTATACCATTCCCACAGTAGTGAAAAATAAGTTTCAGCTTCTTTCAGTGCTTCAGTGTCCAATTTAGTCTTAGATATAGATGTCAATCAGAACTGTTTTCAGAGAAAATATTTAGGAATTGAGCATGGTTCTGATTCAGGAAAAAATTAAGATCTGTTTTTAGAGAATAGCTGTTGTAAAAATCAAGTCATCCAATGCAAAAAAGAACAAACTTCCAGCACACACTATTGTTCTCATACATGCTTTTAATTTTTTTCATTAATTTACAAAGCCATTTAATCCTCCAGAGGATCGTGGTTTGAGCTAGCAGAAAGCGATGCTGATGCCAGCTTTCTGCAACACAGCAGATCTAAGCCAGTAATTTTTCAAAGATTTTACTAAGGAGTCAATACAGTTACTATGCAGTTTGTCATTCATATTTTGACATTATACCAACCACACTTAGGGTCAGCTGTTAGCGTAAAGTTTTTTGGACAGCAAATGAACACATCAGTTCTGTGCTCGTGGCACTCCTTGTTTGTTCTCTGCCATATGCAAAGAACAAATGCAGTAATACGCAATTCTTAAGCAGAAGTCTAGATTCTGAATATACAAATGGTTTGGGGCATACCAGATTTTTTATTTATTTATTTTCCTCCACCTCCAGATGCCTTTAAGAGATGCAATATGCAGACACACACAGCCAGGTCTCTACAAAAGTTTGACTAAGATCACAAAGATCAGCTTTAGGAGGAAGTGAATTTTTAGAGCCATGCTTAAATTAGACAAAAATCAGAAACACAATGAATGGTATATATGGTTGTATGGTAGTTATTGAGGATTTCAGTTCTGTGTGAACACATGCACACACACAGAGACTTCCTCCTTCACATTCCAGAGGTTTCAAAGCATTCTTTTTTTCCCCCTATTTGTAAATACTGTGCTCTTCAAAATATGTGCTGCTCCGTAATTATGCAAGGGGTTTTTTTGAATCACTCTATATTCTCACTGGTACAAAATCACCAGAGCGGCACAGGAACCAGTAGTCAGTCCCCAATGCAAGGTCTGCAGGCAGCAAGCCACCTCACTGTTCTGCCTAGAATTACACGTCAGACTGAGACAGAGCAAAGCACATCATGGTGTTGAGCACAATACCTTCTCAGTGTTATTGTCCATGGGCTGAGGAACTGTGGGGACAAATTGATCAAGAACTGCAGTTTTACCAGAGCTTTTGCTAAAGTATTAAAAAACTCATTTCCTTCAGATATGCTTGCACCTATCATCATAACCTTCAAAGATCAAAAAGGCAGATGACAACCTTCCTGAGACCACCTTCAAACAGTCCTAATAGGAGGACTAGGAACTATCCCACCCTATACTGATGTTTAATAGCAGGCAAGTAATATCAATATCAAGAAAAGCACCACATTTGCGACACACAGACACACCACAACCCCCTACAGTAAAGGCTGTACTGTTGATGGGCTTTGCTCATGCCAAAACAAACACAATAAAATGTTCTCCAGCACTTGCTTACGTTCAGTGATCGCATATCTCCCCCTTAACTATACCAAATCCAACTGCTATAGTGGTGGTGATTCAGAGAACAGAAGTTCTTATGATTTGTAGAAAGGAAGCACTGAGTATCTTTCAAAAGAGTATTACAGTTTACGTAACTAGTTGTAAATTACTTCTTGGTTATCATTTTGAGAGCACAAAAGCTAGTAATTCAGATCACACCATAAGGAAATTTTTATCTGCATTTCAGTTACTACACAGGTAGTTTTAAGGCATGTCAATTAAACAAACGGCATATTAAAAAAATATTCCTCCTAAAACAGAAGTTGCAACGTTTTACCTGGCAATTACACATACTCATGCCACTAGATTAAAGGATTATTCTTAACAATTGAACTTGTCTAACTAGATGAAGCACTACTAAGGCTCTAATTAACACTTATAAAGTGTAAAATTTACATATAAAAGCTTCTCATGAACAAGCTTGTCTTCAGATAAAAATGGAAGATTAGAAAACAACCCCATTTAATGAGAAATGAGCACAGTAGTATTCAATAATTAGTAAGAACTGATATGTACAAAAGGTTTAAAGGTCAAGATGATGATAGTAGTTTTAGATACACACTAACTAGTATTTTGTCAACTGAGCTGCACTGCAAGCCCAACTTTGTTCTCCTGAAATTAACTGATTTTTAACACAGCAAGATTTATAAACATATATCACTGTAATCTTAGCAGGAACTACAAGCTGGCGCACAACATAGCAGACAGCTACATTTTAAGAAGAAAAAAACCTTTAATAATCCAGCCAAAGCTCTAATTCATGAAAAGGAAATCATCCTCTGGCCTCTACTGAAATGTAAAGCCCATTCAAAATTATTCCAAAGGAAGCGCAAGGCTCAAAGTACCTGACAGTGTTTTAAAAGCAAAACGTGCTCTCTCTTATCATACTCTTACACTAATGCTCACTTTGACACAGCAACTTTAATCAAATCCAGAACCGGGGAAGGAACACAAAGTTGCAAGCAACCAGTCTACCAAAATGACCAAGCTGGTTTCCATCAGTGCTTACCAACCAACAGGCTGCAGTAACTGAGTGCGCAGATAATCCTTGCTTTTTGTAGTAGAGCATGCTTCCTAAATTTTTCTGGTGAAATTCATAGTTTTCTTCCTCATCATTTGCACCATACTACTCCATATACTAATATATATACACACACTCCCCCTCTCCAAATACTACTATATTAACAGTATTCATATTGACCTTTTTTTTTTTTTAAAAAACACTCATAGAATCATAGAATGGTTTGGGTTAGAAGGGACCTTAAAGATCATCTAGTTCCAACTCCCCTGCCATGGGCAGGGACACCTTCCACTAGACCAGACTCAATCACTTTAGAGTTATGGAGATTCTATATGATCTCCATGGTGATCAGAAAAACGCAAAGAAGTTACAAAAATATTTCTATCATGAGAATAAAAAGATCATATCATGAGAATAACAATAGCTACCTATCATCATCATACAAAAGATAATTTTAAGAAATACAGGAATTGTCAGAAAGACCTAACTTCCCTTGCACATTTGCTTACCTAATTTTATTAAGAATTCTCGTTCCAAGTCTTGCACCTGTCTGATAGCTTCTTCCAGAGAATTACAGAGCTTTATCTTTGGTCTCAGCAGTTCCAGTGTATCACTGATCATGTAGTCTATGTCTATAGGAAACGGGTGGTCTTTTGTCCAAACATCCAGACTTTTTTTCCACCAAACATACCGCTATAATACAAAATATTCAAATAAATTATATGCACACTGACATTTATAAACTACTTATGAAGTTTGTAATGCCTAGCCATGTTTGTACAGCAGAAAATGCAAAATATTTCACATCGCTACTCTCCTATTTCATACAACTTTTAGATATTTTGATATCACTAAACAGTTTGATAACATTGGATATCACAAACATTAAGAATATGCTCCTTTTATCATAACGACTGTTAGCAGTATGAAGATTGAGCAAAAAAGAACTGAAAAGAAAGTGCCTTCTAAGGGTAGATTCTTTCTATGGGAGATGAGCTCTTAACAATCGGCCAGCTTTCAATTCCTTCCTCCATATATTTTCAAGAAAATGAACTCCCCCAAAGGCATATTAT
This sequence comes from Gymnogyps californianus, assembly GCF_018139145.2. NCBI lineage: Eukaryota > Metazoa > Chordata > Aves > Accipitriformes > Cathartidae > Gymnogyps > Gymnogyps californianus. Next base: position 212,129,146 of record NC_059471.1, on the reverse strand, counting down.
GGGGAAAAGGGGGGAAACATCACAGAAAATTTTAAAGACTGCAGCTAGTATGAAGTGACTTATCCAGTTTGCTTGATAACAAGTTAGCACATACCCCTTACAATAAAATTGTAAAAAATAAATGCTGGTCTTAAGTGAACCTAATAGTAGAATCTGAAAACAAAGGTGTTGCAAAAATTGCATCTGAAAATGAAGCATGAGTAACAGAATCTTTACTTAAAAGGTGATATGGTCAAAAGGAGCGCTTGTTGAAATTATAAGGTGTAACAAAAATGACGGCTTCTTCACTGACAAGTTTATTTTGGGTTTAAAAATAGGACCGTACCATACTTCAAAACATCATTTTACATCTCATATACAGATGAAGGATATGCATCCTGAAGGTCTGAAATAAGTCATTATCACCTTAATTTTTATTTTTTAATACCCTTGTTCTAGTATAATTTAAAGAGAGAAGCAGAAAAAGAAATTAAGTCCAAAGAGTTTTAGCATGAACTCCATGGACTGGAATTCCCCATTTTCTGAGGAATCCATTCCAGTGTTTACACACTCCCATTATGAAATCTTTCCCCCCCTCTGTTACATCTATTGAGTCAGAACTTCCCTCGCTGCAATCTGTGACCATTACTTCTCACCCTTTCACCGTGCATGCCTGAGAAGTATCTGACAACTCCTCCTCCTCTACAAACACTATTTGCTGAGGACAGCAACCTGATTAGCATTCTCTTCTCCAAGCTGAGCAAACCCACAATGTGAGCACTGAGAGCCTCCTGATCATTTTGGTGACCCTCAACTGGACTCAGCTCAGTTTGCTGATGTCTCTCCTCTCATCTACTAGGGAGCCCTGAACTGGGAACAGTGCTCCAGATGTGGCCTCACAAGTGCCAAGCAGAAGGGGAGGGAAAAAAAGGAAAAAAAATTTCGCTTTCCTCAATCCGCTGGCTACACCCTTGCCAATGCAACATCGTATGCTGTTGGCCTACATCACTCTAATGGTGCAGAACTTAATGTCAGGTTCATACAGTCCAGGAGTCCCAGCTCTATTCCTGCAAAGCTGCCTTCTAGCTAGTCAGAGCCAGGCGGTATTGTTGCGTGGAGCTATTCCATCCCAACTGGAAGACTTGATACTTACCTTTGCTGGAATTCACAAGGTTTCTGTCAGCCCATTTTTCCACTTGCTGAGACCCTCTGAAGGGGGGAACCTAAACCTTCAGTGAATCAACTGCTACCTCAATGTTTTGCAAGTGTGTTGAAACAGTTACATCTACATACAACTGAACATACACGTCACTTTAAAATAAAACTGCTATCAGACAGACAGGATTCTAAAAATTATAGTGCTGGAGAACAATGAGAGAAATATGTAACAGACTGACTTACATTAGCCTGTTAAAGAAATCTACAAAACTGTATAAAATTTAGTTTAGAATACCTGAAAATATACAAGGAAGCAATCAAGTTTTCGTTTGCTGGATCCTCTGTCAAAATACTGCCCACAGGTATCAAGGATAGTACAAACTAGTCTGATTCTGAAAAGATGCTCTGGAGGGTCCAGTGGACTAGGACTACCATCAGGGTTCACACCAAATGATGTGAAAGAGTACAGAGTTCGAAATATTACAGCCGATTCCACCATTCGATAATTGTAAAGCTCCCCCAAAAACTTGGCACTGCTGATCCGCCGTTGGTTAAACTTTGGCTGGTTAACCTTTATCAAAAAAGAACAAAAAATTTCACTTTATCATGCAGACACAATAGAATCTTTGTAAAAGGTTTGCTTTGGTGTTGGTTTGGTTTTTTTTTTTTTTTAAGAAAAAATAGTACCAAAAAATTGATAGAATTTGTTATAATAGAAGACTGTTATTTATGGCTACATACATTACACAAAATTAAACATTAAAAAGTAGTTATGAAAGCCGGTCAACTAGTAGTTATTATAAAGTTCAAATACATTTCACATACACTCTATCTTAAATCTACGATGATTTTTCATTGCCCAGAGAATTCTTGTAATTATAACATCTATCAAAATATGGACTAGTCTCCAAAGTTACTTTGAGTTGCATGAATCTCACTACACTGTGAAAGAATAAATTGTATGCCCTCACTGTGATAAGGGGAGGCCAAAACAACTGTCTTAGTAATCTTTGCAGTTTGTTGGGGTTTTGGGGGGGTGTTTTTTTAATTTAAATAAACCTACTTAAAGCAAACAACTGAGGTAGAAAAGTTATCAGACAAAAATCCAGAATCCAAGTACTCCTTTCTCTAAGCAAGATTATTTTACTGTTTTCCTTTCAACGTAAGTAGATGAGTACAGCTTGATAAGAACGTTCATTTTTTACCTCCATTCCTAGTCGAATATCCTCTAACACTCCATCCACAACATGAATTCCAACATCTTCCTGGTAAAGGACCAACCCTGCTAAGAGGTTGGCTACACAGTGAATACTATTATATTTCACATTCCAGATGTTGATCATACAGCATATAACATAGTCTTTTACTTCTGCATCCTGCCAAGGCAGCTTGCGCATCTGTCTCAGGACCTAAACCAAATTTTAAGACAAGCTTAACATTTTAGCAGGCAAAACATCAAGATACTCACTGTCATCCCATCTCTCATGGTTGGGATGAAATCCCTGTAACTGCCTGCAAGCAATCTCATTCTCTTTTTCAAGCACCCTCCAGTTCTGCCATAGCTACAGAAAACTTTATATATGCAACCCAACTACTGTCCTCTAGCTACTAATCAAGCTGTCCAAATCTGTTCCATAATTTCCTTGCTCTTACAGTCTGTATTTAACTGTAGTCTTTTGTCTCTTACTCTGAAGACAAGATACATAGCACAAAGATTCTCATTTCATTCTCTATTTGTTCAGCACTTAATGCTGTGGAGCATGCAGGTCCATAACTGGAGCGTCTATGCATTACGATAAAAGAAACGAAACTATCTTAACAATCAGGGATACAAAAATGATCCCTCTTCCTTGCAATTAAAAAAATTATAACCCTCCCCAAACCCTTCAAAAGTTAGTACTACATCACTTCCAGTAAAATCTGTATTAAAGATTTCAAAAGGATTTACCTTCTCTGTGGTGACCTTGGAGAGATCCTTGTAAAGAAGCTTACGAATATATTCCTGCAAAGGAGGACGTTTTTTCTTCACAGTTTTTTCAGCTGGAGGGGGATTACAGTAGTAATAGGCATTTTCTACCATTGTAACATAACGCGCATCAAGATGCATTGCTTGTTTTTTTCTCATCATTTGTTCCTGGAAATAAATGTAAATGATCAGTTAAAGATGTTGACATACTACATTTTCAAGCCAAAGGCTTTTACAGTTATGTCTGGGATAAACATGAAAGGTTGCAGAAAAGTAAGTTAAAAGCTTGGGTAGAGAGAAGAAAGGACAAAGATATATATGGTTCTGTGTTGCTATTTCCAAGGTAATTTTTCTTCACAATCCCTATTTTTGTAATGGTTCACCAGTGGTGAAAAAGGTTTCAGAAAAGTATTTAAAGTTTAACTTGAAATCTAAATGCTACTGTTTAGATAAATGGTTAATAAGATTATTAGCCACTCTATTCAAAACACGATTTTATTTAACTAAAGTAGCTGAAATACGGATGTCTTGACACAAGCATAGTGAATCATTGTGAGTGGCAATCTACTTTTTACATCAGTATGCAACTCCAGAGAGTTTATATTGATGCTTTCACATGAATTTTCAATGGTTTAGGCAATGGCATTTTCCTTATTACAAGCTCCATTATTGCTGTTTACCCAAGCAGAACAGACTACAAGAACCATAAAGTAGTATTTCTGGAAAAATCAGACCAGTTAAAGGTTACTACATCAACACTAATCACTGTGCTTAATTGTCAGGATTGTCCTAATTCTCCTCACTGAATACAATCTTTTCTCCATACTTCATTTTGGATACGTACTTTAAGATTTATTTTGTGGGTTTTAAAAATTCCTTGTATCTAAAAATTCTGTACAAGAACTAAAGTAGCAGTTCTCGGCTGCTAATATTTACAGTTAAAGATGAGGATGAGCTTAATTCCATTATAAAATATTTTTTATATGCATATGTGTATTTATATGAATGTATGTGTGTAATTCTATAAGTTGCATTAAATTTTTTATGTACATCATATGATCCCATATATTCTAAATCACTCTAAGGTGGTTCAACAGGCAAAGAAACTGCACTGGTTTAGACTTTATTATTTAATAGAGGTTGGCTACACAGCAATTTACAGCATCAAACAGATAAACAAAACTAACATGTAAGTACTGTGTTACCACCACACACAAATGTTAGTATATACATTCATGCAGTCCAGTAAACCAACGAAAGAGTTTAAACCTTCTCTGATCATTGGTAAAGCAGCACAATTTTTCATGCTGGTGAACTTTGCACTAAACTTGAATAATTTAAAGTTTCTTTTACAAGGCAGTGGTTCAGTTCAACTCAAATGTAAATATACTCAAAGAGCTCCCTAACCTTGAGTTTCAGCTGCTAATTCAATGAGGAAGAATAATTTCGTGTAACATAGTAACCCAACAACTAAAGTAATTTTCCTCCTAGATTGTATGCATCTATTGCCAGGAAGGTCTCCATCTGACACCAACCCTAAGGCATTTCATTTTTAACCTTTTCCATGACACAAATGGCCTCCCCTTCGATTCCCTAACTGAGACTGTTCCCTTCCAAATGGGAAATTTCTGTCAAGCAGTAGCAACTTTACCTACAGGTGCTTAACAGATGCACAGCACTTTTAACAATTGAGTACATAAATTGTTTTATGTGGGAGAAAAAACACTTACAGTAGAAAGTTCCAAAACCTTACCAGTGTCTCATATGTTAATATTACCTTTGTAAATTTTTCACCTTTTCTAGATGCATCAGGAGAAAATACATCTTTGCTGCCTTAATGACATTTACCATGTTTTACTATAAACTGAAAAATGAGGTTGGGGAAAGTAAAGCATATCAGAGAAAACAGCAAAAGGGCTTGCAAATAAAATTTAACAAACCTAAAAACTACATAATTTGTATATTTTCCTGTTATAAAAAGTTGCACATTATGCTGTAAGCAATAGGTTATAATTAAAATGTTTCTTCCCAGAAGAGACAATATGCACTACCCCACATTTCAGAATCACTGTAATTTATCATTTTTTTGAGCAATCCCAAGTATGTATTCTAGTAAGTGGATGGTATTAGTCTTAATCTCTATTAAAAGTCATCACCATTTTAAGCAGCTGTGTGTGTTTCAATCCTTTTTATTTAAGGCATCAAGTCAGATGGACAGGCAGGAAAGAGAAACCATAACAATACACTGCCTACAATAACAAAAACCTTAACATATTTCAGAAGGAAAACACAAGACCTGCAGTCTAAAGTGCTTTATGCTAATTAACTACTTTGGGTCTTCATTTTACTAGGCTAAAATGAAGAACTACAAAGGTAAAGCATTACATTTGAAGATTAGGTTTCTGTTTTTCCTTTGATAAAAGGAAGTCACAAACAACATTAAAATGTCCAAGTTAAAACAGTAAAAGGGTTTGTCTTGGTGAGTAACAAAACCTCTCTGCACATAGCATATATTGCAGATGCATTTCAAAAGAAAATCTGGTGAGAATTAGGAGGTGCTCCTCTGGTTAGTAGTCTTGCTCCCGACCCACCCCCAAACCTGGTAACACCAACTTGCATTGCAAGAAATAGAATTTTTGAAAAGCAGCACCAAAAAAAAAGTAGTCACCAAGTAAAACCTAAGCAGCAAGAAAAGCCCAATTCAGAAAAGCATTTCAGCATGACTGACACTTAAATTATCAGATTGTAATAAGATACTGAAACTGTTCAGCTCCTCCTTCCCTTTACTACCTACACTACTCTGCCCTGCTACTTGTTCCAACAGTTCGAAATCAAAATTTTAAATTTCTTGGAAGCACACTATTGTTATAGTGAATTAACACAGTCTCATTCTAAGCACAATTACTTTGTCACAGCCTCTGTCTGTACAAACAATGTTCTCCCACAGTTTCAACTCCATCCTTATAAGGCCTCACCTCGAGAAATAAGGCACCGTGTAGCATAAGTTCTGTATGTTTATAAATACAAGTGATCTTGCCCTAAAGCTTAAAAAGACAATTTGGCACAATTGTCTAAGTTAAAGGATTAAAAATGCATCAGAAGGTTTTTAATACCAAAACTTCAAATATTCTTTTAACAAGACCACAACAGCATAACACAAGAACTTGACATTTTAACATGATTATGTTACAGAAACATAAATCAAGATAATGCTGATCTTCCTTCCAAAGCACCAATTCAAATAATCCATTTATCAGACCAATCCTAAAGCCAAGTTAGTTTTACATTAATATTTTAAATTACATAAAGGACATTGAATTTGAAAGACTTGCCAAGAAGAACGATTAACGGAAATAAACATTGCCCTGATAAGACGGATCTTTAAATAATTTTCAAAACATGACAGTAGTTCTACAAAACCAGAATGTGATCATTAAATGTTTCTCTAGAATAAGTCACTTAGTGCCGCTAAGTTTGTGGCACTCTTCTAGAATGCTTTACTATTTAATTATTAATTTTCCCTTAATTACTTTTAAAATCCATTCTTAACTATGACTATCTTCCACACCAGGACAAAGCAATATTGTCTTTGACAGGACACATAAAGCCTGTTTGGCATCTTATTACATAATATATTGTCAGCAGTAAAGATTAAGACCAATAATTATTTGGAAGATCAACAGGCCTTAATTCTACCCATAAAAGTAATTGATAAGATCAGCTTTACATTTACTTGGATTTTTACCACAAGATCCTAATTAGTTTGCTTTGGGAGTAATCTTTTCTACAGTTCACACTAACTGGTACCATAAGACTATGATCCAATTTGTATAATACTATTTAAGTCAAAATTAATCTCTACAGTTTCTATAGGGCAACATTAGAAGATGCAGCTATTAAGATGGTTGTAGAATATAAATCTATTTAGCCTATTTTACGTTTTAATCAATAGATATTCAAAACTTACTTGCCATCTCTTATCTTCTCCTGGTTCCTCAATGCATAAGAAAAGACTACTTATCCAAAACCTTGTGAGGCGTTAAGCCTCAGTTATTGAAACAGTGTTTGTGCTGTCTTACACTTCACAGTTAAGTCACGTTTAGCATTCATCCAGCAGGTTTCAGCAATACAGCTAACAATCAGCATTTTTGTAGCATATAAGACCAAAAGCAGTCAGTTACAAAAAGCAGCTCTGGTAAAGGTATTTAATTTTTCCTGACTTCTAAAATTTTTGTTAACTACAAAAATATGGTAGCAATGAGTAAAGCGTCTTTTAAAGATAATGGAACAGTGTCATCAGGGGAAAAATACTTGATTATGGAAAGAAATATATTTAACAATAAAACACATCAGCTGGCAAACCTTTAAAAAGTAAGAGATTCAAACCTTGCAAAGTACACTGCAACAAAAAGCATGAGCCAAGAACTTGCAGTTAATTTGTCCATCTCTTTCCTCTTGTGACTACACCACCACAACAAATGCTATGACATTCAAAGAGGTTCAGAAAGAAACAGCATTTTGTGGAAAAGAAATTGAACAATATTCCCAAGTAGGCAACAACTGCTTCTCTATTAACTCTACAGCATGAGAAGGGAAGCTATAGATTAAGAGAAAGACCTGTCAAGTGTAAGCCTGTGCTTTGATAAGAAAGAAGATAAATACAGCAGAGACAGTGATATTGCACAGCTTAAGAGCTGTGTCTCTAGAAAGAGATTCCAAACACTTAAACTGCTCCCTTCCAGAAGGGCACACTACGTCCACTTTCTCCCCCAAACACAGACTACTGTCTTTACTGCAGATACACATCTATATTCTTCCTGCAGTGCACGGATTGGAAGGGAACATTAAAACATCTGTCAGACTTCTAATACAACAACATGGTCTATTAGTTGGTCTTTATCTGCTTAAGCTGCTTTTAATTTAATGCAGTTTCCTATTGCTAGTATCTATCTTTGAAGGACTTCTTCAACCGTGTTTGACTCAGTCTCTTGCCTTGGACACACAGTTTTAGGATTGTCTCTCAAGCCAGTAAATATATCATTCAGGGCTCAAATTCATACACTAAAAGAGACCCAAAGCTAATCCTTGTTATTTTAAAAACTTTGCCAGTACTTATCTAGACTTACGGATACCACTTCTACTCTTACCTGAATTACCAATCTCTATTTCAAAATCCCCTTCCTCTAGTGTCTTCATAAACCTTTTCTTCAAATTTAGAACCCCAGATCATTACGCAGGGCACAGAAACCACCTCTTTCACAACTGTCTGCACCTCCAGTTGAAATATCTTATCATCGCTGGTTCCATTCACCAGCTTTTTTCCCCCCTCGAATAGTATCTCAGGTGTGTTCAGGTACAGCTACTATACTCTTTCAACCTCATCCTCTGTTTTTGCCCTATCTCTGAATTATTTGTAGTTCAAAAGCAATAGCTTTTTCCTTTAGAAATTTAATTCTTTATTTACATTTTCTTTTAAGTCATGAACAGATTTATAGGTCAACTGGAGTTCTCCAGAATACTGTCAGAAAACTATTCTCACAGGAAGTGCAATCTCAGAGCTGAGACAACACTGGACAGGCTATAATTACCAAGATGATGCAAGTCCACAGGACTACAAAGGCTGAGAGTGCCAAAGCAGCCTAGCACTTGAACATATGTAACACCAGTCCATCTCGACCCTGTTCCACAACAAGGAGGCAAGATTTCAGGAAAACTGATTCATTGTCCTCCCATACTTGTCTCTGTTTTTATTAAAGAATCAAGAACTTTATCTTCCCTGAGCACTCAAGATAAAACTTAATGAAAGTTTTCACTTACTAGTGCTTCAACACTGTAACTGGCAAGATATTAGTCACAATCATCATTATGGTCAGACCACATCACAAAGCCAGAAAATAAAAGTAGTAATTGGTTTAATTCAGTGCAGGACACCTTCCCCCATAAGACGATGAGTTTTCTCTTACCAAAAGAACACTGGTTCTTAAGTGAGATTCTGGTGATCTGAAGAGGAATCTTCCACAGGTTTCCAGCAGAGTACATGCCATTTCAATATGGTGATGAGAAAAGTCTGACAGAAGCATCTGGTATGTATTTATATAAAAACACAGCATGTTAAACATCTTTTTCAACTGCAGAAAACAGTAAGTTATATCTACCAGACTGTACACTACTGTGGTGCTCCATATTCTTTAGGAAAAAAATGCAAATTGATTTCACTGATCAGATGTTAACAAAATTCAAAATATTCACCTCAATAAAAAAGTATTATAAGAACAGTCTAGACCCCAAATTTAGGCTCCAGAAACCTAAAAAACAGGATGCTTCCTAAGCCTAGCATAAAAAGACTACAATATCAAAACAAACACTATAATCTCTCCCACACCCCTTCCAACTCAGTCATATCTGCTTTAAAATTCCTGCTGCTAGACTGGAAAACCACCAAATAAATATTGCGCAAGGGCACAATAACCTCAACGCACATCTAATTTAATTGTATTGTTTAAGTTAAGCAATAACTAAAAATTAATAGAGCTTTGCATTTTACAGACTTTTATAGATGAGAGAAGAAATATGATGAGCGAGTATAATTTTTTAAGAATTCATCTGCAGTACCTAATGAGTCGACGAATAGTCAACTATTCCCACAGGAAGTGATCTTAACCCGTGTGAGTCTTCAACCACCTTTTATAAAAGGCACTTTTATTTTTTAAAACCCATTTTTAATTTAGGACTTGACAAAGATAAGTTTGAATGTTTATAAGCATGCAAATTGAGATGATACGCCTAGAGATTAATGCTTTCCAAAGATTTTTGTTCCTCAAACAAAAGCACCTGCTAAAACAGCATAAGCCTGCCTTTGCATCACTGAAAAGCTTTCTGTCTCTAACCCCTCCCCCCTGTTACTTCCTCTGTAAAACCATTAATTGAAATCAACATAATGAAAGTTTCGCAACATATAGCAGATGAATAAGTAGCAATGTCTATCATCACTTTACAAAGAAAATTATTAGCAATTTGGTTATGTCCAAAGGTGGAAGTTTATTTTAATATATTCCTACCATTAGAAAAATTAAAATATTCTAACATCTAGAACAGCTATAAAAGTCTCCTCATACACAGCAGCAACAGACATCAGGGTTTAAAACATCGTATGCAATGAATTAATGGATAACATCAGCAATAGATATACAAAGAGGAATAGGTTTGGGATACATTATCAGCATATACAGTAGTACAGGACTATCACAACACTAACCTTTAAACAGTGGAGAGTATCGTTTTTGGAAAACATCTTAAACTTGGTAAGCTCACCAATAAATCTCACAGTTTTATTCTTTGTTTCAATGTTGATCTGGTCCTTTTTTCTTACCTAAAAAGAAAAAAAAAATAATTTGATTTTAGGCCCTCAAAAGTACCTACTTCTTATAAATTCCTTAGACCCGAATGTGCATAATAAGCTTGGGAATTCAGCAGTGTTTCATATTTGTTTGGTTCCTTATGCTCTACCTTTACCTATCACTGGGTTTCCCAAAAGTCTCTCTACAACCTTGTTTCTTCAGAAACTTTTGAATTTCTTTCTCCATCCCCCCACAAAAACTAAGTCCTCTAACACACCTACAGTTAGACACACGTCAACCTGGCCACCCTGCCCTTTGCCACAGTAAAGTAGTGGTTAAGTATTCTAGATTCTATATTTTTAAATTCAATAAGTAATCTCTATACGAATAGGACCACTTGTATAGTCCCTAAGGAAATATTAAACATTGACAGCTTTTTCAAGTCAGGTTTAATAAAGTACAGACTTTTTTTTCCCCTGTTAAAATTACTGACATTCAGCATAATGTTACTGACAAAGTACAAATTTATATCTATGTCTAAACATAACCTGCAAAATACAAAATTGTATTTCTCCCCAACAGAAATAGCTTTTCCTGAGAACAAACAGTTAACTTCAGATAATTAAGACTTAAGTAAGTCTGAGCAATTCATACACATTTTTTATGTCAATATTAGGAAAAAAAATTGAAATCTGTGCCATAAAACTCAGAAAACAGTAAAGGAATCACTGTGCACCATAACCAATTTGATTAAAAAACTTAGAACAAAGTGAAAGAAACAACACTGAAAAATACATTTGTGAGGAACAGAAAATTTTGGTTGATGAAAATTGTAAAAAATAATTTGAATTAAGCCCTACATTACAGTAGTAACCACTATATTACAACAGTAACCTCATAGTGGCGAATGTTTTGTTAGAATAGGTCAGTTCTCATTTTAAATGCAAGTTATTAATTTACAGAACACTTACAGTTGCAATTTACACTTTACACTTCTGTTAAGAAACAGTTTCTAATTTTTGCAACTTTTGCTGTAACTGTTGTACAGTTCATTTTAGTATATATATGCAGACATATATGGTAAGTTTTAAAAAATTATTTTTAAATGTACAAATGTAGTAGTCTAGAACAAATCCACTCAGATGACAGAAAAATATTCACTGAATTTAAGAATTAGCATCTACATAATATCAAACATTATTTTATTCCCCAAAGGATGACTACTATCAGATTGATTAATTTGAATGCAAAAAACTAAATCAACAAAACATACATGAAATCTGAAGTCCCCTTTCAGCATGGAACAAAGATCTTCGGCTACGTCAGACATACAGGGATGCAGTGTGGCAACCAGTCTTGCATAAAACGGTAGCAAATCCAACCTGCAAACAAAGGAGATAAAATAGACAACAAATTTAAAGACAGAAATGTATTTATGTCTGCAAGTATGGGTACCATTTTACTTGTGAAAAGAATGAATGTGCATATACTGACAGAACTATGTACATGCAATTTTATGGGCTCACACTTCAGATTGCAGTATCATTTAAAAATAACAATACAAGAAGGTATACTACCACATCCTATTGGAATCCTTCCCAGTTAATTTCCTTTTAAAATACTGCCTCAGGTGAAATGCCAAACACCGTCTTAACTACGGAATCTGACCTTTAAGAAATTACCAGATACAAACAAAATTCAGATCCCTCTCAATATGCAAAATGAAAAATTCTTACAGACAACTCCATTTGTTATTGCAATCTTTTTTTTTTTTTTTTGAGTAGCAGCAGACATAACCAGGAAGGTAAGAACATCTTTATTTTTAAGGCAGTGAACTTCTAAATGAATGTAGTAGTTATTACACAAAACAAAGCTCAGCAGATGTGATGTGGCAACTCTCTTCCCCCAAACTCAGCTAGTACTCCCACAAATGGTAGTATTTCAAAATTTTCTATAGAACTTGCCTTATTTTCTTTTCTCTTTCCTTGATTACATGCCTTCTTACCCATTTCATAGTATCACGTTTCCCTTAGGGAATTTTGGAGGGCAATTTATGTTTTCCTTAGTTTGTACTTTGTTTCTTTCCATCAAAGACTATCTGATTGTAAAAATGGGATAAATGCCCTTAAACCTGGTTTGTGGCATCATGTAACAGGACACAGAATATAACACAGCTGCTTTGCATAAATGTGCATCTTTTAAATGCAGAGAAACCAGCTGCACTCTGAGGCCTCATAATATCATTTAACAAGCTGAAGAAAGTATTTTTGGTTTACTTTCAGAACGTCAGTTAATGCTGTAAACAGAACAAGCCTACTGTTTTAAGTGGAGAGAAATATCTTAAATTTGCATGCTTCAAGTGAGAAATTGCCCATAAGAGAAAAATGGATCTTGAGTTTACACTTTATGAAGGATTAAGGTTTTCCCTACTGCTGGGGAAAAGGAAAAAGAAAGAAAAAAGAAAAAGAAAAGAAAGATGCTGCCGAAAAAAATCTAAAAGCACAGTCGATACATACAGCCTGCCCTTGCACAAAGTAAAACTGGAAAATCATCAAGACAAAAACCCCAAAACAAAGCATACACGACTGCCTCCCCTCTCCTTTCTACTGCTATGTCACTAGAGCACATTTCCAAGATCTTTAATATCCATTCACAGAAAGAGGGATAATTATGTATTTAAATTGTGGATTAGAAGCATCAGAATATACTACCTGAAAGAGGCATAGCTAAGCAGCCTCCTGATAATACATAAAACTGGTAAAACATTGCAAGTATCCCGGTTACCTATTTAACAGTTTTTATTCTTTCTTGTTAATCAATAACTGAAGCAGTATTTACATTTTTCAAGCTTGTTGGAACACACAGTCAAGGATGACTAGCCACAGCAAATTACTATGATGTTATTAAGCATTTAGCCATTAACTCTCAGTGAAGAAGTGAAAATCTCCTTACTTCACATGCACATATAAAAGCTAAACTAAAAAAAGGACTTTGGCTGAATTGAGGGGCTGTATTTCAATTGAGGGAATTTCTGTGTGGCATCTCTTAAGACAAATCGCAGAAAGTTTTATTCTGGTCTGAACAAGTACCTGCCTGCTGAGAGCTAATAATTTCATCTCTGTAAACTGAACATACCTGGGGGAAAACTAAAGTCTTAGAGCACATTGTTCTTATTCCCTCACAGAACACAAAAGGTTTCTTCATGGGGAAGAATACTAAGACTGGGTATTTCTAAATAGGTGAAATACAATAAGGAAAAGCCTTGGGTCAATTACTGTGAAATTGGCAATCAGAGATTGAATTCGTTCCCTCTCTCACAGGGGAGACAAAAATTCATGTTCAGAAGCGGAGAGCTTGCCGTATCAGTGGCACCATCTACTGGTACCTGCATTAAAGCTAATCGAACTATGTTTTTTGTTTTCTCCAAAAGCACTTTCTTTTTTCTTGAGAAGGGGGGCAGAAATGAACTAAAAAAACCCCCACAAAACCCACAGTACTGCTTTCTCTTGTTGCTCTTCTACATTACGAAGCAAGGTCTAGCATCAAGGATAAGTCAGTTAGTTACTCTCTGAAGCCTATGTTAAGCAGCCTGAATATAAACTACCATACTAAAAAACGCACTACTTCTGACCATTGTCATTTTGACCACATACCTTGGATTGAAATCTAGTCAACTCTGGATCTCTGGATCACATGGACTGCACTTCAGTGAAATATCTAAGACCACATCTTTTTTTGTAGAATTTCAAATGTTTATTAAAAAAACAAACACAAACTTTGCTCAATTAAAGTCCTAATTGCAATCTCTCTAGAATGGGTGCATCCAAAATTTTATACCCAGAAAGAGTGAAGGGGACATTTTGTACATTTATTAACTGGGATTATACCAGAAAGACAGCTTAAAGAATGAAGCAACAGAGCAAGAACTCCTGCCTCACAAGCCTAATCATAATGCAGATAAATGCAGTGTATTCACAGGGCCTGAACAGGTACAAACTGCCACCCACTCTGCTCAGTGGGTAGAGAATGATGCTGCAGAATTGGCATGCTATCAGATAAGCACTTTTTGCTTTTGTTTCTTAGCCATGGCATAAACTCCTTATCTCAAGCACATCCCTCAATTTTATTCTCAAATGAGACAGGCCACTGAAACACTGATAAGTCAAGTTCAACTGAATAAAAAGGATCTTGCTACTGAGGATTCTCCGGATAGAGAGCTGCAAGAAGGTAGATATACAGGAAGTTTACAACTTTGAGTCAAAATGCTCAGAACTGTTTAACACTGAAGAAGCAGCTAACTTCTGAATTAAGAACAGCCAACGATAACGCTAAAAATTTCCGTATGATGAACAACAGATCTTTTGCTTAGTAAACTTGCAACTTCATAGATCACCATAGATGGGAATGGCAAAAAAAAAAAAAAAAAAAAAATCAGAAGCCACAACAGCCCCTATTTACTGTTCAGCATTTGGCTAGAATTATTTAGAATTTAAGGCCAGAAAGAGATTTTAAACTTCTCATATCGAAGTTCAAAAAATTCAACAAAATTGCAGTATGCAGTTAAACATAAATAATTATGTGTATCTGTACAGGAAGATAATTAAAGAATTACACATAAATGCCCTAAAGCTGCGAGCAGTATGGATTAAATCACTGTACTGTCACTTTAGTGCAAACTATACAGTCCTGAATTAAAAGGGTAATATTTAGTTTTAAATCAATCCTCCAATGCAAATCTGAAAGCCACTTGTATACTAGCACTGAAAAAAATCTTTTTAAAAGGCTTTCTGTTCTGTTGGGTTGGAGGTTCAAATCGCAGCTGAAAATGTAAATGTGATCCATTCATAAGTATTCAACAGAGCAGTGCAATGATGTTGTATTCTAACACTAATCTACAGTTAGTTGAGGAAAAACAGTCCTTTTTCATCAAATTAAGTTTTCTGTCTTGAAGAATCCTGCATTTGTCCCAATCTATCCAACCCTAGTGGGAGCAAGAAAGCTCCCTGGCAACACCGCATAATGACTTTGACTTTATAGCATCTGCATTACTCCTCAAACACGAAACCAGTTTTGTACTTTCTTAGTAAAATCGTTGTGCCTGCACATTTCCTAAAACTGATCTCTCGAGAAGAAACAGAACTTATTCTGTTATTGAAGTATCTTATTATGGCTGCCAACATAATAGCTAGACTTAGACAGCATTATCTGATATGCTTGAAGACTAAACGCTTTTGGAAAATATACTGCTTTATCTATACCCTATAAGGACACTGTTCCTCTGAACCTTTCACCAAAAAAACCCCACAAAAAAACCGCTCCTCAAGAACATAACCACAACAAGCTGTCTCCTCCCATGGTATCCTGGAGAGATAGTACAGAAACTCCTGGAATTAATAAAAACTAGTATGCAACAACAATAATAAGGTAAAGACATATCATTATGGCCCAGTGAAGAGATACACGAAGCAAAAACATTGTTAATGTATAGTATACAAAGCTTCGAAGCAGTGTGTTCTATAATTTTCTAAATCAACTTGTATCATTTTATAGCAACCATTAGTACCATGTGCCATATACTCAACTGAAGTTTTTCCACAAGGATTATAAATGTTGATTTCAAGACAGAAAGCAGAACTGCTCCTTTACTAACTGCAGTAATAAAGCTAACTTAAATATTAGGATAGATTGCCCTTTAAAATCATCTGCATCTATGGGCAATTCAGCTGGTATTTTCATTGCAACTGTTTGTGGTTCAGAACAAGAAGCTCAGTCAACATCCTGTTTCTCCCGCTTAGTAGCCCAGAGACAGGCATTACTAATGCAGGCAAAAGAACAGGCAACAACTGTTACAACAACTGTAAGTTCTTACAACTGGAAGCTGGAGTATTCATTAGTCCAGTAGGTCTCAGAGCAGACAGCAGAAAAAGGTATTAAAAAAAGAATTATATATGGAATATTAATTTCTTAATATTAAGAATAATTAATATTTGTAATTAAAGAACGGCGAGAAGATCAGCTGAGCCATTTGGTTCAGTATTAGTTCCAACTATTAGAGAATAGAACTGTCACGAAGATAGCAGCTCCTTGAGCCAACCACACCATCTATACTAGTCTATTGAGTTCCTACAGAAAAATTAATCTTTTTAAAATTATTATTATTATTTTTAAAACAAATTTGTGGGATAATGGAACTACCATTGGGAAGACAACAAACCTGTGGCAACGTGGAGACCATATAGGTTTCTAACAACTTAGCGTGTTCCTAGTACAGCCTGATCAAAGACACATCTCTTTTTTTTTTTAATACTACAATACACTAGGAATTTAACTTTTGCTTTCATGGTCTCTATGAAACTACACTGCTGAATTTAGAAGCCATCATGTTGTTCTTGTCTGAAAGTACCTCTTTTGCTGTGCACAATGTCAACAAGTTCCTTCAGGTCATTATCATCTAGTACACTTTAGTGGATTGTGCAAAGAAAACAATGCATTGTCAAAGAGGTTCCAAGAGTTAATGACCAATTTGAGCAATCTGGAATCTACAGCACCAGGAAGAAATACAGGGCAGTGATATAAATATTACTGTATGTTCACAGACCAGCCAACAAGCCACTTCTATTTTGCAAACATGGAAAATTCTCTGTTACGGTAGAGCTGAAGACAAAAGTCTAAGTCATCCTGCTGATGTACATTGCTGTAGATGTTCTAAGCCATGAAAAAAGTTCTTAAATTGTGTTTTGATGCATTTCATGATTACCAGCAGGCTGATAAATAGAAACATTATTTCCTCTACATCATAAATTTGGGCTGAAGACCACGTTGCTACATCTAACACAGAAGATATTCAACTGCCTGCCTCCTCTGTCAGTAATTCATATTTCAGGCACAATCAGTCCTCTATCAAAGTCTCCAAAGACTGAGGTGTCAAAACAATAATTTTGAGAGAAAAGAATACATAATAGAATGAAAGATTATGTGCACTTCTAATTGCAAAAACTAGTGTCAACGTAGAGTCAGGTTAATGCATACAGTCAGCAAACAAACCATTGATTTATATATAGCTAAGAGAGCAGGCTTATTAGCACAGCAGATGCTTATTACAGATGGGCTGTAGAAATAGGCTAGAATTAAGGTTGAAAACACAGTGCAAGAAGTGATTAAAAGTAAGGAAAACAAAACACCAAAGTCTGTTTATTCAAAGCAGTAGTCTACACAAGTCTTGAGACAAAACGGACACTCAAACCATGTTTTTTTCCCCCAGTGTTAAAAGGGAATGGAATCAAAGTGGTGTGAACTCTCACAGGAAATCCAAGATGATGATGAAACATTTGAAACTAAAAGCAGCATCAAAACAACCTCTCAGGAGAAACAGGGCAAGATGGAGCAAGAAAAGTGACTCCTTCATAATTGCACTTAAGTTGCAGCTATTTAAGGTATAAGTTTACCAGAGAGCAGAGAAATATATTATTCTTCTTCCAATGAATTTAACATTTTTATTTTAATATTTGCAATCATTTTCGTAAGCAAGGCTCTTCCTGTAAGTGCAGGGAGCTCGCTCACACAGAGACACAAGGGGAAAGAGCAAAACTCTACATGGACAGATCTACACGGACAGAAGAGGCCAGGCTCAAACGCTTACACTTGCTTCCTCTAAACTGGCCGGCCTAGAACCAGCTCTGTTCCAGAAGGTACAACGCTATTATAATGGCTGTGTACTGTATCAGAATTAACGTATCACGAGAAATCCTCCTTCCTAAACCACACTGTGCTCTAACTATTCACAGGTTCTTATATTAAAAAAGTGCAAGTTCTCCTGAATGAAATATATCCTCCTTTTTTGATAGAAAGTAGGTTTTGCTGTTGTTTTCATGGTTAAAAGAAGTCATGAAAAGATCCACTATAAACACACAAGTACCAGAAAAGAGAAACTCATTATTAAAAAAAAAAATTTACACTGCTATGGCAAAATATTGTGGTGAACTGCTTGATCATTAATCCTACATATTTCTTTGGTGCTCTAGCATAAATCATTCCAGAAGTGCGCATCAGGAATAAACAAATACAACTTGGAATATGCACTGGTTTTCAGTAATTTAAACAGTTAAAAAATATATATGTATGTTAAGTTAAATAACCAAAGGGTGGATCCAGCTTGTTCCCCTTCAGTTCTTACCTTTGTCTAGGAACGATGAAAAGTGCTCGTACTAGTTTTCTTCTGTTGGCTTTTGTATTCATATTCATGCAAAAATCCATTGCTGCCTATAAAGAGAAAAGTCAATACAATACTTCACCTTTAATGCAGTGGGTTTTTTATTTAAAGCAATATAGTATGCTTTTCAAAAGCATCTTTTACAGAGCTATCCCTGTTACATGCAGCTGCTTTAAAAACCACCATAAAGACAAATCTTCATTTTTGTCTAGAACTGACATAGTTAGAAAACATGTCCAGTTACAGGAATACAGATTAATTCTTTGGAACAACACAAGGAAGAAAGCAGCTTCAGGCAGACGGGGAGTAATTTGTCAGGGAGTGACGGGAGGAAAAAAGGAAAAAGCCAAGTCTACTTCTAAAGCAAACTGACACATAAGAAAATGGGCAGACGAAACCAATATCACATGGTATTTGGGCAATGGCTAAGTGAGAAAAAGAAAATATTTCCTCCAGGTTAAGACTGAATTCATCTACTGCTAGACTCCAAAGCTTCAAATCTTTATTGCCAATCTATTTGATCTAGCATTATAGCTTTTAAGAGTGGAAAAAATGAAAACTATGACTATACCTTGTCTATGAGGTCTCTGTTGACACAGTTTGGAAGCTGCTGAAGAAAAGCATCTACTATAAGTTTTAAATGAGATCCTGTACTGGCTTCTTCATCCTCTTGTTCTAACAGAGTGAAATAAACAAGCAGCATACATCTTTAAGCTATGAAATACAATGATTTATGATCACATTCCCCAAACAGTGTATTTGTAATGTTTAGTTGTTAAATATTCATCCACAGATTAAAAAAAAGATAAAGATGAATACAAAATTTCATTTTTTAATGCAAAAAAAAAATTCCATTGATTGTCTATGCCGACAAAAGTCAACAGTATCACCTTTAAAACTTGTCTTCCTATTCATGAAGTTCCCTACCTCCTAATTTATACTGTCAGGAGCAACAACACATATGTATTCCTAGAAAACTATGGTAATTTCTTTAGGTGATAAAAGGAGGACCACAAGAAGGCCCAAACATGGGGGAAAATAATATGGGGGGAAAAAAAGAAAAAAGCAAAACACCTTAATGCAATTGTGGATTCTACTTTTTTTATGTATGTTTGCCCTGCAGGAGAAATAGAATTTTTGATCAAACATGGCCATTAAGGCCATTCTTTCATCCAGTATGTTCCTGACATCTTTTCACTTGAGCTTGTAAAAGCTAGAGGCCAACTTAATTCCTTCAGCTGTACAGAAACCAGAGTATAGAACCATAAAGCAACAAGGATGGAGGGCTGATCACATAGCAATTGCAAGGCAAGTGACTATTTGTTTTTCAAGCAAATGCTTCCGTGTAATTTGCAACATAGGAAGCAGCAACAGTGACCTGTATCAACTGATCGAGTCAGTAACACTACTCAAGTAGAAGACTGCAGGACAACTCTACCACTAAAATTCAGATTTTCTGACATCAACTATGAAGATCTCACCAGACCAATTCCCCTACAGTTACCCTCTAATTGCAAAACTTGTGGTATGCTTCAAACAATTTCCAGATTTTACTAAGTCCTAGAGAAGAGCTTAGTGTGCTCTACAGCACAACATGAGCCAAAACAATGAGTCACAATACAAACACTTGGAAAGAACCCTTCCTTGGCCAAAGCAACACAAAAGAACACTGCTTCCTGAAAAAGGAACATGATGAAGCCTGGTTTTCTTTCAGTTTGAGGATGTTCAGCAATAACAAGAATACCTAGGAGATATTTGAAAGGAAAACAGACAGACAGACTTCAAAGAGGAGAACGTGGTGGTGGAAATCACACCCAAGTGAAGTACAAAATACCCAAATCCTGGTAAAATCACTATGTCTTCACAGGCTACACGGTAAGACAAACCAGCATGGAAGACTCAAGTTCCTTTTTCAAGTTACTGAAAGGCAAAGAGATAACAAAGATGCTACACTGTAGGACTCTTTCCTTGTTTTTGGAAACTGCTAGGGGCAGGGGTTAAGCTTAGGTAGAGAAATGCTAAGAATTGCTCCAAGGAACACTGCCAGCTACCCAGTCTTGAAGGTACTAGAGATTAAAGATGACAATCTCGCCTCCTCTCTTGCACAGGCAACTAGAAGTCGGAAGAACAAGAGAGAAGGGTTCATTAAGAAAGCAGAGAAAAAAAAGAAGGAAGACGTTCCAGATGCTAACACAAAAGAGGACCATGAAGTTTTAAATGCTTAATGGAACCCTGACTCTCTCATCACCCATATACTCACAGTTAGAGTTCACTAGGATGCATGCAATAGCTCAAACCAGACAATTTTTACTAGCAAATCTTGTTTTAATGCATTTTTTCATTTAGGTCTTTACAGCCACACCTTCCTGTCTCCTCCTAATGTTCTTTTATCTTCCCCTTTTTCCCTTACAGCAATTAGTTGTCTCACCTCAGTCTTCTATTCAAACTGACTCAATGCTCTTGAAATAAAATAGTCTTTGACAATTCAGTCACTTCTCAAGACAATCTTTCAAGAAGCCCTGCTATCACATTCAGTTTCAACAGTTCCCAAATATATCTCTTCTTTCACTGGTCCTCTCCTTCACTGGAGGGCTACATATTATTCTCACATTGTATTTCTAGGTATTTCTTTCTCATCACAGTATGTGGATCCTTTCTAAGTGGAAAGGCTCTTTTGTGGTACCTGAAGCAGGTTTGGGACTTAAGACAGAAAATTAAGAATTTTAGAGTGATAGGAAATGAAACAGTCAGGGCTTCCTTCTCTAAGGCAAACAATTATTCTAAGTATGCAATTCGTGCAAAAAATTAGTTCATGTCTTGCTTTTCACTTTGATCCTCTTGAGTTCCAGTCTTTCATCATCACCACATCTTAAAACTGCATTACCTCTTTTTAAAAGTTTACTACAACTAATAATGTATAACAATTACAGTTAGACTATTTGTAATAGCCTATCTGGGTGCAGATCAAATCATGCAGTATGACCACTGTAGAGACTGAAAGAAAAATTATTTTTTCTTTTTAAACACCTTTATGTTTAACCGGAAATGCATGCAATCCTGCAATTTTCAGGGAGCAGAACTGAGAAAGCATCAGAAGACACTAAAGACTTACTGAAGTCGTTCTCCTGCAACGGTTGGTGCCAAACAATCTTCTACTTAAGCAACAACAGTTATTTGCCTTCCCCTCTCCCTACACACATATTCTCTGAGAAAGCCCTGGCTCCCTTATTGTCAACATATTTTTTTAATTTTTACAAAACTATAACCTTACAGAGGGCTCTCTCCTAGAAACTCCACTCTGCCTGAAAGCTTCAGTCTACTTTGTATAGTATCACCCAGACAGTGGAAATAACAGAACTGCTTTTGTAATGCTAGTAGCTATTCCTCTGTGAGACGAGTTTCTGTAATGAATTTGATCATGCAGGAGCCCTCATATTCAGACACTACGAACCAATACCATAAGCAAATTGTTGGCTGGATCCCCCTCTCTGCAGAACACTTAGGCATAAGCATAATGTTAAACATCTTGTTGAATCAAAGCCTCACTGAGGAATGTGTTCAGAATCTAGTCTCACAAGTCAAAAAAATATTTAATGAATATTTTTAGATCTTTTTTAAATTCCTGCTCTTGTGATAGGAACTTTGTTAGCTCTCTAAACAGTGTAGCAAAATTAACAGGGTTGACTTCATACTCACTGCTGCACATCATCTCCGCTGCTGACCAACCTTACAAAAACTGGCGCTAGATATACATTAACATCAGACTCCTGCTCCCAGTACCCTTGATGGCTTCCACTCTGGCCATTCCTTACTTAACATCTTTGTCTCCATTCACACAGCTTCATTTTTAACATTTTATCTTCTCTTTTAAAAACAACCTCAAAACTCACTTCTTTCAGCATGTTTTCCGTCACTATTTTCAGCTCCGGTGCTATCTGCTCCCTCTCTCTTCCCTGAGCATATTGAAAATAAGAAAATTAAGATTCGCTCAAAGTTAACACAATAGAGAAACAAAATAAATTAGCTGAATTCCTGGTAAACGAACCTCTTCAACTAACTGCATCAACTTTCCTTTTACATGTCATATCTTAAACTTATTTGACTATAGACTCCAACCTTTAGGAAAAAAGTGCAGAAACAGGCACTGCAATGCTGTGAAAGATGCTACACCAGGGCAGACCTGCTTTAAACACACACACTTTGGAAAACTGCCTTGTCTCCCTCATATTTGGAGAGAAAAGACTGAAGAAAAGTGACAGAAGGAGATGCAGAAGTAACAAAAGATATGCAGCACCCACTGTCCGATTGAACCGTCTACCCTATTCATCCTATTTTCCCCTCTACAATTTACTTATTCCCTCCGCCAATGAAATCCACACCCCCAAATTATCACAACGAAAGCTACTTTTCTTCATCTTGGACCTTACATCAGGCTGGACAGGGCTCTGAGCAACCTGATGTAGTTGAAAATGTCCCTGTGCATTGCAGACAGGTGTGGACTAGATGTGCTTTAAAAGGTCCCTTCCAACCCAAACTATTCTAAGATTCTATGATCTAAGACCGTGCTATACCTCATATTTTCTCCCTTTTAATACTAAAGGCCCATCTCAACCTAGGAATACTCTGTTTTATGTTTGTAATAGTGTCATAATACAGTGGTTTCATTGCTGGCTTTGCACAAAACATTACTACTAACTTACCTCAAGTACAGATGCACAAAAATTCAGTACATATGAAGAAAAGTTAAAGCTTTATTTTGCAGCTGAAGGACACCTAATTTTCCTAATTTCAAACCTAAGTGAATTTTACTTAAGAGAAAGGTTGGGAAAAATCTACCAGTTCACTACATGGAAATACATCACAGAACTTGAAACAACATCTAAATTCAAAATCTTGTTAATTCTGTATATCTGGTGCTACCAGCTAGGGGTGTTCAGAATTCCACCCCCCCCACCCCCCAAAAAAAATAATCATTGTGTTTCTCTATGTTTCAAGTAAAGTAACGCTTACATGCTGCTAATTTATAGCCTAGTTTTCTAGCAGAACAAGGATTTAGCGATCATCTCTATTTCAATTTCCACCATTAATTTATGAAGCTACTTCTCAGTATCAGAGAAATTTGACAAAGGTATAGAATTCAAAGACACTAAGTTTCTACATGTTTCATAAAAAATAAACTAATGAACAAAGACAATCATGAAGCAATAGTTCTCCACTAAGAAAAAAGCCTACACTGTGAGCCAAATGACATTACCCTTACAAGGTAGAAAGTAAAAGGCTTTCTTTAAGGGCTGGCTGTTTAATGAGAAAAAATAAACCCCATTCTGAGACATTTTAGATTAACCTTTCAGATGGGAGTATGTTTAATGCTCAGTCAATAGCTAGTTTGAAAACAGAAAGTAGTATTGATGGTTAATATTTTATATTATGACAAAACATGCATCACCTTCCTTTTACAATCAAACGCATGATCATCAATCCCTTCTGTGCTACTGTACATACTCAAACTGGCATTGCCTCCCAGTGAGCTAGAACTATAGACTGCATCTTCTATTTCTGATCTCATGTCCTGTTATTCCTTCCTCACTTGTACAGGATCTCACTCATGTTATTTGGCTTTGTCTTTATATTTGGAATAATCTTCATCCTCCTATCAAGTCAAGAATCCCTTCAAAAAAAGATCAGAAGGAAATATCCACGTTCCTTTAGATGTCTACTGACAAAGTATTTTTTGGCCTATCTAGCAGGCTCTGACCAATGCAGAATGAACTGCTCTTTTTCGTTTTGATTCAAAGAGAACATCTATGTGTACCTCCCTTACAGATGGCTGGAACCAAGCTCTTCACTGTTTTGAGATCTCTGACCAGAGGATAACAACTCACTAAAGGTGAGCATCCCGCAATTAAAACTTAGCATCTTAATCAGCTTAATGAGCTGATGACCACTCAGAGAAGAATATAAATGAAAGGGAAAATTTATTCCAAAGAGGGTATGGCTTTTTCCAACCTGTCTGGGTAAAGAAAGGAAAAAATCTAAGGAAATACTACATAGAATTATCCTGACAGTTTTCCTTTCAGAAGGGGTCTGAAACAGGCTGACTCTGGAGCTGTCTGATTTCTTTGAATTTGAGGGGTGTCACAGACCAGCATAGTCCCAAGATTAACTTCAGCTCAACTACAGGCACACAAGAGAGTCAACCAATTTAAAGATTCATATGCCCTAACCCATCCCTATTGTCAGCTGGGAGCTTCCTGCTTCAGAAGTGAAAGAAAAGAATCTGCATTAGTCCTTGGAAATCCAAAGCAGCAAAACCAACGTGTCTTACAAACTGGGCTCAAAGAAAACATCTCACTTGCTCCTCTATGAATTTCGCTCTTAACACCTGATGTTGCTTTTCCCACTATTCAGTACCACTGAAAGAAAAACTTGTAATTCGTAAGAAAAATTCTTAAGAAACATCTTGCTGCTGTTCCCCCTAGTAAAACTAACAGCTAGATTTTCAGAGGTGCCATTTGCAGCCCTTTACACATAATTAGAGGTTAGAATTCTTAAATCCTGCTACGTAAACCCATAACATCAAAAGAGAAGTCTTTAACGATTATCAAGACAGAAAGGCAGAGCTGAATCTTAGATTTCAAGAGAAGTTAAAAACAGAAAATATTTTATTAGTACCCTAAGCACATTTGATGAGAAAATGATTTATGCACTGAAGTCTACACACTTCTTTCTAGTCACTTTTCAGACAACTGCCTTGACATTTTATTATTTTTAAAAGCTATATGAAGGAATCAGTAACTTTCACTACATAAACCTCCATATAATACTTTTCACTTGTATCTGAATGTCTTGTTACAAATGCATTTTTGACCACAATCCTAAGTTTCTAGCTACTAGTTTCATAAATAAATAGCTCTCCCTGAAGTCACTCTATCTATTGACTAAAAACCATCAAGCTCAAAAAACCAATCAGGAAACAACAAAGAATTCCTAAAACCAATTCTTTTTACCTTGCTCATCAAGAAGCTTTTTTGTAAGATCTTCTGCCTCATCTCCACAGTCTAACTCCAGGGGATCATCATTAATATCCAGGTTCTCCAGCTCCAACTCCAAATCCTCACTCCCAGGTGCTTCCTTATTATCTTTGACATCTTTTGAATCTATTTAAAAGTTAAGTAGAAATATTATTAAATACACACAGTCATGACTAGAATACAGGAAGACTCACATTGCTAATTTCGTGTCTCAGTCTAGTTAAAAGGAAATGGGGCAAAGAATATCTACTTCTTGAGACTATACTCTCATCGGTTTGATATCCTTCATATAGCTTTATCCGTATGCCTGAAAACTGCAAACATTTACCTACATTGGGGTCTGTTAAGGATTGCCAACAGTTTTTAGGGCTTTGGTTTGCTTGTTCTGAACTATACCTAGTACGTCTTCATTTGATGACATGCGTACATTCAAATGGAACAAGGTATTCAGAAATGTAGCAATCTAAGTCCAAAAGGGCTTAAAATGGATCACCAGGCCACCACATTGAAAGTGCAAGCAAAAAACACTTGCACACTGGGAAGGTCAGACAGAAAAAGAGTATCCTCCAAAATCCCAGTAAGTGAATACCACAAACATTATTCAAAAAGAGCCATATTCAAAGACACAAATTCTAATTTAATGTTTGCACTGCATATTCTTCATAGCTCAACTGATAACAAAATTGACAAAGCAAGGTAAACAAAGTGTTTTACACAGACCAAGGGGAAAAAAAAATAGCAAAAAGCAGAACAGGAGGAAGATACTGAACAAATAATGTGCTATGTAGAAGGTCAAATAAAAATCATATTTTCCTTGAAAACAAATAATCTATGAATCTCTAGATGAAGATTCAGAAAGGAATAGCTAATATTTTTCTTGGACAACAACACTGGTCCAGCATAGTAATCTCTTGGAAAAATGCTCTATCTACAACATTTTGCTATTCTTTCAAGCCTCCTTCAAGCCTCATTTGCAGACTATGCTTCATAAAAAAGTAATTTTCAAGGCAAACAACCGTATTAAAATACTTAAATTTTCCAAACAAAAATGTGACACAACTTCTAAACAGTGCACACGTCATATGGAAATAGTAGACTCACAAAACAGGCAACCTGTTTAGAATCACAGACGAAATTAGTCTGGAACGGACCTTGGTGAGGTCTCTAGTTCAACCTTCTACTCAAAGTGGATGAGCACTGTATTCACACCAGATTTCTCAGGGTTTTTTTCCAGTTGTCTTGAAAAAAATCTCTTAAGACAGAGATTCCAGTCTCCCTGGGCAAGCTGCTCCAACACCTAATTATCCTCATAGGGAAATTTCAGAATTTAGAAATCAGAGAGGCAGCCACGAGCTATAACAGTGAAATTCCATTAATACTCAACACTGACCTACTGCATGTGTATTAGAAAATCATGTAGCCTGTGTCTAAGTTGTCATTTCATCAATGCCAAAACACTGCTCTTACCCAAACATGCACCTTCTGTTACACTTTGATCCAGTGATGGTGAATGTCATTTTTATCCCATTACAACTAAAGTCTACCAATGCCTGGTTGTGAACCTAGGACTGTGTCAGAAGCGAGGAACCATCCAGGCCTTTTAATCTACTAGAATTTTATACTGAGACAGTTAGCTACCATTAACAATTTAGCTGAAAAAACAGAATGAACACTAACATCTTTCAAAGAAGGTAAACTTTTAGGTTTCTCACAGAAAAGTTAACATTTACTCACATAGGTTAATCTCCAATTATTTTAAATCTAAAATTCTATCAATATTAAAATGCATTTACTTTTTTTCTTCCTTAAATACCATACACAGATATAATCCCTATCCCACACAGTTTCTTCCCTAATAATTAATCCAAACTGGTGTATTGTCCACACTATCACCACAAATTACTTCATTAGAGACTCATTACTTCCATCAAATTTGCAAATCTGTTGGACAAGATATGTTAAAAAAATATTCATCTAAGCATTCTACCTCTTGATTCATCTTTGCTGGAATCCTTGCTCTGGGAACATTTTTCATTATCTTTAAACAAAATTGCTGGCACAAAAGCCTTTAAGTCGATGAGATTCTCATAGAAGTTTCTAGCATCTTCATCTTCCCAGATACCCCCCTCCAGGTCATATTCTCCAGGCTTTCCTGGTGTGAAAATATCAATACCAGGTCCATGTTCTGCAAAAACAGTGAAACCATAAGAAAGTTATTTACACAAATTTCTGATCTTCTAAAGGGAGGCACCTTTAAAGATTAAAAAAAATACTTTTAGAAACATATTAACCTATTTATTACTATGACTGTTTTCACTTAAATACCACAATATATATTTTAAAGTGCTTTTAACAACCCAATCTTAATATTAGATATATCAACAAGTTATCTTAAAATTGTAAATTTGACATTGATAGAAAACACAGTATGAGAGTGAAAGTCAAATCAAGTAAAATCAAACAGCACATTATGTGGTATTAGAAAGGAAAGCTATAACAGACTAACCACATTAGCGTAAAACGTAATCGCTTTGAGTATGATGAACTGTACCCCACTGCATTTTAAGAACAGACGTTTAAAAAGAGTAATTTTAAATTTAGAGGCATTCAAGAAATACAGCTTTTTTAAGCTCAAGATCACTTCAGACAAAAGGTACACTCATGATTTCAACAACATCTCTAAATCTAAAATTTGAGATTAAGGCATTGAACAGCTCTGCCAGTTAAATGCTGTACTTCTCAGGAGGTCAGAGAGCCACCTAGTGACTTATCTGGCTTAACAATATGTTCCTGCTCATAACATCATGACCCAAAATATACTTCAAACCCATCTTTGAACAATATCAGATTTTAAAACTCTAACATATACAGTTCTTTAAATATTAAAAAATGCATTATATTAAATGGAAAGGATTAGGTTAACAACATTTTTAATTTTCTATTTATTCCTGTATTACCTGAAACAAATCTAAAGAGATATTACTTAAGTTACCATAACTATACGGCATATACAATAGTTATGGTTACATGTTAGGTTTAATTACTTTAATAAAAAAACATGTATTATTCATTCGTTGATATCCTTAAGGGGGAAAGCCTAAATAAAAAGAAATCAATGGAAAGAACACATCAGTAAGAGGGTTTGGTTAGCTTTCCCACCACATCTAAGCCAAGTCCATCATTCTGTTTACTTGCTTTAGAAGATGGCCTACCCTCAGGTGTTGGTTTCTCTTGCGGGAGGTCAGGCATATTTTCATCCAAAAGATCAGCTAGAGATTGAGAATTTGCCAACAGCTTCTGATACGACATTGCAAATTCCTCATATTGCTTGTGTCGATCTTCACTCAGCTCTCCTTTGGAGTGAAGAATGCGCCTACAAAAATCAAAGTTACAGTAAGACGACCTTTTTTCTTAAAATATATTTGAGCTATGCTGAACCACTACCAATTTCTCCAAGCAAAGCTAATCTTCCCCCTTTGAGTAAACTGTGAGAATTCTAGTTTAGACCGTAATACCAAAAATTTGAGCAATGCTATTTTTTTTCCAAACAACCATGCTGAATTACCAACTTCACTATCATTGAGGGTAGTACAGTCACAGAAGCTCTAACTTCAATGTCCAAAAAGAAAGGCTAACTTATTTTTTTGCCATGATTATCCTGTAACAGTCCTGCACTGTGAGAAGACTTTTGTAGTAAATTAAAACATTCAACTTACATGAAAGCTGGATAAAAATTGCTTTGCATCTGTAACAATACATTTCCATGTTGTTCAAATTATTAAATGGGCAATCATCACCAGGAGGCTCAAAAAAAAGTTGCATGTTAAAATCAGCCCATTAATTTTCCAAACCAAGTTATTCCAAGGCTATCAGTCCAAATTAAGAGCAATTACATTTGTTTTTTCACTTGCTCTGTTTTCTTTTATGAAACTATCCATACTTATTTTAAATCCTCATTTTTAAAATTGAAATCTGTTGTCAAAAGCAACTTGCATTTGAAGGAACGTAATTGCTGTTTACAAGTGCACAATAAAACAGTTTCAGGATTACATGCAGAACAGTACAACTCAATTTTCTTACCAAACTACAATTAAGGCCATCTTGGATTTTAGACAAAAAATATCAAGAACTTTCAGTAGTTTGAACCAAATATACAGAACAAGGTAATCTCTGCTAGTACAAAGCTTGTCACAGAAGACTGATGAAAGACTGCCATCCTTGATTTTGGGTTAACTAAGAATAAGCTCTTTGCTCATTAGCAATGTTCTAGTTTGTCCTCAACTAGGGCTCCTGAGAAGTGCATTTTCCCATCTGTGGCATGATCCACTCTGCATGAACAGTTCTTACATGGACAAGGCACAGTCAGTTCTTTACCAATAAGGGACACCTTGGGCCAGCTGAGCTGTCTGGGGGCCTACTACAGCAAAAGTACAAATGGGCTCAGATCAAACATGGACTTTCAAAGGGAAGCTGACAGAATGAGCTTGCCTAGCAAATTTCCAATTTGTTTTACAGTAGCTTGAATAATGCTAGTAACATCGGACTAACTAGCTGTAACCACCAACAATGCACCCTGCACTGAGATGAAAGCATCAGAAGTTAAAGTTTGAAGTAAGGTGCAAATGCCGTAATTCCTAAAGCAGGTTGTATCATTACATTATCATTATGCTTTTACTAAGCAATAAGTATACAATCACATTCTTGCCAAAAGACCCAAACATTTTAAGGCACAAAAATTCTAAAACAGTTTAAGCAATGTAAGTTGAGGGATATCAATCTTGGCTCTTTTCAGTTCCAGGTTAATCGTAAAACAAGTGTCATCTTTGTACACAACACATTCACAGGGCAAGCAGCAAAATCCCTTATACCTGCTCAGAACCAAAACTTGACATAGATGTCTTGCTAGAGGGCAAGAAGTAGTAACGCTAGCAGAAGTTCTCTTTCTTGTCTCTCTTACAAAAACACACCTATATAACATGCATTACCTGCTCCTGCAAAGCAGAGCAAGAAAAACTAACAAATTAAATAACCACTGACAATTTCAAAACTGCAGTAGTTCAGTTTGGATTCAGGAAACACATTAAGTGCCAATTCATAGCCTTTGCATGGAGACAGCTATCCATTAGGTACATATTTTAACTGTAAAATATACCAGGAGCCTCATAAACATGAGCACTGAAGTTCTGTACTATTATTAAAAAACAAAAAAGCAAAGCGCTGTAACAGTACAAGAGTTTCAGTTCTCAGTTTCAGTTCCCAAAAGACAAGTGTTAACAAATTCAAGCAAGCTAAAGCATATTAAGCAAACTTTAAAAAGCACAATTCATTTTTGATACAATTAAAAGTACAGCATACAGTACTTATCTTACTTTATGTCTTTTCAGAATTTCATGAAGTGCCACAACGCAAGTTCAGGAGATCTTAAAAACATCCTTAATTTAGACAAAAGAAGTTTCGTCCATATCTAACACTCATTTTTGAAAACTCACATTAGAATTTGGGAATCAAGTTGTTTCCTTCCATTGACGCAGCCTGCACAGATTTTGTTGTGCCCTTAGCTGTGTAACCAAACGACCATCAGGTTCTACTATCAAAGCGTAACTCAAGGTAGTTTTCCTAATTATCCACTTGCAGAAACCCTTGTGTCTAACAACGCTTTAATTTTACCTAAATGATTCAGCAGGTAACACAATATTAAAGTACTGTTAAGGTTAGCATATTAATTTTCAATTAACTCAACCAATCTGTACAGCTTGAGTTATTTCACAGTCACTCTCCTGACGCAGATAAATTCAAGAGGTATTTACCTGACAAAAATATCATAACCTAAATATATGACACTGTTGATGCACAAGAGGGAACAGTTCACTCCCTGTTCACTTCATTGGTTCTGGAGTAACAGTGGGAATAAAAGTTGTTGCTACCAGCAAAGTGGATAAGGTTTCAAATACACAGAGGACTCTTTTTTCCAATAGGATTATTGGTTTGTTTTTTTTTTAAACCAAAAAAAAAACCCAAACAAAAAAAACCCCCACCACACAAAAAAACAAAAAACCCAAAAAGCGACCGACCAACCAACCACACAATCACTTTCCCAAAATCCAGTTTAGGACAACTTCTATAGTATTCACAGGCTTCTTACAAGAGAAGTTTCTGTCTTTGACCTCATGCCTTGCACTTCCATAGCACGCAAATGCCAAGCATCTTCTTTGTTACAGACATGTTGTAAGCAAATAAAATTAGGCAGGGAAGTTTTTTGATGTCTTGTTTCTTTAACAAAACTTATTCCTCAACTTTTATTAAGCAGTTAAAATAAACACCTTAAAGTTCAGCTAGAGACAAATAATAGAATTATCTTAATCCAGTGATAAATGATAGTTCTTCACATTCCTTCCGCAAAACAAAGCTTTGCAGCCAAGTTCACAGGGATAATTCAGATGATATGGTGCATAAAGAGGTCTCTAGTCTGATCTACTCAAAGGAGGCTCAATGATGAGATCAAACCAGGCTGCTCAGGGCTCTATCCAGTCATTTTTATCCAGTTGTGCAAGTAAACGTTAAAGTATATTTCCCTCTCCCAGATCACTTACATTCTTTCTTTCTCATGGTTTCTTAACATTCTTCATATCTCTTGGAAATTTTTTTCACTTTATTTCCTATCATACAGACTTTGTAACACTCACTCATTGAGATCCCAGCCAGAACTAATGTGCCCAGAACCAATTATAATTGTGAAAGTATAAAAGTTAATATTCATTAACTTTAAAAAAATAACAACTAAGTCAATAACACACTTTAAAGTAATAAGGTACTTGTAGAAATAATAGTAGCTCAAAAGTCAGTTTATGGTCCTGTGAAATATACCACTTAGCTGACCGAGACCAGATAGGACTGCAGCACAATACTCAGCAGCGCAATGGACCCAAGTTTAAAGCCTTGGTTTGGGAACATCAAATTTTAATGTATTCCAAGCATACATTTGGCTCTGGACTGATGTTCAGCCTTTTAGTTGAAACCTGTGCCTACACACAGTAACATGTTCATTTCTATCTGCCTGGAATGCTTGCAAAACGATTTAAGAATGACCGTGTTTTAACACAAGCAGTTGGGTTTAGGCTGGCTCCAAAAATGACAATTCAGGATGCTTTAAAGAAAAGTAAACAATTATTAAGCAATGTGATCATGGTAGAAATTAAACTATTCAGATCTCAAAGGTGTGTATATTCATACCCTGCAACATTAGTGTTTCATATAGACATTTCAGAGGATTTGAATCAAATTGTCTATACCCTCCAACATTTTAATATATAAAATTTGCCTGCATTAAAGTGTAAGGGATATCTTGTTAATCTAACCTCACTTTTCCTCCATACTGGTACACTAAAAAAAGTAAACAAGCCAAAGCCATTGTGGCATATGCTCCGTTAGATACATGTGGGTGGAAAGGGAGAAATCGGATTGTGCCAACTGGAAAAGGACAGTAACAGCTGGGAAAGAAGCATTACTCTCAAGCTGCTAAGGGAGCATCATCAAACTAATAGAGTTAAGAGAATTAAAGCTAAAGGTCAACCTCTATTTTCTTTAAAGATATTTGAAGTCTGTTTGGTTTTTGCTTTTTACATATTCAGAGCAAGTTTAGGATTTTTTTAGCTATATTGCAGAATACACTTATCTCCTACACACCGCTAACAGACTCCGTTTACAAATACTGCAACAAATCTAGGCATTTCATAAATCATTTTTTTTTCTCCATAAATAAAAAGCAACATTCAAGTGTCACCTGTTTTGTCTTTCAATATTTTGTAGCTCCCTGTGGTCCCTTTTCAGGTGTTTGGTCAAAGACGTAAAGTATTCCTTCAACAAATTCTGGAAGGGCTGTTGTTTCTCTGGGCTAATTATCTCACTAGGAGGAAAGCTCAAGTTAAACTTCTCTGCAACAGTTTTTACTTTCCTTGGTACCAAACCAGCAATGTCATCTCCACAGTGCCGACAAAAGCTGATAACCACAGAAACATGAGTGTGGGATTCTCGATCAGCGTTAATAATATTTTTAAGCTGCTCATAGATTAAAGACAGACCTTCCTTGTCAGTGAAAATCCCAACTATTGTCAATTCTGCAATGAAACGCAAATCAGTTCTTAACTTGGTAATGTTGGGAGTCTTCTCTTCTTTCCTCGCTTCAAAATGTTTTTTCCAAGCCTGAAGTAATGAAGGAGCAAAATCAGCATAGCGCTGGTGAAAGAGGGAACACAAGTGCACAGCGCAGTTCACATCTGATATCTTCAGTTTGGCTTCCACAATAGAAGCTACTGCTTCTGCAATGTATTTGCTTAAATTCAGGCTATTAAAGTCATGGGACAAGGAGTCCCTTTGTTGCTCTGTAATGGTTTTTAGCTTCTTAACAAAAGCTGTGTTCTTCTTCAGACTGGAATCCAGTCTGCTGAAGAAGTTTTCCTCAGGGCGATTGTCTGGTGCATTCTGATTTTTGCTGCGAAGCTCTTTTCTTGCCTGATGGCGCTCCCAAGCCTCCTGATGGAGCTGATGTGCTTCCTCTTTTTCTCTAAGAGAAATAAAAAGTAGTCATTTTTGTTACAGAACCTTACTTTCAGGTTAACAGTTCAAAGGAAAAAAAGTCATAGTCAGAAACCCTCCAGCAGTTCTAAACACAATGTCCCCTTAACACTATTTTTAAATATTTAACAAGTTAATCCTAGAAAGCTAAAGCATCTGCTTCATAAACACTGTTTAATTTTTTTGCTGCAAAAGGCAAGTACTACTTGTTACAAAATAAAATTTCTCAAATATTTCTATGCAGAACATATTAATCCCGACAAACTTAGAAAATATAAACACAAAAATCCATTTACTTCAGCAATAAAGTTCTTACAGAAGAGGACAACAACCTTTCAACAGGTTACTGTATTACACAGTTAAGGGAAATCTTTTATTCCCAGACTACTGAAATTACACAGAAAATTTTAAATAGGTGAAATGCATCTGTCCCAGCCAGAGTTTGGCTATGACATTGCCTCAGTCTTAGAAAGTGACATATTTCAAACATAAGAATGTCCAGAATCTTGGCTTTATTGGTCTAAAGATACTATTTTCAACACTGTAGTACCTTTTGATAACGTACTAAGAAACATTGTCTTGGTAGTATCACATATTAAACTGCTAGGTTACATTCTGTGTTTGCCATCCAGGTATCAATTGTCTATGACTGATTAAAAGAAATTACAGCCATCCCTCACAGTAGATTTGCTCCTGTTATGGTCTGTGGACCTGTTAGAGCCTGTATTCCTAATTTTATGACTCTAACACTTCTCCATCTTAAAAGAAACTGTGCTGCTTTATTCAAGCATAATTGTGCATTACATGGTCATCACTTGGAGAACACTATCAAAACCCCATATTAGAGACTAAAGTAACAGAGGTTGGAGGTGAAAACTCAAAACTATGTAGAAGTCATAAAGCATACTCAGCTAGCCATGTAAAATTTAGAACACTACATACAACTTACAACAAGTAACTCAAACAGTTCATCTTTTATAATTCTGCCCAAAATCCTGATAGCAGGACTACAGCATTTGGCACCATTAAATCATTAAAAGACAACTTACTTCAGTTGAGCAGCTGCTTCTTCTTGTTTCTTTTTCTCTTCCTCCTCTTGTTTCTTTTTCTCCTCTTCTTCAAGTTTCTTTTTTTCTTCTTCTTCTTTCTTCTTTTGCTCTTCTTCTGCCTTTACTTTATCCTCTTCTTTTTTCTTTCGCTCCTTGTCTTCCTTTTTTCTTTTATCCTCTTCCAGTTTTTTCTTTTTATCTTCAGGAACCTTTAAAGTCTCTCTCTTCATGCCAACCTTGACATCTTCTTTTGGCTTCTCCCTGGTGCTCACTGGTCGCCTTTCACTAAATTCTTTTTCTTTATTATTTAACGGAGATTCTTTTTCTTCCATATTTGCTGGCTTTTTGCGCTCAGCTGGCATTGTGTTACCCAGGCAAGTCTGCAGAATCACAGGAAAATAAGTACTCTTAACTTGTTGTTGATATATTAGTCACTTTCACAGCCCACCCATACTCACTTAGTTCTTTCCTAAGTAACCCACAAATGCCTGACTCACCAGAATAAAACACAGGTTTAAGGTAAGTTTTCTTGAACTAAGGAGTGGACCTCACAGGTAAAAACTAATCATTTTGTTATAGTGTGATATGGCAAAGTTGTCTTCAGCATGAACTGTGAAGTTTCTACAACCTGAGAAATACAAGATCTTGGAACACAAACAGAAGTCCATCTGAAAAAAATCCAAGACTGATGAATACAAAGTACCCCCCATTTAAAAATAAATATTTGATTCATCAGCATGCACCTGTGCCTCACTGACCTTTCTACACATCTCCTAAGAATACTCTCCCTTCCACTACCTCTACTTAGGATCATAGGATAATGCAGGTTAGACGGGACCTCAAGTGGTTCAACCTCCTGCTCAAAGCAGGGTCCGCTATGAGGTCAGACAAGATTGCTCTAGGCTCCAGTCTTGAAAACTGCCAAGGAAGGAGACTGCACAACCTCTCCGGCCAACCTGCTCCAAGGCCTGACTGTCCTCATTGTGAAAAGGCATCATCTTGCTCCCCTCTTTCCTCACCCCTCCCAAGATTTCCCCAGTCACCTCAAACACTCTTCCATATAGCACAAGTACCAGCTGGAAGAGGGTGCTGCGCTAAGATGTACGCACAAACCTCCCTGCCAGCAGAACAAATGGAAACAATAGCAGAAAGGCTGCAATTATCAAGAGTTATCAAAGACTCCAATTTGTATCTCTTTCTACTCAACCAATGTTTTTCTGGGGACTTGTAGGAGCTTTAGCATCTTTGGGGTTTCTAGCCCTCTAAGTGTTAGTCTCATTCGGCTAAGGATACAAAAGATAACATATATTGAACAAGAAAGAATCACAGAATGATTTAGATCAGAAGGAAACTGTAGAGGTCACCTAGTTCAACGCCTTGCTCAAAGCAGGTCCAGTCAGATCAGGGACTTGGCTAGCTAAGTTTTGAATACCTCCAAGGACAGACATGCAATGACCCCTCTGGGCCCCTGTTCCAGTACCTGAATAACCACACTGCGAAAAAGCTTTTCCTAATACCATCCTGGAATTTGCTATGCCTCACCTTGTGTCCGTTTCTTTTCATCCTAACCCTGTACAGCTTTGAGAAGAACCCAGCTCCATCTTCTCTATACTCTCCCATTAGGTTGTTGTAGATGGTAATAAGACTTCCCCCTCTCTTCTTACAGATTAAGAAACCCAGTTCTCTCAGTCTCTCTTCAGATATCATGTCCTTCAGCCTCCTAATGATCTTGGTGGCCCTCCAGTGGACTTGCTCCAGCATGTCAATGCCTTTCTTGGAACAGAGAATTCACAACTGGATGTGGTGTCCAGATGTGGTTTTGTAAGTACCAGATAGAGGGGAAGACTCACCTTCCTCAACCTGCTGGGTAACTCTTGTTACTACAGTCTAGAATGCAGCTGGCCTTAATGCAAGGGCATTCTGCTGACTCATGTCCAGGACCAGACAGGGCCAGACAGGACTGGAAGAGGCAATTAGAACCACCTAAGCCTTATCTACTTCAGGCTAAATTAATTTCTTAAAACAAAAAATAACTTTCACATATTTATGTGCTTCAAGTTAAATGCATATATAGGCAGGACTGATAGGACACAATTGCTTGGGATACCTCGTAAAGAACCATCACTTAGTTTTTATTAGTAACACCAGTTTGATTCCCAATTGCCACCCCTACTTTTGTCTTTCTAACATTTTACTCAGACTGGATGATGAAAATATGCTAGATTCACATATTTCCTGCATCTACTCAACAAAGTGGATAATGAGACATTTGCATTCCAATGTAGAGTGCTTCTAATATTATTTTTAACTATTTTGAAAGATAATTATAAATAAGACATTACACTAAAGAAAATCTTAGTTTCTAACTAAGTATTCCACATTCCCTCCTCCACCTCCCAAACAATAAAATGACAGATTCATATACTGACTATCCCATATGGAATGGTGCGTTACAATTTTTAAGATGCTTGTCTAGGTCTTCTGAAGAAAAAAATTGTTTGCAAAAATTCACAGTATATTCAGATATGCGCAATGACAACTTACCAATGGAGAACCTATTCAGGTCTTGGCCTCTGACAGCAATTGGCAACAGCACCAATAAAGAAATGTTTCTAACACTGATTTATGGAAGTGAGACCAATCAAATCAGCATTGCTTGAACAAGTACTAGCAAATTTGGCGCCCTAATGCATGTCTACAACTAAAAGGTTTCACAGCTCAACGTCATAGAACTACTTGGATTTCAAAAACATTGATCTACGTCATCTTAAAACAGTATTATTATGAAATCAGTACTTAACCAAGGGGGGGGAGGGAATCAACAAAACCCAAACAACTAAGCATCCCCCCAAACCCCTTCATATTAAAGGTCTGAACTAATTTTTCTGTCTCTGTAGGCCAGTTAAGTGGGACCTGTTCCTCACAGATCCATCTGGGAGATGCAAATTCTCTACATGTTCTGTTTCAAATTCAACAATAACTATTAATCTTTTCTCTCTACGAATCCACATCGGAAATTCCATCAGTTTGAGACAGCTAAACTATCTCTCCCACCACTTTTAACAAAAGGGTTTTGAAAGGGAAGCTTTTAGCATTTGAACATCACCATAATACCTTACTAGTAAGATTAGGTCCATTAGAACATTGCATGAGACTCTCCAATAATTGTATTAAAGTTTTTCAACAAGAAGTCTATTAAACAATAACAACAAAAAATATAGTAACACATTCATTTAAAAAAAAAAGTGTTAGATTCTGAAAGATAATAAATCGGGAGCTAAGTTTAAAAGGAAAACACTGGGAGAAAAGGGTTGTTTGACTAAAGAAATGCTGGAAAGGCATGTCACAATTCCAATACTCCGGCTTTTATCTTTGTCCCCCACCTGTTGTTAGTAGGGTAATTCAATTACAATTTGGAAAAAAAAAAAAAAAACAACAAAACCAAAAACACAAAACAAAACATCCAGCTACACACGTAACTTTTAACAACTTGGTCGCTTACCAAATCATTACAGTACTCAAACTCTTATTAAGTTTAGGAACTCAGAATTCTGTTTTAAAGATGTATCTGACATTTGCTTGTATAAAAGCAAAATAGAGAAGATAGGATAAAAAGAAAAGGGATTGAGCATAATCAGGTACATCGTGATTTTGACCACAAGGCAGTATTATCTGCTTTTTCCCCCCCATGAACACTGGTGACCAAAAAAACCCTAACAATCTAGTTCATAATAGATTTCTGTCCTGTATCACGGAATACGTATGTTACAATACTCCTCACTACCTGCTAGGTATATAGCTCCTTATCTCGCAAACCCTTCCGATCGCACTGCCAGCTGATTTATGTCTACCAACCACTGATGGCAGGAGGCAGTGAGTACAGCTGCTGCCTCCAAGCTATACACAGACTGATTCACCGGTCAGCACACAAGTGTCAGCTAACAGCACAGACAAAACAGAACTGTCCACTGAGTGTATGCTATCGCCCTTCCCTCAGCAAGAATGTTAATTTAGAGCTTGTTACTTTTCCTCAGCTGCCAGTTATCACAAGATCTGTAGAACATTTATACCTTTAAAACATCTGCCTAATTTGACTGAAACTGGCTGAAAGGTTCAAAAGTTGTGGGAAGCAGAGACAAACGGAAACAGGCAGCAGGCTCGCCTGGGTCTCATTTCCATAGGAAATAAGGCTGAAGATACACAATTTGGTTCAGATTAAGGGAATGGTAAGGAAACACTAAGAGAAACTTAATTATTAAGAGAACTTCTATTTAATATCTAATGTTTATGTGAATGTACTGATGAAAAGGCACGATAATGATATGCACTTCATAAGCCAATAGATAGGAAGAACCAGCGCTTACAGCTGAAAATCAGAAAGGACGAAGACAACAGATACAAGACAAGTGTCCATATGCTTTTGGACTCTTGGCAGTCCATTTCTGTAGTGACATTTAGATGCTTTAACACTCTGTCTTCTTAGTTTCATCACTTACAGATGCTATTTTTCCAGAGAAAACTACTTCTCTTAATTTTTCACTATTTGACCTACCTTAACTCATTCTTAGTTAAGAAATTTTTTATTGCACCTGAATTTTTACTTAGGGTTTTTTCATACCAATCCTGGACTTCGAAAAACTGATGGGTTTGGGTTCATGATACTCTAGGCTCAGAAACTTAAGAAATAGGTCTTGAAATACACAGGCAACATTTAAGAAAAAGCATCCGTGTACTTACTCTTAGGGAAACCAGAGATTCATATAAGGTATTCAGCATCATTAATCTAGTCACCATTCAGAATAAAAGGATAAACATCAACACCTTGACCTGATACGCTTAAATCCTCTCAAATCAATAAAAACAGCCTATTGTCACAGGCTGCAGTGCCATGAACCAGAACCTGAATCCTTGCAAACACAAGTATGCAGGGAAGAAATACGACTTTATTAAACTAAGAATATTGAGATTTTTCACATCCTTTTTTACTGTTACTGAAAATTAAATTGATCACATAAACATTCCTTTATGAAGCTACTCTATTACAAAAAAGATAAGGGAGATAAAGAATGCAGGCAAGATGTCCCACTTCTGACCAGCTAAAAAAACCTCAAAGAGCAACAAACTTCTCCAACATTAGAAATCACACCACTAGAAAATTAAAAGTTCCAATAATTGAAATGCAGTTAAGGTTTCTCTTAAAGTAAGGGAAGGAACATAAGAAAAGTACAATGGTCAATCAGAAGGAAATAAACTTAGCCACAAGTTTGGAAAGACAAGACACAGAGCACTACAGGAAATTATAGCGCAGAGAAAGAAGCCCCACCACACACTCTGGTGGGGGGGGCAGGCCTGCCTAACCAGCCGGGCAGTTTTACTTTCGATTCCATATGTCTCGAAGGAAGCGTTTTGCTGTCAGATCTGCAGTAACACGCATTTCACTAGGAAAAAGAAGCCTGCAGACAAGTCACTAAATATATGCGGAGCAAAAGACTTCTTAGCTAACAACCCTCCTCGCTTCCTCCAGGACGCCTCTACACATGTCAATCCACGTAGGCAGGCTCTCCAACAACCCAGCCACCTTCTCGGGCTCTGCCTTCCCCGCTCGCACCGCAAGCCTCCGAAAAACAGCCCCCTGTCCCTGCCACCGCCTCCCCGTGCCCTGCAGGCACCCTCAGCCTAGCCCTTCCTTCTTCTCACCCTCACGGCCCCCTCTGCCCCGGGACGCCTCAGCCCCCAGGAACCCTCTCCCCGCGCCGCCTCACGGCCCCCTCCTCCGACAGGCCCCTGCGCCCTCCCACCGCCTCCCCCGGGTCCTCTTCCCCACACACCGCGGCGCGGCGCCGCGCCGCCCCACCCTCCGCGCCGCCCGCCCGCCCGCCCTCCCTCCCCAAACGGCTAGTGCCCCCGCCGCCCCCCGCCACAGGCCCGCTACCTCCGCCCGGTGCGGACATCGGCCCGGCCTCCCGGGGAGCGCCAACTCCTCCGCCCGCCGCTGCCCCCTCCCCGGCGCGCGAGGCCCCCTCGCTCTTCTCCCCTCACGACGCCCGCCGCGCTCCCTGCCGGGGCGCCCGCCGCGCTGCCTGACCGACAGCACCGCCCCGACCCAGCCCGCGACGCCCGCCCCGCGACGCCCAGACGCGATAGAAAGGGAGGCGCCGCCTAACCGCGCCGTCGCCGCGGCTCCGGCCGGCTCGGCGAGCGGCGCTTCCCGACGGGCGGGGGTCAGGCAGCGCGGAGGGCAGCCCCGGGCGGGGTCCTGACGGCGGGCGGCGGGCGGCGCTGCTCGGGTTACCGGGAGGCTGCGGAGGCGGAAGTGGCGGAGGGCGAGGGTGGGGGCTCGGCCGCGCCGGGGGGCGTGTCCCTCACAGCGGCGGGGGAGAGCGGGGGGGAATGGGCCCTGAATGGCGCTTCCTTGGTGGCCCCAGCGCACTATTCGCCTTGTGTCCCCCGCGTGACGTCACCGCCGTGACGTGTCTTTGGCCGGGAGGCGTCACGCCGCGTCACGCTAGTCGTCATGTCAAGGGTGGCCTTTCTGAGGGGACCGCGCGGCAGCTCTACCGCACGGGTGGGCACCCGGCACGGCGCTGCCTGATCTGTTCACATGTCACCATGATAAAATTCTAGGAACAACGGTGGCATAGTATCAAGTTATTACATAATCGATGATTTAATGGATGTCGTCTGTTGGGTTTTGTAGTCTAAATCTGGTGTCTCCACTTCATCCTCCTGTCCTGTCAGTATTCTTGTCTGGACATCCCTAGGCATTTTACAATGGTAAATTCAGTTGCACAAAACTTCCCAATGTGTTTGAAACGCTCCTGCTCTGCGCGTCCGGGCATGGTGCCGGCTGTTGGGCAACCCTGAAGTCACGCAAGCTGGAAAATGCTGGGGCAACCCTGAATTTCAGAGCGTGAATCTGGCATCTTTAGAATCCAGATTCTTAAGCCACAAGGTTTCTGACAGAAGCTTTTCCTTAGGTATGGGAAAGTGTTTACACACCCCTCTAGACTTACAGCGAGCACACACAAATACTTGGCCATGACAGCAGGCGCAGGCCTGGATGTGCATAACGAGATCATTCAGCTGTTAACGCCACCTTTTATTCAGAGGCAAAAGTCAGCCCAAATATAAGACTCTGTTTACTGATGCAGAGTTTTAGGTATCTTCTGCCAACTGGTACAGGACTAGACAGGTTTTTTTCCCAGGAAAGAGCTCTCCTCCCTGTTGTTTAACTTCATTGCTCATTTTGCAGACACATCTAAAAATCTCTTTGTGGAAAAGTTTGAAATGACCAAGTCGTGCTTGTTATTTACACAGATCATTCAAGTGTCCCTGCTACACACAGGTTTCATTTACTTGCCAAAATATCTTGAGTTACCAGGTTGATCAAACTGATTCACTAGAGTGGAAAAGATCCATGTGCTAAACACAGGAAAAAATGGGTTAAATGGGGAGGGTAACTCCATATTAGTGTGGTGCTTTATTTTCCAAAGGCACCAATCCTGTAGCCTGTCAGTGGCTGCCCCTGAATTATTCTTTTTTGCATCTGGTTTGAAAAGGCAGACTCAGCATATTAGGCTTAAGTATCAGTTTCAGTGGCATTACGTCAAGAAATGTTGGCTTATTTTCTTTTGAAGCATGATACTGTTGCCTTTCCTTTTCTAACATGAATAAAATGCACTATCACTACAATTTTGAAAGGAAACAAAAGCTCCTTCTGTATTTATACCACATTCCCACACAGCTACGACTATGTTGGAACTGTCTTTTGTAAAGACCATGCAAGTAAATCTTGTTTTACCTTTGTCTGACAGCTCAGAAAGCTTTTCCTTATGAAGTACCTGTTTCATTTGTGTACATACTGATCAAGTTTTCCTACTAACTTACCAAAAAGAAAACCAGGTAGATCTCATTTCCCGAGTCTCAGATATAAAACGTCTTTCATTTTTTTTAACTCCTGAAGCTCTTCTTCCCAACTTTTTCAATGTTTCCTCAATTACTGGCACCAAACGTACACACAGTATTCACAGAGGAACCACGCTTGTGCCAAATACTGGCCTAATGTAGAATCCATAGGTGTTCTCAGTATTTCCTTGTAGCCAAATCCAGAAAATGATCTTTTTTGCCAAGTGAGCCGATATTCACATAACTTTTTTAGACCCATCTGTTTTATTCCCATGATTTTTGGAGATTATTTATAGTCACTGTTTCCTAGAAAGGAGCTACACTTTAGTGCATATACTCTTTCAAGGTGTACAAGCTTGCGTCTCATCCTGTTAAAATAAATCACATTTGCTTATGTCCAGTCCATCTTGGCACTCAGATCCAAGATAACCTCTCTTCACCACATACCTCCAGCTGACAAACTTTGTCAGGACTTACTTTGTGGGCAGTTTTCTCGGGTTGATATAACTACTAAAGTGGCAAGGACCATAATCCCTTTAGAAATACTCCCAGCTGCTGCTGATTTTCTATTTAAAATATTGCAAGTTTAGATCTGCTAGGTAGTCAGCTGCATACTATTTAGTATATACAACCTTCATTTTGAAGCATTTCTAGTTTTCTTAGCCAGAACATCAGGTAGTACTGAATCAACCTCACACAGGAGTCTTCCCTAGGACAGGCTCTCTGTGGCAGAAGAGTCAGGCCAGGGGAGTCCCCTTGCAGAGCCAGAGCATATGCCCTTAGCAGCGGTGTTTCTGCTGGCACAGATACCACATTCTCACATTTAGACATGAACCAAAGTCAACAAAACCTTTTATTGACCTAGATAGAGTTACAGCAAGGCTTTTGCCACGTGTAATCATGTCCTACGCAAGATGATTATGCTGGCAAAAGTCTGCAAAGTATTTTATATCTTTATTAACTGAATTTTGAATCACAGAAAAAAAACAAGTTGACATGACGAGATATATATTCCATAAACCCATGCTTAGACTTGATTAAACCGGTAAGTGAACCCATACATATAAATATTCCATTACTTCTCCGAGATCCACATTGTGTGACTGAACCATCTCATTTAGTCCTTTTTTAACTTGGAAGATTTTTAATGTTCAGACCCATTCCTATCAGTGCTAATTGGGAAATATTCAACCAACTCCCTTTCTGCTTCAAAGCAAAACCACATTGATACCTGCTATTTGACTGATACTTGCTTAAGAACTGTGGAAAAGTATTTCATCATCATGTGATCTGCCTGCAACAGTTGTCCTTTTCCCCAAGCACAGAATGGAAATATTTTAACTATATCAGCCTTTTCTGCCTCTCTTCTGTCAGCTCCACAAAATCATGTAATTTTGCAACATTATTTTCAAGGTTCCTTTGTTCTAATGCACATTGAAAAAATCAATATTCAAAGCCACATTTCTACTACACTTGACTCTGTTGGCCACGTCAGCTGTCCTTCTATAGCTGTATCCTTTTGCCTTCTTTGCAGCATTAAAGGTCATTCACTTTTATTTTTCTCCCAAATTGGCTTTTATAAAACTGCATAAAACCAACCATACAGGCCTCAAGGAACACAAGTGGCCCCTCTGCAAGAACTGTGAATATCATAAAATCC
This sequence comes from Gymnogyps californianus, assembly GCF_018139145.2. Classification (NCBI taxonomy): domain Eukaryota; kingdom Metazoa; phylum Chordata; class Aves; order Accipitriformes; family Cathartidae; genus Gymnogyps; species Gymnogyps californianus. The sequence goes on along the minus strand of NC_059471.1, from coordinate 212,084,281 downwards.
CTGGCCAACTGTGCTGTCATAACTGATTCAGTTGCAAAATCCAGTTCCACCTGTTCCAAAAGCATATAACCACGGTTTGATCTGAAGAAGAAATTGATTTCCCCATTGTGAAGGCAATCTACAAAGTAGATTTATGAGCACAAGCAAGCCTATGGAAAGGTAACTTGCCAGTACCCCTCCTGCCTCCCAGGCCTGCGTTCACACGAAGTTTACAGAATCACAGAACAGCTGAGGTTGGAAGGGACCTCTGGAGGTCATCTTGTCCGGCCGCCCCCGGCTCAAGAAAGGCCACCTACAGCAGGCTGCCCAGGACCACGTCCAGACAGCTTTTGAGTATCACCAAGGGTGGAGACTCCACAACCTCCCTGGGCGACCTGTGCCAGCGCTCGGTCACCCTCACAGTGAAAAAGAGTTTCCTGATGTTCAAAGGGAACGTCCAGTGTTTCAGTTTGTGCCCATTGCCTCTGGTCCTGTCACTGGGCACCACTGAACAGAGCCTGGCTCTGTCCTCTTTGCACCCTCCTTTCAGGTGTTTATATACATGGGTAAGATACCCCCAAGCCTTCTCTCCTCCGGGCTGAACAGTCCCAGCTCTCTCAGCCCACCCTTGTGTGTGAGGTGCTCCAGTCCCTTCATCATCTTCGTGGCCCTTCATTGGACTCTCTCCAATATGTCCATGTCTGTCTTGTACTGAGGAGCCCAGAACTGGACACAGGTGAAGCCAGGTGTGGCCTCACCAGTGCTGAGTAGAGGGAACCTGCTGGCAATACTTTATCTAGTGCAGCCCAGGATACCGTTTGCCTTCTTTGCTGCAAGGGTACAATTGCTGGCTCATGTTCAACTTGGTGTCCACCAGGAACCCCAGCTCCTTTTCTGCCAAGCTGCTTTCCAGCTGGGTGGCCCCCAGCATGTACTGGTGCCTGGGGTTGTTCCTCCCCAGGGTCAGGACTTTGCACTTCTCCGTATTGAACTCCATGATGTTCCTGTTGGCCCATTTCTCCAGCCTGTCGAGGTCCCTCTGGATGGCAGCATGACCCCCTCATGTATCAGCCACTCCTCCCAGTTTTGTTTCATCTGCAAACTTTCTGAGGGTACACTTTGCCCCATCATCCAGATCATTAACGAAGATGTTAAACAGGACTGGACCCACTACAGAGCCATGGGGAATGCCACTAGTTACCAGCCTCCAACTAGACTTCGTGCCACTGATCACCACCCCCTGGACCTGGCCATTCAGCCAATATTCAACCCACCTCGCTGTCTGCTCATCCAGCCCACACATCAACAGCTTCTCTATGAGGATCTTATGGGAGACAGTGTCAAAGGCCTTAGAAGTCCAGGGAGACAATATCCACTGCTCTCCCCTCATCTACCAGGCCGGTCACTTCACTGTAGAAGTTTATCAAGGTGGTCAAGCGTGACTTCCCCTTGGTGAGTCCATGCTGACAACTCCTGATGACTTTTTTGTGCTTGATGCGCCTGGAAACGGTTCCCAAGTACATAAAAGTTTAGGTGAAGCTTTTGGTTCTCTGTAACTCCTGTATTTTTTGGTAGGTTTTCCAGAGGTGATGAGGTTACTACGTCTTTTCCCAGTCTAACCACAATCCAGCATACCGTATACACAAGATTAAGCTTTGATACGTTTCAGGAGAAACTGTTTAACAGGAAATTTAGATAGCCTTTTAACAGGAAGTACCAGGATACTGGAATTATACTTCGGAAGTCGCTGAAAGGATCGGAGAAATAGCCTGGACATTCAGATTTAAAGCCCAACCGTACTGAGGGAACCCGCCGCAGCCGCCAGCCCGCCCGCGGCCGCCAAGATCGCCTCACGCCTCCGCCAGCGGGGCGGGAACCGGCGGCCCCACCCGCGCGGGGGCGTGGGCGGGGGCGTCGGCGTCGGCGGGGCCCGCGGTTGGCGGTCGGCAGCGCGACGGCCATGGCGGCGGCGGCGACGGCGGCGAGCGCTGCGCGCTGCGCTCTGTGGCGGGGCGGCCTGCGGCGCTGGTACCGCACCGAGCGGGGCGTCTACGGCTACAAACCGCGGAAGGCGGCGAGCGGGCCATCGGCGGAGCCGCGCGGCGCCGGGGCGAGCGGCAAAGCAGGTCGGACCCCCCCCCCCCCCGCCTCTCCCGGGGCTGCGCTGGTCTGAGGGGAGGGCGGCGGGGGCTGCCCCGGAGGCGGAGGGCTACTCGTCCCGCCGCGGCGAGGGGGGAGGCTGGGTCCCCGCCGCGGCGGCTCGGGCTCTGCTCGGCAGCTCTGCGCTCGCCTCAGGGAGGCGACGGCCCCGCGAGCGCTGAGGGGCCCAAAGTCCGAGGGCGTTGAAGCGTCGACCTGAGGCGCTTTGTATTTTCTGGTTGCGTTAATGAGGGCCGTCCGGAGGCGCCGCATCTCCTCAGGGCTCCTGGCGGGTTTTCACTCGGCGTGAGGCAGAGCTTGGGCTCTCCGCTCAGCGGAGGGGTGAGAGCGGTGCAGAGCTGCTGCGCGAAGTCGTTCGCTTTGGTTCCCCGGGAAGGCTGCTGATACCTTGCCCAGCTCCACGGGCAGAAGTGACTGGGTGCGTCGACTGCTGAAGTTACTGTAGGGATGTGCTCTTGTAGAGTTTTACTGCTCATAAAAGTACCTGTGCCACGCGCCTGTGATTTTCCTTTTTTTATGTTATGGTGCTTGAACTAGCTATGTACAGATAACTCTTTCCTGTAGCAATAACTGTGATGCTTTTAGCTCAGTTTTATAGTGCAGAAAAATAATTTCAAGCAGAAAACTCTGGGATAAGAGCGTCATCCCTGCATTAACACCTCAGGAGACTCCGGTAGGAATTAAGCCCATTGTGCAGAAGCACCAGTGAAACCCGTTTATTAGCTCCTGGACACTGAGTCCCATCGCTAAGTAGCCTCCTTGTTATGCAAGGAAAGGGTTAATATATTTTTATGTTACATTTTGAAAATTGCTTTTAAATGGCTTTCTTGCTGAGAGTGTTGTGGGAGATGTTAGGGTTATGTTCTTCTGTTGTAGAACCCGTTAGAGAAAAGGACCTGTTTGGAACGGGCTGAGTGTGTGAATGTAATAGTTGGAGCAGAGTTCCGGCAATGGAAATACGAATGTCAGAGAAATAACTTTGTGAAATGGTCTCAGAAATTGCATTGCTGTGGAAAACGAAAGTCTTCAGACCCGAATACTGTCAGCGCTGCGTCTTTATCAGGGAGAAACACACACCACCACCACCCCCCCATTAGAAATGCATTATAAACTGGTTCATATCATTAATTTGTAGCAGATTCTGCTTGCAATATGTTTTATTGGTTTACAGTTTATCGACCTGGTCTGTGGCATGTGCTCAATGACAGTAATGTTGTGTGCACGACCTTTCAGCTTGTCAAGTTTTGCTTATGTCGATAATTTTTTGACATTGATGCAAAATGCCTGCAACAGTGTGTTGCTGGTGTCTGCTGAAAAACATGTTTGCATATTTGAATTTTTGGTATGTCTGGCTCAGCACGTGCACATGCTGTTGGCTAGTGGCTCCTGCAGACACAGACTTTTTTTTTTTTTTTTTTTAAAGTCATAGGACCTGAATTATTGTTAAGACCCTATCCTCCTGTCATTCCAGCAAGGAACAGGGAAGCGTAAGTGATATGATTGAGTTGGCTGAGGAAATAAGACTTTGCACACTGGTAGTGTGCCATTCTTGAATTGGACATACCTGTTTTAAAGAAATCTGAAGCAAAATGAAGTAGCTTTGCATATGTTTAGATTAGATACTAGGAAGAAATTCTTTACTGTGAGGATGGTGAGACACTGGCACAGGTTGCCCAGAGAGGTTGTGGCTGCCCCCTCCCTGGCAGTGTTCAAGGCCAGGCTGGATGGGGCTTTGAGCAACCTGGTCTAGTGGAAGGTGTCCCTGCCCATGGCAGGGGGGTTGGAACTAGGTGAGCTTCAAGGTGCCTTCCAACCCTAACCATTCTATGATTCTGTGTTTACAGGAACCTAACTGTGAGGGGAGCTGTGGGGGAAATCTAGAGTGCACTTGCTTGAAAATTGGATGGGTGAGCAGATTTAGCAGTTTGATGATGGGAGCTGTTGTGGGGTGATAAGGTGAAAACAACTGCTTAGAAAAACAATCTTTCCAGACAGAACCTTGATGATTATCAATGAAAAGAATACTCCTGTGTTGGTGCTGTAAATGGATTGAATGTGAGCACCTGTGTGATACTGTTCTGCTTTCTTTTTGTTTTTAGTTGACCATGCTCTTGCTCGTTTAATAACTGCATATGCTGAACACGGCCACAAAGCAGCCAAAATAAACCCACTGTTTGCTGGCCAAGCTGTTATGAACATGGTACCCGAAATCCAAGAGTTGGCAGAAGTTCTTCAAGGGCCTCTTATTACTACAGGTAAGTCTGCAGCCTTATCACAGCAAATTGTCTTCATGGGTGATTTATTAAGAAGCTGTGTCCGCTGCGGAAGAGCCAAGTATTGAGTGGTGGTTCAATCAGTAATGAACTGTTGGACGGAAAATTGTTAACTTCAGCCTACTTATATGTTTGTTGCAGAAATCATCGTGTAATGAGTGGCTACTTTCTAGCATCTTTGGAAACCATGAAAATTTTTACTTGTTCTTACAACTGCTGAGGTTATACATTAATTTCTTGTGTTGCTGTAACATTCTATGATTTAGCATAATACTTAACACTGTAGTGAAGCTGCCAGAGCACTGAGGCAGAAGTCAAGACTTGTCTTTTCTCGAGTCGCTTAGACTCTCGCTGTGGCCTTGAACAAAGGAGGGTCTCTATGCTTTATTTTCTCCATCTGCCAAACAGGTGCTTATTTACTTGTGATGCAGCTGGGATTGGAGCTCATCTCTCTGAGCCACAAGAAACCAAGTGCTACACTGAGTCACAAATCCAGTGACTTTGTGTCATTCATGATAAACTCTTTCAAAAAGGCATTTTGAGCACCTTACAAATAAGCAAGAGACCCTCATATTAATAACACTGAAGCGAACTTATAAAATAATCTATTGAGTTTTGTTTTTAAATGGAGGAAGGGAAGACAAGACATTAATTTGTATGCTCAAAATGTTAATGTAATTGCAAGACAACAGTTTAAGTCTTAGTGCTTCCCCCTCCTCCCCCAAAGCAGCTAATATTTATTTCCCACCAGGGCTTCTAAACATGGGAAAAGAGGAGGCTTCCCTAGAGGATGTGTTGGCTTACCTTGACCATATATACTGCGGGCATATTTCCATAGAAACAAGCCAGCTTCCAACTCTGGAGGAGAGAGAATGGTTTGCTAAAAGGTTTGAAGAGCTAAAACAAGAAGCATTTACACCTGAAGAGAAAAAGCACTTGTGCAAACTGATGTTGGAGTCCCAGGTACCTTGTTCACTAGTGTTGGATTGTAATAGAGTCGTGGAGTCTGTCATGAACCCTTTACGGCTCCAGACATTATTCATGCAGAAAAAGAACAATTGCTATCCTGAAAGGCTTTGACAGTGTGCAAGAGGAAGAAGTACAAGGTTTTGCCTGAAAAAGTGCAATACACAAATGCAGGAATCTCACTGGAGGTTGTTGCTGAATTTACTTAGCAGCCATTATTGAAACAAATAGCGATACCTTTTGGTTTGCATTGATTACTTTGGAAATTATTTCTGGGAAAATATTTCCAGCCAGTTCCAAACTCAAAAGGCTTTTAGAACTAATTAGAACATATATTGTGTGTAATATATATTCTTGTAACATATATTCTTTATCATCCAGAGACACAAATAATGACCCTACAAACCCACGAGTAATCAGTCTTCAAAAGTGAGATTCTCTTAGGCTAATGATCTGGCAGCTTATATTAAATGTTACTGATGGGAATGCAAGATTGGGCAGAGCTCTATGAAATTTTGTGCTCTGGTGTAGCTGTTCTGTGTTTTGTTTTCACCCTCATGCTGATCTGTTTTACTAGCTTTAAAGTATGATGTCTCTCAAGGTTTTGGGAGAAGAAAACAGGGTTGGACTGAGGTGTTAGCCATATAGCACTGGTATATTTGCTGCTTTTCAGCAAAGGAACCTTTGTTCAATGTGTTCTGTAAGGAAGTGAAAGATTTATGTACTTGCAAAATGTGTAGAGAAATTTTATTCCAGTACTTCTGTACTGTGAAAAATTTTTCTTTTTTTTTTCCCCTTTTTTCCCCTGTGTTATGCAGAAGGATGGAAAGGTAGAAGAGCAGGATGTGTGAAGGTGTCCCTGTTTCCAGTTTTCCAAGTGGAAGGAATGTTAAATGTAATATTTACCAATGACTAAACAGAAGTATATGGCACGTTTTGTATTTTTCTTGCCTCTTGGACAGTTAGAGGAATGTGACAGTGACACAGGAGGTCAAAATCGGGACCCTGATGTATCCCATTTTGATTTCAGTATGACCAGAACTGTGCTTAGAGTGTAGAATTTAACCCTGACAGGAAAAACTGCTTCTACGTGTGATTAGTTTTGTATACATTATTCCTTAGAACTAAATGTTGCTTAACTAGAAGCTGTTCAGCAGTTGGCTCGGATCTTTGGCTGTGGCTCAGTCTTCCCTTCTCAGTTACAGACTTCATTTATTTTCAGTCTTCAGTTGCAAAACACTACAGACACTTCCAGGGCTTCCAAAACTCTTGTGACTTATGAGAGCTGTCTAGGAGTAGATGAATGGAGTGAAGTGGGAGGAGTGAGAGGAAAATGAAGTAAATATAGATTCGTTTATTTTCCTTCTCTGAAGCATTCTTCTACCTATGTACTAAGGACTGTGTCTAATAGTAATCAAAATGAAACGCTGTGCTTCTCTAGCACTTTGCATCTCAGGATAGTTAAGGTTTAGACTGTAAAAGAATACCATTGCTTAATTTCCACCTAAAATAGGTAAACTATCAAGGAATTTGTAAATTGCTCTGCTGTTATATTTCTTCATGCATCTCCTTCCATGTTAGATAGAGAGAGTTTGGTCCTCAATCCAACATTTTTCTGCTTAAGAGGAGATAAGAGCTGATTTCTTGTAGTCATCATAGCTTCTGGTCTTAGACTGTGTGGGTGGAGAATGAGCTGAGACTTTCAAGGGATATGCTTAGGTTTGTATGCCTTAAAGGTACAAACATAAATTATATTTCAGTTTTATGAACAGAAGACTGCTGCTTAAAATAGCCTAATGAACTGAAGTTCTCCTGTTTTTAATAGGAGTTTGATCACTTCTTAGCCACAAAGTTTGCCACAGTGAAGCGGTATGGTGGTGAAGGAGCAGAGAGTATGATGGGTTTCTTCCATGAATTGTTCAAGCTGTGTGCGTACAGCGGTGTGACAGATATCATTCTTGGAATGCCTCATCGCGGAAGACTTAATCTTCTCACGGGTTTACTTCAGCTTCCACCTGAGGTAAGAGATTTATAATCTCATTGGCAGTTGCTCTGTGCCTGGTTTATTTGCAATAAAATAAAACCCCAAAAGTTTGTCATGTTGCAAATGCTGGAGCAATAAAGAAGTTCCCTGTGTGAGAGTGTTTTCCCCTCCTGTCAGCACTTCAGCCAAATGCCCGCAGGAGACTGTTAAAAGAACTCTAATGAAGGGTTTTATGTGTGTTATCAGAAGCATCCTTGCAATTTCAGGAGTAGGAGAGCATACAGTTCTGTAAATGTTTTTCTTTCAATGTGTCAACGAATCGGAAAGGGGTTTTAACCAAATTTGTTTCCATGCAGCTCATGTTCCGTAAGATGCGTGGTTTGAGTGAGTTTCCAGAGAATTCAGCAGCCATTGGGGATGTTCTCTCCCACCTGACATCTTCTGTAGATCTTGACTTCGGTTCCCACAGGCCTGTGCATGTCACCTTGCTACCTAACCCCTCACACTTAGAAGCAATCAATCCAGTGGCTGTGGGCAAGACACGAGGAAGGCAACAGACTCTGCTTGATGGAGATTACTCCCCAGAATGCTCCGCACAGCCTGGAGACAAAGTTATTTGCCTGCAGGTATTTTGCTCACAATTTGTAAATGATCTTTGTAAGACTCCTGGACTAGCATGTGAACAGAAGTGGTGTATATAGAAATATCAAACAAAACTGAATTAATGTAGAATATCAGGAACTGGAATCCTCTTTATGGCGAAAGAGGAGGGCAAGGAAGATTTCCAGGTGAGATTTCCACACTTCTGAGATTTCTGAAGAACTGATTCTGATACCTTAATAATACTCTGCATTGAAAGCCATGTGTGACTTTCCTCACAGACCACTTTTGCATTTAAACCACGACTCTTAGCCTTCTTTTAAATTAAATGAGTTTGGAGAAGAGCTATCAACAAGGTTGCAAAATATACAGGAGGATTTAGAATTTTGTCATTTTATCATGGTACTGTTGAAGAGTCTGCTGGAATTGGTTTTTACTCCTTGAACTGTCTTTCATAGCTTTGGAGGCAGTCCTAAGTAGTTCCTTGATAAATTTTCTTTTCTTGCATTGTATTTGACTTGGAAGTACAAGTGAGTCAATCTCTTAAATGTTTTTAAAGCTGGGAGTAAAAATGAGTTGGGGCAGAACTGTTCTCCTGTGAAGTATAATAAAATGGAGGAAGTTACAGGTAGAAGTGAAAATGTATTTCAGTTAAATAAATGTTTTGCTTCCTTCTGGAAGGATGTGGATACTGAGAAAAAGCAGAAAGGAGAATATGAAATATTGAGAAAACTGGAGGCAAGTTGGGGTTCTTATTGGTCTTATTTTTTATTTAAAAAAAAAAGACTTTGGGGCATGCAAGTGCAAGAAGAAAAGTTTGTTGCCCAATGCATCTTCTCCTCATTTTTCAGTGCAGTTATGTCAGTTAGTTTGATAAGATATTATTGCTCCTTAGATTCTGTCTGTCTCATAATGTTAGGTCTTCACCATGTAGTAATGAAACTACTATGACTCTTTAAACAAAGATTCTTTAGGATAAATGGACCCTCCCTATGCAAGAAAAATTTAACTTTTTGTTTTTTGAAGAGGTAAGTGGTAGGGAGGGTTGCATAGTAGAGAAGAACAAGATTTAACTCCGAGCTAGCCACCTCCGTGTTAGTAAACTGACTCAAAGTATGCCCAAAAGAAAGAAAATGTTTTATGTAACGTGAACATCAGTACTCATGATTGTGTCTTTAAGAGCTCCAAGAGTTAGATTAAAAAAAAAAGGGGGGGGGGCAAATTAGGCAAATTTTTACAGTTGTGACTGTTAACTGCTCTCATTCAGCTACTTGAGAAGAAAGAGATGAAAGCAGACACCTCCTCTTTCAGAATCTTGGTTTGGAAGTTTCTCTTTGGGCTTTCTGTTTTCATAGTGCTTTCTCTCCAGAAATGCAGGTGTAGAAGCTCTGGATTGAGGTTTACTCTGGCGTTTGTTCTATTCTTCCACTAGCCTGAGTGCCAGAGCTTGAGGGTAAAAAGAGTAAAGATCACCTAAGGTGTCAGTGGTGAGCCTAGTTATCCAAGGTCTGCATATCTTCTTTTCTGGAACTTCATTGTGCTCAGAATCTATGAAGACTATAAAATTCTTCTTGGTTAACTACCATGGACACTTCTGCAATGTTTAATTGTCCATCTCTGCTGAAAAGTGGCTTATTTTTCCCTTCTCACATACCTTAACTCCACTTCCTGGACATCAGGCAACTACCGGTGTTTGTGATTTGAACTGAAATCTGAGAATAGGGTCTCCCTGAAATAAATTTCACATTTGATGTTCCACTGTCAGGGTCACTGTTTGATGAATTAAACTTGATGGTGACCTTGCTTTTATGTTCTTTGCTAATGCTGCCCAGAAAAAAACATGCTAGCAAAAACTGTTTCCAGCTTTCTGCTAGAATGAGTAAAATCCTATCGGCACCACAGGAATTGAGTCCTCTGGGGTTTGAGATGAATATGAAGAGTCTTGTGTAGTTGGATAGTCACACTGTCTGTAGGCTTTAATGCTTTGGGATGTACTGAAGGCCATGAAGTTCTTTCAGATGTTCTAGGGTCTTCACTCAAATGGTATCACCAAGATACATAGCCTTCTTAGGCAGCACAAGAAACCAGAAGGGAAAAGTGAAAACCCAACACTTCAGGAACAAGTGTAGCATGGTAAGGGATAGAGTGGGGATGCTGTGTTGTCTCTCTTGCGGTCATTAACTTTGTTTTTCTGTGAAGCCTTTTAAAAAAAGTCTCTGTATTAGAACTGTATAAAGCTCGGTGCTGCCATTTCACTGGTTGATTGCACCTCTACTCTCTTCCAGGTGTACTTGCACCTCCAAAAGTCTCTTAAGGCTTGAAACCATTATCTCGTAACTAGAAAGTAGAACTATCATCTGGTTTCAATAAGAAACTACCTCAGTCTGCATAGTGACTTTGATCTGCAAAGGATCAAGTCTGCATTCTGTGGAAGCTATGATCATATTCATCAATGGAGAACTATCTCTAGTTTCAAAACATTGAAATGCTAGATGATACTCATTCTAGTATCTCTAGATACTTTTTGGAAACCTTTGGGTTGGATATCATAATAGTCTCCCCTCCCCTTCCAAACTTTTTTTTTTATTTGCAACATTGGCAATTTTGAAATGTAACTAAAAACTTAGGTTTTATTTCCTTCTGAAAGCTTTTATTTGCTTTTAAGTGCTTCCATTCAGTTCCTTTTCCACTTTTTTTCCCCTGTTGTGTCTGTTCTTGTCTCTGTTTGGTAAGGTGGGAGTAGGCATGAGTCCCAGTTCACCAGCATTTAACTTTCAGCAAAGTGCGTAGCGAATGCTGTGGTGACTGGCTTCCTTTTGTTCCGTGGTCAGTGACTTGCTACTGACTGCTGCAGCTTTGCTGTAGCCATGATACTTGCAGTCACCTATACACTGGTGTGTCAGTTTTAAGAGGTTATAGGCCACTTCCAGGTAGGGATTACATCAGGCAGTCATGTACAGACGCTGGCCGCTATGACCTTGTGTTAGTGATAAGACTATGTACCCTCTCAAATCGTGAAAGCAGTAGTCTGAAAGGGGTTAAGAAGTGGATCCGGCTGAAACTGTATCTGTTCTACCTACTCAATTTAAAAGGTCTTGCTTAGTGAGTTACGGTTTTGATTTTGCTGTTCCTCCCGTGTTTTCTAATGAGACTTTTCCATCTTCTTCCCTAATGTAGGTTCATGGCGATGCTGCTTTCTCTGGGCAAGGGATTGTTCCTGAAACACTGACCCTTTCTAATCTACCACATTTCAGAGTTGGTGGGAGCATCCATTTGATTGTTAATAACCAGCTGGGCTATACCACTCCTCCAGAGCGAGGAAGATCATCTCTGTACTGTAGTGATATTGGTATGTATAGGTGAATCAGAAGGAAGATTGCCTGTTGTGTCAGAAAGGATTTTTAACTCCAGTGTGAGTATGTGCTGTGCTATGGGCTTTTTATAGGAAGTGCCTATCAAGTCTAGGGCGTTAGATTAATATATCTCCATTTTCATGATAGAGTAGAAATTAAAGTTGTTATTGGTCATTACCTCCTACTAGCAAAAATTCAGATGCTAAAAATATGCCCTCCCCCATCTGCTTTATGGCAAAGACTAAATATCAAGGGAAAATCTTGTCACATTTTTACAGGATGCTATAAAATATTTGCAAGATTACTGTGAAGTCTTTATAACTCATTTAATTTCTGCCATGTCATTGACAGCTTTTAAAAATGTGATGGAGTGTATAATAGATATATTTTAAATATATCTTGTTAAATTTAATCAAAATTATTCCAGTGTGTTTTCTGAGCAAGATTTATAAGTCAGATAATCCTTCATTTTTCTGTTTTGTTTGTTCTTAGGTGAGCTTGTTGAGCTTTTAATTGAAAGATGAGGCTCATGCCATTTCTAAGCTTAAACTAGAAGTCTTTTGTTTTGGACTGGTCTTTCTTAGTGATAAACAGATCTATTATAATCAGCAAGATCAGAGACATAGTAGTTAGTTCCCTTGTGTATGTCTCCTATAATTAAAAATACAGTAACATATGTTTTTATCACTTAACAGTAAGTTTGTGTTTGTCTTATGGTTTCATCAAACAGAACAGGTAGATTCATTAAATCTGATAAGGTAGACAGCATATGTTGTTATTACTTTTTCCCTGGGCTGATTTTGTGTTGTGGGCGTTTTTTTAGTTTGTTTTGTTTTTTTTTTTTCCCCTCCATCCTTAGTTTTCCTTTCTTCTTACCTAATCAGTGAGGAGGGGGGTGTTACCTATTTGAGCTTCAGGATTTTGCTATGGAGGGAAACTTGACGTGGGTCAGGAATGGCTGAAGTACCTTAATTTCCCAGAATTTGTGCAGACAAAGTACAAGAGGAGCACTCTGTTGCTGGGAAGATTTGCAGCCAAATTGTCATACAGGAGATGGTGTTAAGACGTTTGAATTTTGCACTCTTCTCTTTAACGAAGAGACCTTTCTGCCTGGAGGAGCAGTGGGTAGAATGACTGCTAACAAGGGAGAAGATTGTTTCTGGCCTGTATGAACTCATAATAGTGATAGATTAGGATAAGAAGGAAACAAAACTCAGTTTTTATTTGAAAGAGAAGCAATCAAATAGTTCTCTCCTATTCTCCGCAGACTTCCATCTAGATTAATAAAATGCAGGAACTGTGTATAGAAAGTCCTCTGGGAATTTAGTGCTGGTAGAGAACTTGTGCTCAAACTGTGACAAATACAACAGGTTGGGCTAATTGCACTCTCTCTCGGGGAAGACTCCTACTCCTTACCCCAGCTCTCATCACAAAGAGCATCTTTTGTAGATTTGTTTTTGTTAAATACACTTCACATGAGTTATCTGTAGTTTTCAGCAGAGTAGGTGTGTGTCCGCTTTCTTTGGAAGGAAGATTACTGTTGTTATGTTTTGAATCCCTGGGCAGGTAAAATTGTTGGATGTGCAGTTATCCATGTGAATGGGGATGATCCTGAAGAAGTTGTCCGTGCCACACGACTGGCTGTTGAGTACCAACGCCAATTCCGCAGGGACGTGATAGTAGACTTGCTGTGCTACAGGCAGTGGGGCCACAATGAACTTGATGAGCCATTCTTCACCAACCCCAGCATGTACAAAATCATCAGGTAAGGGTAACACCGCCTGATGGAGGAACCCAAAATGTACTTGTGTCTACATGAACTCAAAATTGCCTGCTACTGTAATAGAAGTCCCTGTATAATGAAGATCCTTTGCCATACCGACAAGTCTTTATGTAAGTGTAGCTACACTGTCAGCACCCCTTGACTAAGGTGTGATCTGATAATGAGATATTAGTGAAGGTAACCACTAGTGTTGGTTTTTGAATATGCGGCTTGATGCCTCTTGGAGAGCAATCTTGCATGTAGCCCTTGAATTTCAAATTCACGATCACTAGTAATCAGAAGGCAAAGTTGTCTTCTGTGTGCCAGAGGGAAGCGTAGATAATGTGGGAGAATGGGCAGGGAGCCAGTATGATGTTTGTCTCGTCTTTGCCTGGTCCTGCCGGTTCCAATGGGGACTCATCTTTATAAGCATTTAAACGTATTCAGGTTCCATCCTTATCCCCAAAGAAAAATGCACATAAAAAATTTACTGGCCAATGAATTCTGGTATTTTAGGTGAAGCATTTAGGGTATGGATGGCTTGGTTCTCAGCTAATACTGAAATCCTACTGTCAACTTATCTGAAGAAAATATGCATGATAGCACAGAGTCAGTCTAACTGGGAGGTTTTTTTGACTTGCTTTTGCCTGTAACTGCCAACTATAGGCACTTTTTTTTTTTAAATAAAGGACTGTAAAGCACGTATCCAAGAGAATTGTTATCTTTCTGGAAATGCCAGGAAAGCAAACTTGATGCAAATGAGTATAATGCACCAGGGCATCATTTATTTTAGTTTTCCATGGTACCTCACAGTAGTAAGGTGGTATTTCCTTGTTCTGCCGTGACACTGTTTTCAGGCTTAATGTCTGTGGGGTTTGATTCCTTTCCTGACAGATCCCGTAAGAGTATCCCAGACACATACGCAGAACACCTAATAGCTGCTGGGCTCATGACTGAGGTTGAAGTATCTGAGATAAAGACGACATACTATTCTAAACTAAATGATCATCTTGCCAACATGACACTGTATAGTCCACCTCCTACCAACCTGCAGGCTCACTGGAAAGGCTTCGTCGAGCCTTCTGCTAAAATCACCACTTGGGACACAGGTATGCCCATACCACTTCTGCAGTTTATTGGAGTCAAGTCTGTAGAGGTGCCTGAAGAACTCCAGATGCACAGCCATCTTCTGAAGACCTACGCACAGGTTAGTAGAGCATAATGATGCTTCTAGTCCCATTGCTCAAAGATATGAGCTGTTACAGGAAAAACTCTCAACACAGCAAGGCTGCCAGTTAGAGAATAGCATAGTATTCTCTAGGAAAAACAGCTTGCTCTCTTTTTTGAGGCTGAGATTAGGCCATTTTTCCTCCGGTTTTGAAGAAAGACATGTCGTCTCCCCCACATCTGACCGTATACTTCATTTTGTTATTTCAACAATATTTTGTTGCAATGAAGAAAAAAGCTTATAGAAAATACAGTTTATTATTCTTACAAATAATAGAAACCATCATGATAAATTACTATCACTTATATACTTTATGATTATAATGAGTACTTTGTGAGAGAATGAATCAGGAACTTGGTAATAGTGTACACAGTTTCTAAAGCCAGTAGTGAGTGTTTATGTTCTATATATATAACCATAAGCATGCACATGTGGCCAAGTTTGACAGTTTTTGATAGCTCATAAGTTTGTGTGCAGTAATTGGATTGGTTTGGGTCTGTGAACATTTCCCTTTGATGAATGGTGACCATGCACAGGTGTCTGGTTGGCAGCCGTAGAGAGGCCATGAGTTGAATATTGGAGAAGACTGATGTTCTTGTCTTCCCAGCCCAAGGCAAGAACACCACAGCTGGGTATGATCATTTGTCTGCAGTTCTGCAGGCCAGAACAGGGCAGAATTCTGGAGACCGAAATACTTATGCCTGGTATCTTTCATCACTGCTAACCAGACAAACCAAAAGTCTCTCAAGACTATGCTCTGTGCTGTGCTAAGATTTTTAGTATTTTCAGACTAAGATCTAATTTGTCAGTCCACAATTTGTTGACTGGTGAGTGAACACGTGGGTCGTCCATGGTTCTGTGGTCCTCAGGGCAACCTTCTTCAGGATGTGCTGAAATAAGACTGTATTCCAAACTAACCTAAGCTGGCTGCAGGAATATAGCATGTCTCTCCATAGTGGGTTTTTTTTTCCCTAGCTTCTAATATTGATCTGTGCCACCAAAAGAGCTACAGACGGAAAAAGGCAAAGTAGTAACTTTTCCTTGTTGTTTACTTGTTTAGTCAAGAGTTCAAAAAATGGAGGAAGGAAAAAAGCTGGACTGGGCAACAGCTGAAACTTTAGCGTTTGGTTCCCTGCTGAGCCAAGGTGAGAGGCAAGTAGACAGCAGACAATAAAATATTTTTGCTTTGATGTCAGTAAAGTATAACATTAGACTTCTTAGGTGTTTCTAAGTCTAAAGATTGAGATCATGTGTAAATTTGAAAGTTTGCATTTGCATGGTACTAAGAGAAGGTAAATATGAATCCTGTATGTCACTAATATTTGTAGATTGAGTACTAAATGTCTTCAAAGAATTGTTGCTCCCTCCCACTCCCCAAAAACATTTCGTGCGTAGAGCTAAGCACATGAGCAATGCAGCTGACATCAGTGGGGCCTCCCAAATACTTTTAGAGTGTGTTTCATGCTGCTATTTCTTTTCACTCCTCTCTAGCCTGAAGTCATATGTCCATTTACATATGATACAGAATGCACGTTTTTTGCAGTTTGCTTCAGTAAATTGAACCATTTACCAGAAACTACTTCTTGGCTGCAGAGAGGAGAAAAGAGAAATGTCTGAGCATCTCTGTGCTTGTGAGTTGGAGCCGCTGTTGGTTAAGAATTCCATCTCAGATTTGATGTTGCTGATGAGGGAAAATCCAAGACAAGACATAACAAGAGAAGTAATATTTTGGAAGTGGGGAGTTGTTGTCCTGCATGTTTTCTTTTTACATGATGTGCTAATCCAGTGTTTTGTTTATTGCTTGGCAAGGGTTTAATATCAGACTAAGTGGACAAGATGTTGGCAGAGGAACCTTTAGCCAACGACATGCGATGTTGGTTTGCCAAGAGACAGATGATACCTACATTCCTCTGAATCATATGTCCCCAGACCAGAAGGGTTTCCTAGAGGTAGGTTCTGTGGTCCACAAGACAACCTTCTTCAAGTTGTGCTGAAACAGAACATGTATTTTAAAGCTGCTGAGACATATGTAGGTAGCCTGTATATTCTGGCAGACCCCAGATACAGGACATAAAAACTGTCAGGGCACCCCCATTCTTTGTAGTTACCCTCTTTACAAATTTAACAAGAGGTTTTGCTTTTCTTTGAGAGATCAGCTATTATTCTTTTCCCCTCAGTGTCTTCATTCAAAAGCAAAAAAAAAAGAGGTGACCATCAATTGCCTTTAGGATTGCATGTCCTCAGCATGCCTAGCACTGATGTGCCTGGTTCCAAAGGTTCTTAACCCTGGGTTGTCTTCTTCCTCACCCACCCCTCCCAACAATTTCCTTTTGTTAGGTGAGTAACAGTCCCTTGTCTGAAGAAGCTGTGCTTGGTTTTGAATATGGAATGAGTATTGAGAGTCCTAAGTTACTGCCAATTTGGGAAGCTCAATTTGGAGACTTCTTTAATGGAGCCCAGATAATATTTGACACTTTCATCTCTGGAGGTGAGTGTACAAGGAGCTAATATATTTAAAAATGAATCATTTGTACTAAGCACATTTTTAGAAAATCCTTCATCTTTAAAGTAAAAGGGCAACATGTTCAGAAAAGAATTCTGTTTTCTCAAGAAGTCTTGTGAGCTTGCCTGTGTCGTCCTGACTTCTATGCAGCTTTTCTCTGAAGACAATCCATCTAAAATGAAAGACACCCCACCCTTGGCAGAAGACAGTCATTCCAAGAGGACAGTTGATTATATTAATGGCCTTTCTTCCCTCCCCACCCCTCCCTTTATTTTACTGTGTGTATATATAGTTGATAGCTTTTTAGGCTGTACCTTTCCTTCATGAGGCATCTGAAAAATTCCTGAAGCAATACAGAAGGAAAGTAGTGATTATTTAAAACAAACAAACAAAAAAACCCCACAACAATGCCTTACAAGCAACTCTAAGTTTGACTCTAGCCTCTTTTCTGAGTGCTCAGATAAAAGACCTCTCTGAGCTGGAACATGCTGAGAAAATGCTAAGATGGATTTCTAGAGTGGGATGCCTTGTATGTAAGCATCCAGAGTTTTGGCATCTAGCCTCAGTTAGGCCTCTGCGCTCCCTCTGTACTCACAGATGGAAATTCAGAGGCCCTCTTATCCCACCCATCCTCAACATGTATTTGAGGTTGGGATGAATTACCTTCTGGATTTGACTGTAATCCCTTAAATAGCGCAGGAGGTTTGACAGAGCTCAGGGGAACTAGCCTGTGGCTAGCACTGCTGTGTTAGGTAGGACTGGCTCACAGAATGCTGCCTGGGTCACACCTGCAGAGAACCAAATGACAAGGTATGCAGAAAATATGCAGTGAATTATGGTTAGGGGTTTTCGTACTGGAGAGTTACCTTTGAGGACCCCTGTTAGTCAGGAGGACAGTTCCATTAAGAGGATTCTTGCGTACTGTGGTGATGTTTTAGACTAAGTTTTAAAATCTTCACCGTGTCACATGCTCCACATGGAGGCTTAAGTCTTCTGGAAGCCTGAAGTTACATGATAATTTCAGAAACTTTAGATCATCTTATGTGTACCGTTTCACTGTTGTGAATCGCATGGCAAAATACCAGCAGCATGTTTCAGGCTTGTACGTAATGATGTGGAAATTCGCTATTCTTTTTTCCTGAGTAGTTTGTGCAAAGTAGTATGTGTTTTGCGGCTTTATGTTCTGTGGAGATCATTCTTTCCTTCCCCCTCATTGTGTGTTTTTAGGTGAGGCCAAATGGCTTCTGCAGAGTGGGATAGTAATTCTTCTTCCCCATGGCTATGATGGTGCAGGCCCTGAGCACTCGTCATGCCGGATGGAGCGGTTCTTACAGGTACCCCAGCACACCTCTCAGATTCACGTATCCCCCATCACAGCAGTGGCAATCAATGCTCTGGGAGTCTTGCCACAAAATGCCCCTGGTGTACCTGCTAGTGACATCAGAAGCTGGAGACACACCAGGATCATACCATCATGATGAGATAGAAACGGGCTGGGCTGCAACTGGAGGAAGAAAGGGTACTGTGATGAGAAGGTGTAGGTCTAGAAGTGGTGAGGAAGCAGTTTTGGTTTAAATGCTGCCACAACAGCTCTGGTGCAAGACTGATTGAACCTTGTAATAAATGCTTGCGGTTCCTGTTGCATCTCTGTCACCTGCCCAAGTGGGTGTGTAGTAACGTGAAATTTTGTAACGTGAGATTTGCATAGCGCTTGCAGAGGCCCTGTGCCCTCAGCAGACAGCCCCAGTGGGACGTGCTTCAGTACTGCCTGCTGTCTTTTTTCTGATTGCTGCTCCTCAGCAATGTCACTGTACCGCAGAATGAGCCCAGTAGCAAGACAGAATTGCTGAATTGCAAATAGCAGACCTCTAATGAGCACTTCCGTAGAAAACATTTTGGGGGTTGGCATCAGAAACAGGCAGCCACCCTCTTGAGCAAAGCACTCACAGATCTGTCCACTAGGCACAGAGCATACAAACAGAATGGTGGACACTATTAAATATCAGTGAGTAAATCTGTGGCACATTTTCACCAAAAAAAAAAAAAAAATCCACTGTTGTGCCCTTGTGACTGTAGTAAGTAAATGAAGGCCTTTTCATCTGAGTAATGGCTTAAGGGAGGGGTTTGCAGCATGTTTAGAGGGATGCTGCCACTTTGATGAAGTAGTCATGACCTCTCCACTGTTAGAAAAACTGTCATGCCCTGGTTACATTGTGCTAGAAGAAGGCAGTTCAGATATAATCTTACCAGTTAAATGCTAAAGCCATTTCTTCCCTGAAGTTGTTCTTCCCTTGCAATCAATGTCTGAATTGGGATATTTGCTCTTCTATTCTTACACTAGTCAGTGTGCCTTATGTGCGTGGATTCTCTCTTACATATTTGGCTCACTGCGTGCTTCTTGACAAGGTATTGCTGTGTTCCCCTTATATAGATGTGTGACAGCTCAGAAGAGGGAGTCGATGGGGACCAGGTCAACATGTCAGTTGTGCATCCCACCACCCCAGCACAGTATTTCCATTTACTCCGGCGGCAAATGGTCCGAAACTTCAGGAAACCTCTCATTGTTGCTTCTCCCAAAGTGTTACTCAGGCTCCCTGTAAGCTGAAAACTTTATTTTCCTTTTTATTTTTTTTTCTCCTCGTCTTCCTCCTGTTCTGTGTTCTCTTCCCCTTGCTCTTTGTTCCTCCTCTGTGTTCTCCGATCTCTGTTTTGGGGTCAAATCGATGGGGTTTTGCCTGTTTGAGGCTGGATAGGTTGAGGATTAAAGCTGGGTGGAGGTGAGCTAGAAGTAGAGTTGAATCTAGGTGTGGTGGTGTTCTTGGGAATCTTATCATCCCACCTTTCATCGGTGGGAGTGGGAATGGCAATAGGAGGGAGAGGGAAGACTGTATCTTTTGTACTTACCAAAACCCTGTCTTGGTATCCTCTCCCCAACTCTGGCCTGAGGGAAAAGGCAGCAAGATTCAGTAACTTCCAACTCTCCCCCATGTAGGCTGCTGTATCAAGTTTCGAAGAAATGGCCCCAAGGACAACATTCAAGCCTGTCATTGGTGACTCCTCAGTAGATCCTAAAAGGTAGCTCTACTTTCTTATAGGAAAAGCTCAGAAAGGATGTCCTGTCCCTTTCTCCTACCTAACAGCTCAAGTTTGAGGCGATATGAAAGAGGTGACGTTGGGGGGAAAATGTTGTTTTATGGTGGGTGACTTGGTTTTACCTGTTTCTCTCCTTTTCTTCTGCTTACTTGTTAGTAGTTACCATATATTTGCGTAATATTAAAGCGTTCAGGCTTTCAGCCCTTGCCCCCACAGGAGAGTGACCATAGTTACTAATCTGATGGGTGCTGTTCTGCGCCATGCGCACTAGCTAACAGTCACTGGGAGCAGCTGTTACGTGAAGAGATGCAGAATTTTTGTTCTGGTGTTGGAACACCTGGGCTGATGAAGTGAAGTTAGGGCAATAATAAATTGTGTGTGTAGATTTCCCTCCCTTCAGATATTATAGAGAATCCTGTTCACAATGGACAATTCTGGCCTTCATTTTTTTTTTTTTTCCCTCCTAAGGTTCTTATCTGGTCCTTGTCCCAGTAGTAGCCGAGTCTTACAGCATCCCTGATGTTTACATCCTCACCCACAATCAAAAGGCTGGAAGTATCTCAGCATCTTGTTTTTTTTTAAGTGGGATGGTGAGGCACAAAGGGCGAGGTTTATCTCCTTGCCTTTGTTCAGTAAGGTTAGGCGGGTGAGACCTCTCTGATTGCTGGAGGGTATTGCATATCTCCAGCAGGCAGTTCCTCTTTGGTATGGGAGAGAATTGTCCTCTGGAGGTACTTCTCTCCCTCTCTGGTTTATTCTCTACGGAGAGCACACAGATGACTAGCTTCAACTAGGTGTTTAGTTTTTAGATAGTTAAAGCTAAGGGAGATGAATCCCATTGTAAGGTAACTTTCCCAGGATTACTGAAGAACCAGGACCTCTGGGCTCTGGCATACTGTGCCCAAAGGTTAGTTTGCCAACTGTTGGAGGGGAGTGGGAGGGAAGGGAAGGCAAAGAAGAGAAAAGGTGGTCTAGGATAGCAATTTAGCTTCATAAAGTTGTCTTTAAAGTTTGGCTGGTTGTTTTTGTTGAAAGTGTGAAACTATTCTGCATAGTGTTTCTGTAAAACATTAAACTTGGAAACATTCTTATTTTCCTTTAGTGTCACCCAAGTGGTGCTCTGTTCTGGTAAGCATTACTATGCTTTGGTGAAGCAGAGAGAGACACTAGGAGAGAAACAGCACAACACAGCTATTCTGAGACTCGAAGAACTGTGTCCTTTCCCCCTGGAAGCTCTACAGCAGGAGTTGAGCAAATACAGCCGTGCGAAAGGTCAGCCAGATTTTTACCTTTGTGTTTCTAGACTCTTTGAAGTACTGAACTAAATCTGGTGCCTGCCTTTTAGGATGAAGAGTTGTAGTGGCTTTTTCCTCTTTACTCTTCCCCCCATACATCTGGTGTTTCTGGAGTGGGATAATACAAATGCTTACCACTTGTGCTAAAAGAACTTGTCTCTCTGCTATTGTTAGCTTCCATAAAGCACTACTAAAAATCAGAGTGAACCATTTGGGGCATTTTTTGCATTGGTCTTTGCAGTCCAGTCCTTTAAGTAGCTTTTGAAAACAGCAGTAGAAAAGCAGAATATACCCACAGTATACCCTAATGGTGGACATCATACTTTTGGTTTGACTTCAGCAAGCTGTGACCTGCCAGAGAGTTCAATCTGGCAAGCCTTCATTTCAAAGATAGTGCCAAGACAAAGAAGGTAGAAGTGCTACAAAAGAAGAAACTGTTTTTCTTGAGCTGCTGAAAAGATAAATATGTGCATTTGTAATGTATCCTTGTCCTTCCTTTAGTCTTCATCTGGAGTCAGGAAGAACCACAGAACATGGGTCCATGGTCCTTCGTGTCACCACGGTTTGAAAAGCAGCTGGGGGTTAAGGTAAGATGTTCCCATGGTGTTTTAGTCTTTAAAATGAAGTTTGAAGTTCTCCTTGAATGAAAAATTCTGTGGTGCTGACACAAAAAACTAATCTTGATGCCTCGACCAAGCATGTGTTCTAATTTAAGCTGCTTATGTTCTTTATAGCACCATTTAGTGGTGATGAGCAGGACTGGAGCTTTCTTTTACCAGGTGTTTAGTCTAAGTAGACAGGATGATGAAAGATCCCAGGTAGGAAACAACATGCTTGAAGTGAGTAGGAGGAGAATCTAAAGCTGCCGTTTGCTCTGGCAGATTGTGCACTGTAATGTTCTTAGAGCCATGGTCTTTGGGAGATGGAGGATAACTTCCTGCATTGCTTCCAGCTGGGACTGCCCAGTATTGACAGGAGATATCGCCATGGCATCAGAGGACCTCAAGATGCGATCCTATGCTTGTGCTTCATTAATCATTTCCTCCTGACTCAAATTTCAGCTCCGTCTTGTGAGTAGACCTCCTTTACCAGCCCCAGCAGTTGGCATTGGAATCCTACACCACCAGCAGCAGGAAGACATTCTTACCAACACATTTATCTAAGTTTTCAACGGATGGACTACTGCTGTCAGTCATGTTTGGTGCCTCCTCCTGTGAAAAACAAAAGCCAGACCCTTAAAACTCTTAGTTCTCCAAAATGGTAAAAAAGAATGCAGCAAGTTCTGTAATGATGAAGCAGTATTTTCCATGTAGGGGAATACCTGAAGATGAGAGGTGATGCCTGTTACTTTAGATACTTCTTGTTTTCTTGTAGTATTTTCTACAAAACATCTTTTTAAAGTTAAAACAAACAAACAAAAAAACAGTCCAGGGGCCAGATGGGTGAGGTGGCTATAAAATACCTTACGTCATGTTGCTTATCTGCACTTGACAGTTCCCCGGAGTGGTGCATGTGTGGAAACAGTTTCTGTTTCCACAGAAGTGTCAGTGCTATTTGGTTGAATAAATGCTTCCCCGTGCCTGGGAATGAGCCATTTCTATAGCAGAGTGTTGTGGGTTTTCTCATTTCTTTTCCTATGGGCCAGGAATGAAATCTGTTGCAGCTGTTGGTGCTCTTCTCAACGCATGAGTTGTTAAAGCAGGATTCCTGGGGGGGACCTTGCAGGATGGCTCCTGAAGGCTTCAGGCACCACTGTTCCTCTCGCCTGGAGAAGCAGTGCTTTCACATCAGGCTTGCAGGGAGGAAGGCATGCTGCAGGGATCGTGCCATATTTTAGAACCATACTTTGTAGAGGCCAAACCAGTTTCTAGAGGCTAGCCTGAAGAGTGACACTGCCTCCTACCTGGGAAATTCTTCTCAGTGTCCTTCTGCTTTGTTGGGTTTTTTTTGTTCTTAACCTCAAGATTGTACTGTTAAATTGGTCCATTGGTTTGGTCTTCTGTGTTGACAAGGAACGTGTAGCTTCTCACTAGTAAAGCCAAAGGGAAGTGCATTTAAGAAACCATCTCTCTTCCAGTCCCAGGCTGCTGTGCTGTTTCACCAGTTCTCATGAGCGTGGCCTGTTTTTGAGGGCTTACTTCTGCTCAGTTTCTTCCTTCAGTGGTCCTTAGTTCCCACACAAAGTCTTGCTCATGCTGGAAGAAGGCTGAAGTTGTGACCAATAAGAGCAACAGAAAAGAGTCCAAAACTGTGGCAAGCTAAACAGAAAAGTGCAGTAAGGCAGGCTGCAAAGAGTTTGAGGGACAATTTGCTGAAACGTCTAATAGTGAGGCCTCTTTCAAATACACCTGAAGCTGGAAGGGCGAGAGGTGGGAGAATTAGGCAGTCAAAGGGACTTACAAAAAAATCTGCTGTAACAAAAAAACCCAAACATCATGGCTTTTTCTGGTTTTTTTTTTTCATTGGGGGAGGTCCTCATCTGGAGGCCTGTTGGGAGGTTCCTGAGCAAAAACTCTTCCTTGCAGTGTAGGTATCGCAGCCTTTGTCTTGAAAAGACATGTTAATAAAACAGGTTCTAGAAGAAATCAGTGACAGGAACAGCAGCAAATGACAAAACAGGAGGGTAATCAGCCATCTTTTCTGAAGGAGCTCAAACGGATACAGGTATTCAAGCCATTTGAAGAAGTTCCCAAAATGCACCTTTGCTCCAGCAACAAGACAAGGGGTGAGCAGGAGAGTGCAGTGACTAAAAGGAGTTCAGCTTTAGCCCTCACAAGCAAGGAGTGACCACGGGTCTTCCCCTTCTTGCAGCTTCTCCTGAGGACCCTGAGAGGGCTTCTCCTGAATCCCATCTTTTCCTTCCACCAAGAACAATTCTTCTTCCCTCCACAGTATGTGGGAGCTCCGTGTCCATTTAGAGGACTAGTGTGTCAACTAGAGCTCCACAAGGGATCTGTTAGGGCTCCCAAAAGGCTCTGTTACACCACTGCTGTTTCCCTTCTGCTTGTGTGACTTTTTCAACTAAATGTGTGTTGTGGTTTAACCCCAGCCAGCAACTAAGCACTACGCAGCTGCTCGCTCACTCCTCCCTCCTCCCAGTGGGAGGGGGAGGAGAATCAGAAAAAAGAGTAAAACTCGTGGGTTGAGATAAGAACAGTTTAATAACTAAAGTAAAATAGAGTAACAATAATAAAATAGAATAACAATAATAATAATTGTAATGAAAAGGAAAATAACAAAAAGAAAGAAATTAGACCCCAGAAAAGACAAGTGCTGCACAATACAATTGCTCACCACCCGCTGACCGATGCCCGAGCAGCGATCCGCCCCTCCTGGCCAACTCCCCCCAGTTTATATACTGAGCATGACATTCTATGGTATGGAATATCCCTTTGGCTAGTTCGGGTCAGCTGCCCTGGCTGTGCTCCCTCCCAGCTTCTTGCACAGCTGCTTGCTGGCAGAGCATGGGAAACTGAAAATCCTTGGCTTAAGATAAGCGCTACTTAGCAACAACTAAAGCATCAGCCTGTTATCAACATTATTCTCACACTAAATCCAAAACACAGCACTGTACCAGCTACTAGGAAGAAAATTAACTCTATCTCAGCTGAAACCAGGACAATGTGTTTGGAAGAAATGTGAAAAAAAGAAAGCCCTTTGCCCTCCACTCCCAACTGCTGAGACATTTCTGTAGCCGCACGCTCTGTACCTCAGCAGTCAGCATCCAGCTCCGGCTGGAAAGCCCTGGCACGTCCTGAGGGAAGGTTTCAGTACAGCTGTCATCTGGGGAAAGGAAAGATATCAGTCTGTATTGGGAAACAAAGGATAAATGACCAAAACATTGAGGTTAAGCAGGAGAATAATGAAGCCAGATGGCAGAGGGAGGTAAAAGCTGCCCAGGCAGACCCCAGTGTTGATGTCCTCCTGCTACCCCACGGCAGCTCTCCCATCACCACAGGATTTTTCCCAGCATTTTTTCTTTTCTGGTTTAGTTGTCAGTATGAAGATGACACCTCCCTGCTCCTCTCAAAGTTATCTGGGGGAGCATGCCTGAATAAACCAAACCCACCACGAGCCAAAGACCTTTTTGAAAAGAAACAAGTTGGGTTTAACCAAATCCAGCACTTCCAGATGGAAAGTCATGGTAGGTGAGGAAGGGCAGATCACAGGCAGGGTGTGCATTCACCTGGGGAAACGGCTCCCAAAGGCGTCTCTGAAGCCTACTTTGGTATTTTATCCTAATTAATTCACACATTCATTCATTAACTCTATATGACTCAGAAGTAACCTCTGTAATCTCTGTTCTGTAGTGTGTTTCACATGACTGCTTTCGCACATCACAGTGACATGAAATCGTGTTTCTTCCACTTTACTGTAGCAAACTTCACAACTTCTTATGCATTCTGAACAGCGTTATCTAATCAAGACACATTCTGGTTTAAATTTCTGCTCTGAGATTTCCAAGGATTTCTTGCCATGGTCCCTGGGCAGTAGACTCTTCCAGGTTGAAATAGCGTTTCCTGAGAATGGCTGGAGCTCTGCCTGTCCTGTTTTTAACCATGAATATTGTCTAGTAACCACAGCTGCTCTTTCACAGGGATATGGTTACATTTTTTTTTATAGAATACTTGGGGTGTGTACTTCAGTTTGTTAGACACTTTGCCCAAACAAGCACTTGTGTTGTGCTCAGTACTTTTTGTACAATTTATCTCCCGATGCTCTGCTCACAAAGAACCTCTCCGTCAATAACTAGAAAAAGGAGGCTGAAGAGTAACATTGCTTTGGCTGCAGCTGTAGCTAAGGAAGTTGTAGAGCACAATCACCAGCCTTGACTCCAAGCTGATGATCACATAAAACCACATTTTTTTCACTATGACAATAGACACAAGGGAAGAACAGACCCAGTATTTTTGAGTTTCACGTGGCCTGAACCTGACGTTGCCACACACCACTCACACACAGGCTGTGCAGGTTTGGTTATCTAACCAAGTAAAGGATGCTGGAGTGTTCAGAGCCTGCTTTATCCTCCCGGTGAGGGACACAGCTATTGCTGTAGTGCTGCTCAGCTAAATGCCCCCAGCCCAGCGTTGCTGTGCCATGGAGCCCCCCCAGGGTGCCGGGGTAAGGAAGGGAGAGGTTCAACGCAACTCTCTGTGGTATTGCTGATGCAGATTGCCTGCAGAACACTGCTCTTTCGTGATGGCTAACAGCTACCAGGAGCAAGACGAAGCACTTGCTGAGTTAGGGGTTAACGCTATTTCTCCCACCAATTCTGGATGCACACAAGGCTGTTTTCAGTCTGCGTGCCATGCTCTGCACGCAGACTTGGCCCTCCCTGCACGAGTGCTGGATTGCTTTTGCAAAAAAGCATTTCGGAAAAGAGAAGCAGAAATTGCGAAAGCCCCAGACGAGGGTGCTGCTTGACAGTGGGAGCGAGTTTCCTGGGCGTGCAGGAAACTTAATTTGGGGAAGTGCCAGATGAAATTGTATACAAGCTGGGTGAGTGGGTAACAGAGCAGGTCCCAGTCCTTGGACAGGAGAATTTTGTGGGTCATTAAAACAAGCAGCAGTGAAGCTTTATGTGCTGTTAGATAGCAAAAAAGCTAACTAGGAAGAGAGGAAGTGTTATGGCACTTGTGCGTTGTGGTGTGTGGGCTGAGATGCAGAGGTAATGACAGAAGTTGTGAATGAATGTTCAGGATTTTCAGAGAGAAGTGCAAGACTAGAAAAAAAGTGAAGACATTTAAGGAAAAGACATGTTAGGTTGAGCAGTTCATTAAAGTCAGCAGTAACTCTTGGTGACAAGAAGAAGATACATCAGGAAAACAAATATTTTAAAACACATATTTTAGTAACAGTGATGTTATTTTAGATTTTAAAAAAATCTAGCCTGAATTTTGAAGGCACAAAGTTTTGAATACCACAATAGTATTCATTTGGAATGAGCAAAGAAAATAACACTGCATTTTGATTTTTTTACTTCCGTTACTGGGAACCCATTCATAGATGACACAGTAACATTTCTTCAGCACACCTGGAGTGGTGCATCTATGTTAGTATGGATTGAAGAAACCTCCTGGACCTTTTATCAATGGCCAAAACGTGGGCCAGCAACTTGCAGATAGGAACGTTTGCTATGAGCAAGCAAGCTAACAAGACCTGTAATTTAAAGAACTTTTAAGGTAAGTTAAAAGTTAAGATGGCTAAAAATCTGAACAAAGGGTAATTACAAGAAACTTCCTGAAGCTCAGCTATTAATTTGTTGATTATAATCGACAAGTAAGATGCTAGGCCAATTAATTACGGGCATTTGTCAGACTATTCAGGAGCTATAGGTGAAAGTAATTGCTCCAGAGTAACTCATTAGTATTTGTAAAATTATGACTATATAAACTGGAAGAAAAAGCCTTTCTCAGTGATTTCAGATGAGGGAGGCTATTGAACAAAATTATTTGAAAATACTGTAGCAAGGTCTTGGTTAAGAGGATTTCTTCTCAAGGAATGCAGAATAAAATCCTATATATAGATTCAAGGTTGGGGAGGAGCCCCAATCCTTCACACATCTCATATTCTTTCCTGGTAACTTAGCGTAAAACACCTGTAATGTCAATGGGGAAGACAAGCCCACGTGTAGGATGTTACTTCAGGAAGAATAAATACCATTTTAGAAGGTCCTGCAATGAATTCCAGTCAGCCTTTTTTTACAGACCATTGCCTGTTGTAACAGAGAGCTCTGAAGAACGTTTGATACCTGTTTTGGTGATACCCATTCCCAGTCCAGGCACTCTCAGTTGTCAGGTTCCCTTCACCCAGGGACCTGTGATTTTATCAAATTACCTGTGAAATTACCACATCCACCCATCAATATGGGTGGATTAGGGTACTAGTAAAACACTCCGCTACCAAACCGCTAAACCTGTGCTTTTCCGATCAATACTACTGTATCGACAGCATCAAGGAAAACAACGCGAAATCCCTGAGGACTAACGAGCGCGGCTGCGATTCAGAGGGAGGAGGAGATGCTTTCCTCCTTTCACACGAAATCAGAGTTGAGTTTTAGCGGGGGGGAGGCCGCCCGTTCCCGCCCGTGGGCAGGCACGGCACCGCCTCAGCGACGCCTCAGGCGTCGCTGAGGCGGTGCCGTGCCTGCCCACGGGCGGGAACGGGGGGCTCTCTGCCCTCACAGCGCGCAGAGCATTCTGGGAGCGCGGCCTCCCGCGGGTCTTTCGCCATTGTAGCTGTCCTCTGACAGCCTGATCCGCCCCGTAACGGCGATTATTCCTCCCCTCACCCGAGCTGCCGCGGATACCGTTCGCCTCGGAGGAGGGATCGCGGGCGGCGCTCAGCGAGCCCGTTAGTGGTGGCGATACCGGTTTTTTTCCCCCCGCCGCGTCGGTGCCGCCGTCCCTTCAGGGCAGGGATAGTCGTCCCGAGCGATGCCTGCGCGCAAAGGGGGTGGGGCCCTGCGGCCGGCGTCACGTGACGGCGCCGGCCGGCGGCGGAGGGGAGCGGCGGTGACAGCGGCTGAGGCAGGCGGCTGGTCCCGCCGCCGCCATGGGCAGTGAGTACGGACAGCGCCGGCCGCGGGCGGGAGGCGGCCCGGGGAGCCGGCCCGGGACAAGGGGTAGCGGGCCCGGGGAGCGGGGTCGCTGCCTGTGTGAGGGCAGGACGTGGCCAGTCGCCGGCCCGGCGGGCTGAGGTGGCGGCGTGTTTGAGGTGGCCGCCCCAGGCAGGCCGGAGAGGCGGCGGCAGCGGGGCAGCCTCCTCCCGAGCAGGTTTCCCTGCGGCCGGGCAGAGGGTGAGGCGAGTCACCGCTTGGCACCGGTTTGTGCTGGGTTATTTTATTTTCCCTAGCCTTAGTATTTTAAGCTGTGCCGCCTTCTGTGGAACAAGATGCACCTTCTGATGAGCTGTCTGAGGGCTTGGAATAAATAAAGGAGGAATGTGTCACGGAACAGTGTAAAAGTCAACATGACATTTCGACCAAAATGTTACTTAACTTGGTTTGCAGTGTAGTAAATGCGTTTTCTTTGAAGAGGTACTGATGATTGTTTTATATGGCGATCCGAATGTGTTGGGGCTGGGAATAATGTATAAGTTTTGGAGGACAAACTACCCATCAAACACCTGTGCTTTGATTTTTTAAATTTTTTTTTTTCCCCAGAAAAAGAGCTCAAACTGTTGAGTTTTTCTGTGTTTTTAAAGGATAAACTGTGAAGAGAGACGTATCAAAAGTTAAAATAAAATCCCCCAAAGTTCTGATCAGAATAAGTGTTGCAGTGATTTAAATTAAGATTTCTAAACATATTTTAGAGATTGAATTATATTTCTCAGTTAAATAGTTCTGTAAAACACAAGATATTAATCTCTACATGGATATTTTTTGATGTCAGTATTCTTTGCTTCTGTGTTTAACTAGCACAGACTGATACTAGGTCATTTATTTTTAGATGGAATACAATTTAGTTCACTTCTGGTGATACATACAGTGCTGCTTCTCATCTAAAATCATTCCAGCTGTGCAAAAAGGATGGGCCAAATCTGATTAGAACAAGAGTTCTCTTTCACATTTTTGCCCTGTTTTCAACTGTTTTAAGAAGAGGGCATTAGTTTTCAGCCATTGAATTAGAGTGTGTGTTGATAAAATAATTCACTTATAAAGCGTTACTTAAACTTCATTTTTTCCCTTAGAAGTTAAATAAAGTTGTATGAAGTTTTATAAATTCATAAAGGTTCATTAATATATTTTTCTCTCTTCTTTTGTATGTGTTTGTTTTCCTGGAACAGTAAAATTTTTAGAAGTTATTAAGCCATTCTGTGCAGTGTTACCTGAAATCCAGAAACCGGAAAGAAAAGTGAGTGTCACATTATGTTCTTACTTTTATTGGCTCGAAGATAAGAGAATATGGTATTATGCAAGTCCACACTCCAATGTAAATACAGACAGCGGGCCCTAAAGTAGGACATGTTCTTTGGAGGAGGGGGAATCCATGTTAAGGTAAAAGATTACCATGATGATGAATTCTTAACAGCCTTCTGATAAGTTGTTTCACTTGGTAATTATGCTAACTAATTTTTTAAAAGAAGTCTCATCTGTAGACTAAGTTTATTTAGTTTTAGCTCCATATGATTGGATCTATTTTTATATACTAGAACAGAGTTTTCAAGGTTTTTTTTCCCTGTGGATACCACTATTGGCTTTGAGTACTGGTCACAACTCTGAGCTGGCTTGTATATTACTTTGAAAAGGCTTGTGCTGTAATTCAGGAACCACAAATTCAGTTCTTCCTTTCCCACAAAATTTTTTCCACTCCCATAGCCGTGATTCACCTTGATGAAGTGGGAAAGTGATCTGTGATATAGTTCAGGTAATTGTTCCCTGTTCACCTACTGGATGTGACACTTCCTTCTGAAATCGGTGAACTGAGTTCATTTACGGCTGATCTCTCTGTTCTCCTGGCCTTGGAAGCTCCTCTCATTTTTCAGCACATTTTCTAGATTAAAATTAGTTAATTTCTGCAGATCAGAAAGGCATCTGCCTTGTTAAAAAAAAAACAAAAACAAACAAAAAAACCAAACAAAAAACAACTGACCATTTTTTACTTCCAAAACTCAAGCAAGCACATATCGCCTAGGTGATAAAGGTTCTAGAGAGTAACAAATTTACGTAATATTTGTTGTCATGACTGGCATGAAAATTCCTTAAGAGCTAAATGTTGATTTTTATATTCTTAAAAGGAAGTGCATAGCTGGGAACATGATACCATCCGAGAGAATCCTCTTTTGTTGATGAGATATTCCCGAAGGTTAGGACTGGATGCAGAGATGTTTGTGCCAGTAACCATAGCTGAGCCTGCTGGATTGAATGGAGAAGATACAGTAAAAACTCCTGATTATTCCCCTCTGGAATTGATTTTTAAAAAGATTGGGATTTATCCCCTGGCTCCTTGCTCCATCTGTCTTTCCTTGTTGCTTTCCAGCATCTTTCCCTCTTGGGACAAATTTCCAAACAAATTATTTAGGTCAGACAAAGGCATCTTCAGAGCAGGAATCTCCAGAGCCAGACCCTTTGCTACAATTTGGATGCACCAGATGTGGGTGGAAGGTGCCCATCTTTGTTTCTGCAGCGGTGAACCTTAGTGCAATCTTCTGGTGATGATTTATGGCATATCTGTGATTAGCTGGTTACATCTGTCCCATTTTTGTCTAGTGAAGTGGATGGGAAGAGGAAGCTAAGGCAAATCTACAGATATTGATGTTTCTCTAAAGCTCATCGACAGTTGTGATTTTTCTCTTGGTTTTTTGCCTCCTGCCTTTCTATTTGCCAGAGAGGAAGAGGGGCTTGATCTGCCCATGTCCTCCATCAGCAGATGAAGGATGCCCAGAGGGGTGCCGAGATTCCTGTCCTCGCTATTTGGGTCACTTTGTCTTTATTACTGTCTAGGTCAGTGTCTAGGCAATGACTGCCAGTTGCCAGCTTTGTACAAATTTCAAGTGAAAATATAATTGGGAACATCTTTCACAGACTGAAAAGCCCCTTGACTATTTTAAGTTCCTTGCTTGTGTGTAGTCTATCAAGTGACCTAGGTCATTCTATGTAACTGTAATTCTTTGTTATTTATTGTTTTCTTGCAAGCTGTCACTGGCAGACATCGTCAGTAATGGTTTTAGTGGGTTGGTTAAGGCCAGGATAAGAAATGAAGATGATAAAATAGAAAAAGAAATATATTTTCTCTAAACTTGTATTGATTGTTAAGTGAAGATGAAGTTCTGATTCAGTTGGGCTCTCACTGAATCATTTTGCCATTATTGCTGACGAGGGAGGTGGGCTTTTTCTGTCACTAGGGAATGTTGCTTTTGTGTTTTGGCCAACTTGATTATCAGGAGCAATTGCTACTTTTTGTAGTTAGTGGTATCAGTTCATATTTCCCTCATATGCACAGATTTTTCTAAGAGGAACACGCTGTTCAGAACACCAAGAAGATGACGCTTAAGTTGTTTCATTTTCACAAGTTTTAAGAAAAATGTCAAAGGAATAAAATGTCCAATTGAATCTGATGAGATGATGAAATGTACTGTCCCTGTGCTTGTTATCATTTGTGGCTGGAATATTTTGGTACCAGCCTGTATTTTGCTGTTCCTGGCATATGGATTCGGATGCCTCCTTTCTCTTTTTTGTCTTTTTGAATCATAGAGACTGTTTTCCTTGTGAATAACTGTGATTTGGGTGATGCAGAATTTCTCTAATGTTCATATTCACTGCAGTTAGAGAGAGAGCCAGAACAGTTGTAGAGCTTGACTGGTGCCTCAGAAGCTAAGGTTAACTGTTGGGCTGCAGAGATAATTTGGTTAAGCATTTTTCTTTTTAAAAGTCTGTACTTAAAATCTGAATTATAGAATTCAGACAGCACTTGGTAAAGTGGGTCAGCACTGCATAAAGTCTAACACAAGATACTGTTTGGATTTATTCGCTGCTGTCACTATTTTTCTTTTTTTAACTTTGTACTGTAAGTATTTTTAGCATCTGGCCTCTTTTAAGAGTGAGGTGGTATCAGTAAATAAATTAAATTACTGGGATTATTTTGCTTCTGAGTAAGCGCATGCTTTTACTTACAAAGATACAGACTGCTTCTGGGTTTTCTTTTGCTTGAGAAGCTGTGCTGCTGCATGGGTTTGTAGTTTCTCATTTGTGGGTATTCAGTACATATAAAATCAGGCACTAATCCTTTGTCTTGTTACCTCTCTACAGGCAGATTCAGTGGTTGGAGGCAGAAAGCTAGTATTTCTGCTGTATCTATCTTACATGTTAGTTCATGGCACGTTTTAGTAGCTGCTGTACTCTTGCCTACAGTGAACACACTTATCCTAATGTTTACGGTCCATGGAGGAGAGGTGGGAACTTGAACATAACACTGCATCTTAGCTCTCTCTGGTCTCTTCAAGTGCATTTCTTACTATTTTATGCTTTAAGTAATCCTCTGGTTCAAACTTAAATCTTGTGATTCTTTTCTTCTTGCACCTGGCACTAGTTACAGTTGCCTGAAATGTTGTGATCCTGAGATTCTCTTCAATGTATTAGTGACTAATAGTCATTGAGCTCACTTTCTTTTTAAACTAATATATAATCTACATCGATAAAAATATTTTGGAGGGGAAAAAAAAGAGTCTTTAAAAATTATTTTGTTTTCTGTGTCCATGAACATAATGGTGAATTTAAGCTTCCCCTAACACCCTTTGAAGAACTTAGTTCTAAATATTTTGAATTGCTATCCAAAACTCATAGTTCTTCTGGTTTTTATTGCTTGTCTTCACAGCAGTTAAATCTCTTTAAAAACTTTATACTGCTTCAGTTTAATAGCTTCCAGCCTTACAAACCAGTGCCTCCAATCTGTTGAAGCCTAGAGCACTAATCACTGAAGATAAGGTTTTTTTGCATTTATCTTTCATGTTTGTTTTGGTATTTCCATGTTTTTAGCCATATTATTGCTTTTCTGTAAATACTCACTGTATTAGAATACTATATATAAAATACATTCTACTCACTGAATGTCGGCCACACTGTCTGCCAGATCCCATATAGGTTTTCTTTGACTACACAGAAGCCCATGACTGTCTCTCTCTATAAAATCTGAAATCATATTAAAAATAAATTCTAATGAGAAATTATGCCTTCTGGTTCAATATCTTTGCATTTAATTCTGAATGATACAGCATTTAGTACTAATGTGAGAGTACAGTGGAAATTCTACATACAATGAACACATTAATCTCTACAACCTGTTCTGTAGATCCAGTTCAGAGAGAAGGTACTATGGACGGCTATCACGCTCTTCATTTTCTTAGTATGCTGCCAGGTAGGTATTGATGTTTTCTGTGTTTCAGAAAATGTGTGTTCTGTACATATAAAATAGAATGCTAAGTGTGTGAAGTTCTTGTTTCATGTTGACCTACCAGTTTCAGTTATGTATTTTTATGGTTAAGTATTTAAAGTTCAGTTAAAGAAACCTAATTCCCTGAAATAGTCTTTATTATTGACTGTAGAATTTGAATATTCAAATTTGATGGAGGAAGATTTACAGTGTAGTTTATGCTGTATCTTTAATTTGTACTGAAAAGAAATTCTGTTTAGGACTGTTTAAAAAAAAAATTAAAAACCTGCTTGCTTCTGTCTTCTCAAAGATGTTTTGCTACAGTTTTCGCTCTTTTTTTTTTTTAACTCAAAATTGCTGCAAAAATTTTGGTGAAATAAGTAATGGAATATCATCTAATATTTTTCCCCATTCTGTTAATGATTTGTGGTGGCTAACCTATTTATTTTACCATTTTTCTGTTCTTTTGGGGAGTTGTAGTACTCTAAAATCATGTATGTCAGGCATTTACATCTTCAACTTCAGTAATCTGGTTTATGTGCACTGACTCTTCTTTCTAGGGGTTTCTGCTTTTTCCTGTAGAAAGGTCTTAGTTTAGTTCTCCGAGTCATACCCCAGTTGGAGGATTAAAATAGATGGTGTCAGTATCTCTGGTTTAATTAAAAAAACCCAAACTTGGAATAAATGATATTAAACAGTGTAACAGTTGAATCGTTACACATTTAGATTGATGCGTGCTTTCTTTGTATATCTGTTTAATACTGTTGTGTGCTTTGACAGATACCTTTGTTTGGAATCATGTCATCAGATTCTGCAGATCCGTTCTATTGGATGCGAGTCATTCTTGCGTCCAACAGAGGTTAGTAGATTATTCCTTTCTCTGTTTTGTATCAGTATAAACAGACCAGGAGAAAAACGGTTGGCTGTTAAATTTCATACAACCCAGATGTCGTGTTGAAACACTTTGTAAAATTCTTAACGCAGATGTAATTAAAATTGACTGATACTTGAGGACTGCTTAGTCTTAGGAATGGGGTTTCCTTTGACATGCAGATGAGATTAATCTTAATTCTCAAGTTTTGGGATGATTCTGTTTCGAATTGTAGAGCAGTCTCTTTCTGATTAACATATGGGACAGGGAATCTTCTACCCCACCACTTATGAACAGCACTAATGTGCAGTATGAGAGTGTTGACTGGAAAATACCTGATGTGTGCAAGTCAGTTACGCCTCATAATATTTTGGCAACATTATGGGTGAGTAATTTTATAGGTGGGAAAGCTGAAGGCAGAGATGATTAGGCTTATAGTTTAGCAAAGCCAAACTAACTTATTTTAGAATAGACAAGAGGATCCCAACCAAATGTATAAGAAGACTTAAACTAATGCTAGAAGTCTGAAACTTAAGATGGATGACCTGGCGTGCATGACTCTAAATAAGGGCACTGACCTCATCTGTATCTTGGAAAATTGGCTGGAAGTAAGAAAATCAGTGGAACCCTCTAATGTGAAGGTACAAATTATTTAGGAATGGCAAATTTTGTCACACCAGTGAAGATAATAAATTAAGGTAAATAAGTTACCTGTTTCAAACTCTGCTGCAGAATTTGCGTATAAAATTCTGTGTCTTACTAGCAGCATATGATACTAAATATGCTATCCAGTACCCAGACAGAATGGTAACAGTGGCCAAGAAAAGACTAGAGAGACTGTGAAGGCAATGAAAAGCAGGAGTGGGAAAGTTAATTTTTGCCTAAGTCAACTGACTAGATGTCATTGGAGAGTATGAGGTAAAGGCTGAAGTTTTTGACATCCTAATTTTCTTGCTGTTGGAGAAGTAGAGATTTCCATGAGATATGATGTAATATTTAACATGGTACTGAACACTGTGTAGACTCTAGGATGCAAGTATGAAACAACCGAATTATAATAATGACTTTAATGCTTTCTTATGTTACATTTTGGTAGCAGGGAAAACACTAAAAGAAAATATGAAAAAAATAATTGTGCAATAATGCTTAAAATTTTTAAAAACTAGAACTGAAATGAGGACTCTGGTAGTTAGGCAGAAATGAAAAGAAGACTCCAGACAATAGGGGAGGTGCTCAAAAACACTTTGTTAAATTCAGATTACTTATTAAAGGCTCTTCAGGAAATCAAGCTATTGCGGGATAAGAGGGAAGACTTAATGGCTTAAGAACTGGTTGAAAAGGTCAGAAGAAATGTCTGTACAAATCTGTAAGGTGCCATAAATTGAATATTGCATGCAGTTCTAATCTACCGTGCCACAAAGGATATAGTGGAGCTAAAAAAACATTCAGGAAAAGGCACCAGGGAGAATCTAAGGTAGGTATTAATCTATAGAAGGAGATCCTAAAAAAATAAGGATTCTTTGCCATGAAATGTGCATATCCCGAATGTCTTTTAAGTTTTCATCTCTGGAAAAAAAAGTGGATAGAGAATAGATAGTCACTGTTTCCTTACACTGTAAGAGGGAAGGGGCAGCCAACGGTATTATTAAGCAGCACATGTAACTCAAAGTTTCTGAATAAATTACTGGCAGAAGTTGCCAGAAGCAGTTTCTGAATAGATGACTGATATATGGGAAAAGGGAAATACAGAATGATACTTACCCAAAGAAGGGGCCCCTTTCAGGGGTGGGGTGTGAGGATAGACAAGCTGCTAGGCTGATCAGCTATGGATATACTGTTTCTACTTCTTTTCATCTTTCCATATGGCCTTACAGACCATGCTTCCCCTGTCACTGGTTCTTGTTGAGACTTTACAATTTTTTATTAATAATTTTCTTCGTAATTTTATGAGGAAACACCACTGTACTACACGTGAGAGCAGAGTTCCACTTAAATGTACCAAATTGAAAAGAATTGTAAGCTGATTCTCTTTTGAATCCTCCTGGTGGATGTTATGACTTAACATCAGAAAAAATGTGCGTTATTTCTGTCCCTTGAGTGACCATGTAAAAGATGGTGATGAAGTAATTTGATCTGGCATAATTGAATATTAAAATTGTAAAATGTGTCCTTTACCCAAACTTTTTCTTTAAGGTATCAGCTTGGGAAATGTGGAAAGTTTGATCACTTGGTAGTTCTAGTTTCTTAATTTTCATCCAGATTTTCAATGTTTTGGTTTTTTAAGCTTTCAGCATCTTCAGATAGGAGAAAATTTTGTGGTATTATCTGAAGGACAAATTAAATTTCAAAAAGTAATCTCTTCATAATGCTGTTGCTCCAAAAACATGATGTGTAAGAATGTCTCTGTATTGAGATGGGAGAGTATATTGTACAGGCAAGAGGTGGGCTATTTTCCTGAGTTTAATGGCTTTGTGTACCTTCAGTTCTGCTCCCATACCACATTATAATATAACTCAAGCAGATATCAGTACTTGAACAATACCTTGCTGAGAATATTTCTAAAACAGAGTATCAGGTAGTGGTTCCGGTGTTGCAGGTGCATCAGTCTGAGGATGCAAGCAAAGGGAGTGATGCCCCAGTTTTTATTACACCAGATGAAGTGAT
Source organism: Gymnogyps californianus (assembly GCF_018139145.2). NCBI lineage: Eukaryota > Metazoa > Chordata > Aves > Accipitriformes > Cathartidae > Gymnogyps > Gymnogyps californianus. Next base: position 212,046,681 of record NC_059471.1, on the reverse strand, counting down.
TGGGAGGGAAAACCAGGCAGGTTTTCTGGAATATACACGTATGTGCTGCAGCAGTAGTGTCTTACAAAGTTCTGTCGCCCTGTTCGAGTTGTATACAATTGGAAGTTGATACCTTGGTGACATTGCACCAGTATCTGGCAAAGCAGAGCATCTTAATGACATGGGTTTGTTTTGTTAAGAAAGAGTTTAATCCTAAACTTCTGTGCTCTTAACTAGAGTCAGGGATTCTGAGAGTGGCATTATCAGCCACTGTGGATCTACAGCATCTTTCTTGTGATCTTCAAAATTAAACTTTTGGAAAATGAGACAGTTGAAGCACTGACAGAGTAAACAACCAGGGACAAGATGCTTTCCAGTGAAAGGTTCCTTGATATGATATGCCAAAAAACGGAGCTTCAGTGTGCGTTGACCTTTAGTGTTAGCATGATTTCACAAAAATATTTTAAGTGAAAAGCTACACAAGTTTTTCATGCTGCCTTCAAAATTACAGATTTTAAGACAGCAGCCAGCCTTCTTTTGTGAGGAGGTAACGGTCTTTGTTTTGATCATACCTGTACTGGAATATACATGTTCGAAGCGTTATGAAAAAGGTTCCTTATAGGTCAGAAACCTTTCAACAGACCTAATATCCTCAGAGTGTAATTCTTTAGGAGAGATGCTTGAATGGCAGTTGTGTTAATTTTTCTTCCTGTTTAGGTACTTTGATGGAATTAGGTATCTCACCCATTGTGACATCTGGTTTGATCATGCAGCTGCTAGCTGGAGCAAAGATCATTGAAGTTGGTGATACTCCAAAAGACAGAGCCTTGTTCAATGGAGCTCAGAAATGTAAGCACTCTTCTAATTAAAATTAACAAGCATATTTTTATTCTTGGGAAAGCAGCCTGCCAAAGTGACACTAGATGTGAGATTTCTTTGGTAGGTGATTTCAGCAGATTTTTTTAAAGGATTTGCTTTCTCTCTTGTTTTAGTATTTGGGATGATTATTACCATTGGGCAAGCCATTGTGTATGTTATGACTGGAATGTATGGAGATCCTGCTGAAATGGGTGCTGGAATTTGTCTTCTTATTATAATTCAGGTTTGTAATGAGCTATTTTGTGTGTAACTGAGAGTGGTTAGATACAGTATAGCTGGAAGGAAAAATCTTTCTATGTCTGGTTGCCTTTTATTTATTTATTTTTAATGCTATAAAGCATCATCTTTTGTATCTGTTTATGAGAAATTCTAAATATTCCATAAAGGATGAGAAAGTTGGGATAGTTCTTATAAAAAATGTTTCAGATAGGAGTGGCTATGTGATTCAAAATACAGGAATTGGTAGACATTGAAAGCAGTAGCTGCTGTTCAGTACCATGGACGACTTCTCACTAAAGGGCACCGATGCAGCTTTGGGACATTATCCTGTAGAGCAAAGCAGTAAACGCACAGACTTAAACACTTTTTTGAAAAAAGTGCTTACTGAGTAATCTGTTTGCTAGCGTCAGTGTTGAAAAGTCACAGAGATAATTGCCAGGTGAGATGCGCAGGCATTTGTACGTGAGAGGGCAAAAATACTGCATGAATGATACTTAGATGAAAAACTTAATGATCACTCTCCAACAAAATACTGAAGCAGGGAATTAATACATAATTCTTGACTTGATTTATTCTTGTTTCTGCTCAGCTTTGTTTCTTTTCCCACAGCTGTTTGTTGCTGGTTTGATTGTGTTGCTGTTAGATGAGTTGCTACAGAAAGGTTATGGCTTGGGGTCTGGTATTTCCCTGTTTATTGCTACGAATATCTGTGAAACCATTGTCTGGAAGGCTTTTAGTCCCACTACCATCAACACTGGCAGAGGTACGTGTGCAATTGCAATTAGTTATAACGTGTTTCAGTGGATGTATACTGTACATAAACTAGCAGATGTTTATCAGATGGATATTAAAAAAATGGTTTAATGTGTGATGATTAACTTCTAAAGTCAGTTGTCTAACATTGAAGATGAAAATGTTGTCTGACTTACGTGAAGATTAATAACCTACAAGTTTGCCTTTGCTGATTTGAATTGCAGTAGTTAAAATGGGACTTGAAGCCCTTTGACTGAAAATTTTTGGATTTCCAAACTGGAATAGTCTGGTTTTAGCATCATTTAGTCGATAGAAATAGAGAAGAAATTCTGTATGTTCAGAGGAGTTGTTTATGAACCAACTGTTGTTGGTGGCTATAGGATACTTTTATAGTTGGTGCCTCCAAATTGCTTCAAGCTAGTTTGATTCTTCAGAGACTACAGTCTCTTCATTTGTCAGCCGATCTTTGACATCTGGTTGTCCTGAGACCCTAGAAATACCAAGTAAAGATACAGCCTGTTTGCATCACGAAGTTTACTAGTTTAATGCATACATTTGAAATCCTGAGCCATGTTTTTAGTTTGCTTTCATTTTCACCTGATTTTTAGTAGTTCTGTATATTGCATTTTATTACTGCTTTTCTAAAGCTGTTTTCCTCCTCATTTATTATTTCTTCCTTCCAATCATCCTCCTGCCCCCAGAAAAGAAAGAAAAAGAGTATTCTTTCATGTGTGAGACTTGTTTGTTTGTTTGTTTGTTTAACCAGGAATAATGTTTCGGTAGATTATTCTACACTCTATAAGCTAAAACAGAATCCTGTATTGTGATATTTTTTTTGTAACAGGATTTATGTCCTATTGTATCTGATTTTATATGTGTCATTCTTAAAATTTCCAAAAGAAAGATATTATTTTTTAAAATGTTTTTAATTTACAGATTATAATTTCTTTTACTTTTTTGGTTCATGCAGGAACAGAGTTTGAGGGTGCTGTGATTGCATTATTTCATCTTCTGGCTACACGAACTGACAAAGTCCGGGCTTTGCGGGAGGCTTTTTACCGACAGAATTTGCCCAATCTCATGAATCTGATTGCTACAGTATTTGTATTTGCTGTAGTCATATATTTTCAGGTAAAATGAGAAATTCCTCATAGTAACTCTGCAGCTGCATAGGTAGAAGTGCATGGACCTTAGACACTGCAGTCATTGGGAAAAAATGCAAAAGTTAAACTAGAGTAACTGAAGTATCTTAGCTTTGAGTAAGAAACTCTTTATTTCAATATTGTTATTTCAGTAACATACCTCTGTGACAGTACAGCTGTTAAATTTTATAGCCAGACGTACTTGTACTCAGACAGTGATGTAATCTCACATTCCATTAAATGCCATACACACTATGAGAGTATTTTTACTAAAAATGGATTCTGGAACGGCAGTAGTTGCATCACACAAATAATATACTTGATACTCATTGTTGCCTTAAAAGAATACTTTTGGACAGAGCTAGAGAACCTTGCTGCTTTGAGGCGCGTATGGTACAGATTTGTTCTAGAAAACAACCATGTAATTAATGCATAGCTTATTGGTTTTCCCCGTAATTTTCTTGAAATACTTAGCTAGTGTTTCTTTTTAAATTTAAGTATTTACTAAAATGGACACTAAAGAAGGATCCATATGGATATATTTTTTGTGTGTGTGTGTGTGGCTAAAATGTGATTTTTATTTTTTTTTATTATTTTTTTTTAAGCTGTTGAGTCAGATTGCTGGCAAAAAAATGAATTCCCTGGTTTTCAAATCTGTGTGGCTTTTCTTGGGTCTATTCAGATAGGAGCCTGCCCCAGAAAACAGAAGGCTGGGCTTACTACACAAAAGTCTGCTGTTAACTGGCTAGTTAAGTTAAAAGCCATTAAAGGCTTTTATCAAACCCTGTTCTATAAAGTGTATTTTAGAGGAATATCATTTAGCAGATGAGAGATAATGTTTATATAAAAAGAATCTAATACAACCAAGCAGTAACACTTACAAATCCTTAAAATTTGTAATCCAGACTGTAGCAGAAAGCCTTTGAGTTTTACTGTCTCAGACCTTGCACTCCTTGTTTATCTAGCAAGAACTCTGTGGTCAGGAGTAGCTTTTAGGCATGCTAGGAGTACCTTCTATCTTGGAAATAAACTTGCTGCATTTGTGTTCTTTCCCATAGGGCTTTCGTGTTGATTTACCTATCAAGTCTGCACGATACCGTGGACAGTACAGTAGCTATCCTATCAAGCTCTTTTATACCTCCAACATTCCCATCATTCTGCAGTCTGCCTTAGTTTCGAACCTCTATGTTATTTCCCAGATGTTGTCTGTTCGTTTTAGTGGCAACTTCTTGGTGAACTTATTAGGACAGTGGGCAGTAAGTATTTTACCACCTTTTTAACGGCATAAAATGATTTGTGTATATTGCTTCATTGTGAAACTTTGGTATTTAACCAGCAGAAAACTGGAATACTTACTTTTTAACGTTTGTGTATAAAAGCTGTTTTAAACATTGAAGAGGAATTCCTCTATAAATACAGGATAGGAATGTGAGAGGTCTGTGAGAAATAACTAATTGCCTTTTCTTCCTCTCATAGGACGTCAGTGGTGGCGGCCCTGCTCGCTCTTACCCTGTTGGTGGCCTGTGCTATTACTTGTCCCCTCCAGAATCCATGGGTGCAATATTTGAGGATCCTGTCCATGTAATAGTTTATATAATATTTATGTTGGGATCCTGTGCGTTCTTCTCGAAGACTTGGATTGAGGTGTCTGGCTCATCAGCGAAAGATGTAGGTGTTCTGTCAAACGTGCCTAAATGTTTTCAGACACTGCCTCTAATTTAGAACTGACTACTAACTGATCAGTTATTACTCTGACTAAATACCAGGTGACTATGAAACACCGCAGCAATTTCATAAAATTATGGGTTTTGCAGGTTGCCAAGCAACTCAAAGAACAGCAAATGGTGATGAGAGGCCACAGGGATACTTCAATGGTTCATGAGCTTAACAGGTAAGGAAATGCTGACTTCCAGCTGGATGGTTAGGAGCGCTGGGGAGGTGTCAACTAGAGCAGATATTCTCGGAAAAATCCGAGACCTGTTTCCACTGCAAATGTCAAGATTCTTCCCATTCAGCTGTTGCCTTTCCTAGTAATGCAGAAGATGTTTATAGCAGTAGGTAAGAGATTAACCTGTAGTGTCTTTTGTTTAAGTGGCATAATGAGGGAATTTGGGTCGAACCTTTTCCACGTTTGTAAAAGGAAGATACCTTGATTTTTACAGGTGTTTAATTTACCATTACTGAACTAAGATGACACTACAAAAGCGGTATTTTACGCAGTATGCAAAGCCTGCAGATCTATATTGAAAGGTAGATTTATCCCTACATATTTAAGTCAAAGCAGTTATTCTTAGCCCTGTGGAGGTTACATAGCACGCATACGTATAAAATTGTTATACTATGAATTGAAAAGCTTTGCCACTGTTCGGTTATTCACACAGCTTTCCTATCAGGGAATATTTAGTTTCTACTTCGTGCAGATATGGAAGATAGTAAGAGCTGATGGCAGAGTGGCATTTGCAATGCTAAATTTGTTGTTCAATATTCTAGTTGGTTGTTTTAATAGATGTATTGTTAGAATCCTTGGATGAAAATTCATGATTATGAATACTTTCTTGTTGTTGTTGGTACAGGTATATCCCTACAGCAGCTGCATTTGGTGGTTTGTGCATTGGTGCCCTTTCAGTGTTGGCTGACTTTCTAGGAGCCATTGGGTCCGGCACTGGCATTCTGCTTGCAGTCACCATTATTTATCAGTATTTTGAAATATTTGTAAAAGAACAGGCTGAAGTTGGAGGAGTAGGTGCATTATTTTTCTAGATGTCCAAATATTTCATGGTTTGTGTGAAAGGGAAAGTATTTTGACAACATGCGTCATTTAGTCCAATAATGCTATTTTCTTTTTACTTGTTTTAAAGTGCTACGTGTCCCATTACTGTAATGGGCATTGAGCAATGCCTGTGTGCAGCATTAGTACCAGCTGCCTTAAGAATAAAGTTTACATTATCTTGTTTAAGTATTATCTAGTGTTGCCTGTAATGCTGGAAACCAATTCATCTACCTTGCTGTTCAAACACTACAGTGAGATGGTAAAATGTATCAGTTTGATATCGGTAAACATTTTTGCACACAGCATTAAAATGTTAAATTTATTTCCCTGTCCTTAATAGGAAAAAAAAAAAATCTGAGTTCAGATTGCCACGTGCCAGTATTCTTGACAAAATTTATTTGTAGCCTGTATTTTACATTAATTTTTTATACTTTTTTAACTTGCATTTCCCCATCATTGAACTCAGCACTCCTTATTCCTTTGTGGTTTCTCCACCCAGGCACCTTTCTTTTAGCTCTAAGGGTGGACAAGCAAACATTTTACCGGAGACTGATACTCATCTCACCTGTGAACTGGTTCTGTGGTGGATTTGCTGCATCGCAGGGCCTGGGGCATTTCGGTTTCTTGCCCTGGGTCTCCTGTGAGATAGCATGGTAGCTGCTGTCATGCTAGCAAGTCGGCCCAGTAGTTTTGTTTAAACATGTACTTGTGAAAACTGTGCCACTGAAACTTCATGTCCACTTTGCTTTTGTGAGTCTAAAGAACAAGTCCTGGTTCCTAAAGCAATGTTCATAGAAGGGAAAGGCGGGGAACGAGGGGTTCCTGCTGCAAATCTATTTATGTTGTCGCACTTTACAGCGGCAATGTAACAACTGTAAACGTTAGACAATAAACTTATTTAATTAAGCTCTCTCCTGTGTCTTATCTGTGCAAGATGTAATTCATACGCGGTTTTTGATCATTTCTAACATGCTTTGTTAGTGAGGTAGGTCTGGAAGGCTCCCTCTTTTCCTCTTTATCCTTTCGCTTTCTAGAATATAATTCTGATCAGTTTTTAGCAGCCTTAATTAAAAAACAAATCTCAAGATTCCTCCCCTTAAAATCATTGAGCTTTTCTGCTTGGCTGTAATCAATGACTTTTTCCCTTTGATTTCACATTTTGATCTCTTCTGTCTTCTCTCATGCTTAACTTGAAAGTAACTTTGTGTTGTTTGTGAAGGTAAGAAAATCTTAAGCAAGTTTTCTGCTTCATTTCTAAGCTAGGGAAGTCTTCCTAATTATGCATGCTCATCCAAATTTATTTCAGAGGCGAGACTTTGATATTAGTATATGTTTATTACAACTCTTAGATCCTAACCTTTAAGCAGTGGTGGTTGTTTACATAATTAGAAGCAGTCGACTGTGCGCAGATACACTGAAGGTTTGTTTGGCAAAAGATTTACCTAGAAGTGATGAGACTGAACGAAGGTGCAGCCTCGGCACATGGATGCGTCCTAGGGAGAGGGAGAAGAGCAAGGCTGTGCTATCTGGGGGCATGTTAAGTAAGCTCATACCTTAAGCAGCATCCCCTGGTTGGGTCCTGCAGTGTTTCTGGTTTGCACCAGTGGCTGTTTTGTTGTTATTGTCATCATCCTTGTCAGAGTCTGTTCTGACAAATCAACAAACCAATTTTCTCTTTCCAGATAGTTTAGTTAAGGCTGGGAGAAGGAAGCAACATCTTCAGGTCTGAACCATAAAAGGAAGTTCCTGAAACTGCAGTTTCAAACACTGCAGCCAGAGCATGCACGCTGTGTCCTGGGCAGCTCTTGCTGCTCCTGTTGCAGAAAACTACCTACAGTTGTTGAAATGCTGCTGCTTGTGGACAAGAGGGAAGTGGGCTCTGCCTGCTGTCTTCCTCGTTTTGAACAGGTGGTGTTACAACACCAACTACAGGTACTTCAGCATCTTCCTTATACGGAAATGTAAGTGCAATGATGAATGTAGTGAGAAACAAGCAGTTCTGAAAATTAAACAGCATTTTTATTACGATTATTCTGTCAAGGCTTGATAGACTGAGCAGGTAGAAGAAATGCTTTTTGTCAGTTACATAATTCCAGATAAAAATATCAGAATCATTCCTACAAATACTTTTGTTTGCTCTACAAGTAAAGCAAAGGACCTTTAGTACAAGAAGAGTTATACTTCTAAGCCATCTGAATTGGGCAGTTTTCCACTAAATTTCTCATCGTCTAGTTTTAGAACTTCATAAAAGGAACTTGGAGCGGTTTTTCTGCTGCACGCTTCAGGGCCAGTGCGTAAGTATAAACCCTGGCATCCACTGCAATATGTTCTTCTGCTATGAGTTCTGGGGAAAAAAAAAATAATTGAGATGCTGTTAAAACTTCTCCTCTACAGAAATTTAAGTCCTTTACTAAAATGAAGATGTATACCATTCCAGACATGAATTCTTAATGCTAACACCTAATGCTATCGCTAACTCTCTTACCTGGCCAAGTCTCTTACAGCTTTTTGTTTAAGATACAGTATTCTAGCATGAGAAATGCCACGAGGAGCTATGAGAAGAGAAGCTAAGGGTTTCCTGAAGCTCACATTAGTGCATTTAATGTGTCAGAAAGCTCTTACCATCAATTCTTTGCAGTAGGTCATTCTTTGGAAGTGAAATAACTTCCACAAATTCTAGGAGAGAAGAAAAAAATTTTATGCACCTTTAAATTAGTGAACAGCAGAGGAAGTCTACGTCAGTGTCCCATTTCTTAGAATTCAGAAGGGGAAACAAACTGGTTTAATGCTCATCACCATCCAAAAGCTGTGAGCCTTCACATATCGCAAAAAGGCCAATTAAATGGGGGAAGGCAGTGACTGAGCTCATTAAAAAACAGATTTGGCAGAAAGAAACTGGGAAAGAGCTGGGAAAAACAGTGTAGCTGACAGCTATGGAGGATAAGAATGCTTCTAAAAGGAGACCTTCTCCCTTCTGAGAATGGAAAATACACTGTCGAAGGGGACTTTTGTTTGGCTTATACTGTTACAGTAATGGACTGTAGCTGTGTCTGAAGACCAAAGCAGCACAAAGGGTTTGTTCTTGATGAATTTGTGTTGGCTTACACCTCCCCTGTCTATCTGAATTAGTTGTCTTTGGGGTTTGATCTACAGCTGTTGTGGATTCGGTAATTTGTATTTCCCAAGATGCTGGTGCTATAGGTGCAATACTTGAAGACAATTGATGCGATAATGCCCTACAGGAATTTTCGTGTCTAGGCCAAAGCCAATCTCATGCATGTTTGATTAGGGTCAGGAGACTAACCAAGCCCAAATAAAAACCAGTTTTAACTGACATTTTCTAAGTAAAACTTGCCATACAAAGATCACACTTGACCTTACTGTCAATGGGAGCACAGTTACATAACATACCTCCATCATCTGCAAGTAAAAAAAAGAAAAGGTAGTAAGTTAAGAGTTTTGAAATACACTAGAGTTTACAACTAAAAAGTATTTCGATAGCTGACTGATTGTGAGTAGCACTGTAGTTACTTCCAGGGTCAAGCCACAACTAAGACGAATATCTAGGTTCACAAGTGCTTACAGCCCCACTGAAGTTTGGCACCTAAATTTCTCATTCTGGGTGTGCCAACACCTGACACTTAACATCCAGGCCTCCCCAGTGAATTCAGCAAAGAAACACGGCTCTGCTTATCTAGACTGCAGGATATGATTTGAAGGACGTACAGCATCTAAATCAGCTGGGACTGAGCTTGTTATCTTCTCAGAATTTTCAAATAAATGGCACAAAACTCACCGAGCTTTTGCTTAGGTCTTGTATTCTCAGCCTCATCTCCGTTAATGGTGACGCTCACAATGTGCGTCGTGCTGTTTGACAAACCTGGGTCCAAGCAGAGAGCTGCCAACAAGCACATGTAGAGGTTAATTTTTCAAAAGCAGAAGTCGGGCACCTTGACATTTTAACAAAAGCTTTCACAGAAATATATCTGATACAATAGGAGAACATATATTTGGCATACAGTAATGCTGGAAGAGTTGTAAAAAGTTTGTTTTCACATGTTCTTAAAAGTAATGTTTCTGTAACTCTCAGCTCTTTTACAGATTCCTTGCAAGATTTGTTTTTAGCACCTAGGTTTACTTTCCATTCCATTGACTGAAGATTAAACTGTAAACTACAATTCCCTTATAGACCTCTTCAGCCTGTTAGAGTCTAACTTTGCCATCACCTGACTTCATCTCTCTCAGTCCCCAGCACGCAGTTGTACCCAATAATCAAGAGCCAAGTCTCCACTGTAATGACATTTACTTGAAATCATATGTAAGTTGCCTCACCTTTTACCTACCTTCTCAAGTTTTACTTACAATCCTCATTTTGCCTTCATTTTGTTTTATGTAGGAAGCATTGGATTGGCAACAGTCACGTTCCAAAGGATCTCTGGATTTACTCCAATTATTCTCCCCTTTCTTCTTTTTGGTTGGAAAACCTGAGTACTGTCACCTCCCCACAGCTGACATGAGGGTGACCTCCACTCAGACTGCATCATGCAGCTATTTTTTCTACCTAAGTTCACGGATGCTGTTCACATTAAGGCCAGCAATTTAGACCTTTATACTAAAATGCCAAATCACAGCTTGAATAATTGGGTTTTGTGTAAAGGATCTTAATTAATAGCAAAGTTTTCCCCTATAGACATCAAACTTTTACTTTAGTCCTGTATGTTTAACAGAAGCTCAGTAACTGACTAATCAAGGACCAAAGTCGCATTGGTACAGCCATGGCATACTACACTCTGCTGTTCTACGTACACTTTTCTGCACAGATTTTTCCTTTGGTTTAGAGCATTTTAGACATTTAGAGTACACATCAAAGAAAGAATTAGCTTTGGGTGGGGAAATAAAAAAAAGCAAAGACCTGGAGTACATTCAACGACTTCCCCCTTGTACCCAGTTTCTTCCTCCAACTCTCGCAATGCAGCGCTTTCTGCAGTCTCATTTTCCTCAATGAGGCCTGTGAGATAAATAATACACAAGAACAATTAAAAAGCTAGCACTTAACCTCAAAACCCACCCCAAGATCTAATCCAGCTTTATGGAAGAGGTGAAACATCCTCACTACCCTATTTTTACAGAGGGATAAACTGAAGCGTTAGGAAGGATTCCAGTTCCTGGGTTCATCATGCTGCTGCCCATGTCTTCAACTGATCATCTACAGAAGCACGCTACCTTCCCAGGAAATGGCATTAATATTCTCATGAGGGAAAGAAGCCAAATGCTTTGACTCTTAGAGAAAGGAGGAGTGGAGGGAAATGCAATATTCTACTACCAGACTGCTGTGCAAAATGTCTCCAATCTGCTGAAATTAAGTCATTTTGTATTCTTCATTATCAAATATTCCTATTTCTGAATAGCACACTGAGCTACAGAGCTCACCACGGTTTTCTGGTTAGAGCCACTTCATTAAGATTGACGCTCCAAGCACATCTAAACACACTTAACTGTCAGCTTTATGTGACTCATCGTAATGTTTCAGTCACTTACCTGCAGGAAATTCCAAGCAGTAGCCGTTAATTGGGGGCCTGAACTGTTTCACTAGGACAACGCAGTCGTAGTGGAGAGTTCTCTCTAGTACCGCTATCACTGCTACACCTACAAATAGTGACAGAAGACACAAGTACATAGCATTTGAGTATAGCAGAAAGTATTTAGTGCTAGATCTGGAAAGGAACCCAAGCACTGTTACTCTGAGCATTAAACATTTAGATGCCTGCTCCAGAATCCTGAACAATGAATTTAAGCTCCTTCTACCATGTGTGGTGAGAGATAAAAGCACAAAACGGGATCTTCAAAGTACCCCAGCAAACGAGAGGCACACATACCAAGCAAGACCGAGCCTCAGCCCACCAGTATCTAGGGAAGGGCTCTCTTGTCTGCAGAGACTGTTTGGAAGCCATTGTATGGAACCCCCTCCTACACCCCTTTCATGGCTAAATCATGTGCCTCTCTTGCCCAAAGAGAACCTTATCCCTAGCCGCTAACAGCAGACCCAATTCACCAGTCTGTGAGCTACTCTGTATCCGGGCATCCATCACGTCTTTGAAATTGCTCCATTGTTCTAAAGTGAATACAATGATCTTGGGGAAACACTCCTACCAGTAAGGTTCTGATTCTTCAGCACTTAAGTTAGCATTTCATTAGCTCAGGGGTATAGCACGCTCTGCTGAGCTATTTGTTCCGCAGCCTCATTCATTCAGAAACAGATCGGCTCCAAGTCTGCACTGTGAATTTATCAGAAGAACTTTCACAGGAAAAAATGCAAACAAAAAAAGTCACCAATGTCTTACCATCAGCTGAAACACCGTTTTTGTTGCCAGTACGCTTTATACTTTCCCAAGTTCTGTTTAACACAGAGAAAAGAACAAATGAATACATAAGTCGTCTTCTACCCTTGCTACTTTCATTTAAAAGCAAAATACACCATCACACAGTGAGGGCCCATAAGAAAGCAGCTGGCCTTAGGCAGGCCCTGTCATATACTGGCACTATAAAAAGTCTGCAGTATAATTTTGTTTTGCCTACTTAAGGGAGGGAGAGAGAAAATAGTTAATTAATGATTGTTTAAGATGACTAGAAGTAAGGAAAAGACATAAATGATTGTCACAGAACAGGCAAATCTTATAAAAGTGATTCTGGAAAAGCGCAAAATAAAGCAATTTATATATAAAACAAATATGTCAGATTTTGAAAGACAGTTTTGTAACAAGACCACATGCATTCTATCTTTTATCTTGCTTTTGCATAAGGTTTATAGTGTAAGTTATTGTGAACTCACAGGTCAATTACTTGAGCACACAAGGAGCACATAGGCAAGGAAGACCAAAGCCGCTCTCTCAAAATAAGCAATGGGAAGAGTAAAAACCAAAAATCCTTTCACAAAAGCTCCAATCTTTGCTATTTTTTAAAAAGATACTTTGCCGATGAATTGGGAGGCACCAGAGAAAGCAATCTACAGAATCTAACACATTGAGGGGAGGGAAGTAAAGCCATGTTGTCACATTAGATAAATACAGCAAAACTAAAGCATACAGAAGACAGGCGTGATAACATACAAGAGGACAGTAATTTGTGAATAGTATGCAAGATCCAGCACCATCAGCAGGGAAAAAGGAGTCCTTAATGAAGAACCAGAAGAGCCACGGGATGGAATCTCTGATCATCACAGTCTAGTTGCATGGCTAGAACTTGCTTCTGCATAGCGCCTGTACAAGGAACTGGAAGTGCAAGGTAAACCAGGGTGCAATGTGCCCAAAAGGATTTAGAAGCCAAATTTGATCCCACACCCTAGCACATCTGCTAGAGTAAGGCTTTTTTTCTCTGAACAGTACAAACTATAAAGGAATTGCACAATGAATAATCTCGTGTTGAGTAATAGGTTTGTAACACTCATATTCTCTAGCCTGGGCCTAGTCCGTACAATTGGGAACATTACAGGAATCTGAAATGCCAGAGAGGCAATTACCTGGTTTTACCAAAGGGATCAGTGTAAGTTGTTTCTTCAAGCTTCAACCATTTTCTTTCTACAATTACCTAAAATAAAGAATTCTTTGTTAAATACATTAGAAGAGTAATCCCAAAGATATGTGGGGGCTAAGGGGAGAAACAACACAACTATTTTTGGATTCTTTTGAAGACAAAATCTCAGCATCAGAATACATGCAGGAACAGGCAACAACATTCCTGTAGCTAATACGGAAAAAAACATTTACTCCAAGTTCTTGAACAGGAATAGAAAATAAGCCCAGGAACTTTTCTTAACGTGACTTCTATAACCAAGTTTCAATGAATTCAGTGGGATTTTATGTACTGGAAAGTCCTCATCTTTTTAGAAGGATTTTGCAAAGGTCACGTTTCAGCTGAAAAAGGGTCACTGGTCCGCACAGACTTCAGCTACGCCGGCGATCGTGAGTGCCCACTTATCAGAGAGCATGGCCTAATAGCTAAGCAAGCAAGATGGAAAACCAAACTATTTTGAAACTTTTCTTGCCATGATCTCAGACTGTGGCCTTGTGTAACCGCAGTTTTCTGTAACCACGAGCGCTGATACACACCTGCCCTTTTAGGATTTCTGAGAGCTGCTGATTGAGTGCTTGGCATTAACGTTATTACAAAATGTCTTTTCTGAGCTAAATGAGTTTATCATCTGCCCTGTGATGTTTCCTTATCTTTTACGCAATTCCTTTAAAAGGGAAAAATCCCTAGGTATTAGCCCAGCAGTTTACTTCTTTTAATGTAACTTGTATTTTAAGCTTTGCTAAAGGTATAGGCAGACAAGAAGCTTGTCTCCAGAATTTTTTATCAAGTTGGCCATAGGTCTGACCACAGAAATCAGAAGTAATCAGTAAGATGAACAAATCACTTCCTATTGTCTGAGACACACTGCTGACAGCAACGGAGCAAGCATAAGCAAGGGGAAAAGAGGATCTGGGAAAAAACCCACAACATTAAATTGTAGCAAAGGATGAAGTCCGAGAGGTCATTCATGTGGTTGGCACACTACAATCCTCTAGTGCAGGACAAGGAGCAAATAGGGCCCGTGTGGCCGTGCAGATCTTGAACTGAGAAGTGAGAGATTCACCAACTAAAAAAAGAATATAGAGAAATGAAATGTAGTATATGATGCAGCTATAACTAGAGTACAGAAGCACAGTACAGCATCAGCTGGAGGCAGAAGGCAAATCAGAAGTGATTCAGGTGTCCAGTAAATTATAACTGAGCTGGATGAACTCACGTAATTCTTCAAATGTGTTCTTCAGAACAATTATTTTGATAGGCAATTGAAATAACAATAGCATTCCTATGGTTGTAAACGTGGCTACACGTATTTTACATGTAGGAGTTTTAGCATTTATTTTGGAAAGTATAATATGTCCACATAACAGGAATTGGAAAAGGAGAGCTCTGTGTTCTCAAAAGGGCTTTCTAATGGCTTTGTGGTCACAAAAACAGCAGGAAAGGAGAAGATGAAGTATATTATGCTCCTTACAGGTACAAGACGTAATTCCATTTGGAAGCATTCAGGTGTCTTTTAAATAGCTTTGTATTCACTCCTAAATCACTGCAGAACTAGAGTACAGGAAGATCCAAAACAGAAATAGATTAAAATCATGTCCCATTGGTTGTCCAAGGAGAGGAATATATATACTTCAGTTAAGTAAACACAGCCAAATGTTTTGTGTTAATGAATTTTTTAAACATTGCAGAGAACACAAAGGACTAGATTATTGATTGTGGTCCCATACTGCTGCAGCATTCAACAGAACTGGCAGATCATTACCCCTGTCACCAAGTTATCGTTTGCTAAGCAGAAAGGGGAAAATGGCTGAAATCAGAACCACATCACTGTCCCCAGGAATCTTAGAGGAAAAAGAAATCCCTAGTCTGTCAGAAATTAGACCTATGCAAGGTCCAAAAAGACAAAAGAAAAAAAAAAAAAGGAAAAAAGTAGGTTTTATGTGTACAAGACAAAAAAGTCAAACAAAGTGTCTTGTTTTTAATCAGGTATTCTTAAGTACAGCTTTTGGCCTCTACTGTCATGGAGCAATAATTAAAAAGTACTATAGGACATCTAGCATAAATATTTACAATGGAAGTGGTTCCACAATCCTCTAAAGTTAGGTGAAACCCTTGTTGCTAACAGCCTACAGGGTGAGAAAACTGGAAGTTGCCAGGTTTCCCTAGAAGAAAAAGAGAATTTTGTCACCTGCCTCGTCAGGTGCACAATTAAAACCTGTAGAAGCTGGCCCAGAAGCAGAACTTCTGCTTTGCTAAATTGCCTATTTAGGGCCTAAGGACACTTTGCAGGATGTGTTGCGCTTACCATACTGTTTTAGAATGAGTTATTTTTATTGCTTTATCTATTACTTTGATGGGCTATTGCTTACAATAGCCTGACCGTGGGTTCCCATAAACAGGAAGAAGGAAATAAGATCGGCCGCCACTTTCATGGAAGAAGATATTCCAACATCAGACCACGTAGTTACTGAAGAGTTACAGAACCACTTTTAACATAAGGGCCACTGGCAGAGGCACAGTAAATACTCTCCTGTACTAATCCCACAAAATGACTGAAAAAACTAAATAGCTTAAAATATGTAAGATTTAATTACAAACTTCCAGTGACATCAAAGAGTACAATATTCCAAAGGAGAAGAACTAAGAGGCAATATTAAAAAAAAAAAGGGGGAGGGGGGGGGGATAAAATGAAAACGTTACCTGCAAAAACATAGGTCTTAATAGAGAACCCAAAAAGCTTACAAAAATGAAACTCTTTATGCTTGAGAAATATTCATATTAAAAAACCACCCAATGGGAAGAGCCATAAATATATCCCAACAATGTGAGTCTCTTCTTTCCTGAAAAAGTTTTGTACCTTGAAACCTAAAGAAATTACAAGACTGTGTTCATTCCAAGGAAAGAACGCTGGATAAAAGAAACTGCGTTTGTGTTATAACAACAGTGTGACGCTGTTGCCAAACCTGCCTTTAACACCAAAGATTAACTTTTAAGAATTCACTTAAAAGAGAACAGAAACAAATATAGGCAGTTTAAATCAGGGTGAAAGTGCTCCTAATAAGCACCCAGAAGTACCTCCAAATTCCTTCCTCATGACCTCATATTTTCTGATTCTGTGAAGATGCAAGCACAGTATTTTTGAAAAAAATCTTACTACCTCCTTACTAATGTCTTTAAAAAAGCAATTATCTAAATTCAAACCCTTTCAGAAAGCATCGAAGAAGGTACAGTCCTAAATGTTAAGGCAACTCTTAGTAGTTCATCATCTTAAAGGAACAGAAAACAAGGCTGAGTTTCATGATCAGCCGATTTGTATAGTCTCTCAGAGGTATCAGCATTATTTCTGAACATTGAAAACAACCTGAACAGACAATACAAGAAACACCTGCAAATACCTCTTCTTTAAGGACGAATTGTCTAGCAGTTTTTGGAACTTCTGTGGATGTCTCAGCTGCCATTTTCAGGAATGTCAGGCTTTTCCCTCCTGTGCAAAGTCCAGATTACTATGAAACAAAGTCAATATTTGTTTTCAGAGTAAAGTTAAAAGGTTCATTTCTGCATTCTAAATTAACAAATAAAACTTGCTGGAGAAAGTTAGGGACATGGGATGGCAAGTGCAATTCACATTTTCAGTTCCACCTGGTGGTTTCAGAGTCAAATTCAAAGAAGCAGAAGTTTGGGTCAAATCCCTGACTTAGATAGTTGTAATAGTCCTATCAGCTGCCGAGTAGCTATGCTGGCTGAAGACACCCTCCTTGACTATTCAAAGGTCAGACACACACAGAGACAAAACTGATCCATTTCAGTCAAATTGTTTCATTCTGATCTGGGTGAAGTGCTCTGTCAACATAGCATTACCACAACAGGACTACACACTCCACTGTGAAAGTGGAAAAAACCCTTCTACCAAGAGGACTTCAGTGGTAAAAATTGTCTGCTATTGAGAAAGAATCAGAACTAGAACCTATTTCCACCTTACACACATCACAAATAAACACATAAATGACTCAATTCTTCCCCCAAAAAGCAAGGTCAAAAAGTCACCCGTGTGTTGCAAGTCTAGGTGGCACGTGGAGTTAGCGTGACCAAAGCACGTCAGCCTCTCTTACTGGGAATGATGTGGCTAACACCGTGCAAAAGGCAGTTGAATATATGCCCAAAGCAAGGCTCTGCACCTGCAGCTCAGTGCCTCAGCCCACAACCTAACGCTCCCTAGGAAGATGAGATTGTCCACTCACTCTCTCAATCCAGTTCTAGCTGCAAGGCACACCAGGGAGCAGAAGAATATGATGCATTAGAGATGCACCATTAGTCCCATCTCACTGCGGAGCTACGGGGCACTTTCAGCACAGAAACTCTTATTTCAAGGAAGCTCATCTCTGTTACTAAGTTGTAAGACTGAAATCCTGAAAATCAGCATGAATCGTAAGCAAAAAGACAGTGCAAAGAAGCAAACCAGTTTAAACACCAGGAGGGACGAGATAATCTTAAAGATCTCTATCATTCTTAGCATTGATGGTCGTAAACTTTCCATAAAGTCAACAGGAATCTTTCTGTTGACTTCAGCTAGGGTTTAGTAAGGCTCTGTGGGGTCTCTAGCAATGAAGAGTACTAGCAGTGAGAGAACAGCTTCTCTGTCATATCCAATTTTAGCACTTTCATTTTTTACTTCATCTTTATCCTTTTATAACATCTACTGCACATTTGTGAAACATTTAAGAGCATGCAGCAACAATCAGCTTTCTTACATATTAGATTTGCATTTAATTCCACAAAGCAGTTAAAAGGAATAGGTAGTACAAAATATTTCTGGTTATCAGCAGGATTAAAACTAACGTACATAAATCCATTTCCTCAGTATGTACACAGGGCAGGCTCTTTCTTAAGATAGTCTTGTTGGATGAAGTAGGTCATAGTGGTCAAATGTTCAAATTGTTTTTATGTAACATAAGTCCTGAAAAGCAACCCTGACCTATTAAACCCAATTCTGTTCAAAAATATGTTCTATAATCCTTTCTTAAAGCAATGAAGCTCCATCTTAAAACTCTGTAGGTTTACTATGTACCTTACTACTATTTGTATGAAAAACTGTTCTAGAACCTCACTTGCTTATCTTCCAATTTCTATCCCACATTAGTTCAGTTAGCTGTTACCCATTTGTTCTTGAGCCAGCAATGTCTCAAACTCTTCACTTAAGATTTAAGTGCTGCAGCTGGACAATGGCCGTGGTCTCTTGCTGTGACTCTAAAATACAAGATCAAGCTTTCCACCAAACTTATGCAAAAGAAGCGCAGCCCAGCATAGCAGTTCCAAGAGGTTCCCAGTCATCCAGAGGAAACAAAGGAGGCTCTGTATGATGCCCACAGTATACAGCTTTAAAAATATAAAAACCTCATATACCTTGCTACAACAAATTCACCTCCTATGTTTGGAAAGAATTATAGCCTTTTTGATTGATAATATAAACATATCAACAGAGTAGATAGTGAACTATATCATAGAATCATAGAATGGTTTGGGTTGGAAGGGACCTTAAAGACCATCTAGTTCCAACCCCCCTGCCATGGGCAGGGACACCCTCCACTAGACCAGGTTGCTCAAATCCCCTTCCAACCTGGCCTTGAACACTTCCAGGGATGGGGCAGCCACAGCCTCTCTGGGCAACCTGTGCCAATGCCTCACCAGCCTCACAGTGAAGAATTTCTTCCTTACATCTAATCTGAATCGACCCTCTTTCAGTTTAAAGCCGTTACCCCTTGTCCTATCACTACATGCCCTTGTAAAATGTCCCTCTCTGGCCTTCCTGTAGGCCCCCTTTAGGTACTGGAAGGCTGCTATAAGGTCTCCCTGGAGCCTTCTCTTCTCCAGGCTGAACAACTCCAACTCTCTCAGCCTGTCTTCATAGGAGAGGTGCTCCAGCCCTCTGATCATCTTCGTGGCCCTCCTCTGGACTCGCTCCAACAGGTCCATGTCCTTCTTATGTTGGGGGCCCCTGAGCTGAATGCAGTACAGCTCCAGGTGGGATCTCAGCAGAACAGAGGGGGAGAATAGCCTCCCTCGAGGTGATATCCTTGTTAAACTCTTTTTTTGATTGGGCTGAATAAGTCTTCCTCTTTTAGTCTTCCTTCACAGGAAATCCTGTTCCATTGATCATACTAATTCTTCTACATAAGCTTGCAAGTATCAGTGTATCTTTCTCAAACACGGATTACCACAATTGTACCTTAAATCCCACAAGCAGCTATAGTAATGGTTTGTACAACAGTATTAATACTTACCTATATCAGTTACAAATACATACTAGAACCTCATCTCATGGCAGAAGCTGTTTTCAACACAGCTTGCTCTCTCCTGCAGTGGACAGATTCAAGGGTGGCTTGCAACTTAAAATAACAGAAAATTATACAGCTTCAGTGGTTTGAATTATCACTAAAATCTAAAATAGGTGAAAACGAGAAAGAGGAAGACTCATCTAGCTTCTGCAGTTTTGATCTCCTCCACAAGTGGGTGCAATAACTCTATGGATGAGTGACACTTTAAAAAGTTGCACCAAAAAAGTGATTTTTTCGAAATTCAGTTGACTGTACAGAAGTGAGAATTTCTGCTGTTAGAAAGCTGAAATACCATTTCGTTAAGTGAAGGCTGCAATTCTGGTATCTCACATTAGCCACACTGTCAAGGGTGGCAACACCTTTTGTTCATAAACAAAATTAGCTGCAACTGAAAATTAAACTTAACACTACAATGTTAGGTTTCTAAAGCCCTATGTTAGGTTTCAGAATAGACCTTGTCTTGCAGCCCTCAGACAGGAAGCTTCTTCTATCTCATAAAATTACCACTGCGTCATTTGAGTTAAAAATGCAACACAGCTCACACAGCAGCCTGGGAACCTGACTACCTGACGTACGATTACATGAACTCTCTGAATATAAATTTTTAATAGTTATCAGTGCAATCTTAAGAATATGTCAAAGTGTCCACATTTATCAGTCACCTTAGCACAAGTCAACTGCACTTGAACTACAAATTATGGAAAAAAAATGTTCGGCCTGCTTCTACCTTCTCTGATGATTTTTGTGGCTAGTATTACAGGCTACTGCTGGCAAATCATGCTACTTGTTCCATTTATTTCATGTGGGGGTCAAACTCAGACCTGAAAAAGGCATACCATTTATAAAAGGTATAACTTTATTCCCATTGCTTATTCCCTTACTGAGTGGCTTCCTCTCAAGGCAACATCCAACCATTCTACAGTTTCCAAATTATCCTTCCCAGGAGTTAAAATCTTAAGCCAACTGAGGCCTGTGAATCAGCTTAGAGAGCAGCCAAGCTATCGGGGCTTTACATTAACCTATCCAAGTCACGACAGATGGATTAGCTTTTCTACATCACTTTTCAAAAGATATTCTCTGATCCAAACTAAACATCCCAGCTGACAGCAACCAGATTTAATGGAAGTTCAGCAATCATGTCCTAAGGCAAGCTCAAGATAAAAGAAAACACAGGCTTTTTTACAAAGAATACGCAAAAGGGACACTGGCAGTGTGTTATGCACGATTTAACCAACAGCACACTGAGATACGTGTGCTGAACATCACTAAAAGCGCCTAAGTCACTTTAAACTTGTTACCATCAGTCAGTGCACTTGCATTTCAGCAATATGATTCTAGCAACAAAATCAATTAATTAGCAGAAGTTGATGGGAGAGAGGGAAAGGGAAAAAGTGGGGAAAAATGTTTCATTTTTGTCATGGTATTTAGCAGCATGGATGACCTGCTCAGCACCAAATACAGAAAAATAACTGGTTCTCGCCCTGCAGAACAGACAACAACAACAAAGACTATCTTGCATACGCAGAAGAGGGTCAGCAGCATCTCCATATTGTTATCAACCTTCCAGACAACTGATGTGTGATAGGGCTTGGGGAAGACTGCCTGCAACGGCAGATGTGAGAGCACCTGAGGAAAGCATCGGACGGAAACGACTCGGCCCTCCACGCAGGCACAGACACGACGGCAGAGCCATAGGGCTTAAAAAGAACAGATTATTCAGTTATTACTTGACTCTCCCCAAATTAAAATGAAATGCAGCCCTGCTTGAGGAGAGAGAGGAAGCTCTGTCGCTGTAGAGCTCCGTTATAACGCTGGAGAGATGAAATCTTACACAAGCACATGCAAAGCAAGAAAGCAAAGCCTGCTAGGCGGGAAAACAACCCGCAGCTTCCCTCAGACCACCCGTGTTTTCAACGTAACCGCCAGGAAACCCCCCGCTCGGGCCACGCACACGTACGAGGCCGGGAGAGCGGCCCGGCAGCTGAGGGGAGCCGCTACCGCGGGCGGTGAGGCCGGGGGCGGCCGTGCGGGACCGGCACCGAGCAGCGCTGAGGCGGCGGCAGCAGCGGCGGCGGCGGCTGAGGCGAGGCGAAGCCAAGCGAGGCGGGAGCCTTGTGCGCCACTGAGGCGGGGCCGGGTGGCGGCGCGCCGTGTGCGCCGCCGATGGCGGGCCGGGTGGCGCCGAGAGCTGCGGGGGAGGTTCCGGGAGGAGCGGGAGCTTCCGGGAGCAGCGGGGCGAAGCGGGCCAAGGCGGGCCGGACCGGACCGGGCCGGGTTGGGTCGGGTTGAGGGTGAGGATGAAGAAGGAGCAGGTGGTGCACTGCCAGTTCTCCGTGTGGTACCCGCTCTTCCGGGCCGTCACCATCCGCAGGTGAGGGGAGCGAGGGGTGCGTGTGTGAGGCTGGGGGCGGCTGGCCCTGGCGGCGTGGGGCTGGGCTGGGCGTAGGCCTAGGCTGGGCGAGGGGCCGGGGGAGGCGGGTGTGGGGGGCGTCGGGGAGCTGTGTGGGGGTGAAGGTGGGGAGGCGTGTGGGGCTGAGCTGGGTTGGAAATGGGCTTGTGTTGGGCTAGGGTTGGGTGAGATATAGGGGACCTGTGTGGGGCAGAGCGGGGATGGAGGTGGGGAAGGCCTGATCGAGGTGGGGTCTCGTCCCTGCACCCTGAGGGGGTGTTTTGGGCAGCCCTGGGGGCAGGCCAGGCGCCCCTGTGTGCCCTGCTCTCCTGGTGGGACTCTGCACTGAGCACCAGCTGATATCCACATCGCTGCTGTTCCCACTTGGTTGCTCAAAGAAACTGAGGCTGAAGACACCCAAACCAAGTGGCTGACTTCGTGTTTCTGTGTATTTCTGGAAGCTGTAGCAAGCTCTGCAGTTTTTAAGGTGCTGCTGCAGGTCATGAGATGATTACGAGAACTACTAGTAACTCAGGAAAATCAAGCTCAAGATAGTTGCCCTGTTGGATCAAAAAGTGCTGACATTAGGCTTTTAGTAATCAAAGCATTTAATCTTTTATGGTTTTTAGTGTTTAGCACATGCATAGTTTTGGTGAGTTTAGTGATAGTCCTGCATTTTTGGAACATTCGGGTGGTACGGGCAAATTTTGGTTTGGATCTCAGAACGGAAACCTTTAGTTTGAGCACCATGTTGTCTCCTTCTCACTGGCCACACACGCTCTTTCTTTGAATTTCGTAGACCTTTGAAGCAGTGGGGCATTTTTGTGTATTTCGTCTAAAATTTTTGCCTATTTCTCTTTTACTTCCCTGGAGGGAAAATGGGCATTGATTTTTGGGAAGGGATGAGAGGGCAGAAAGAGAAATTTTTTTTTTTTTTTCATAGTGTTAGAGAATAAAACATACTGTTAATGAGGTATGTTCTATTAAAAAACAAATTCTTTTTATTCAACTCTTGTTATTATTTTAACAACTAATATTAATAATAAATTATTAAAGAAATTCTCATGTTTCTTCCAGTGTTATACTTCCCCTACCAGAGAATGTGAAAGAATATTTGCTGGATGATGGAACACTTGTGGTTTCGGGAAGGTAAAGAGTGTTTTCCCCCCACTCTCCAAGTATTAATACTATTTTATATTCACAGCACTATTTTGTATACACATACTATATTTTGCATAATGAGTTTTTAAAATTTGACAAGTCTGGCTGCAGTAAACCTCATACTGTATGAGCATGTGAATGGGCTGACTGTTGCTGTTTGTAAAACTTGACTTGCTGGTGCCTGATGCAGATCCTAAAATCCATTTAATACACTTGATTCTAGACCGAGTAGAGGCAGTTCTTTCATTTTTTTCTCTGCCTTTCCTTGTGGAGTCTGCCAGTCTCTCGGGTGCACAGCCTGCTGTGTCTGGTTGCTTTGATATGGTTAGCTCCAGTTCAGAGGCTTGACCTGTCCCACGCCATTCACATGCCTGCTGCCTTATCCAGGGGTGAAGTGACATTACCTGAGTTTAATTCTCAATAAGATAAGCTATATATAAAATCTCAGTAATTATTGAGTTTGTATAATCATTTGCATACATATAATCCATGTATATGACAAGGCTGCATGTCCTGTATGTATACCTATGCCAAGATTTTGGATGGAGAAGAATGAGGTGGATAGATATGAGAAACAGTTGGTAAGAACCCAGGCCTCGTTCTTTGTTTTGTGCTTAGAATCTCGCTGTGTGGCTTCCTTGTAAAATGATTATTGCATGCACACATCTTCTTAATGATCAGACTCAGAAATCAGTCCACATTCCTTCATTTCCTAACTGGTAGTTTGCCTCTCACAGAGCTACCAATTAAGCTGTAAGTGTAAGGGAGCTATGTCTAATTTCTCAGGAATCAATTTATATAAAATTGAAGCTGTTTAAACACGTTGTAAAGATGAAAGGTCTCTTTTAATTTTAAAATTCTTTTTTTTTAATAAAAGGTATCCAGAAAATAAGAATTGGTTTTTAAACCATTTTGGATAAGAAGTAATATTGTCACCTGCTTCTGCAGAATTGAGCAACTTATTTAGCAGCAGCTGTTTATTTTTTAATAAGCCTTCAGAAAAGCTGAAACTGAGGGTTGGACTTTACAGCTATGTTACACAAACAATTTCTGCTGTCTTCAATGGAATAATGGACAGCTGTATAATTGACTTAAATTATATTTTTTAAGATGTTTCCAATTTAAAATCCCTTTTAGAAACCAGTTTTTCTCCGAGTTGAACTTTCTTAGCTAGAAGTGAATGTGATCTTCTTGCAGTCAAGGCCAAGATTGCTTTTAATCTTCAGTGAACTGGTCTCTGACCTCTAGATCTCAAAAACTGAATTGATAGTTTAATCCCTATGGAAGTGCATTAAGGGACTGCAGAGACTTAGCTTGTTGAAGAGTTGACTTTTAGCAGGGACATACATTTGAACTTACCTGGTTTGCTACACTGACTTGCTGTGAATAAGTCTTCTTCAAGAGCTTGGTCTTCTCGTTTAAGATCTTCACACTCAGTTATATTGGCTAAAGAACTTCAAAAGTCACCTAAAACTTCAAGGGAATATTTGCAGTCAAGTGCTTTCTCCCGGACATGCTAGTGTTTACAACAGCAGATCTCACCTGTGTAGAAAAAGGAACTTTTCAGGAAGAAGCTAATGACTATGTATCCACTTTCCATAGGATCTTCTTTTCTGTTTGGGGAGTGTGAGGCCATTTTCTTTTCAGAACCAGAAATTCACAGGGCAACATCTGAAAGTCAAGTTTTATAAATTTTTACTTGGAAAAGGAGTGTGGAGGCAAAGCATAATTTAAATTGAACTTGTTTAAAAAAAAAAATGTTTGTTTAGTTTATGCTTCTGTCAGAGTACAGTAAAGTTGGAAAAGACTGATTAATAGGGTGTTGAAAAGCTTCAATTATGGCGTTTTCAGAGCAGAAAGTGATCTGCTAATTTGAAAGAAGCAAAGTGTTTTGGGTAGGGCCCAAGTCTAATGCCAGGGTGTTCGATCTTCAGTTTTCTGTACTGGCTTGCTCTGATTTTTCTCTGCCAGGGGTTTTGAGGCTTAATCTTCTTACAAAAACATTTTGAGATCAACAGCTGGTAGATGCTGTGGAAATGTAATGTATACGGTAAAGTAAAACTCCAGTGCTTAATTTTTTTTCCTGCTAATTTTTTGTTTTAGAGAAGATCCGCCAAGTCATGCTCAGGAGGGGAGCGATGATGCGGAGGAAATACAGGTCAGTATAAAATGCAACTTAATGTCAAGTCTCTTGAGAAAAATATGAATGTGTAACCTTTTCTGCATAATTTACAGGTGAGGAGAGTACTTCACAAAAATAATAATCACATGGTAGTTGCCTTGAAAAACTTAAAAACATTATTTATACTGTGACATCAGGGAAGGTTTAAATGTTTCTATGCTCTTTCACAGAAGACTTTTTTTATTTCTTGATAATTGCATTTGTAATAATGAGTAGGGAATGTTGAAGGATGTTGGAATTGAACTTAATGCTGTTTCATGCCCTGAAAACTTAGAAGGAGGAGTACATTTGGAGGAGTTATTTCAAGAAACAATGAAAGTTTCTGAGGCCGTAATAGCTCAGAAGGGTATTCTAGAAGAAAAACGCTGGAAAATGTTGTAAGGGCAAGGTGACAGAAGGTACAAAAAGGACATGAAAAAGAAATATAAGTGAAACTAATGGATCATGGGTCTAAGGATGGAAGTGCTGGAGATGGAGACAAGCTTTAGAGAGGGAAGACTCTGTTGAGTTCTGAAATGTCCAAGTTTGTGATATAAATCACAATTAAAATACATACATGTCTTTTATCCATACTTTAGAGTAGTACTTTTGCTGAATATACAATATTTTTCCTGTTTTAATTTACAGCCGTAATAATTGAAGGATGGTGATGTTATCCTACAGGAGCTCCAGGGCAATGATTTGATCTGTGTGTTGTAGGAAGCCGTATGAATTCTGATGTTCTCATAAATTATAAAGGATCTCAGGAAACCAGTAACCTTTGATTTGTTCTTATTTTTAACAGTGGTCGGATGATGAGAATACTACAACACTTAAGGTAAGGTCCTGTAAAAGCCTAACATGTGGGTCTGTCAGCAGTATCCTTCCTGCAACCTTGTGATATAAACTTGTTGCCAGTGAGAGATATCTGTTGCTGTATTTAACATTTCTCAGACCATTCTAGATGGATGGCAGTGTAGATGTCTGTAACTTTAAAGAAGTTTTGCTGGCTTAATTTTGTTTAACTAAAAATAAAATGCTTTTCTTCATCCCCAACAATCACACACTTGTTAGACTATAGGAAATGAGCTGAAGTATAGCTCTAAATATAGCTGTCTTTCATTTTCACCACTTCGAATATCTCCCAATTACTTAATCAGATTGGGTGCAGAAGAAACGAAGCCCCTGCAGCTCAATTTTCACAGCTCTTCTCTTACACCTGTGCCATTATTTCCTCCTAAGTACATTTCTTTCTATCATCTTTTTTTTTTTCCTTCCTGTCTTTATGCACTCCTTGCACTGTGCCTGGCTTAGAATCAGGATCATGATGGATACAAACCATGCTTCCTTGATCTTTTTTTACATCTTTTTTGAAACTTGCTGTTGCCCTGTCGTTGTCAGAGTTAATATAGTTGTGTCACTTGTCTGCCATTGATGCTATTACTTCAGTCCTATTAGCTCCCTAATGTTCAACATAGTGTTGAATTGCTCACCTTGGACTAGGTGCAATATAAACACAGCCCTGCTTTGAGTTGTGCGTATGTGAGCACAGAATTTATAGCCTAGATTTTAAAACTAATACATGCCAAATTTGCACACATTAATAGCTTCAGTTCAAATATCTAAGCTTTGATAAAGTAGATGCCTTCGACTGTAAATTATTCAGAGCAAGGATTTGGGTATCCATCTTATCTTTTGCAAAGCTGATGTTAATGTTGCTAAAGAAATAATATCAGACTCTTGAATCAGGTTTCGTTATAGTGTACAACGCAATAAGGAAATACATAATCAAGTGCTATGATACCCATCAGAAGGGTATAGGCCAAGTGGTTTCAGTTTAGCTAGCTAAGCATTGTGTACTGTGTATGGATTGCAGCTTCATGGCTACCGTTTTACTGGGGCTGACTGGGATGGAGTTAACTTTCAGCTGTTGCTGAGCAGTGGTTGCATAGCGCTTTCTCTTTTCCCAGTCTGCCCTATGCCCCTCCCCAGCGACTAGGCTAGGGGTAGGCAAGAGAAGGAGAGGGGACAGAGCCAGGAGAGCTGACCCGAATTGTCTTAAGGGATATTCCATACCATGTAACATCATGCTCAGCAATAAAAGCAGAGGTAGAGGAAAAAGAGGGGTATTTTGGCCTCCGAGGTGGCTCTTGTTCAGAGACTGGCAGGACTTTGTCTTTCGCTAAACCTGGAACTTTGAAAATGGTTAATAATGAACATGGTTTGTGCCCATGGCTAGTGCCTACAAAAATACAGCTATGTTTGGTCAAAGAAAGAGACTAAAAGTAGAATTTCACAATGAGCTCTCTACTATCTCGTAAATTTGGTAGATGATTGCCCTGAAGACTCCATCCATGGCAAATATGCTTTCTCTACCTGAAAACCAGGGACTGCTGTGAGGCCAGTGAGTGAATGGAAATAGTCTTCTGTGCTTTTAAGTGTTGCCTGTTACCACTTTTGACAGTGATGAAGAAAGTGAAGAAACAGCCTATGTAGAATGCAGAAGGGTGGGGAGCTGCATCTGGAGTTACTGCGAGATGAGAATGGATCAAGTAGCAATGTGGAAGCTGAACAGGGAGACACTAGGGAACATGATGTGTAAAGAATAGTGGGACAGGCTAGAGACTGCTGTTCTGCATTCGCTGTCAGCCTAGGGCGTTTGTATCCTACTAACGATAAATCCCAGGTTATAATTCTCTATTGGTTTGTTGGCTCAGGGACCAGTAAGGTGGGCTGTGGTTGTGATTATTCTGATTTGATGACCTGCCTGAGTAGTCAGGTAGAACTAGTTTCCCTTGCCCCTTCTATATTCTGAAGAAGAATTAGGATATAGGATTATAGCAAATTCTGTGCTTAAAAAAACCACACATTAATATTGATGGTTGCAAAGTCAGGCATTTAGAATTTCGGAAATGTTAGAATCTAGCTTGTTTATGCAGCCTTAGAGCTATCCTCTTGTGTATATTTCTTCACTTGTATTAATCAAATGACATGATGGTAACATTTCCCCAGGGAGGCTTAGTATGTGCTGGTATTATATGCATAGTATGACTCCTGACTTCTGTCAAAACAAGAGGAGATTGGATCAGAATGCAGTGGATGAAGAGTTTTACTTCTTGCAGGAACAATTTCTAGAATTGACTGAAGCTCTAAAAATAAAGTAAAATAAGAGAAGTACTATTTCAGTTTTTCAAGTGTAGTTTTCCATGGAGACTAGGTAATGTACTAGGGAAAGATTCAGAATGTTTGAAGTTCAGTCTAGGTCACTGCGCTAGAATGTGAGAGGGTTTTGTAAGTGTTTGCATTTGGGGGGGCTGCAGAAAGGAGATGCCAAAATGTTTGAATGTTTTTTGATCACTGTTGTGGCTGTGAGGGCTTTGTTGTTTTAGAGACATCAATTAGCGTTAGCCTAGAAGTTATGTTTGAGTTGAGTTTAAAAATACTCAGGCAGAAATAGTGTTCTTATATACTTTTGGTTATAAATTCTATTACATGAAAAATCTTTGACATATGCCAGAAATCCTTTCATATTATTTTAAAGGTCAGCAGTCTGTTTTTTTCTATTGCACCACATTCAGAGTGGCGTTTATAGCATCCTCAGGAGGTTTTTTTCCCCATCTTAAGTTTACAATATTGACAATGTTCTTTACAAGACAAGGTTTTCTAGCCCAACCCATACCTTTACAGTATGTCCTCTATTTTGATGCAATATATTTTTAAGGAGCTACTTTAAGACCTAATTTAAGAGCTGATTAAAGTATTACTAACAACATTTTGTAAAACTAAAGCTTAAATCAGGAGCTGTCACTCAAATTGCCTATGAATTGTTTTATTTACTGTTGCTCTCTTACTGTGCTCCTTAACGCAACTAGAGAACTGTTACAAAACAGAACTGATCTCTTTCTAGCTTTTAGTACTTTGACAGAATGCTACAATATTTGTATTTTAGATTTTTTAGAGATGCTTACTCTGAACAAACTTTTTTGAAGTTTGTTTGTTTTTAAATCTTCTTGGATCTTATTTGTATACAATAATCTACCATCAGGTATTTAAGGTCTGTTTATTTGACTTGCACGTTTGCCAGCTGTTGCAGCTTTCATGGTGAACGTTATGAAGTTTCGGGTTTTCCCCTGAAGTTCGTGGAATCTTGCTAGTAATGAGAGTAAGAACTGGAAACATATTTTCAATTTTCTCTGGTTGAAAGAACGTCAGAGATGATTCTTAAGTGATTTATTTCTACAAATACATTATTTTTGTGGGGTTCTTGGTTCCTGATTTTGGACACATTTATTCCATCTACAATATATTTTATTAATGGTATTTAGAAGATGGCTACACTTCACTATTAAATGTATTGAAATTGATATTTTTGTTGTTGCTGTTTTTCTTTGTTTAGGCACCAGAATTTCCTGAGTTCACAGCTAAAGTTCAAGAAGCAATAAGTTCCTTGGGTGGTAGTGTTTTTCCTAAACTTAACTGGAGTGCTCCAAGGGTAAGAATGCTGACTCCCAAAACTTGTAACAGATGTTATCATAAGGATTTTCTGTTTGTTTGTTTTATCTTAATGCATTGGAAAGTAGAAGACACTAGTGGTTTTGATGAAGGAAGAAGTGATAGACAAGATACCAGTGAAGTATGACACAGCAAATTGTTCTGGTGGATTAGAGCTAGATGGTGCACTGTTTGCTGAGGCTGATGCAAGACAGCACTGTCTTTCGTGCATAAAACCCTGTATCCTTGTCATAGATAACAGTATGATGGTCAGACTCTTCTCATTTAGGATTCTAGTTGAAAACTTTGCCTGGGATAAAGATTAAAAACCCCACATTTTTTAAAAAAGCAATAAACTTCCCTCTAGTTATTTTTAGGTACTCTAACTATACCTTGAGGATGGGTGCACCCAGATGTTTTTGTGTCATATTCTCAAGGGAAACTTGTGTTCAATCAAGCATTCCAAGAAAGTGCCTGGAAGCAGTAACGCAAAAACTTAGTTTTTAAATGGATTTGCTCTGCTTTCAACAGAGTATTCATAAGAGAAACAGTAACTATTGTGTCTCTTGTAACAGCTAATGAAGTTTTCCTCAAAATAAAAAAAAGAATTTTCTGCGTATATTTCAAATGTTGCATAATATTTAGATAGATCTGCAGCTTGCATTCCTTCCTGCTAGTAAAGGTGCATTTTTGGATAATCTCCTTTTTTGTTTAGGATGCTTACTGGATAGCAATGAACAGCTCTCTGAAATGTAAAGCTCTCAGTGACATCTTCCTCCTCTTCAAGAGTTCAGACTTCATTACTCGTGACCTCACTCAGCCGTAAGTAGATAGATGTCATAGTAGATGTCATAAGATTGTCTGCTAGACAGACATCTACTATTTATACCCAGTCAAAAAAACCCCCAACCCTCTGAGGGTAACTTTTCAGTTCTTTTGAAAGATCTTACTCTTTACTGTACAGTAATGATAAATATCTGATAGAAAAATACATATTCATGTTGGAAGGTTATTCAGGTACAGTAATATAAGTTTCAGGTACAGTAATAAGTTAGTTGTTCTTTGAAGCTCCCCCTGCCCCTTCCCTCCTTCTTCTTTGTCTCCCTCCACTGTGCAAAAATAAATGCCAGGTCCAATGTAGTGCAGAGAATTGCGAGGCAAATTATCTTCATTGTTACTCACCGTGAGTGAGTCTTTCCTAGTAAACCAGAATTGTTTACCGAGCTTCAGTTAACAAGAGAGGAGCAGCCTCCATTTTATTCTTATATTAATTCGCTTGATTTTAATATGCAAATGAGAGAAAAGCGAAACAGGAAGACATTATATTAAAGTAGTACATGTGACATGATAGTATGGACTAAGACCATTTTTACTGAGTTGCTTTCCAGAGCAAGCGATGCTTTAATCTTGGGGTTTTTTGCCTTCCCACCCCTCTTGGCATTTACTTGTTGCTACCTACCTTACTGTTGCCACTTCTCATGGTAATACAGTGTGAGTTTACCATGTCCCTTTCAATTTTTAAAGCTGTTGAAGTTTGTGTGGCTGCCCGGAAGATGAGACTTCTGCTAACCTACTCCTAGAGCTCCTTCTGAACCCAAGTTCTTGTAGCTCTTGAACAAGTGCTCTCCAGGAACTGTGACTAGGGATAATAGTTACAGATAAAATTACAAATACAATGTGCTTGGGGTTTATTTTATCTGCTCACATGAAGAGAGTACTTAATTATATAGGAACAGTTTCCTCCTGTAGTACCTGCATCTGATTGATGTCACTCATTTCTAAAATACAGCTTTTTCTGAAAAAATAAAATTACTGGAATTTAATGTTCTTGTTACTATTATTACTACTATTTTTTTTCAGAAGAGCAGAATTTCAAAGAAAAAGGGCAATCCATGGCTTGGTATCCGAGAGATTGTTCTCCAGTAATTATTCAATGCTTATTTATACTACTGCAATATTTAGGAGACTCAATCAAATGCAGGGCCCTTGTTCTAGGTGCTTTATAGAGGGTTACCAAGCATAATAATCCTGTGTTAAGTAGCTTATGACCCAACAAGAATTGTCTTGTCTAAAATGTGAAACCAGTTGCATTAAAGCTGTGCAACTGCCTTCTTTTTTATTCATGCAACTCTAATAACACCCTTTTCCCCCAGTTTGTTGGTACATTAAAAAAATGATAGGTAGCAACATCCTCATCCTTATCTCTGCATTTATGGAGTGCTAGCAACACTGTCAGTCCAATTCTGATGCTAGGTTTTACATTATGTCTAACCTACAACATTATGAGGTGCAGGGGAAGAGACTGAGAAGGAGGGGAGAAGATGCTGGAGTGAGAAGACAGTTTGAAAAGTATGTTGGACTAAGGAAACAATTGTGAGCATTGAGAATTCGTGATTCTGGGATCATAGAGAATGAAAGGGATGAGGGAGATGAGAAATGTATAGTTTACATTTCAGAGGTGAGTGAATAGTGATTCTCAGAAGACTTTGTTGCCTCACCAAGGAGCTTTTTTTCATGGTTTCCCGTACTGGGAGGCTAGGTGACTTGGCCAGGTGTCTTGAGGATGGTTTGCTCAGAGGGTTGAGCACTAAAATTTAATGTGTCCTTTGTTGTAACTGCATTTAGGACTGAGTCTTGTAGGTCTGAAAAGAATTGTATGCTTTGTATCATTCCTTTGTGAATATTAAATAATACGGTTTTTGTGTTCTACTATCCTCATGTATAAAGAGGTTCAGCAACAAGTCCCCTGAGCTCCTTGGAGAATTCGTGTTTGGTTAACCACTTTCTAATGAGTTTGGGTCACAATCAAGTGTTTAGCCAGCACCACTTGATTTAGAAGATGTGGCAACTCTGTGTGTGTGTTTTTGCTCTTAGTTTATGGCATTTGTATGGTAGAATGAGTTGGTTCGACCACCTTCATTGAGACTGAAACCAGTGCATTTTCTGTCAGGTTTTATCTCTTCTCAGGTAAAGTTAGTGCCTCAGCTATTCACCTTGCCCTCTGCAGACAGTGCTGACTTAGTGGTAGAGGCAATGAATGCGTTCTAGCTCCTACGTTGTGAGATTTCACAGCATGGGTGTTAACTTGAACCATCAGTAATTTCCTCTTAAGTTCACACCAGACTAAGAATGGGAGTGGCTGAGCAGCCTGTAGCAGGCACGCTCTCTTCTACTGATCCTGCTGTGGGAGAACAACCTCTAGCAGAAAGACAACACCTCAAATTGCAGTAGTCCAATCCATTTAGACTCCTTTTCCAGTGTGATAAGACCGCACGCACCACCAGCTAGCACAGCTCAGCTAGGGGGTGGTAAATAAGCAAACCTTGTGACATCATTGTGGGATCATCACCTAATGTAAAGGTTAAGTTTCATTTGAGAAGTGTTGTATTTATTTCCCTTCCTATAAAGTCTAATCTAATGTTGGTATAAATTCGGGTTATGGGGCTTTTTTTGTCGGAACAGGCTTTGTTGTTTTGGTAAGGTAGAGTTAATAGGGGCAGTGCAGCCTTGCGGTTTCCATGAACTTGAATGGAAGTTGTACTTATGACTAGGGAAATGCGTGTAATGTGTCAAATCACTTTGGTCTCTATGTGTCTTATATTTTATGAATATGTTGTGCTTGATTAAAGCACATATTATTGTCCAGTCTGTGCATGGTATTTCTAAACTGCTAACTTATTTGTACAAAATGTCCCCATCCAAACAGTGAAATGATTATTGCTGAATCAGAATGGTGGTCTTCCTTAATTATACTATTGATTAGCTGCCAGTTCCCTAGTCCTTAGCAAGCAGAAATTAAAAATGTAGCTGGCACAAGAACCTGAAGTGCTGAACAAATGAAAATTGGATACATAATACATCCAAATCCCTTGGAAGGGCTAGCCAGAGGGAGGAGAAGGGATAAATGCACTATATTTCTACTTCTTTCTTTAATACTCAGTATGGTCTAAAAGTTTCTTGCCCCGCATAAGTAGCAGTTGAAATGTTGTATACCTTTTTGTTTTGTTTTGTTTTGTTTTCTGTTCAACTGTATGAACTTAAAAATCCACTTCACAGGCCATAATATGGGATAGACTTTGCAATGGCAATTTGAAGATCTGTTTCTTAGTCTAGCTTTGCCAGTGATGTGGGACTTAAGGCAAACCACTTTCTTTGCCTCTTCCTTCCTCTCCCGTTTCCTATCTCATCTGGTATCTACTACGTTGTTCAGGTCAGGGAACTGCCCTTGCTGTAATTCTCAGCTGTCGCAAGTTCGAAGAAAACTTCAGCTATGCAATGCTTCAGTACAAACCATTAACAGATATGGCCTTAATGCAAATATACTGAGCATGATTAGATAAGCTTTGACTATTTAAAATGTTTGGATTCTCTCATAATGTTGACACTTTGTTTGGCTGAAAAGTTCAGAATAATGAATTAACTTTCCTCCTTGTTAATTTTGTATAAATTAACAAAGGCTTCAGAGCGATGCACTCATTAACGTAGTCGATGTTGTTTCTGCTTCAAAGTAAGCATTGCATTTTACTTAGCTGAGTTCACAGAAAACTTGTGGGTGGTGTGATCCTTAACTTTTCAAGTTTTACTGTAGGCTTTCAAAACTTAGTGTTGTGGATATGTGATTAAAAAAAAATTCCCCTTCTAATTTCTATTAGGGATTTCTATTAAGTGATTAAAACTCCTCTTTTGAACAAAAATCCTTTTAAAGCCCTGTTGAGTGTATTGGTTTAGAATACAGTTTTCTTCCTTATTGTTACAATGTGTGGACTACATTTTGTTAAGATATGATTGCCCACGTTGAGACTGGTATAAATAGTAGCAGTAGTTCTAATGATATGATAACGCTCTTTCAATTATAAGATAAGCTTGTTGTTATATCATGCTCATTAATAAACCTTGGAAATTTTGTCGAACTTCGGAGATTGTTCCCATTCTGCAGGGCAATACTGGATGTTTTAAATCTGCAGATGCTACTATTGGGATTTTGAATGCTAAAGTGTTCTTATTTTTCCAGTTTTTTAATAATCACAACCGTAAGAGGTGAAATAAGAAGTCCTGTAAGTTCCACCTCATTGAAAAACAACCTAATGCAGAGAACATCTTTTGCAGGGATTGCCCTTTGACTTATTATAGGGGGACAGTATGAGTCACGTGCAAGAATAGCTGTTTTCTGATGTGCACTTACGTGTTGTAAATTGACTCTTAGTATTTTATTGGACCAGCTGGTGCTATGGACCTGTTACTTCCAGAAGTTCATTCCTGAAAGTTTTTCAAGAAGCTGGTTAGACAGGTGAAGTAAAGAGTCTAAAAGTAGCCACTCAACCCTGCCTAAGCCCAGGAAACAGTGAAGGGACCATCTACGCAACATTTAGTAGGTAAGAAATATGTACTAGGTTAACAGAGCAGGTGAAACAACTCCCACTGGGCCAAGAAGAACTTTCCAAATGTATTAATGTGCAAGATACAAAGGAACATGAGGGGAGATGCATTTTTTTTTTATTTAGGTGTTTCTAACGAGGGCTTAGTTAAAATTTCAGTGCCTGTTTCTGAGAACAATTGAGAAAGTCTGCTCTTGAGTGAGGTTTAGCCCATCAGGCTCCTAAGCACATTGTTTAACTTTAAAACCTAGCAGATGTTTCAGTCCTTTTTGTTTTTAAGCTAGCATTCTGACTACATTTTTGATACCAGACTTAATGCTTCTAAATACTGAATTACAAATTATAAAGAAATTATAAAGTTTTTCTGAGATGTGGAGGAGTAACAGCCTGTGTTCTCCTAACAGAACATAGGAGGCAGTGTTGGCTCATAAAGATGAGGCTTGGCACTCAGGATAGCTTTATGCAAGAACAGTAGCTGTTGGTTTAGACTTTAGTATAACCTGTGTCGAAGTAGACAGTTCCACATGATAGGATGTGGAAAATAAGGCCTTTGATGATTTTTTTTTTCCTTGAGGTTTTACTCGCATCTTGTTTTTCCTAGCGATTTACAGTGTAGTACGAGATCCTCTTTTGAATAGTGCATGAATTTCCTATTTCTTTTAGTGCTTGAAGTTCCAGCAAGGTTCAATATTCAAGAAATAAAGATGCAGTTCAAAGGCTGTTAGAAGTTTCTCCCTGATTTTTTTTTTTTTTTTAATTAACATTTTAAAATAAACTAAGAGACGATAGCAGGGGAGCTGTCAGGTACAGAATAACTTACAATTCTCATTATATTCATAATAGTTTATTATCCACAGAATAATCTCAGTGATTTGCAAATGAGTTCATGGCTCTCTTAGCAGGATAGGTACTGGAGGTCTTACAAACCTTCTTAAATTGCTTTTCTCTGTTGAAAACTGAACTGCATAATGGCTTCATTTAGTGTGTCCTGTTGTCAAGTATATGCATTTGGAGATTAACATACAGCTGCTACATATAAAGAGACCTTGATCCTTCTGTTCTTGACGTCTTAAGTATAAATCTGTAAACAAGCTGTTGACCACAGTACAAGGCCTATAAGCAGTAGAGTTTAATTCCTTCACCCTTAGTAGTATTCAAAATGACAATTTTCAAAGGCTTCAGAAAGAGAGCCCAGATACCTCACAACTTTGGGTTCCTGGAGTCTTTCGGATTGTTCTTTCAAGTACCTCCAAACCTGAATAGGATGTGGGTTAAAGGAACCCCGCTTAGCCTTGTGCCTCTTATGATCAAAAGGCCATATGTAATAGACAAATTCAGCTGGGTCTGAACAATTAATGCTACAATAAGTTGGTAAAAAATATAAAACTGCAACTGCCTTAAGTTGCCCAAAATTTATTGCCAGAAAAGGGGTTGTAGTAATGTCCTTTTGTTGACGAAAACTCATGAAACTGCTTAGAAGGAAAATGAGACTACAAAAACCTGAGTTTTTGTGTTTCGCTGCATTCTCCCATTTTTTCCTCATTTGTACTCTGTCATTAAGGCTCAAGAAAAATAACGTTACTGTGTCTTGCAGTATTTTTGTCTATATTCATCATTTTGCCTGTTTGCTTGATTTGGCAGCAATACCTGAGCAGTCTGTGTGGCTTGGGATGACACCCAAGGATTTCATTTTCTGAGTTACAAGGAAGGAGGAACTATCTTTCTCCACATAGCTCTCACCCAAAATATCTGAGGGTTGAGCAAGGAATAATTTTGAGTGTTCATAAGGCTGTTTTTTGACTGCTGGAAAAGACTGCATGTTATTGGAATGAAGCAGTGCAGGTACCCTGATCTCAGATACGGAAGTCTGTGAGAGGTAATACAGGTCCTAGTGTGCAGGGACTGTAAAACTCCGTGTGCTGGACTTCAGCTGCCTTTTTAGATATTGTTTATGATTGTTTCTGTGTGTAGGGGATATTTTCTTGAGCATCACAGGCATATATGCTAGTAAGGGAGGAATTTTGTGTCTAGCAAAACTGCAAGCTCTCATGAGTTTGTTTCTATTGCCTTGACAGATCTTAAATTGCAGGGAATATAAACCGTAGTTGAAGGATGTTATCTGTTTATACAGGCTTACAGATATATATGATCTGTTTGATTACAGTACTTTTGGAAAGCATGCCTGCTATCGCCCTTCTTTTCTGTGTGTAGTGGATATTAAAGTCTAAACTAAAATGTGTGAAATTTATTTCTGCTGGCAGCATAGTGAATGAACTCTTACGATAGCTCTTTGCTTCAAGCCGAAGGCTGGGCAGCCATGTCTTACAAATGCAATGCTTATATTAGAGATGTTAGACTTTTGGATTGCTTAAGTAAGTTCAGTGCCAAAGGGAGATAGTATAAATGTTGCCATTTAAGACCATTGCTCAGCAGTGACCCTTTACACAGTTCTGTGCATCAAAGTAGTTTGTTGCCAATAAGGTCAGGGAGTATACTTGAAAGGAAAATGCACGTTCTTTTGCTAATTCCCTTTGAAAGTTACAGGATTTATTGCAAGGTTTGTTGTAAAATGACAAAAAGGTACATAGACATTCGCTTGGGTATAACTGCCTCCATTCTTGATAGTTCCTGAAGGGTGACACACAGAGTCAGCTACTCACAAGGGACAAAACCTTGACATCTGCTTGCAGTTATGGAAAGAGTTTTGTTTATTCCCACTCTCAAGAGATTTGTAAGAGTATTTCTTAAGGCTCTTAATTTAGAAAGATACCATGCTGTGGAATCAGAAGTGCCGAGTGGCACTGTTTTGCATCCCTTATGGAAATCAACTACTGTAAGGCATGATGATGTGTCTCTGTTGTGTGGTTTAGGAAGTTAAACATTAAAGTACTAGGGAAAACATGCTGCAGTGAAACTAGATTAGATTGCTCAAGTTTATCTGGTTCTCTGAGAATCCAGTTATGCCAACATAACAATCAAGAGGAAAGGAGGAGCACTGTTGATTCAAACAGAAAAAACTCCACAGTGAATAAACACTCACATTTTAGCCATGTCCCTGTCCAAATTTAAGTGCTTCTAAATTACACTAGATGAAGAGAGATGAATTTTTTTTCTTTTTTTCCCCCCGATAATTGTCAAAAGGAGGTTTGTTATTGATGTATTGAATTTACTTGGTTTGTACATCTTGGCAATAATTTAACAGTAGTTTTTGTGATTCACAGTTTGGGGTTATTTTTCTCACTAAGGCTAAAATCTTATATGTAAAAGCAGATGTTGATGCCTGTGCCTTACTTTTCCAGATTTATTCACTGTACTGATGATTCCCCTGATCCTTCCTTGGACTATGAGGTAGGACTCTGCGTGATTTCTAGGTAAATTAAACGCATCACTCATGGGCAGGGTGCCATTTGTGCTTGGGTATGTGCCCATAAAATTTGTTTTGTTTGTTTTAATTGTGTTGCTTGGGCAGTGTGGGGAAGTCTGGTTAAGCAATACAGGTCATAAGGAGTTCATTTAATTACAGATCAGATGAGCTGAAGTGCAGACTTTTGAAGCTTCCTTGCAATTTCCTCTCATATTTGTCAAGTTTTGCCAGGAAGAACAAGTTCAATAGCTGAAAGTCATATATTCTTGATAATATGCTGCTTGTGAATATCACAACTGAGGTTACTAAGAGAGAAGCTAGCTGTAGTGGCTGGGGACATCCTGAACTGAAGTGTTCTGTCGTATCTTCTTTCATATGCTCGTTACCAGATTAAAATGTTAAGCTAGTGATGTAGATATTAACAATGCTTTAAACTGTTCCTGTGGTGCTGTTGCTTTTATGATAGCATCTAGTCATTTCTCTATTAATAATTTTTACGTAAATATAGCATTTGTCATCATCTTGTGGGCTTAAAGGGCTTTAGAAAAGTGAGTGAACCCTGTTTTTCTTAAAGCACTATCTAATGTGCTTTAAAGATACAAGACATCTAAAAGTTGGAACAAAGAGTTTCATGTTTACACTGTAGTTAAGAATATCGGTTTTGATTACTGAGGTTTTTTTACTGCAGTTGATAGGTGTTGGGAGTTTCCAGTATCCAGTAGCAGTAATTGAGGCCTTCAAAATAATGGATCCATCTGAATACTTCAGTTTAGGAAACGCAGAAACTTGAGAAAGTGCCAGAGATATGCTTTAATTACCAGGCAGTCTGTCCTATTAACTATAATAGTTTGGTTACTATTTCTATCCCATGTCCTTATTTTAACTGGTGTGCGCCTTCAGAGGCGTCACAGAATTCTGCTTGGGTGTATACCAGAATACAGGCTTATTTGGTTAAATTTAATTCTGCTCATCAGCTCTTTTGACTAGGGAGCAACTTTCTGCCAATTCCATGACAGATTTGTTGTGTTGTACAGCAGGGTTTTTGTTTTCCATGCCTTATCATTAATGTAACTTCGAAGTTGTTTCATAAATAATTTCACAGTTATAAATGCCATACAAAGTGGAAGACCATAAGATAATTAGGGTGGGAAGGGGCTTCAGGAGGTCTCTAGTCCTTTCTCATGCTCAAAGCCGGGTAAGCGATGAGATCAAATTGGGTTGCTTGGCATTTTATCAAATCTGGTCTGAAAACCTCAGTGAATGGAGGGTGCGCAACCTCTATGAGGGACCTTTTCCAATGCTTGACAGTCCTCACGGTGAAAAAGTTTCTTCTTATGTCCAGTCTGAACCTTTCTACTTTAAACTAGTTTGGACTAGATGGTCTTTAAATGTGCCTTCCAACCGATAGCATTCTGTGATTCTGTGAAATTAATATTAAGTCTAATTGCTTTGAAGTATTTGCTAAGATGATTATGTGAACTGCAGGTTAAGATTGGTTTGTTTTCTTGTATCAGGAATAACTTCTGAGGTCATCTTATCATTACAGCAAAACTGTAGATCTAGAAGGTATACCTGTTGACAAAAAGTTACCTGTTACCTTTCTGAAACAATACTTAGTCATTTGTTTTTCCTCTATAGCTTGTTCTTCGCAAATGGTGTGAACTAATCCCTGGTGCAGAATTCAGATGCTTTGTCAAGGAAAACAAGCTTATAGGTAAGGATTTTCCTAAAGATAAAATTATTAGGTTAAGTTCTTAGGAGTTTCTCTGATTACTTGAATCAGAGCTAAATCTGAAGACAGTTCTTTCTTATCACACCTCATTTCTGGAATTAATGTTTTCTTCTTCTTTCTGTAATTTAAAATGTGGCATGCCACATTTCTCTTTCCACTGTATTTGAAAGCCTCACGATACAGCATGCTCAATATTACAGTGGGAATATTCTTAATTCTAATTGCTAACTCAGAAACTTCACCCAAAGGCTGTTTTGTAAGTGACTTTTTTATATTGAGGAGCAAATTACATTGTAGCCAGCTTGCAGAATGAATACAGAGGCAGTTGGGTATTATGCTGATAAAACGTGACCACATGTGGATATTATATGCAGAAAGTTGGGGAGGTCAGAACATGTCCACAGGTGTACGAGGTGTCTGACTTCATCTTATATTCAGTGTAGCTGAGTCAGAAAACCTGTCAATCTGTTACTCTGGTTCAAAATCCTAAATGTAAAACGTTTCAAGTGGCACTGAACAGCTAGGGTATCCACAGCATGCAGATTGCTGGTGGGTGCATCGGGAGTCCTGTGACAGCTGGAGGACAGGCAGATTGTGCTAGAGCATGTATTTTAGGCAGCTCTAGGGTAAATTTAGCTGAATTATACTCCTCTGGATGTATTGACTATTCTCTGCTGAGTGTAACAGGAACTTAGACATCTAGTGCACATACA
Source organism: Gymnogyps californianus (assembly GCF_018139145.2). Taxonomy (NCBI): domain Eukaryota; kingdom Metazoa; phylum Chordata; class Aves; order Accipitriformes; family Cathartidae; genus Gymnogyps; species Gymnogyps californianus. The sequence goes on along the minus strand of NC_059471.1, from coordinate 212,005,652 downwards.
GGTGCTTGAATTGAGGGGTTTAATTTCAGGCTAAATACTATCCTGGAGTTTGAATTCGTTTTTGATGTGGTCTACCATGGAATCTTTAAAGATGAACAGAAATGTAAATAGCACAGGACTGGCGCCCATTTGTCCTTAACAAGATTGAATCATTCTGCCTAAACTCTTCTAGCAAGGAAATGTTATAGCAGTGATGTAGCAAAGCTCTAATCCAGACTTTATAGGAAAAGTCTAAAGGAAATCTTGAAAGCCTTAAAGGAAGGTGATTTTTTGCTTTAAAATAAAACCAAGTTTGCTCATTTTGTCTCTCTCATACCTACATATTCACAAGCACCAAGATGCATATATACAAGTGGTCTGTCCAGGATTCCTTGTGATGATACGGAAGGAAGGGGATATTAGCTATCTAGTCCTCATTGTTTCTCCTGGCTTCTTCTCAGCATGGTGACTATGTGCTTGTTTTGGATGTGCCTTTTTGTACCTGTTAGGAGCTGTCAGCAATTTGTCGCTCCATCCTGTCCCACCTCTGTGAATCATTAGGAACGTACTCCCTGTTCTTTGCTTCCTGATCTGGGTGCCCTACGGAGCTGCACATAGATGTTTTGGGATGTGCTAATCTAGGTGCTGTCAACACATACCATTCTCATAGCCCTTTTATTTGGCTGTTCCTTCTGGTGCTTCTATGCTCGTCTTCCCATTCTGTCTCCATTCATGCCAATTGCAGGGTTTATTACAGTTCTCTGTTACAGAGTTTATCTTGCTAATAGCAGAGATTCTCCATTAAGCCAGTATTGCTTAATGGCTACTCACTTAGCTTTTTGAAGGGGGAAGAGCTGAATCCTGTCCTGTTATGTGCTGCTGGAACACCACAACTGCCAGAGATATGCATCACTGTAATAACCTCTAAAACATTTGAATGTAGATTTATTATAGAATATATATATATAGTGATACTTACTTTCAAATACCTCAAAGCATTTGTACGCTGGCTAATTAAACACTCTGTACATTTCATTACTAGGTTTTGAAACCTAGTAGATCTACCAATACGGGTTTTTTTTAGCTAGCACTCCAGCTGCATTTCTGAAGACAGTTCCAAGATTTTTCACAATATGTTCCCATGCTCTTAGAATTAATAAGCTTGTCAGTCAAACTAGGGAGTGATACTTGCACAGTGTAGAGAATGATTTTCCAGTTACACATCTGCATCCCCTGAGAGGCCACCATCTCTTCGTGGTTTTTTTTTTTTTTTTTAAACCTGAGTTAAGCTTTGCAGTGGTATTAATAATTCAAAGTTCTGCTGACATCATAAACTTTATATGAATTCTTTTAAAGAGCACATCTTTGGAGGTAGTCAGCATTGTGTTTACTGTAAAACTTAATCTCTGTGTTTTGTATATGGTTAAACCAGCAAACTGCCATCGTTGATACATCTTTCTTGGGGGATTCTGGCTGGTTCTTTCCCTAAATAGCATGAGTTGCTCATTCTGCAGTGATGGGGCAGGTCTTGATTTGACATTTGTCCAGCAGGGTATTGCAGTGGCTTATGTTGACACATCCTGTATGAGAACTTCTGTCACTTAAGATGCATGCAAGTGTATAATCCTGTTGATGTCAGCTTAAACCGTAGTCTTGTAGACAAACAAATGTTTGAAATTAAGAGCTTGTGATGTAGCTGGGGTAGTTTATCTAATGTCAGATATGCAAGAAAGCCCTCAAGGGGGCAAATGGGAGAAATAAGGTAGTAGGCTGCATGCCATCTCATTGATTTTAGGATTTAAGGTTTCACCTGTAGTGCCTTATCAAACAGGTACGCGTTATTCCACGCTTAAAAAATTGGTTAAATGAGAATCTTTATGGTACGCTAGGATCTATAATCTTTGCTAATGTGCAAGCTTAGCCTCTACCCCTTTCATTTCATGGTTTCAAATTCTGGTCCATACATCTGATGTGCAGAACAGAAAAGGCTTTTGACCAGAGTAACCAGAGGGAATAAAACTGAAAGGAAAAGACAGGAACTGGAAACTTAAACAGAGGCAAAGGTTCCTCCTGAAATTCACTTAAAAATAGTGAAAGCATGTACATATAAAATGAGGTTCACAAAATGGAGGACAGAACTGTTCAGGGAAAAGATTCCTAATGGAAGTGCTTTAAGTATAGGAGAATAAAGCCAAACAGTAAGTCATTGGTAATGGTTGAAACTTGGGAGAACCGCATCTTCTGAAATATAACATGCATGTCTCTGATAACTGCATTTTGTCTGGTTGGGTTTTTTGCATGCCTAAAGCTCTTTATAATCAACTAAAATTATTGACAGGTATATCGCAGAGGGACTACACTCAATACTACGATCATATCTCTAAGCAACATGAGGAGATCTGTAGATCAATACAGGAGTTTTTCAAGAAACACATACAGTATAAATTCTTGGATGAAGACTGTAAGTATCTTAAGGCTTCCATTAGCAAGGGGAGCATGGGGGAGGAAAAGAGGATGTTTATGAAGGTTTTTAAATACTTTTTGCACGCTGTCGTGGTTTAACCTCAGCCGGCAGCTAAGCACCACGCAGCCGCTTGCTCACTCCCCCCTGCCCCGGTGGGATGGGGGAGAGAATCGGAAGAGTAAAAGTGAGAAAACTCATGGGCTGAGATAAAGACAGTTTAATAGGTAAAGCAAAAGCCATGCATGCAAGCAAAGCAAAACAAGGAATTCATTCACCACTTCCCATCGGCAGGCAGGTGTTCAGCCATCTCCAGGAAAGCAGGGCTCCATCACATGTAAACGTTACTTGGGAAGACAAACACCATCACTCTCAACGTCCCCTCCTTCCTTCTTCTTCCCCCAGCTTTATAGGCTGAACATGACATCATATGGTATGGCATATCCCTTTGGTCAGTTGGGGTCAGCTGTCCCGGCTGTGTCCCCTCCCAGCTTCTTGTGCACCCCCAGCCTGCTCGCTGGTGGGGTGGGGTGAGAAGCAGAAAAGGCCTTGACTCTGGGTAAGGATTGGTCAGCAGTAATTAAAACATCCCGGTATGATCAACACTGTTTCCAGCACAAATTCAAAATGCAGCCCAATCCTAGCTACTATGAAGAAAAATTAACGCTATCCCAGCCAAAACCAGGGCACGCACGTAATTACAAAGAGTTAAAAACAGAAATGAAGGGTCTAAAAACTTTGAAGTTTTTTTGCAGGGTACTGGGAGGTTTGAAATTGAAAGGGCTTGCAGGGCAGACTGCATAGAAATGAGACCTCTCCTCCTGTCCCCTTGCTGTTGCTGAGCCAGGCTCATTTCCTCCACAGTGCACCGAGTTGCAGTGTGCTAAATTCCAATTTACTGCTGGAGATCAGTGTTAAAATGGGTACTTCTTAATAAATAATGGCATCCCCAATATTTTAAGTCTGTGGATATGCATCTCTCTCTTCATAGCTATTGCCTTCACAGGGCTTGGTTCTTTTTAACTTGGGAGAGTCTTATAGCTCTTGTGGCTGGAGTATGCAGAGCAATGTAGTTTTTGAGTTACTATAAAATTGGCAACCAAAAAACCCTGAAGGAATAGGCTGGAGCTTTTTAGGAAAACACAGCGAATGAGTGAAAGATCCCTTCAGAAGGCATAATGACTTCTTTTTTTTTTTAAGGCTTTTTCCCCTTGTTTTTAATTAAGAAAAATTCTAAACCTGAGAAGTGAGGTAGGAAATGCTTAACAAAAGGCATTCAGTAGTAAGAAGAATACTTGTTTATAAAGATGTTGTCAGATGTTTGCTACGAAATTATTGGTGTATTCCTTGAAGAAAGCATTTGTAGGTTTTTTCAAGAAGTTATGATAATTTCTCCTACAACATTGATGCACAGCAGTTTAGCTGCTGAAACTTTTGAATAAAGGCCACGGTATTTGATACACCTAAGCAGCCCAAGTGAATTGTCTTGTTCTTTAAATGTGGAGTCTTTTGCAAATTTTATTGGAAATAGTTTCCTGACATGGTTTAGTGAGAATTGAATAGTGTTCCGTTGTGATGGGTGATCAGCAGTGGTGAAAAATATGATGAAGAAATTTAAATTGGGTCTGGCGTGGACCAAACCTCAGTTTAATAAAATACGTAAACATAAGAATTGTCTGGCAGTTGTATTGTCTTCTATAAAGCTTTGAAAACTCAACCTTTAGGTAAGTTTTGAACACGGTTAATTATTTTGCTGAGCCACCAGAGCAATCAAATAGATCTGTCCTGTCTGAGTTTCTGAAAAAGATACCTTCTAATGCCAGTCTCTGTTACATTCAAATTCTTAATAATTTGACTCAGCAGGGTTCCTTTAAGTTCAGAGAAGTTCTCAAGGACCACTGCTTGGAGAAGACTAGTAGTCTGGAAATCAGTATACTAATTTAATAGGTCCATAGCCCTAATGTTTTGAAGTAAGATCAGTCATATAGATCTGACATTCTGATTACTGTCTTTTAATTTTCCTCTGTGTTCCAACGTAATTTTAGCTGGTATGTAATCAACTGATAGATAAGAATTCAGGGCACTATTTTTGGAAATTGATGCCTAGATTTAGGCTCTGAAACTGCTGTCTGGTGAACTGAAAGGTCTGAAGTGTCATCTTATGTAAAGGACGTAAAACTCCCATCTGAGTTACCTTCTGGGAAAAGAAGGTTTCAGGGTGACCTTCTGGGATGAAGGTTTGTTAACCTTTTGTTCTTAGGCACTAAATGCTGGTGACTTGTCCGTGTGCAGAGAAATGCCATGCAGAAAATGTTGTCTGTTTTGTTTTTGTTTTTTTACTACCTTTCATTCATCCCCCATCATATCCCTTCATCCACTGTCTGGTAGCATATGTGTTGTTAACAATAAAAATCTGGGTTTGCTTGTTTGTTTGCTTTTAAAAGGGAAGGTATTATAGCTTTTTTCCTGACTTCTTGTTTCGTTGGGGATTTTGATGCTGTTTGCTCTGCTTTTTCCAGTTGGTCTGGTAGCATCTCCAGATGGAAGAGTTGAGTCAGAGCAGCTGAAGCATTGCAGAGTCAGAGCAGTAGGATAACAGATGGGCAAATGCTTTATAAATACTTCTAAATGATGTTAGAACCTTCTAAATACGTTTCATAAGAGACCAGTAAGAACAGCGTTCTGGAGGTATTGATACTTACTGTAGAGTCAAGCCTTGGCTTACCCTCCATTTTGAGCAATTGCTGGTAAAGTTCTACTACAGTCTCACTGGCACACGACACTCCTGCTCTGAGGTGGTCCCTAAGAAGAGGGAACAGTTCAGGTTTTCTTCTTTGTTTAGTGTTTGTGAGTGTCCCAAACTAGTCACCAATGTGCAGTCAGTCTTAATGGGGATGTAAATCCTGCTAAACGCCATTAGCCTCAATGATTGCCATAGGTTTGCTTTAAGCTGACAGGTGTCATTTTGTAATAAAGCTCAGATGCAAGTTTTCCATTAATGGAATATGACTGAGAGTACATGGTACAGGCAACAAGTTCAGTTGAACAGCTGGAGAAGAAATCTAGGGCTGCTGTACTCCTCCTTGCATTGATGACGTACTTAGCCATCAAGGGCTTGTCTTCTCAAGAAAATACAGCACTTAATTCCAGAGTGACATTTTTAAATTGACGTAACTGAGCTTGTGCAAAAAGCTGTGTGGTTTTTTAGGCTATATGGTCAAAAACAGTTACGTGACTGGCTTTGGCACTGTTGAGTTGTGGTTTGCCCTTAGCCCAGCCAACTTTGCATGAAATGTTAGGTTAAGCTGCTGAGTAGCTTTACATGCATGGATGTGATCAATCAACATCCCTGTTACTGATGGGCAGCTTCCTGAGTAGTTGCTGAGGCTCAAGTGTTCTTCAGTCATATCCTGAGTTTAGTTTATCCCGCATGTATTGGGAAATCTCTTAGCTGAAATATTCCCTTCCTTATTAGTGAAGGAAGTGACAGTACAGCATTTGTCTGAGGTTTTTCTAAATCTGGCTTTTTTTTTTTTCTTTCTTTCTGCTAAACTGATACAACTTCTGCATGTAGTCATGCCTGAATGCTTATCTGTTGATTTCCCTAGCTGAATAGAAAGACAAATCAAAGATTTGTTTAATCGTACAGAACAGAAGCTAATAGAAAGATGCATGTACAAAGATTCACGCTTAATTAAGTCAAGGGGAGGGACAACAGTAGAGCTATGCAAGGCAGCTTCGTGTCAATCACTGAGTAGCAATGGGTCTGTTTGAAAGAGCTGTAGATAATCAGTAGGTGTGCTGCATCTGCTCTGGGTTACAGTAAACATAGCCATTCCACTGCCACCTCCTCCTCAGCAGGCCCACTGACCCCTTTGTTCCTACAACTTGTTTGTCCTGTTATCTGCTGAAGTCCTAATCTCCTTCAGGCAGGAACTTTCTCTTATTAAATGTTTGTGCAATGTCTAGCACAGTGGAGCCTTGATCCTTCCTTGAAATTTCTCCGTTCTGCTGTAAACAGAACAGCAGTGATGTTGAAGAGTGCTAAGAGTTTATCAAATGTTCTTCATTGGGGGGAAAAATTAACAGAGGTAACCAGTATTAAATAGAAAAACCCGGCAGCCAATCTCTGAGTGCATTAACAATAGTTCTTGAAATGTTTCAGCTCCCTCTTGGAAATGAACCTAATTCTGGCTTGCAGTTCTTTAGACATATTGACTTTGCAGATTGTGCTGTGTACACAAGTATCTATTCAGATTTAGACATCTTCTGTGAAATTGTATATCTTTTAAGATTAACATTTTTTTTTTCCCTCCTTTTCAGTTGTTTTTGATGTGTACAGAGACAGCAGGGTAAGTGAACAATAGGTTGTATGTAATTGTTTGTTCTGTGGAAACTCTTCCTGAAATGCTACAGAGATAAAGCAAATAATAGCTTCATCTTCCTAGAAGTGGTCCTGGCAAAAAAAAAAAAAGAAAAAAAGAACTGCTTGATGTTATCATTCTGTTCCCCAGGTCTTTTTGTATGTTAGACACTGTCCACAGTAGGAGAATAATAAGATTAGGGGTGTAAATATGTCTGTGCCAATGATGTAATTATTTAGTAAATACCTTCTAGAGAAGTAGTCTGTCTTAAAGCATATAACTTTGGCTTCAGCTGCAATTCTGTCAGTTCTATGAGTCTACTGAAGGCAATTTAGTTTTCTTTTAAGATGGGTACTTAATCAATATCATGCAACATTACTGAACTGTTTTAGCGAAGTACTCCCTGTTGCTAAGGTTCCCTTTGCATAGTGCTTACTCTGGGTGCTTTTGACTGAAATGTACCTGAACATTCAGCCAGAATGTCTGGGATATTTAAAAAAATAAGGCAGGGGTGATATTTTGCTCACTAAAACAAATTTGGGGGATTCTTACCACTTCTTCCTCAAAAAATCATTCCTTGGGCTCTGCCCCCCCCGATGTTCTTCCCTATAGCATCTGAACTTATCGAAACTAATAATTTCTTCAGACTGTCCTTGTGAGGTTGGAAAATGGTAACTTGTGCTTCATATATGGAAGACTAGGGTATGAAGGGATAATTGTCAAAAGAGTATATGAATGTGGCGTGCCCAGTTTGAGACAGATGGAGGCTAATTTTTTCTTTTCAAACTGCTCCAGCTGTGGTTCTGAGCGCTCAGCAGATCAGAACCCTGAACATCCAGATAGTGACAGAGCGGGGAGAAATGTCCCATCCGAACTTCAGCTGCCAATATCCAAGTTAGTCACCTTGACCTCTCCTAGTGTCAGTGAGAGAAATAGGTCAGATACATGCGTGCCTTTCAAGCACAATTCATTGTTTTAAAAGCAACCGTAACAAAAAATGCATTAAATCTCAAAACCTGATTTTGAGAATCACAGCCTGATTTTGGGAATCACGTTAGTGCATGAGAAATAAGTCTTTGTTTTAGCTTAAATTTCTTTCCAAACCCTAAACCAGAAATGCAGAAAAAAATGGTTATATACTTTTGCTATATATATTTATGAGTGTCACTGTTTGACTTGTTTACAGTTATGGGATTGGAGAAGGTCTTTATTTGAGTTGAGTTGGGAGTATTTGTAGTAAGTCCTTCTGACTTTGAATGTTGCTAAAGTATTTTGTAACTGTGTAATAGTAAATCGTGCCATAGTTTGCAAAACAGAAATTAAACAGGAATGTGTGTCATGTGGAAAACAACTATTGTACTGTTACTCAGCGCAACTTTTAACGTAGGTACCTAAAATCAGGCTACGGGCTAAAACCAGCCGTGCTGAATGGTAATGAAAATTACCTGTCCAGGCTCAGATCGTCAGACTTGAGGGTGCTATCAGGCAAAATGAGGAGCAACACTTCAGCGTTGAACCAGGTTCTGCCGTTGTGTACTCTGCCTCACAGCTGAGGCATGAAGACAGATTATTTAAGTAAAAGGTTTCAGCCTGTGTGATCTCAAATGAGCATTGTTTCTTCATCTGTCAAGATAAAATATATCTGTTTGTAGATATCTCTCGGTGCCTTCTACCCTCAGGTCTTGTGAACTGCCAGATAGCCCTTTGTGTGTCAGATCCTCCTCCTTTCACACATACTTCTGTGGTTTGCAACTGTATTATTCATCGCTCCCTTTGTATGAGTTATAGGCAGCAAAAGAATATTGAGTGTTGCCAAGTGTGATTAATTTCCAGAGCCCGTGCTCCTCATCAGGCTGGTTGCACGGCAACCTCACCTACAGAATGAGAGAAATGTCCAGTGTCTGCTTATTTTAAATTCTTTCAACTCTAAATATTCAGCTTGGAGAAGCTTGTTCTTTGATATGGCTGTGAATGAGAGCAACTCCCTCCCCGTGCTTGCTTTAGTTACTTGAGAGGCTGTACGAAGTAGGCTGCCACAGGTCCTGCTCGTTGAGTTGGAGGGTGGCATAGAAGCAGTGGTGGCCTGGTTGAGAACTAGGTTTTATGTGTCTGCCTTTCCTGTTACTCTCTTCACTGAGCTCGTCTGAGCTAGTGCCTGACTTTGCAGACAAGACACCTTTTGAGGAAGAAACACTGTCGTACAGTCTTCAAGCTGGATGATCTGGAGACCTGGTCCTGAAGACATTATGTTGCAGGACTGGTAGCCTGTTTTCATTTAGATCCACATCTTTTTCTTTTTGCTGCTAGCAGTTCACAATTGTTGTGCAACAGCTGACAAGCCTGAGAATCGGCTCTGCTTGTTGCTCTTCGCGTATCTCCCAGGTGTTAAGAACTGGTAACCATGTTCAAGAGAAGTCACTGTGGTAAGACAAAGAAATGTCTTTGGCTCCAGACCACTGCTAGCTCACAGCTGCTCTTGTTAACGTGCAAACTGATGCTTGTGTGTCTGCCTTGTGAGCATTGTCACTGTGCATGAAGGTGCAGCTGGAGTTAGGGAGATGTAACAGTTCAGTTTGCATTTTATCTATCTTTTAAATTCCTTTAGACAGTCTTTGTCATAGGCACTTCTTTCAGCAGCATGTTGCATAATGCTTTAGTAAAACAAAGTGTGAAGCTGACATGCTATGGTAAATCTACTGGTTCCTGTTTTAGGATGAGAAAAAAAATCTTATGTAATACAGGTTGAGATTATGCACAACTTTGCTTTCCTGGCTTGGGCATTTCTGTGCTCTCATATGACAAACATTACTGATACCAGAAGATGGCAGATGAATAGCTTTACTACTGCTCTTTAGATACGCAGTGCAAGTAATCTGAAACTACATTTAAATCATGACATGGCATGTAAGACTTGAAAGAGCATTTAATCTTAAGAAAAGACAGTTTGGTTACTGACCCAAAGTTATATACACGCCTGTTAATGAGCCCTGCAAAGGGATATTTAGTTTGTTTTGCCACTTCTCATCAGTTTGCAGCTATGAAAGCTCAGTGCAGATTTAAGACCATCTCAAGGAAACAGTTGGTGTTGTAGATGGTGTACTGCTGTCTGCAGGGAGGGAGAAATACTGCTGGGTGCTTACAAAAAACAGGTGTCGTGTTCAGTAGTCTCAAAACCAATTTTCAGTTTTTTCCAGGATACGTTTGTTCTCTAGAGAAATGATCTTGAGTTCCTATGAAAAAGCTGAGTTTCATGTATTTGAGGTGAGGAGGAGTCTCTGTGAAAGCCTTTCATAGGGAAGTCCTTTGTTAAGTATAAACATTTCTGATGCAAGGAAAAATTCTCTGAACTGCTTAACGAACTTTGCCAGCCATTGCTTCTGTCTGTGATTAAATTGGTTCATTAGCTTGTTTTTCTAGTGTGATAAATTAATCTAAAATTACAGATTCCTCCTCCTGCTGCCTTGGAGCTAATAAGATGTCCCCATTAGCGAAAGTAAAACATCACTTATAATGAGAATTTGTGACAGCCTTTTGAAGAGGAACAGAGATGGAAAATGATAGCAGAGCTTGCCCCTGTTCACTCTCTGCACCGATGGTGTCAATATTGGTGCAGAGGTGTTGCAACTTAGCCACACAGATATGTGCTTCTTCACCCTTCTGAAACAAGTAAGAAACCACTCAGGTCTGTGTCCCCACAATTTGCAGGTTTTTTTGTAGCCGTCTGGTTTCAGTACTGCTGTTGCGGTGCATTGGCTTCTTAAAATTTGCTCTGCAAGAGCTGTACCCCGTGGATCTGCCCTGAGAGAGAGAGACCTGTGAAAGCCTGCATGCAACCACACACTCACCGGTTGGGGTGCTGGCTCAGTTCCAGTTTACAAGTAATATCACTGGTTTCATCTGTGCTGGGACTCCCCCCACCTGCATGAGTAACTTGCTATGGATGATAACAGACCAGCCAGGGCATTTCTGTTCTCTATTGTATGGGTTTCCATGTGTTTCCTATTCTATAGTGCGTTAGTGCCTGTGGGGGTGGCTTAGGCAGTGTGGGTGGGAGAGGAAGTCTCCATGTTACTCTGTGACTGAAGGCTTCGAAAACATCTTTGTAAGTTAGAAACCAGATGGCTGTAGTGTAAATCATTGAAGATATTTGCTGTTTGCATCATGATAGGGAAGATCTTTTAAAGAAAAAAGATCGTTCAGGTGAGGGAAAGAAAGAGAAAGCAAAATAAGTTTTTAGTAGCTACACAGTCTTCAGGTTTGGTTTCCAATTCCAGTTGATCTTTAATAAACACAATAAAACCCTTCAGTCCTGCTTACATTACAGTAACCTTTTTTCTTTCCGTATTTGATAGATCCGATTTCTTCCAGATGTAATACTTGTTTTGCAAGTTCTTACTAGCAGTTGTAGTCATATTTCATTATAATTTATTATAATGTTTTGTTTTATTAGAATAGATGACACTTTCTTGGGTAAGAAAAGGTGGCCCTGTGCTGGGAGTTGTATCTTGAGATGACTCAAGGAACACAAACTTGCTTTCTTTCTTGCTCCCCTGCAGACATCTCTGTTACCTTTAATATGTCTTATTAGTCTCTCTGCTTTCATTTTTCAGTTATAAAACAGGCATGCTGTTGTGCATGCTACCAGAACTGTTTGAAACACAAATGTGTTAAAGATGAGGCAGGAGAAACTAGTCTGGACTACTAGTAATGGCTATATTAAAAATGCCTTTAAGTTATTCTTTATTTATCTGTATCTGTGCAGCACCTTTCAGCTTTCATGATCTCCACTAGCATTTTGCAGACCCTGCTCTGTATTTTAGAGTCCCTTCTGAGACCAAGAACAGCAATTCGTGTAGACTGCTGAATGTACAGCGGTGATGGAAAGCAAAATCCCTGTTTGGGTGGGGTTTTTTGTTTGTGGGGTTTTTTTGGTTTGGTGGGGTTTTTTTTCTCCCATTCCTTGTTCATGCTGTCTGGGTATCTTGGAGGACCTTGGCAATTAGACAGAACTTCTCATCTGAAAGCACCTTGCATAGAACTGAATTCAGTTTATTTGAGCTCTGTCTGATCTTCAGTTTAAAAAAAAAAAAAAAATTAGTCATAGCTTGCTGTGTTTTAAAACTGTGTCTGATGTTAAAGGATGTTATAATGTTTTAAGTGCTTAAAACCAGGTGATTTCAGTTTTGACATCTTTTTGTCTGAAGACCAAGCATACTACAGTAATACAAGTATATGTGTATTCTGGTTGTTTTGTTTTGTTTTGTTTTAATTCTTTGGCTTGTTTTAATTCTTCTGTTGTTCCATTTCAGGGTAAGATTTGGTTAATAGATTTTAACCCATTTGGTGAAGTAACAGACTCCCTACTGTTTACATGGGAAGAACTGACCTCTGGGAAAAACTTGAAAGGAGACCAGGGTGAAGGGGAAGCAACAGAACAGGTACAGCCCTGGAGTGAGGGAGGCTGGCTAACAAATCCAACAGGCATTCTGGCCTTTTTTTTTTTTTTTTTTCCCTTTCTTTGTTGTAATCAAATTGTGATGCAAATCCCGTTGAAGTAAACGGATGTCCTTAACTCATGAAACGTAAACTCTTTGTTAAGTAGAATCTACCTTATTAGACAGTAGTTAATCTCAACAAGTATCGCATGCTGGTTTTAGATGTCTGCAAGGGAGTTTTTAATTCAAACAGTACAAGCCCATATCGCAGCTTTGACCACGTTGCGAAGAACATGCCCTGAAACTTGCTTTTATGCAGTTTTGATGCGCTCTTTTCAATTTCTCTTAAAATCCGTTACTTTTCTATCTAATCACTTAAAGTTCTGCTTTGTTCCTGATATCTGTCATACAGTTTCCCAGAGCTCCAGATTTATGTTTGGAGGGAGGCAAAAAGAAGCTTAACTTCTGTCTCTTCCTCATATAGAATACCCTCAGGGAAGCCTTGTCCTCTGGTTGAACTCCCTGGACTTGCAGAGCAGGGCTTTTGTATCGCTCTTCCAAGCTACATTGCCTCCATAAAAAACAAATAACTTCCCGTTAATACAGAGAGGGAGGAATAGTCTTCATTTATTTGTACTCCAGCTTTTTTCTCACTGCATGCTTGAGACCGAGTCCTCACATTTTAGTGAGTCCTTGGACAGCTGGATAGAAGATAAAAAGTAGCATGTTACTTATCTTGGGAAACATTTGGTAGTTGTCTGAGGAGAGATGGCTAGTCAGATAGCGTGGGCTTTTCTTTATTTTCTGGCTGTTAAACTGCATTAGAGGTAATTGAAATGACATGCTTTATTGAGCTGACTTTAACATTTGAGCTTTGCTTTAGTTATGTCGCCATTTTCATAACACATTGAAAGGGAAATACACCACTCTGCAGGCTATCATTGATGCCATTTTCTCTTAGTCTCACCGTGTGGCTATTGCTGTATGAAAACCCATTCAGTGAACCTTCCTACTAAAAGCTGTGTCTCCTTTGTTAAAACACGCTCCCAATTCTTGAGCTGTCCATGGGACACCTGAATTTTCTTTTGAGGATTTCTTTTTCTCAGTACCGGATGCTTTACGCAGTTTTCTCTGGTGTAAGCCTGGATGAAAAGTAGAATGACTTGTCTTCATGCTTCAGCTTACATCCGATCACAGAATCTGGTGTGAAGTTACTGAACTTCTGTCTTTAAAATGAAGCTGCTTATTGCCGTACAGTGGGCAATTATGTTGCGTGTCAGTGTGTTGAACTGAAAATTATATCAAGTTACCCAAAACCTGTTGCTACAATTGAGCGTTTAGCGATATTTTTGGATATTTTAGAGAGATTTTTTTTCCTTCAGTAAGTAAATTGGTTGGAAAGCTTAGATCATAATTTTACTAAGGTTATATTTGCAAACATGGGTTTAAACAAGGAACCTGTGAAGACAAGTTTAGGGATTCTATTGCAAAGATTTTCTTTATCCACATGCTTACGTAGATATTATTGCCCAAAGTTCCTTATACCTCCATTATTACCGCACTGTTATAAGCATCTGAATATTAAATGCATTAATAATTGATACATTGTAGAAACTTTAAAGTGAGGGAATGAATGCCTTTATTTGACTGTTATTAACATTTTAACTTTTGCTCTTAAGTGGGCAGACTTTTTAATAAGAAAACTACAATTTTTAGAAAGTGCAGGTTTAGTTGAATGAATGCCAAATAACCTAATTGGCAGAGTGACTCAGATGATCTCACGGAGGAGTTCAAGAAACATTGCAAGCTTTATTCACGTACACTGTTCTTGTCTTATCCAATATCTTTTCCAAAGGACTATCCAGTTTTCCGTTGTACGAACAGCAGAGTTACTGTCCAGCCTAGTCCATACCTGAGTTACCGACTGCCGAAAGATTTTGTGGACCTTTCTACAGGAGAGGATGTTCACAAATTAATTGACTTTCTTAAACTGGTAAGAAGTAGTGAAAAAAATTTCTGATCTTCCATCTTTGTGAAATGGCAACATCAAAGTGCCTGGAATTGTGCTTTTAATTAACATAGGTTACATAATTACAGAAAAAGTAATGTATGAAGCCATCATACGATGTATTGTTGGGTTGATTTTTTTTTTTTTTTTTTTTTTAAAGTGATGAAGAGCAAGCTTTCATACTGATCTCACTTCAGTTAAATAATTTTATCTTATGGGAAGCAATGAACGTAGTTTGACAAATCTTACTGAAGGACCTAGCTGTGTTCTTTCTTATTTAAATGTAAATACAAATGTAGTATAAATGGAAATGTATTTTTTGAATGGCTGAAGCTAATGCTTTTAAGAACTTTAAAAGTTAGAAGATAAGTATATTAGGAGAAAACCTTAAACACTTGTTCCTTTTTCAATACAATTTCTTTGTTCCTTTGATGAACAGTGACATGAAAACATGACATCTTTGTAAGCTAGGGAAGGGAGGGCAGGTTGCCTTCATCTTGACCGCTGACTTCTGCCACCAGCATCATGTTTTCTGGTTCTTGTATATTTTGTTGGTTAACATACGGGGCTAATCTTATTCTTCACTGGAAATAAAATCCTATAGTTTGGGATGGGGGAGAGGGTTGATACTGCTCTCTTCCATTTGCTGGAAACATTATCTCTTACCATTCAAAAAATGGCTTAGAAATGCAGTCATTGTCTAATATCCGTTGTATCTGGAAACACTTGTCATGATTTATTAGTGCTCTTACTTCAGATAACTGTGTCCTAACATTATGAACTCTCCTGTTCCATTGACAGAAAAGAAATCAGCAGGATGATGACTGAGTTATAAAGAAGCATTACATGGAATTACAAGCAAGAAATGTGGCAAAAGCTGTATTTAACGTTAACTATTAAGCTATCGATTTAAAGAAAACCTGCTTTTTATAGTCAATGAAAGAACTGAAGAGCTGTTCATCCTGTGTGTCTGTTGGTTTATATAAAAGTGTAGAAAAGCTTTTTCAGGGAAACGTGAAAGGTCAGGGTGAGTTCTCAGTGGATTCCAGGTTAAATGCAATTAATACCGTGGTGCAAGCAAGCAACAATCAGAGTGCAACTGAACGACTGCTTTTCCATCTCATAATGTGAAGATTGATGCCATTGAAGTATGCCATCGGACTCTTCAGTGATAAACATGACAACATTTAATGCTTGTGCAGTTAAAACATCAAGCATTCTCTGAATTTAGGCAGAGTCTTGATTAAAATATAGTATAGTCACAAGGAAAGAAAGGAATGTACGTTTTTTTTTCTGTAGTAACCTTTTAAAATTGTAAATTGACTTTGTTTTGGGAGCACTTCTCATCCTTTATGTAAAAAACAAAAGAAAAAAAGTGGAGAAGGGATTTTTTTTTTCTTTGTTATGAGGGCTAATACTTCATTTCAGAGAACAGCTATAGCCATAGTAGACTACTTAACGTCTGAAAATTTTGCATTTCAGGAATTTGAAATTCTGAATGCATTATTTCATGTAAAGTAATATTTTCACAGTAGCTAAAGCTATGAAATTTGTTAGACTTCACCAAATTTCAGTTCGTTTTCAAAGTAAGGCTTTCTTGAAACTTATTTTTTAATATGATTACATACTAGACATCATCTGTGGCTTTAATATAAATAGTTAGACATAACATCAACCTGTAATTTTATATGTGGACTCAGTCTTGTTTCTTTTGTATCACACCTCTGAGTTTCTTAAGAAAATAATTACTCTTTCAGCTCTTAAAATTCTGTATTCATCTGGTGGTACTTCATGTTTTTTGTATAAAAGGAAGCTTGGCTAAATTTGGGGAAACAGAAGCTCCTGTTACCAATTGCTGTTATTTGGGAGGTGGGGGGAGGACAGTTTCAGCCGAAGAACCAACTAACTTGGATATAGGTGTTTGCATGGCATCAGTAATTTGTTAACAGTGTGCACAATTCCTGTTGAAATGAAAGGACATTTGGAGGTGCTCATAGCCCCTGGAAATGGGTTCCTATTTCAAACCAGTTATGTGATACTTTGTGTGTATATAAAGCTGTTCATGTTTCTTTGCCATACTTTTGCTGTCAAATTGATATGGTGCTCGGTTACAATCTGTTCTTAGATGTTAAATCTGAGCTTAGATGTTAAATTATTACTTACTGTCTTTATTTAGCTTCAGTTTTGAATGAATAGTTACTCTAGTTAAAGATTATGCAGATTAAGAATCCAATTCTACCAAATACATTGATGAAACATCACAGATTAAAGCTCCTGGAGTCTGAGAGTACAAGATCTGCCCTACCCTTGAAGCAATGGAATCTCCTCAATAGCTTTTTGTACACAAATTAGATCATCATTAACTCAGGGCTGGGCTATAAAATCAAAGAATGGTTAGGGTTGGAAGGGACCTTAAAGGTCATCTAGTTCCAACCCCCCCTGCCATGGGCAGGGACACCTTCCACTAGACCAGGTTGCTCAAAGCCCCATCCAGCCTGGCCTTGAACACTGCCAGGGAGGGGGCATCCACAGCCTCTCTGGGCAACCTGTGCCAGTGCCTCACCAGCCTCACAGTGAAGAATTTCTTCCTTACATCTAACCTAAATCTACCCTCTTTCAGTTTAAAGCCATTAGCCCTTGTCCTATCACTACGTGCCCTGATAAAGAGTCCCTCCCCATCCTTCCTGTAGGCCTCCTTCAAGTACTGGAAGGCTGCTCTAAGGTCTCCCCGGAGCCTGCTCTTCTCCAGGCTGAACAACCCCAGCTGTCTCAGCCTGTCTTCATAGGAGAGGTGCTCCAGCCCTCTGATCATCTTCATGGCCCTTCTCTGGACCTGCTTGAGTAGGTCCATGTCCTTCTTACGTTGGGGGCCCCAGAGCTGAACGCAGTACTCCAGGTGGGGTCTTACGAGAGTGGAGTAGAGGGGCAGAATCACCTCCCTTGGCCTGCTGGCCATGCTTCTTTAGACGCAGCCCAGGATACGGTTGGCTTTCCGGGCTGCAGGCACACATTGCCGGGTCATGTTGAGCTTCTCGTCAACCAGCACCCCCAAGTCCTTCTCCGCAGGGCTGCTCTCAATCCATTCTCCGCCGAGCCTGTATTTGTGCTTGGGATTGCCCTGACCCAGGTGCGGGACCTGGCACTTGGCGTTCTTGAACTAAATGAGGTTCGCACGGGCCCACCTCTCAAGCCTGTCAGGGTGCTTCTGGATGGCATCCCTTCTCTGCAGCATGTCGAGCGCACCACACAGCTTGGTGTCATCAGCAGACTTGCTGAGGGTGCACTCAATCCCACTGTCCATGTCGCTGGCAAAAATGTTAAAACAGGGCTGGTCCCAATACCGACCCCTGAGGAACGCCACTTGTCATTGGTCTCCACTTGGACATTGAGCCGTTGACCGCAACTCTTTGAGTGCGACCATACAGCCAATTCCTTATCCACCGAATGCTCCATCTGTCAAATCCATGTCTCCCCAATCTAGAGACAAGGCTGTTGTGCAGGACAGTATCAAGTGCTATACCTAATCCTGCCATACTGCAGGACTTTGGATGAGTTTTTCTCACCCTTCTCAGAGGGATTATTTGAGTATAAATGTCTCTAAATCAGGTAGGAACTTCAAAACGTAAAAAATCAACAAAGCCTTCCTTTTTCTTTCAAAGTTTCTAGCCATAACTAACTATTGTGATGATCTAACCACACTTCCTTTACGCAGATAACGCCCTGGAATTTCCAGCAGATTCATAAATGCTTCTGAACTACAGATTATTGTCTTTAAAAAATACTGAGTCTTGGTTTAAAGCTGTAAGATAGTTTCCTGCATCTTTTTTGTGGGCTCCACTAATTAATTTACCGTTATCACAGCTTTCTGTACTAGATATTCACCAGAACATATATGTTGGGACCAGTTTGATGGAACCCTGTGCACTCTAGAGTGTCCCTTCAGGCGAGTAGACTGGAGCAGTAGCCTTTTAACAGTCCTTTGCTTCTTGACATTATTTACCCTGAAAATGGCATCACCAAGTGAACTGACCACAATCAGTGCAGAGCTCTTACACGTGCTGGCAGCTTTCCTCTGTTTGCAAGAACTGCAGTCTTCTGTGGGTGCTCTGCGTTTATAGTTGAGCTCTTCTAGGACAAATTGCAGTGGAATGGGACACTGGCCCAGCACCTGGCTCCCCAAATGGCTTTGCTTGTTGCTAGCCTGTGCTGGTCCGCTAGTTAAAGGACCACCATAACAACATGCTGTGCTGCTCCCGTCTCCTACCCAGTGCCCTCTGGCACAGCTTACCCCTCCGTCCCGCATCAGTTTCAACAGCTGTTTAACGTACTCAAAGACTTCTCTTTATAGTCATATGCTAGTGAGAAGTGAATTCAAAGTTTTTCTCCCCTATGATTTGCTAACAAGTGACCCATCTGAATTAATGGACTGCTCAGCCGAACTATCAAACACTGATAACTAACTTTATTTCAGAGTTGCAGGAACTTGCGCCACTTCCTCTGGGCTTAGTCTTAATGAAGAACCATAAAAGGTAGCAGAGCAAAAATACTAGTCCCATGTTCAGGTCCTGATACAGAACAAGTCCCCGCTATAAAAATCTGTTCTGCATAATCAGATTCCCCAAAATATCATATCATTACAATTTAAATACATACTTTATATTTACTTTGCTTCTTTCTCCAACTTCAGGTAACCAGATGTTGAATTTTTTTTGTCTGCTAGATTAAAGATTCCTATTCTAAAAGAATTTTCAACCCATACGACCTTTTGATCTGTGAGGATAATTAACAAACATATTCCTCTTAGGGAGGTGAGGAAGCTAACGTTGATACGTTAAAAATGCTTCAGATCAGTTTTAAACTGAATAGTATATGACACTGTTTTAATTCTATTTCAGTTCATCATAAAATCAGTTTCTGCCTCTAGCCATCATACAGAAATTTGAAAATACAAAATTCCAGTTGTTCAGGTCCTTGTTCATGTGATTCAATGGTATGATCACCATTTGCTGAATAAGGGCTAACTATATACTATATATTCTTAGTTATGTGCTTAAAACATTATCTAAAGATACTTGTAATCTCACCTAGATGACAAACATGAGAAGTTTTAGAGGGAGGTAGCATGCAGTTGTTTTATACAGATCATATGCTTGCCAAAAAGTCTGGCTATGTCTAATGGCTCAAGTGTAGTGAGGCTCAGTTCTTGGAGTGCAGCTCTGCCAGGAGCACCAAAGAAAAGTCTTGTTTCACAGCCAATGCTTGCGATATTTCATCTCCCAGATGGATAGCGGGTGTCAGGGTTCCAGTAACCCCATAAGTAGTAGTTATTAACGTGTACTGGCTTAGTTCAGGATTTGGAATAATGCTCCTGTACTGCTGGGCTGCAGACTGTCCGTTCTGTTTGTACTCCTTTGACTCTTCTTTTTCCAGTGTTGTCCTCATCTTTCCTGACCTACCAATCTAGTATCTGGTTGAATGTTAAGATTGCAATAAGCAGCAGCATGGATAATACTGATCCAGGATAAAACCTCTCTCTGTCTGCTTTCCCCTCCCTCTTAGAAAGAGATGTTTTTGACTGATGCTCTGTAATATCTGAAAAAAACCCTAAAAGTAGGGGAATAATAGCCAGCTCCGAGTCTCAGTGAAATGAATACCACTTGTTAGATTCTGGTCACGGTACATGGCTTGTAAAAATCCCCATAACTGCATCTGACGTCCTTAGAAATTTCATGTATCTCATTCTTAGGCACTCACCTGTTGCTGATGTCCAGGAGGCAGTGCTGGCTGGAAAAAAGGTGCTCAGGGAGATGCAGTTCAGCTGCCTGTTTAAGCAACATAGACTATTAGACTAAACCGCCAAGGTTTCAGGCTTTCAGGAAAACGTTGCCAGATGGAAGGATTCCAAAATACATCAGTGGTAGTGTGGAGATGGGTAGTAGTGTGGCACAAACCTGTGTAAAAATACTTCTGGTGCCTTTGTGCGTGACTGAGTTAGTTTAGCTTTCACAAACTGTCCCAAATCTGAAGTGTCAAATAGCTGGAGAAGACCACGGGGTATCTGTCAGTGAGTATAAACAGGCAAATCAGCTTGGCAACTGGTAAATAATTTCAACCTTAGAGGCCAAGAGTATACAATTCAGATTGTGTTTGGATAGCAAGTCTGTCACTTCAAGAAATAATATTGAACTAAAATACATATCTTTGGCTAAGAGAAGATGGGCCTTAAAGTGCAACACGGAAACAGACCACAGTGCTTTTGATTCATGGTGGATACTTGGTAATGCTGGTATTTAGAGGCTTAATAAATCTATCTTAACAAAAGTTTGCCTGGATGTTGAATTAACAATGTCTTTATTTCTGTGTGAATTTGATGACCTCTGTAAAGAGAAAGTCTCCAACTTGTCATCCTGAAATTATATAGAATTAAAATAAGACTCGTTGCCATAACTGGGGTATTTTGTGCAGACCTGAAGCTTTCTCATAGATACGGAGTCCTTAAGCAGTAATATGTGATTACAGATTTTTATACTAATAAAGACATCGGCACTGCAGTAAGAGTGTGGGGTTTTGGGGGGCGACACCTGCTATATTTCTGTGCGCGAACTATTGTAGCAATATACTCCCTGGGTACCGAGAGTGTTTTGACTGCTCTAAGGTGCTCTTAATAGCTCACCAGGCTTCTTCCAACGATGTGTTTTAGCACGTTGTAGGGAAAGGTTGGTTGGCTGGTTGGTCAAAAATGCTGACTTCTCAGAACCTTTCTTCATGGGAGCGTTGTAGTTACAAGTAAACTTTCAGGAGAGATTTGTGACTCCTAAACAGCATTTCTAGCCAAGAGAAAGAAAACAAGACTTGTTATTTCTAGTCTTTAGGGCTCAAATCCAGATGGTGGAGAGACTTGAAATTTTGGTTTCTGTCTTAGCTTCTGCTATGAAACTCTATGTCCTGAGAGACTGTTGCACTTCATTGGTGTAAATGAATTATTCATTGGAGCTGGGACTGTAAGATACAGGAGAGAGAATGAAGCAATATGTTAAGCTAAAACGTCTGTACACCCGTATGAGGAATACACAGGAGGAACTCAATGTCGATATTGTTTAGGATTGAGTGCACCCTCAGCAAGTTTGCCGACGACACCAAGCTGTGTGGTGCGCTCGACATGCTGCAGAGAAGGGATGCCATCCAGAAGCACCCTGACAGGCTTGAGAGGGGGGTGCGAACCTCATGCGAACCTCATGAAGTTCAACAAGGCCAAGTGCCAGGTCCTGCACCTGGGTCGGGGCAATCCCAAGCACAAATACAGGCTGGGCGGAGAATGGATTGAGAGCAGCCCTGCGGAGAAGGACTTGGGGGTATTAGTGGGTGAAAAACTGAGTGTAAGCCAGCAATGTGCTCTCACAGCCCAGAAAGCCAACCGTATCCTGGGCTGCGTCAAAAGAAGTGTGGCCAGCAGGTCGAGGGAGGTGATTCTGCCCCTCTACTCCGCTCTGGTGAGACCCCACCTGGAGCTGTATTGCATTCAGCTCTGGGGCCCCCAGCGTAAGAAAGACATGGACCTGCTCGAGCGAGTCCAGAGGAGGGCCATGAAGATGATCAGAGGGCTGGAGCACCTCTCCTATGAAGACAGGCTGAGACAGCTGGGGTTGTTCAGCCTGGAGAAGAGCAGGCTCCGGGGAGACCTTAGAGCAGCCTTCCAGTACTTGAAGGAGGCCTACAGGAAGGATGGGGAGGGACTCTTTATCAGGGCATGTAGTGATAGGACAAGGGGTAATGGCTTTAAACTGAAAGAGGGTAGATTTAGGTTAGATATAAGGAAGAAATTCTTCACTGTGAGAGTGGTGAGGCATTGGCACAGGTTGCCCAGAGAGGTTGTGGCTGCCCCCTCCCTGGCAGTGTTCAAGGCCAGGCTGGATGGGGCTTTGAGCAACCTGGTCTAGTGGAAGGTGTCCCTGCCCATGGCAGGGGGGTTGGAAATAGATGACCTTTAAGGTCCATTCCAATGATTGGCTTTCTGGGCTGCAAGTGCACATGGCTGGCTAATCTCCAATTTTTCATCCTCCGCTATCCCCAAATTATGAAGCCTGGTGGAAATGGAAGGTATTTGCTACTTGGGTATCTGTTGGGAAAGTAACACAGGAAGACTTGAAAAGACAAAGAGTTAATGGATTTTTTTTTTTTCCAGAGGACAGAGTTTGTATTTCAGAAGGCACGGCATGTTATTCTGGAGTTGGCTGTTCTGGATTGCAGTCAGGCTTATTAGAAGTGGTTAAAAATCTTCATGTCGGAGGTAATTCAGGTGAAAGCGGCTGTGGAGTCGGCATTTGGTGCTCTTGAGAAAGCAGGGAGATGAGGGGAGCAGAATAAGGACCTCAAAAGGCAGTTTCAGTAAGTGTGGGTTTTGGTGCCTGAGTCCCTTTGGGAGATGATGGGTGGGATAACTGAAAAGAGGTGCTTTTTTCAATGGCCCAGCAGCAATCTCCTAATGTGAAGGAAAAATGGCATAGCAAGGACTTGTAAGGATCAATCAAAATGAAACTGCAGAAATTTGAAGGAAAGGCACATGATTAAGTGTGAAAAGATGAGGGAATGGAGAAAAAATGATGGATGATTCAGAGAAAACTGATGCATTTAATGTTTTCTTTGCCTCACTATATCCTTTTTACAAGCAAAAGAAGGAAATGAACTAAATTATCACAATGTAGCAGAAAAATTGCACTTGGAATAGCTATTGGTATGTAGCCAGAGAGGGTATTTTGAATGAGACCACTATACATTTTATTGCAGGACCTGGTTTTTTCCATAACTTCATTAATGACTGGATTGGTGAAATAAATAGCCCGTATAAAAATCTGCGGTTGTCACTGACTTGAGAACACACGCGGGCACTTTCGAGGGCTGTATCAGAGTTTGAAATGGCCATAATACGCAGGAAAAATGGCCTGAAATAACGAGAAGAAACTTGATAAAGGTGAGTGCAAAGTGCTGTAGTTAGAAGGAGAAATCAGACATTCAAGTACAAAATGGGGAAAGAGCTGGCAGAGCAGCAGTACAGTGGGAGTGGATAAGTTACAGCAGAGACCATTAAATGCAAGGCAATAATAAGCTGTTGGGGGAGGAAAAAGGCAGGTGTCATTCTCGGCTAGCAGAAGAGAGGGATGGAAGAAATGAGAGCGATTATTTTGTTTGATGTGGGGATGGTGTACTGCGATGTGTCATTTTAGGCACAATATTGCAAGAAATACATCGGTCATTGGAGAGTGGCCAAAGATTGAATCCTGGAATCACAGAATATTTCAAGTTGGAAGGGACCCATAAGGATCATCGAGTCCAAATCCCTGCTCTTTGCAGGACTACCTAAAACTAAACCATATGACTAAGAGCATTGTCCCGACGCTCTTTGAACTCTGACAGGCTTGGTGCCATGACCACTTCCCTGGGGAGCCTGTTCCAGTGACCGACCACCCTCTCAGTGAAGAACCTTTCCCTAATGTCCGGTCTGAACTTCCCCTGATGCAGCTTCATTCCATTTCCTTGTGTCCTATCGCTGGTCACCAGAGAGAGAAGCTCAGCACCTTCCCCTCCACTGCCCCCCTTGAGGAAGGTGTAGACTCCAATGAGGTCGCCCCTCAGCCTTCTCTTCTCCAAGCTGAACAAGCCAAGTGACCTCAGCCTCTCCTCATAAGTCTTGCCCTCAAGACCTTTCACCATCTTGGTCGCCCTCCTCTGGACACACTCTAATAGTTTGATGTCCTTTTTGTATTGCGGCACCCAAAACTGCACACAGTACTCGAGGTGGGGCCGCACCAGTGCAGTGTGGAGTGGGACAATCGCCTCCCTCAACCGGCTAGCTATGCTGTGCTTGATGCACCCCAGGACACGGTTGGCCTTTTTGGCTGCCAGGGCACAGATGACTCATATTCAACTTGCCATAGTTATATACATTGATGAGATCCCCCCTGAGCCTTCTCTAGGTGAAACAGTCCCAGCTCTCTCTGCCTTTCCTCACAGGAGAGATGCTCCAGTTCTGGACAGACTTCTCCAAGGGGCACGCCAGAGATGGAGGACAGCTGTGAACTCAAAAAGCTTAGAGAAAACTGCTGCAGTCATGGAGCATGTTTTTCTAACTTCAGTGGATGATAGGCTCTAATCCCAGACGGAACAACTTGGCCTATCATACCATCTTTGATGTCCAGTGCAAGGTAGAAGGTGGCAAAGGGGCTGGCCTACCTTCTCAGACTGGCTTTTCCAAGTTATTGCCTGCTGTTCTTGCGGCGGCAAGATGCCACTTGTGTCCTGGGTTTGGGGTTGGGAATGCACTAAGAGCTGCCTCCAGCACCTAGTGCTCCACAAGCCCGTGTTTCTTCCCAACCAGGTCTGCTTAAGCACTTGCATGGTGCACCAGGGGGTGGGCAAAGCCCCGCTGCACATCACATACTCGCCCCTCTTTCTCCTCCATGTTCCCAGCTCTGCCCTGAGATGCTCCCCTCCTGTGCCACTGGCGGCTTGCAGGGGAGTAGAGAGGGAACCAAGAAGGAGGCATCCCCACAACTTCTCTGTCCTGGAGAACACAGGATGGTGTTTATACAAAGGGGACAACAGGGAGCCCCCATGAAAACGAGCCTGGCTCCATCTTTGCTGCTTGGTGCAAGGTGGCAGTCGGCAAAGGGGCCAGTCGGCCCCTTTTCTTCCCAAGGACCAAGGTCTCAGCTGGGTCCGCAACATGAAGCTTCAATGCAGTGGCACGTGCTGTGATCTGTTGCTTGAAGTGTTGCATTGAAGGGTCGCAGCCCTCCCCGTGCCAGAGGCGCTGGCTGCCCTCTCCTGCAGAAGCCTAGGCCACGGCCATTGCTCAGGACGCTGACTCTGCAGAGGTGCAAGGCAGGACAGTGTTTCCCACGCTCCTTGGTCCAGCCACTACACTTTATGAACAGGACGAGCAGAGCAGGAGATAACTGCAAGGACTTCTTGTCACAGCAAGACTTTGGATGATGTCCTCTGCTCACAGGAGCTCTGGGGAGGGAGCGTGGCTTGCAGAAGGAATGCCCAAGCCCTGTGCTGAAGGGGGTCTCCCTAGGTCCTAGGGGAAGGGGCTCCTCTGGGCTCCTCCAGGCTGAGAGCACAGGCAACGTTGCCCTCAGCTAACGAGCTACCTGGCTGCTTGTGGCGCAGCAGGAGAAGTCCCTGGCCGAGGCCAGGCTGTGACCTGACTCTTGGCCCTGCCGTGGTGACACTGGGAGCCTGCCGCACAGGGTCACAGGGAGGGAGCCCACCATGCTGTCCCAGCTGTGCCCAGTGCATGGCCACCAAGGGCAGGGACAGCCCCTGGCACTGGGCACAGGGACTGTCTCGGGGCCAGCACCCCAAAGGCCTTCCTCCTGTGCGGCCCTCCACTGTGACATGGGGGGCCCCGCCACTCCCATGTCACCACCCCACCACCACCCAGCAACACAACTGGGCATCCTCCATAAAAGGGGCATCCTCCCGTGGCCCACCGCCAGCCTGCCAGGCTGCGCCATTGGGACAGAGCTGGCTGGGGGCCACCCCACGGCATGGGAGAGGACATCTTTGAAGGGCCAGCGGGATTAATTGGAGGGGCTGCGGGGGGAAGACTCGAGGCTGGATGAGGCTGCTGGAGGTTCTCTGCTGCAATCCCAGCTCCCGGCAGGGCCACGTTCAAAGTTACATCTGCTGGATGGGAATCCTGCTTCATCCTTCCTTCGGGGAACGGAGATAAGCTCCTGGGGAGATGAGAAGTGCCACAAACACCTGGAGGTGCCCAAGGCTGTCAGGCCTTTTCAGCTGGATGGCAGTGGCAAAGTTTGGCTTGGTGGCTTGCCAAGACGATGGGAATACGTTCTCGGTGCTTGAGGAGCACTGCAGAGCTTGCCGTCCTCATCCCCTGCAGAGCCAGCGCCACTAAGGAACGGGCTGCAAAGATGTTGCAAAGGGCTATCAGTGTCAGCACCTTCCCCCAGTGCTCTGGAGCACCCACTGGTGTCCTGCCGGGCACAGGAAGGATTCTCACCCCCAAGGTCGATCCGGCTGGGGGCTTTTTGCCACTGTTGGGAGCCCCTGAGATGGCTCTGGGTTGTGGAAGGGAAGGGGTCGGGCAGCGGTGGTGTCCCTGGTAGGTGTGACCACCCAGCGGGGCAGGGAGGCAGGCCTTGCTCACATGCTCAGGGAACAGCTGATCGCCAGCTCTGGGGTCAGGAAGGAATTTTTTCCCCCGGGGCAGATTGGCACTGGTCCCCTGGGGGTTTTTCGCCTTCCTCTGCAGCACTGAGCATGGCCCCTTGCCAGGGCTCCTCTGGGCCATTTTGGATAAGTGACTGCCTGCTGCTCTTGCAGCACCAAGATGCCACTGGTGCCCTGGGTCTGCGGTCAGGAAGGAATTTTTTTCCTCCGGGGAGGATTGGCACTAGTACCCAGGTTTTTTTTTTTTCCTTCCTCTGCAGCACTGAGCAGAGTCCCTTTGCCAGGGCTCCTCCATTTTGGATAAATTCCTGCCAGGTGCTCTTGCAGCAATTAGATGCTGCTTTTTCAGCATGAAGATGCCACGGGTGCCCTGGTCTGGGATCAGGAAGGGATTTTTTCCCCTGGGGCAGATTGGTGCTGGTCCCCAGGGGGTTTTTTGCCTTACTTGGCTGCATTGAGCACAGCCCCTTGCTAGGCCATTTTGGCTAATTAACCGCCTGCTTCTCTTGCAGCACGAAGATGCCACTGGTGCCCTGGTTGTTGGGTCAGGAAGGACTTTTTTTCCTGTGGGGGAGTTTTTCAGCTTCCTTGGCCACATTTAGCACAGCCCCTTGCCAGGGCTTCTCTGGGACATTTTGGCTAAGTGCCTGCCCGCTGTTCTTGCGGCACGAAGACACCATGGGTGCCCTGGATCCCCCGGAGCTGCCACTTTTCAGCTGTCCCTGTGTTCAATAAAAGTGGAGTTTTCTCCTCGATCTGCGTTCGTGTCACGTGTGCTGGTCTTGGCCCAGGAGCCTTGTCCTGCAGCTGTGCTGTCAGCAATGGCATGTATGCTCACACCATGGGCCTGGCAGTGCCCTGGCAGAGCCAGGAGGGTTGGTTGGTAGCCCAAGCCTAGCCTGGGTCAAAGTGTCTCAGCAGCCGGAGTGCAAGGCCCGTTCAGCCATTGCTTCCTGGCCACTCAAGCTCAGCCTCAGGGATGCAGTAAGTGCTGCCTTTAAATGAATAGTTTATGGGACAGTTCATTGTTAGCACAAGAAAACGTGATTCACTAGAAAAATCTGAATCCTGCAATATGGGAAAAGGTGCTGAGCTATGCGTTGTTTCTAAAAGAAATCAGCTAATACGTAGCAAAGATAAGCACGGAGAGATTCCCAGCCCTAAGGCAAGCTACAAGGGGAGTCTGGGGAACCTGCAGGAATAATATTGCTTATGCTCAGTCTTACTTGAGACCTTTCCTCACCCTACTTCTTCAAGATGCAGTGAAAATTTCTGCCTTATCCAGTGAGACAACCCCCCCTCAAACTTCACATCTCACCTGTGGGTGCCATGGGCCCTTTCAAAGTTGTATCCATGCTTGATTTCACTGATTTCAGATGGAAGCCCTCGGTGTTTTCCTGTGTGCACGTGGCTGCCACCATCTCTTTCAGGGACATGGTGGTCCAGTCCTTCTCAGCGCATGGGGATGAAGAGGAGGGGGAATCCAACTCCAGCACTGGGTTTGGATTTGGGTTTTCGCCCTTTTCCAAGAGGCAATGATCCACACCAAGTAGTGAAGTCAGCCAGAATTTGGGAATAGCAGTTAGTCTCTCATAGAAACCATTTGATTGGTATCATTGAGCTGCAGAAAGACCTGGTGGGCTTGATGATAGATTTTGATTGCCTGGAGATAGATAGGTTTTTCTCTCTAATCTCACAGCAAGGGGAAGAAAACTCATCTGGTATCTTTTGTACTCACATACATTTGGGAAAAGGATAGCGGATCTTTTGAAGAGGAGATGCAGAATGGGATCAGGCATGTAAAAAGGAAGAAAGCATTGTGCTGGAAGTCCTCTGTCTCAAAGGGTTTACCTTGCAGCATTTCATGTTCTTCGGAGTGTGAATACCCTTAGTAAGGAACAAAAAAAAGGCATATTATTTGCTGGTAATTTTTAATTATAGAAAATCATGTGTGATGATGCTCTGTGTGTGTGTGTGTTTTTATTGCTCAACCCCTCTCCATTTTTAACCTAATTTGATCAAGAGCTTTCTTAAAAACATTAAATATCACAAAAATAGGCAGCTAGATGGAGAGATGGGCAAGAGTGAGGTGCTCTGAAAGCCCCTTCCTGAAGGACAGGCTGCAGTACTGGTTTCTCTAACAGTCGGCAATGAATCCATGAGAAAAATCTATCGCGAATGCCCTGAGGGCAGGAAAACCTTCAGCACAAGTTTCTTTTATCAGTCACTGTAGAAAGAAAACCCAAAACCTAAGTCTGCACAAGCCTTGCCTACGTTCTGCTACCTAGCAGATAAACTCCAAATGAGTTTGAGTCAGAAATGTTAGACTATCGAAGAACTTTGGTTAATCTGGACACTTTCGACTTGCTTTTGATGACCCTTTTCCATAAAGAAGACTTGAAAGTAAGTGCTAATGAGTGCTAATTGCTGCTTTTTCACCAGTCAGGCCCACATGGCTCTAAGCAACGATTGATGATGAGTTCTCCCCTCTCAGAGCATGAGATTTATCTCCTGGATTAGCCATTAGGGAAGCCGTGTGAATTTCTAAATAAAATACCTGACATCTTAATACCTTGGCAATCAGTAAAAGAACAACCTTTTACTTCTCGCTCCCCAGATCATGCTCAGCATGCTTCCCTGTGCTTTAGGGAGAAGGACCTTTTCCATAAACCCATGAACATCTGAGACCCTCACTGGGTCTCCTCAAGGGAGAAAGCGGAGCACTGCCCAAGGATGGAGGCTGCTCCATGCTGGGCTCTCAAGGTGGAGCACAGGAACTGGTAGGTAATATTTGGGCGTCTCGTTCTTATTTTTCTTATTCAGCCGGAGATTCTTCTAGGTATGGAAACAGTTACCCCACTTGATGTTAATTTCCTAAGCAAAAAATTATCTGCTTCTCTTCAATATGGACATACAATTCCTTAACTTCAGTTATGTTGTTTTAATACACATAGCAAAGATAATTCTCCTTAATTATTACCCTGAGCATCTGTTTAAAGATTTTTTTTTTCAGTAGGAAACCTGCATTAGTCCTAAATATTGAAGTGGTTTTCATTATTGAGGGTGCTAATAAGTTATTCAGCCTACAGCTTTCATGTGTCAGGAGATAAGGGCTGTAGTGACTTCATGGTTGCAAAGCCCTCTTTAAAATTAACGTAGGGGAAAAACAGGACCCAACCCTGAAATAAATTAACTGGAGTTGTTCCAGACACCTGCAACTGCCACGTGTAACCATCAGTCTTGCAGCTGACATTTATAGCTAGAGAAACAGGTTTCTGTTTGGAATGGCATTAACCAGCTACTGGGAACCTCTGAAGCCTGAGAACAGCGTTGTGTGCTGCTGCTGGTGATTCATTTTCTTCTGAGGTTTCTTCAGCAAGGACTACTGACTGCAAAAGGTCCTTCCTGGGCAGGAGGTTCTCCCTCGTGCTCTGTGCCCCCCGTAGGGATGTCCTTCAGTAACAGGAGCCTTCCCAAGTGGTATTCTCCCATCCATCTCGAGGGTGGAAGGAGAGCGGGGAAGGGAAGGACGTATGTTGGCAGGATGAGTGTGTTACGCTGAGATTCAGGTCTCCAGGCCTGAAGAGGCTGCTGTAAAACAAGGCAAAACAGTGGCTTTCAGCCTTTCTCAGTTCGCAGAAGCTTCTCCAGCAGAAGTGCAGAAGCTCAGATGGGAAATCTGTGCTGCTTGCCTTCGTCTCCTCTTACAGGCACCTAAATGTGCATCCATGACCTCCAGGGACTCCATGGTGATGGGCTGAAAACCACAGCTATAATCAAGAAGGAGGAGGTCTTCCCTAGTGGGATATTCCTTTGTAGCTCACTCTCCTCTCCTGTGATAACCTCTCATGGGAGTCAGGACTTCCAGCACATGCCTTGCACCCACAGCACCCCAAGCTATGCAGGGAGAGGGTCTTCATGGGGAAGAACTGCAGGACTGAGCATCCCCTGTGGAAAAAGGACCAGAAGGAGCTGAAGCAGAGGCTAGAACAAATAAACGCAGTAAATTGTTCTGCAAACAGTAGGAAACCGAAGTCTGGTTTCCAAAGGCTTCACATCCCCTGTGTCTACACAGGCTCCCTTGCATTAAGCTCACATCCCTCCCATGTGCCCTCTTCATCCTCAGACTTCTCTCTTGTGTTCCTCAGCCATGGAAGGCAAGACACAACCTCGCGGGGCTAGTTTTGAGCTGTGCCTGGGCTCACCAGCTCATGGGCTATCTGGTCAGCCGGAAGGACAAACAGAACACATAACTGTGACCCTTACATTGTTGCTTTATTAGAGAAGGCATTAATTTCAAACTCTTCTTTTCCTCTACCCAACCATTGTGTTTCACAAAACATGCAGCTGTTTCATATCTTTGGTTTTTAGCTGTCAAAGTTGGTAGAAAATGGCCACTGGACCACTTGTGGTCACAGATGGAGAGAGCGAGCAATCACAAAAGCCCTGCATCTTAAGGAAACCAGGCTAAAATATGAGGTATGTTTTGCATCTCAACATCTGTACACATCTTTCTTCCATCCCTGGCTCCCGCTGGAGTTGCAGCCATCATGCTGCCCGCAGTCCTGCATGCACGGAGGCTGTGCTTAGCCCATGATATTTCACATTTCCCATGAGCCTCCAAGAGCTTGTTAAACAAGATAATCCTGGCGGCATACTTCCTACAAATGTTTCCATTCACAGATCCAGCACTTGCTTCTCCTAATTAAAGGCAACGCTCCCGGTTCAGATATGTTTTGTCATCAATAAAGTGAAGGGCATCTTTAAGTAAAATAAGAAACACAAAATACTATTAACATGAGATAATAACACACCTGCTAACTTTAGAAAGTTGTTTTCCCACTCGAATTAAAGTACAATTTATAGAATTTATCTCCTAGCCTATACTTTTTTCCTTCCTGTTTGATTATTTTCTTACATCATCATTCAGGTCTATTTAAAAAAAATCCATTTTTCAAGAACATCTTTTGGCAAAAGTAAATATAATGATTTGGGGGGAAATTAAGACAATGATTTAGGACTCCAAGTGACTTAATGCTGAATTTTGTCTAATGTCAGATTTCAGTAAATTCTATTAGTTTGAAATTCAGATGTCAATTGGGAGGGACTGTACAGGAGAAATAGAAAATAAGGGGCAGAAAATTACTAGCATGGAATATAGGGGTAAAAATGGAAAGCGGAACAGGAGAGGGATGGTTACCTTGATCCAACCAATATTTGAACGTAGGTTAACCTTGCTCAGGATTTCCATTGAACTGGATCCTGTTGTAGACAATGACACCGTGCTTTTTGCAGTGATGAATTTGTAGATATTGAGCTGAGCCTTTCCAACAGTGAAACTTCTTGCAAGTCAAACACAAACTTAAGTATTCCAGGTCCGGTACTTTGACATAAAAAAATTAAAAAGGAAGCATAAAATATGCCCTTTTGCCTATATACTTGTAATTATATATCTCTAGGGTAGTGTAAGGTGACTCTTTGTTCCAGCTTGATTTTTTTAGCTGTGCTTTGGGTATGTGAGTGGAGATGCTTTATGAATGTGTGTTTAGCTTCGTGCACAGTTATGCAAAAGCATGTTTCTTAAATACAGGAATCCCAGGAAATGCAGAGAGATTGCAGCCCCCCTGCCCTGGAGCACCAAAAACCTCCTCAGAAACCTCCCAACTTCTACAAGATTCAGCCCCAAGGGAGGACGAGGAGAAAGGAATGGATTTACATGGTACCGTGCTAAGTGGTGTTAATGAAAGCTGCAATAATCCCATCTATTTCCAACAGCTGGAGGGGCTGTCCACGAGATGGCATCATCCAGTCTAAAGACTCCGGGAACTGACCTGTCCTTGAAGTTGTGGGAAAACATGCTACAAAGGCGGTTCCTGGTGCGGCGGTCAAAGCAAAACCCAGCATGATGGAGCCCTGCAATAGACTGGTCCTTGAAACTTGTTTTTAAGAGTGTAGGTTATTTTATTGTATACTTACCCCCCCCCCCCAAAAAAAAAAGAAAAAAAAAAGGCAAGAAAAGCAAGCAAGCAAAGTATATTTTCAGTCTAAATTGATAGGATGAGACCAAGGGATCAATTTGGCTCTCAGAACATCATCTGTGCTTGATCAGGCAAATTAGGTGTGTGCGGAGCCAACTCCTGCCCTGGACAGCGATGAGAGAGGAAGCAGAAGGAGCCAGAAAACCTGATGCTCAGGTTACAGTAATGAAGGCCAGCTAAGCAATTAGCTACATCCCATCAGTCTGTCCTGTGCTGGAAGAGGCTGCCAAAGAAAATATACTAAGGGGATGAGTTTTGGACCTCTTTCTGCAGCTTTCAACAGTAAGTGTCAGAGCTCCTGGCTTGGACTGGCCTGGGGGCTGCCTGCAGGGTGGTTTTTTGGGAGGACATCAGAGTCTGGGTCCGAGTTTGCTCCACCGTGGAATGACTCCAGCATTTTAGACATCTCGCATAGGTTTGTTGTTCCTACAGTCAGATGTGGGCAGAGGCCCTCAATCTGGGGCGTTGCCGTGTGGCTGCTCACATCAGAGCAAGGCAAACCACATCATTCTGGAGTAAAGCCGCACCCTTGGTACAGTCTGCTTCTCCATGGCTTCCTCTTCAGCATCTAGCCTGTTTGCGAAGGTCTCAGCTGTATCAGACCAGCTTATTACCTCTACCATTCCTGTCCCAGCTCCTGGAGCATGTTTGGGAACCAATAACTTAGCATAGATACGTGCGATTCCCAGCAACAAACTGGGGGAAGCAGATATTCCCTTCTGGCTGTTTCTAAGTTTGAAGACTCTGCAAGTCCTTACAATTTCATCTTTGGCTTTTTCATGCTCCGAGGCCACGCACATCTCTGCCCTCCTTCCCCTGCTTCCCGCCTTCATTTCCTTCCACAGAACCATTTCCGTCCTCCAAATGTGAGCTTTATTAAATTGCATTCATAGCTCATTAGGACCTGCCAATTCATCTAAGGGAGCACAAAAGCCAATATTCCTTGTGAAAAGCCATTAAAGCTGGAATGCTGAAGAAGAAAGGCCACCCCAGGCCTGCTCACAGGTTTTGAGATGGGCTGCAGCACAGAAGCCTGCCTGAACCTGAAAGCCTCCTTCATTTAGCAAAGCTTTGCACCAGCAAGCTGTGCTGAATGTGTAGGGCCTGATCTGGACATGTCCTGAGCACCACTTGTGTGCAGAACTCCTTGAAGCAACTTTAAAAAGCCACATCCTCACTTGCTTTTAAGGGATCTGCCAGTCCAAGACACCAAGGAGGATGACAACGGAGTGTCTTGCTAGAAAACCAGGCAGCAGAAGGTGCCCAGGACCTGGACCAAGGGCTCAGCTTGGGATGCAATGGCTTATGGGGTCTTACTGAGTTTTTTTCCACAAACTTAAATCTTGGTATCAAAAGATGGGTTTGCACTGCCCAGACAGTGGCCTGATGCAGAGGCTGCCAGGGACCAGCTCCCCCCCAGCCTCCCCCCACTCCTGCCCAAGCCCTGCGAGCGAGCAATAGCCTCAGACATCCTGCTAAGGCAATTCTGCCTCCGTCTCCCTCTTCCCCCCCTCCACTACCCCTTTAGTTTAGGGTCTCCAGCTTGGGCACTGCATGGGGACAACCTATACTGTGCTTTCCTGGTGTGTCCAGGGCTCATAGTCCCACGCGAGACAGTGCAGGATGGGGGGTCTCAGTCTGCGCACCCCTGCTCTGGCAGCGCATCCTCACTGTGGGGAGAAATCACAGCACGGCGCTCATGGCAGAAAGGTCCCATCAGCAGGCTGTGAAAATGGAGATTTCAGTTTTAGTTCACAAACTTGCTTTCAGCTTTTATAGCAGTATGAAAGTTTTCAGATGGGTGTGTTTTTTCTGTCTTCGTGATATAAATTAATGTAAATATAATGATGTTGTACCATTGCACCAGTTGTACTGCTTTTCTCTCTGAATAAGGACTAAATCACTAAAGCAGTCACAGGTTTTAGATACTCAGAATCCAATAACTTTTAATAAGAATCCAATAACTCAGAATACAATAACTTTAATAAAGACTCTTGGTTATGTAGTTTCTAATGTAACAGCTATTCCTGCATCAGTCCTGCTGGAGTCTGCCTCAGTTACAGTCCTTGAGCTACTAAAGCATCATCATTCCTTAGATACGATCTAAAACATCTGGAAAACTTGATGGGAGCTAGAAAGAAATATTGTTCCCTGTTGGGCAAAAACCCACCACACTTTCCTGGGGCTGTAGGCACGTTAGTTCCAGAGCTCTGGGTACATGGCAGCAGCAGAAAGACTTTTTTCCTACACCATGTCTTGATGAGTGCACGGGCAACACTGGCAGCCCTGCTGCTGTTGGGGAGCAGGTCGTGGGGTTTTGTAATTTTATTGACCCTACTGTGAGAGCTGGACACTCAGGATAAAGGCAAAAAAAAGCTTTTTGACTTCTCAGTCAAGAATGT
Source organism: Gymnogyps californianus (assembly GCF_018139145.2). Classification (NCBI taxonomy): domain Eukaryota; kingdom Metazoa; phylum Chordata; class Aves; order Accipitriformes; family Cathartidae; genus Gymnogyps; species Gymnogyps californianus. Next base: position 211,970,770 of record NC_059471.1, on the reverse strand, counting down.
AGGAAACAAGTCATTAATTCACATTTTCAATTGTGCTGAGAAAGAGGAAAAAACAATGTTTTCTTATGGTTAGAGGAATAAACTGTTATTTTATGCATTGGGAGAGAGCTGCCAGCAGCCCTTTAGACTTTCTCTCCAAATAAGAATAGTTGCCCTTTCATTTCAGATGCAAAACTGGAAACAAATGTGCTTCTTAGCACATATCTTCTCTCATTCAAAAAAAAAAAATAAAGAACCATGTTCTCTGCTGATAGAAATCAACACAGCTCCAAATTTATACTGTCTGAGATGCTGACCACAGCTTTACAGGCAGAAGTGATTTGAAGAGTAGCACTGCGGCTCTTTTAATGTTAGCTGGAGGCCGGTGGGGAGTGGGGAAGGTGCAGGGAGCAGCGGTGTTGGGAAGCAATTCACGTTTATCTCTGCGCCACCTGGGGCAGCTCTCCATGCAAACCAGGGCTTTTGCGTAAAAATATGTACCTCAGGCCCTCCTACCCATCTCCTAAGCAATCTGAAGCAATGCAAAGCAAACTCTGTGCTGCATTCAAACAACCTGCTTAGGATCCATCCTTCCCCACCCCTGTGATGGAGCTCTGCCCCGAGCGCCCGGCTGGCCCTGGCATCCCCTCCGCTGATGCTGGTGCCTGGCTGCTTGTGTTTTGGTGCCAAGGCGTCGTCGGGGTGATGCTGGGACTGTAGCTGTTTGCTCATGCTTTCAATTTATCTATGCAAAGTTGAAAAAAAAAAAAAAATTCCTTTTTATTATTTATGTGCAATGCCGCCTGTCTTGTAGAAAAAGCCCTTGGTCCCTGACTTTCCTCCTCCTTTTACATGCTGATCAAAAATGTGATGTTTTTCTCCCAAGGGGTTTCCAGGCTGAGACAGGGGACAGCAGGAGCGTGCAGCCGGTTCAGTGGAGGACATATGAAGCAATCCTGGTCGGAGAGGCCTGCTTCGTCTCAGCTGCAAAATTAGGAGGATGTTTCTTGTAGCTTTTGCAGCAAAGGAGGCCTGGAGGCAGGATTTGGAGGCGGCTGCTGAATGGGAAATGGTTTTTGGGAGCATCCCTCCCGCAGGAAGGGCAGGGTGAAGGAAAGCCAGTGCTTAGTTTCTCAGTTCAGCGTGGGGCACATCAGATGCACAAACAGGCTGCATGAGAGCCCTTTGCTGTGAGCTCCTGTGGTTAATATTGATTTAGCATCAGTAAGTAGCAGGGTGAGAGAGCATCCCTAGCAAGGCCACACTGCCGAGCCATTAAGCAGCAAAGATGCTTCCTTAGCTCCGGATTCATTTTGCCAAGGAAACAGCCCGACCAAAGGAGCTCATAATGGTGAAAAAGTGTATTGCTAGAGAAGGGGGAAAATGGGTAGAAAAGTCTTTCTGTTAAAGCCCCTTGCTGCAGTGTCACTTCTGCTCCTGAAGTGCTGAACGGCGGGACTGAGAACGTGAAAGCCCTTTGGGTGTCCACACAGCCGTGCTTCGCCGGGTCTGAGCGGCCAGTGATGGAAGAAATGCTGCATTCTGTCCTAAGAACAGTATTTTCGTACTAAATTTTAATTATCTTTCACAAAATGTCCCTTGTTCTTGTACAATGCCAGTAGGTAAAAAGTAGTGCCAATTCTGAGTATCTCTATAATTTCCCTTTCTTTAGGTCCTTGCACTTCTCCAATTTCCCCCATGCCAAACTGGGAATAGCTGTATTTCCACTGACTGCTGAATCCTCCACTGGAGTTTTACCAGGATCACCCCGTGTTGGCTTCAAACTGACGTTGGAGAAGGGATGATGATGGTGACGTGCCACCTTCAGACTCGTCGGTCGCCTCTAAGCACTTTGAACGCCGAAGTCAGGAACCATCAGGCACAGCTAGAAGAGATCAGGAATTTTTGATGTGAAGTTGCCTGGTATTAAACTGGCATGAAAACTGCCTCCCACCAGCGCATCGCTCTGGTTGCCGCCTTGGCTTTGGGGAAACAAAAGTCCTGGGCTTGCTGTGAATAAACCTTGTGGATCCACTTAAAGAGAAGCTGTCAGTATAGCAGTAAAAAAAAATCCATCAGGAGCAAAGGTACCTTCATATTTCTTTCATTCACAGCCTGTTTTCCTACCTAATAACCCAATATCTGTTACAAATACTGTATTGTATATGGAATATATACTATAAAGAGAAGCGGTCCCAAACTGATACCTGCAAGATCTACCCCTGTATCAGCAGCTCATGCGCCCGCTCCTCCCTGACCACAGCCACTCTATGGGGTTTTTTAATAAAAATGGCTTCCTAAAAGGAAAATATTCCCACTGTTCATACACCTGCATGCCCACATGGCTGTCAGCCTGGCTTTTCCAAATTAATCCAGACTCCCCTTAAGGGAAAAGGCGAGGAGACCTTGTTGCTGTTTTTCTTATGGCAGCATGGAGGTAGATGGGGGAGGAATAGTAAGAACAGTAAGGAAAAGAGAGGAAAGAAGAGGAAATAGCCCTTTTTCCCCCCCGTAGGATATACTCTGAAGACAACCATTCTCAGGCAAACAAGAGCTTTTCTTCTAGCCGGGAGGAGAGCAAGGCATCGCGTGTGTTAGTGCAGAGGCTCCTCTTGGAGGAAGAAGTGGCATGGTGCTGGGGGACGGGAAGCGGCGGCAGGGCAGATGGGGTGGTTGTGCTGGGAGGTAACGTGAAAAATAAATGAGCCTGTGCTGGGTCAAAAACATCACAGACGTGGCTATTACAGGCTTGCTCGTGCGGTGGGTTCCTGGAAGAGAGCTGTTTGTCTGAACAGCCATCCTGTGTGCTCTAGCTCGTGACAAACACAGAGTAACCCAGGGTACAAGAAGACCTATGTCACAGTGCTATAATAAAACATGTGGCATTAAGAACAGTATTACCCCTTCCAAGAGAATGGCAGGCATTTCTGGAACAACCCTTTTCGCTAACTAAAGAAGCTCTTGTTGAAAAAAAACGCTGCTGAAATCTTAATTTTTCCATTTGGTGCATAAATTAAGAATTAAGTAGGCTGGGTCAAACAGACTCTTCCCATCCACCTCCTGATGCGAATAACCAAGGCTTTTAAGGAAAACACAGTATTGTTCAGGTATTAGCACAGGGTCTGGTTTACATCTGTTCTCATTTGTGCTGTGATTTTCAGTTCATTGCCTTCGGTAGAACTGCTTTGCTTTAACAGCCTGAAACTGCCTGAGCAGTGGCACTGTTGGAAACCAGCCACCCACCTGACCTGCCCTTATGATGGTGGACAAGAGGACAAGAATCCACTCTGCCTTTTAGACATGCAGTGAGATGGAAACCAAGGGAGGCTTTTGGATGGGTCACGTCCGATGAAGTGAGGTGCCGAGCCAGCAGCCCTGCTTTGCTTTGCAATGAGTACTGAGCAATGGGCACCTCCATCCCCTTGGTAGGTGTCCGAGGTGGACTGGATGGACCTAAGCAAGACAGCAAGCTCAGATGTGGCGTGTGCTGAAGGCTGAAGGTAGGTGAGATGAGTCCAGGCCTTTGTCATGGGCTTCTAGGGAGAATTGCAGGTGCGTTGTGGTTTTTCCAGGCCTTCATCCACAGCGTGATTCCCCAGTTGAACCACACTGGCAGGGAGCAATGGCCTTGTCTGCACGGTGGATGCACCCAAAACCTAAGGGTGAATGTGAACGGTGCATGCACAGTCTTCAAGAAGTCTGAATCTTGCTGGACAGTCCCTGCAATGCTTGGTGATGTTTGTCTGTTTTCCCAAGTTAGCAGAAGGGTGGAAGCAGCTGTACAAGGGCAGGATGAGCTCACCCTAATTGCAAGGCTTTGCTCACACTGGTGAAGTCATCTGGCCATAGACCTGTGACTATCTGTGTTAAGGTACCTCTGCCAGATAAATAACCCTTCTGTCACCTCCTTACCATTTGACCCTGCCCCAGGGTTCTTAGTTAAGGCTAATTAAGACTGTAAAAAACAGTTGTATAACATGCCTGTGGTGCACACAATCCAGCTGGATAAGGAGGTATAAAGTTTCCAAGGGTCTGCACACTGCAGTCTGGTGCAGCATTATTCTTGAAATAAAAATGATTTGAGCACGGCGGCTTACATGGGAGTTACACTGGTGGACACCATCACTTTTCTCTAATTTTTTTTTTTTAAACAAACAAATCATTGCGTTTGCACAGGTAACCCTGGCAGGTTTGCCCTAATAGCTATAGCTGACAACTGGATTGTTAACATCCAAGACTCAACCTGCTCGTTGACTTCTGAGCATGGGAATGAATCAAGGCAAACCATCACTGAAAATGAAACCGAAGCTTACGGGCCCTGATACTTTAGGAAGTTGGACAGGTGAGGTTTGTGCTTCAGTTTTCCTAGAGAATATCCACCAAAGTCCATTTCAGAAGGGACACTATCGCTCAGGTACTTGAAGTCTTACCATGGAGATGGGACCAGGACAGAACTTGCTCTGCAGCAGCCAAGCTCTAAAGTGTGGTTAAACAGGGATAAAGCAGAGGCCACGCAGGACAGAAAACTTTTTTGTTAAGGGGATTGAGTTTACATGGCAATGCTCAGTGAGGAAGATGGTAGTGCACAATGTAAAACCTCACACTAGCTGGTGTTTTCCTGCCTGCAGAGCCCTGATTAGATCTTATCTGACCACAGCCGGCACAGTCGGCGGGCACTGGAAACACCCGGACATGGCAAAACACAGTGCGGTCCCACTCAAAGAGTGACCCATGGGAACAAAGGTGGCCGAATTCCTCTCTGGTGGGAGGGCGATCAGCGGCTGTGCTGGGAGATGCAGTGTGCGGAGAAAAGCCAAAAGCCATGGCTTGATTTGGGAGAGGAAGTGATGAGGGTGCAGCTAGATGGTGTCACTCATGGGCGTAGCGAGGTGGTGGGAATACAGATTGAATGCTTCGTCTGGTAGATACTTGTCCCGGTTTCGGCTGGGATAGAGTTAATTTTCTTTTGGGGCAATGGCAGCCTGGGGGTTGTGGGGAGCTGGCAGGAGGTTGCTCCTGCCGGACCATATGTGGCCCTTTCCAAATAGTTGCTTTTGTGCTCGTTTTCCATGAGCTCTGGCTCGCCTCTCCTGTGCAGAGCCAGGTCCCAGCCCAACCGTGGAGCCTCACAGGCACGTCACAGAAACCGTGGAGAGACATGGGGCGCCACTATTTAATTAGTCTCCTTGGTGCAAGCTATTATCAAAACTGAGTGAGACTGGAGGAGCAGCTGGTGAGAGATGCACAGCTCCTGAGCTGTTTCTCACACCAGGCTTTCGTTATAGTTGGAGACATGGACCTACATTTGGGGGGTGAAGTTTAGGTGTCCATGAAGGATTGTGTTAAGGTGCATGAGTTTCAATGAGACTCAACTCGATTAAAACATGCCAGTGACATGGATGATCAGGCCAATGTCTTCTCTGCATTTCAGTTTCCCTTTCTATAATGAGGATGATGATGATGCATATCAAACAACATGTTTGTGAGGATAAATCAAGACAAGAGCCTTGATGGCAAATAGGACAGAGATCATCACATTCCAGCAGAAATTACTGCAAAGTCGAGGTGAGGAGCCTCTGTTTGACAGCTGCTGGGGTTTGATGTGGCCGTAGAGCAGACTGTCCACAGCAGTCACTGCTCATAGCCCTGTGCATGTGTGGGAGGCGAGGGAAGGCAAGATGACAAAAGCCCGTGAAGGCATGATTCAGCCCATAGTTGGCCTGAGAGAGGGTTTGGCAGCTTGATGGTGGAGGGAAAAATGGGTATTGCTAAATGAAAGGAGCAGAGTTCGATAAAGCACCCTAGCTTTTCTCACTTTCTATGCCTATGCAAATTTAATTAACGGAGAGTGCCTAAAATACGCCATTCAATTAAATGAGTTTTCAAAGAGCACAAAGGGAACTTCAGTTCCATCAGAGAAAGCCACCTGCATTGTGGCACAAGGCTTAGAGACTCTCGTTTGATTAAACACCATGCAACAACCTTTGCGGGGCAGTAGCTTTCATATCAATTAGATGAAAGCACATTTTTCCAGCTGAGTTATAGAGCTCTGAAAAATGAGATTCAACCTGCTACTAAAATCCTTTCCTTCACCACCAAACTCTGCATAACTCACCTTCTGGAGATCTTTTCATAGTCTGCTCACATCCCAGCAGACATGAATTTGGACAGCTGGAAGAATTACACCAGCTGACACTGGCCCTGGCGTCCTGAAAGTCAGGAATTCCAGGAAAACTTTCCAAAAAATGTCTGCTTTTGCTAAACACTGGCAACTTCTGTTTTCAGATCTGGCAGTGAATGGGACTTTTGGCTACAATTGCAAAATCGGACCCTTTCTTTGCTTGGCAACTCATCTGGTAATTATGTTGTGTAAATGGAGGGTGGCTTGCAAAGAGCGGAGGGCACTGATTTAGCCCTTGGGCAACTTTGGCTCAACTCCATCACTTGTTTGCTGATGGGGACTGTGCAGAGAGAGAAAGTGTTTAAGCCTAGATCCAAAAGATCATCCCAGTGCCCCACACCAAGTTTACAGCTACTCCATGAGTAATGACTGGTCTTGTGATCAGGTTTATCACCTGTATTAGTTGCCCTCTATCAACCCAACTGGTAGCTTCGAATTCAGATATTTACCCTCTACGCAGGAAAAGCTGAGCTCGGGGCACAGCCCAGGGCAGTCCTGATATCCCTGTTCCGGAGGAATGAAGCTCTCATGCTTTTTCTAAAGCACCCACTGAGTTTCGGGTTTGCCTGCCAGGGAGCACTAGGGCATGGCCTAAACCCATTGCAAAAGCGTGCTTTATGTAAAGAACAAAAATTTAGATTTGAGCAAGCTCATTGTTATGTGAAAGTCTACATTTCCCTTCCAAGCCAGTGGGACCCATTTCTCCTATAAGTGCTCTTCACCCATTAGCTTTTTTTCCAACCCATGCATGAGCTTTTAATGGGTCCCACCCTGGATTTGGGGGTCTCCAGCTTCCCATGGCCTGCTAAGGTCCACCCAGCTATTGCAGAGCTGGAAGAGGCTGGGATATGCCCAGCAACATTTCTTTCTCCTTTCCGCTGCTGTCCCTGCAACACAACCCTGTTGCCAAGGACCTGGTGCTAATGGCCCGAGCTTGCCTCATGCGGGCCCTCAGGGCATGAATAACATGATGGAGAGGGAAATGGGGTGAATATATGTGAGATCAGGCTGTGTCAGCTGCTTCCCAGCTTGCTGTCCAGTTAGCCAGGGATTCTGGTCCTCACCTGGGGCTTTTGCAGGGGGAAGGGGAGGAACGTATTCCCCAGCAGACTCCTTGTTGTCAGTCAGGCTTTCCTCTACATGTGGAGATCTCTTTGTGGGAGATAAAAGTGCTGCCAACTTGATTTTTTCACTGCTCCTCAAAGACATTCACTCTTTTTCTGGTAGCTAACACCTGGAGCAAAAGGCCGAGGGGACAAGCTCAGCCTTCATTTCATAAGGGCAGCAAGTTTCTGTAGAAAACTAGAATGGAGACACTGCTCCAAATGTGTATTTCTGTGTCATATCATGATTGAAAATAGACACAATCATTTTAACCTGGAATCCCGTGATGCTTAAAAGTAAGTAGTGGGAAACCACTGAAAGCAGGCCTAAATAACGTATTGGGGTGGGAAATCTACCCATTGATAAAGACTAAACCACCTCATCTGTCTTCTGGGTCAGTTTGGGCAACAAGACTCAGCTCTGGCTGTTGTCTCACTGGCCGATGGCACTGTGCTGCTTCTTGCATGTGGTGTAATGTCAGCCTGGACTTAATGCGGTGGCTGCAGTTAATTAACAAAGCTCCTTCTCTCTTCGTTGTTCAGCAACGTTAGTGTCTGTGGAAGGAAAGAACAAAATGATCCAAGTTCATTTCAGTTCTGTGAGAAACATGGGAAAACAGCAATGTTCGCCAAATGGGAAAGAGAGAAAATGAGATTAAAAAAAAAATTAATTTCCAGCTTCTAAGAGGACTTTACCAATAACAATATAAAAGATAGCTGAGTGTTCTGCTTAAATGAAAAAAGTGATTACTTCGCAGGCAAGTGAATGGCTTTCTATATCTTCCTCCCTTGCCTGTGTCATTTATTTTTTTTCCTCCAGTCTTCATTTATTATTTGACTCCATCGGTGTAGTGAGATGGTGCTGGAGGCTATCGACAGTTCTCCTCAGTGCAAGTGGAGAAGACATCCAGAATAAGTCACCTCCTTTGGAGGGGACAGCTCTGCCCTGTCACCCCTGGAAGGGAGTTGTGTCAATGCAACATTCACACAGCTCTGATGAGCACATCAAGCTCAGGAAGATGAAAACTCATAGTAGATGTACAGCCTTAACAGTAAAATTGCGTGAAGCTAAGGGGTTGTGATCCATCCTCAGAGTGAACACGGACCCAGTGCAAGCACGGGCCAGGCTGGAGAGGGAAGAGAGGCTCTTCCACAGTGCCAATCAGCATAGCTGCAACCACTGACTGCTTCACAGCTGGTAGCATCTGGCCTCCACATGTTATTTTGAGGTTCACAAGCCCAGTTCCCTGACGGATAGTTCCATCGGATGAAAGAGCAGCGTGGTGGGCAGCTACAGCAGTGGAGCCCCGCGTCCCACAGACTTGTGTCTCCAGCTGCACTTGCATCCTCTGCAGGCTCCCTGATGTCCAAGGAAAGCAACCTGTCTTTCTGGGGAGAAATAACTGGATCTTTTCTCTCTACTCTGCCTCCTCGTTTGCAGAAAACTTCTCTTTCGGGGCTTCCCTACGGTGGCATTATATGGTTGGAATTGGGTATGAGAGTCAAAAGTTATTGGGGGTGGAGGAGACCAACAGGCACATGTATGGAGGTGGTGCAGAGAGAGGGTGTGATCAGATAAACCTCCCTTCCTCAAGGTACGGGCTATAAACCCTATGTGCAGAAGACCGTCAGGTTGTAAAGTCAAACTCTCAGGAGCTAGGGAACGCCAGAATTAAACAGCCCGCACAGCCACAATTTAGGCCTTTGTGCACATCAAATGTGATGCATCCTTTAATTATCTGATCACTTATCATTTGGGGTTATTTTAATCCAGTGAATTGCTCTAGGCCACATTAACACACGCTGTTCAAACCACACACTGAATTCAACATTAATTTCCTTGCGAGCGCCTCTGTAATGCTTCAGCATCTGATCAATATTAATGCGTTTATCTTCACAGCGCTCCTGCGATATCACCAGCTGGTGAACCGAGGCACAGAGAGATTAAGGCCAAAATGATCAAACGTGCTTGCTAATTTTGGGTGCTCTATTTGCAACACCGGGGATCTGATCTTCCAGGGCACTTGGCATTTCACCGCACTTCGTGTGCCCGAAGCACAACTCCCGTTGACTTGTTCCTGTCTCCCAGTGCGAATCCAGCCTGAGTGTCCTACACGGGGCAGCAGGAATAGGAAGGAGATGCTTATGGGCAGCTCCTTCACTGTGCAGCTGAATTCCCTGTGCTGAACTGTTCATAGCAAGGGAGAAATCCTAGGGGGAAAGAAAAAAACAAACTAAAACCAAGTAAACCTGTATTGGTTGAATATGAGCCGGCAGTGTGCTCAGGTGGCCAAGAAGGCCAACAGCATCCTGGCTTGTATCAGAAATAGTGTGGCCAGCAGGACTAGGGAAGTGATCGTCCCCCTGTACTCGGCACTGGTGAGACCGCACCTCGAATACTGTGTGCAGTTTTGGGCCCCTCACTACAAGAAAGACCTTGAGGTGCTGGAGCGTGTCCAAAGAAGGGCAACAAAGCTGGTGAAGGGTCTAGAGCACAAGTCCTATGAGGAGCGGCTGAGGGAACTGGGGTTGTTTAGCCTGGAGAAAAGGAGGCTCAGGGGAGACCATATTGCTCTCTACAACTACCTGAAAGGAGGTTGTAGAGAGGTGGATGTCGGTCTCTTCTCCCAAGTAACAAGTGATAGGACGAGAGGAAACGGCCTCAAGTTGCACCAGGGGAGGTTTAGATTGGATATTAGGAAAAATGTCTTCACCGAAAGGGTTGTCAAGCACTGGAACAGGCTGCCCAGGGAAGTGGTTGAGTCACCGTCCCTGGAGGTATTTAAAAGCTGTGTAGGAGTGGTGCTTAGGGACATGGTTTAGTGGTGGTCTTGGCAGTGCTAGGTTAATGGTTGGACCTGATGATCTTAAAGGTCTTTTCCAACCTAAATGATTCTATGATTCTATGATTCTGTGATTCTGTGATTCTATGGTGTTGAATTGGAAGTCTTTGGGCAACTTCTTTTTTAGATGTTTTTGCAGCTTTTGAGTCCTTACCTCATCACCTAATGTTCTTTCAATGTAAACTTTGGAGATGTAATATCCCAACTCAGTGCTCACCCCAAAAACCAAGTGTGCAAAGCCAAATCAGCCAAACCAACCATAGAAAGATGCAGTTCTCATTTTGACCAAAACTTGGCTCATTGGTGAGGCTCAGCCTGTTGGATCCTGAGCCCAGACCTTCACCTCTGCAGCTCAGGGACTGAGTGAGGAGACATACGAGCAGGGTTTGTGTTAGCCATGCAGCTCTTCAAAGTTATGAGACATGTTTGGCCAGTGATTTCACACCAGGTGCTTGGCAGCAGGGAAACACCGAGATTTGGGACTCCAGAGATCAACACCAGCAACTGAGTGGGCTGTGTGGTTTTGCTTTCTGTAACTTTTGCCACTGGGAGCATCTCCTGTCCCTCATCCATCCCTGCCCATCTCTCCGGCTCCTGCCGGCTCTCCCATTGCTCACATCCATCTTTACCACCATGTTACTCCTCTCTCCTCTGCTTTGGCAGTGATAGTTTTTTTTCTTCCCACTACACTTTTATATGACTGTGATTTACTACCCTGAGTTTAAAGATTTATTGCAATGCACACATGGCATGGCAGACTCTAAGTGATGTGTTCAGCCTGGTTATTATTCTCTTAAATCCCAATTTTTCCATGGTGAAACAAGTGGCCTCTGCACCATGTTGTCAAGACTTTTGTCCTCTAACTTCCTAGGTTTATTCAGATAAGAATAAAACCAGGGAAGAAAAGTCACAGCTTAAAGAGGTTGGCTGGCATCTATGAACCTCATGAGTAACATAAGCACCTGGGAGCTTAACCAAGCACCAGATGGTCTTCAGGCAACTAATTGTAGGCTGAGGATTCACGTCTATATCAGCGCTTGCTTATTCCACTTTACAGACATGGTTAAAAACCCTATGGCAATTTAAACTCCCTCCTCCCTGCGAGAAAAGCAGCACAGGCAGCAACCATCTATCATCTCCTCTCCCTTGCTTTTGTATGTTTTCGGACAGTGTTTTAGCTATCTAAGATGAGCAAGGGCCTTAGGTCATCTTAAAGAGCTTAAACTGATCTAAGGCTTTAACATGCTTAAGGGTGGTGTAAGGACATTGATTATATTTAACCCTAAAAAGAACACAAAACATTGTGTATCTAAGACCTGCAGAAGTCTTTTGTTTGGCGTGGATTTTTTTTCTTTTCTTCGTGTGCATCCTCTTGAAGTACAGACCAAGTCAAATTCCCCTGAAGTCACTGAAAAGTCTTCAATTAGCTCAAAGGAGCATTGCTGTTGGCATCAGCTGCAGCAGGTTCAGCCTGCTGTTGTGGACATCCTTAGAGCCGAGTTTATAATTTTCTGTACTGAACTTGTGGTGTCAAAACTAACCTGGAAAACGTTAAAACCCAACCATAAGCACTAGTTTCACCTGTGGTGAAAACCCAAAACCTGTGGTCCCCTATCAAAGTGCACCTTTCAAACTGCAGTTCTTTTTAATTACTATCCAATGAAAGAAATAGCAGTGAACCTTTTTTTTTTTTTAAATAATCAATTTTCTCATTTAAATAAGCATTTAAATTTCTCATTTAAAATAAGCAATTTTCTCTGTCTTTTTTAAGTACGCAATTCTTGTCATAAGTTAATATCCTCATGACTCAGCATAATACCCAAGAGGTTTTCCTCCAAATTTCCAAACAGGTCACCTTGAGTCAAAGGCTGGAGCTACAACATTCCTACCCTTGAAAATGCCAAGAAATGCTGTGAATGCATGAAAAAAAGTGAGTTTGGAGGGAATGTTTATCATGCTAGTCAGACCTGGCATCTAAAAAAATTAAGACGGTAACCTGTGCTGCCAAATTTGAGGATGCCTTGCCCCAGGATTTTATTTCATCTTAGGCTTGTCTTAGAGGCTATGAAGCATCCGAGATGTCATTTTGCTTTGAATTGCTTGCCAAGGTCTACACTCACGCATGACAGCGTTTCTATCAGCATCCACGGGAGCAGATCAGCACCAAACAACCTTGCTCCTGCTGTACTGTAGTTGGTGTGTGTACGTACCTATGTGTGTGACACCAATAATCCACCTTCTCAGTAGGGCTGGCCCAAATTTTTTCTGTCGCAAGCAGAAAAGCCACTATCTGAGGTTGCTACGTGGTAGTAAAGGCAGCAGAGAACAGCTGTGTGTTTGCGTGTTGTTTGCTTTACATTGAAGCTGCTCCGGCTCAGATGCTGGAGATCGCTGCCTTGCAAACTACAGCTTGCACGTGGGATTTTAATCCTAAGCGGGGACATAGACGTGCGGGTGCTCGTCTGTCAGGCTTGGACCCGGGCAGCCGAGCAACAGGCACGTTTCTGCTGTTCTTGCAGAAAAGCATCAATAGTGCTGATTTGTAATTGAAAAGGAAGGTTATATTGTATGACTCAGAAACAACGTTGGGAAAGAGATCCAATATTATAGTATTTAAGCAGAAGAAAACCAGGTTGCAAGTGAAAGAGCCTGGAAAGCAGACGTGACTCCTTTATTTCTGCTCATTATAATATAGTTTGCACAGTGCCCATATTAAGGGCCAGCAGTGAGTGTGGCCGAGCGCAGCCGTACCATATGTACGCAACCCCAACATCATTTGGAAGGACTGAAGTGGTAAAAATACAGTTTTAAATATTATTCCAAAAATTAGATCGCTTTGTTCGGAAATCAAATATCTTACATAGAAGTTGATTTTTAACTTCTCCTCTAAATTTCCATAGGAGGCTTTATAAAAAATTTGGAACTTGTACATCTCCAATATAAGAGTTTGGGGTTTTGTTGCATGGAGTGATTGGGTGCACATGCACCATGTGTAGCCATTTCAAACGCACATCAGCCACGTCTGCTCATTAGCTATTTTCTGATATCACCCTTGGCAGAGCTGCAGAGCATGCCCAGATAATGAGAGATTGCCACCGTGCAGCCACAAAAAGGGCCTGAATTGATGTTTCATCGGCAGTCTTAGTTCTGGCATTTCTGCATGCTTCATTTTACCACACTATTAATGTTCTTGTAATCTAGTTGTATGTAATTAAACATTGAATACAGCCGTACAGAGCCACATAGCTGCAGCATGCCCTGCTATACGCAGCGACTCCAGAGAGAACTTTTCATGTAAGATTTTCATTTTTTAAAAATACCTGTTCTTCAAATAGCTACAATAGCTCTGCAGGAGCTTGTCAATCAAGCAAGATTACACACTCCCTAAATTCAGCCTGACATGACAGACTGTAATGACTCTGAAGGGGCTGTTACAGTCTATTGTGCCAGTGGTCCCTGACTAATAGGAGCATCTCGTACACTTCTCATTAAAACTGGAATAGCTCCAGAGATTTCTATATTACCAGTTACTTCAAATACACGTTATTTTATCACAAAAAAAAGCACATTCATGTGATGCTAAAGGTGCACGTTAAATAAGGAAAAGAGAAATTAGATTTACAGGCTGACATGTACCTTTACCTTATGCAATTTTGACGCTGAGAAATTGCAGCATTGGCAAGGATTTGAGCAATTTTAAGTACAATTTTTGCACGCTGAAAGCGGGAATGGAAAAGTGGGCGATGCTGTCTGTGCAGTGAGATTTTAACGTGATGCTGTAGGGACCAACGCGACTTCATAAATAATAGCGGTGGATGGTTTTGGTATGCCATCGCTCCAAGATAAGTTACAGCGCTTGTCTTCTGGATGGATGAAGCTCTTCAGCCTCCGTCGTGCTGGAGGTCAGGGCAGACAATCACACTTGCCCTTTCTGGCCTCAAACTCTCTCAATCTTCTCCCGAAGACAGGAGGTTATGTTTGGTAGCCCTATTCAGCAAACCCAAATCACAGCATGGCATTTCTGATACCGAGTGATCTACATGTGAAAAAGCGAGAAAATAGCATGGTGGTGTGAGTTGAAGGGAAACTTGGATTTGGTAGTCAACTGCATCTTGTTAGGTCAGTCACATCTTTCATTTCCCAGGTATGCAGTGGCATGGAGAGCCTGGTTGGGGACCCCTCGTGACGCTACCAAGGAGCAGATCGTAAGGATCATGCAATGAAGGAAAGCTTGAGGGTAGCGAGAGGATGGGAATAAGTCAGGAGCAGAAGGAAAGCTGTTCAAAGTGCGTGCCGTGACAGCACGTAGGAAATGCCAAGCTGTTTGGGCTGCCCATGTGGCTGGACAGCCACCACAGCGTCAAATTAGAGGGGTGCAGTAATAAATTGCAGGAGCTGGCACACGCAAAGCCGAGTGGCTCTGCCCAGCAGAGGGTAGCATTGCCCGAACACCCCAGCCTGTTTTCCGAGTTTACAACTTCACGCATCTCTGAACTCCCACCTCCGCCACATCCCCTTATGAGCTGGGAGGCATGGCTCAGCCCGGACCCAGGGAAAGCCTCACAGGCTGATACCTTGTAAATTCTGCTCATAAAGTATGAGAAATCTGGAAAATCAGCTTCGAAAGTAGAATTTTAAGGAATCTGTTAAAGGACACAGTGCACATTAAACAGTTACGTGCATACCATCACATCTGTTTTTAAGTAAATGTTATTTAGCTGCTTGTATTAGGATTTATGTCCAGGTACCTAATTTGATGATCAGGTTTGGAGCTGCCCCCGAGGCGCAGGAGTGCCTGTACCTGCCGGCAGTGAGGCTTCTGACTCAGTCACCTAACTTGGGTGTCCCCAAAAAATCGCACTTTTTAGTGTCTCACGTATTCTGAAACTGAAGCCCAGAGATATTAACTATAAATGTATCTCAGTCAGTCGAGACTATAATTTTCTCTGATGTCTCTGATGAATCCTGCCCGTCGCCCCGCATCAGAGCGCAGCCAATGCCCGATGCGACGACGCTAGAGGTCTCAGTGTCGCCGAGAAAAAGCTGCTTTTAGCAATAATCTCAGCGGGGCCACGCGTGTGTGTGCCAGGCGGGTGCCGTGCCCGGCTCGGACCGCTGTGCCGGCGGGATGGGCACGGTGCCGGGCCTTGGGCCTCTCGCCGAGGCTGCACGGTGCCCATCCACCTGCCTCTGGGCTTGGTGCTGCTCAAAGGGGTGACCCTGGTGTTTGGGTGCCCCTCGCCTCGCTGAGTGCACGGAGGGCTGTGCTGGGTAAGGGTGGTCCTTGCCAAGGGGCGAGTTTTTGCACCCTAGGAGTGTGTGTATGTGCGCGGGGCAGGTGGGCACCGCCGCCCCCGCGCATCCCGGCGCATCTCGGCGCATCCCCGCGCAGCGCCGCGCAGCGCCCGCCCAGGCAGCCCGGCGGTGTGGTGTGGCTTTTTAATTTTTTTTTTTTTTTCCTGCTTTCCCTTTTATTTTTTTTCCCCTCTTTGCTTTCCCTCCCCTCCCGTTTGACGTGCGCGGTTTTGGTGCAATGCGAATTATCTCCAGTCATTCAGTCAGGAGGGGCAGCGCCAGGCAGCACAGCAGCGGCGGGGCTGCCTCCTCCTTCTCCCTCCTCCTCCTCCTCCTCCTCCTCTTCCTCCTCCTCCTCCTCCTCCTCCCATTGCCATAACAACCGCGCACAGCCGCTGCGCCCGCGGTGCCGGCGGGGCCGCACCGCTCCGCACCGCACCGCGCTCGGGAGGCTGAGCATCCCACGGGGCCCTGCACGCCCCACGCGGGTGGGGTTGGGGGGGGGGGGGGAAGAGAAACAGTGACCTCCCTCCAAAAAAAGAAAAAAAAAAGAGAAAAAAACAACAAAAAAAAGGGACTTTTTCGCGGGGTGGGTCTATCAGGGACCAAAGTGACCCCAAGACGAGGGTGCGCGCAGCTGCTGCGCGGGGCGCGGAAGGAGGGAGGGACGGGGCAGCCCCGTGAGTAACTCCGCGGGGGGGCGCGGAGGAGGGAAAAGGAGGGGAAGGGGGGGGGGGCAGAGAAAGTTGGGAGGAAATAGCCCAGGAAAAGTGACACTCGCGGAGCCCGCCGGAGCGCGGAGGAAATAAAAGCGGCGGCGGGCAGGAAGTGTGAGGAGGAGGAGGAGGAGGAAGGGGAGAAGAAGGAGGAGGAAGAAGAAGAAGAAGAAGAAGAAGAAGAAACAGCAGCAGCAGCAGCAGCAGCCGCTGCTGCCGCGGCAGAAGAGAAAGCAAAAGCCGCACGCCGGCTCGGTGCCGCCCGGCCGGGCATCCGCGGAGCTGCGCGGGGCTGAGCGCCGCGGCCATGGCCCGGGAGAACGGGGACGGTGGCGGCTCCTGGAAGAAGCAAGCGGAGGACATCAAGAAGATCTTCGAGTTCAAGGAGACGCTGGGGACGTAGGTGGCGGGGAGCGGCGGCGGGGGGGGCGGGGGGCGGCTGCGGGGCGGGCGGCGCTGTCCCTTCCCCGCGGGGATGCGCGGGTCGCCCCGCGGGTGGGTGAGTGTGTGTGCGTGAGTGTGTGTTTTCGCGTGTGCACCCATTGGTGCTGCTCCGCGCCCCGCTCATCCATCCGAGCAAGAAGTCGGGGCGATCTGGAAACACGGAGAAAAATACAACTGTGGGGCAGGAGCTGGGTTAACACTCCCCCCTCACCCCCCGAAAAAAGAAAAAGAAAGGAAAAAAAAAAAGTGTTTTAAAATATTCATAGAATGAGAAGACGGGGAAGGGCTTTTTTCTTGATAGTGCAACTGTAAATAAATGCGGTTTGACTTGCACGCTTTCCCCTAAAGCCGATGGCTGCATCTATTCGTGGACAGACGAGCAGAAATAATCGGAGTGGATTGGATGTGTTTTAGCTACGATGCTTAACTGTTGTTGGGGTTTATTTCTGTTATTTATAGTGGCGGGGCATAGAGATTAGTAAAACGTTAGAGTTTTTTTTTCAGAAGGCTGAGAATAAACATGCGCAGATGGTGCAAGGGAGCAGGGTGCAGGCTGATGCTTTTTTGGCTGCACAGAGAGTTTTATTTTTGTTAAAAGAAATTTTAGCTTATAGGGTATTGTAGAGGTAGAGAGCCAGGAGTGCTGAAGGGAGTCAGCATATGGGCTGCTGTATGGACATACGTTGTAATTAAAGTTCAGTTGTTTTGGGAGTGCTCTTCATTGCTGTGTCCCCCCTGCTTTAATTGCAACTTTAAGCATGTCTCAAAACGAAGAGTCGTTAATCCCAAGTTGTGCTTTTCATACTCTGCGTGCCACTTCCAAAATACGGTTGAACAAGTTTCGACTGTAGTATTTCAGTTTCTTTCTGCTTCCAAGGGAGGGCTCTCTACAAACAGTATTTCTGGTTCACAGGCTCTCTGATTTCCTATGAACAAACTGCGAGTAAGAATCAGGCTGGTCATTTAATATGGAGGTGGTCACGCAACTCTGTTGTGATGAGCAGATAGCATAGCCCTCAGAAAAACGCTGACTTAGCAAATCAAATTAATGTCTGTCCGGGTCTTTGCAGAAGCAAAGTGCAGTGTAAGAGCTAAGTGTTATGGTGTATTCTTGTCACCTTCGTCGAGTTTTTGCTGTCAGAATTTCATGCCAGGGAGATGTGTCCCTGCTTGTCACCTTAGGCGTGCAGTTCCCTTTCTGAGCGAAGGGGTGTTAGGGAGGAAAGTCTTAATGCGAAGAGATTTGTTAGAGCAGCAGGACACTTTGCTGTGGTTTCCATTGTGCAACTCTGTCATCTTCCTGGTTGTTGTGTATGAAGCCATCTGCAAGGGTTAATTTGTGGCACTGAAGAGGTCCAGAAAGAATTAATGTTGTGGCCTTGATCCGTATCCCACTGCAGTTAATGGGAGCAGGTGTAGGTCCCAAGGAAGGTGAAGTTGGTCAGAGTTAATAGTTATGCATAGTAGCATGGCTGTTGCAAATTAAGTTCATTAAATATGGCCAATTAGTGTCTCAAACTATTAACCGTTGTCTTAGCCTCACAGTTTGGCTAGTAAGTCCTTTCTGATGAGAGTGGAAGCTGTGAAGTTTTTAAACTTGACTTAACAGTAGATCTAGAAAGTTTTAGAAAACTAAAATAACTGGATTACAAACCTGGGCCTGTATAAAGAAAATAGAGCTGTTTTCTTTTCCAGACATAGCCATATTAATTATGAATGTATGTGCATTTAACAGCCTACACATCGGTTGCCTTTTGGTTGTGCATTCCTTAGTTTCGGAGAGCAGGCTGATAATTAGAAGATTCGAATCTGAGTTTTGGTTCTGTCCTTGGCCGTCCACCAGCGCAGCACCTGCAGTTCCCACCAGCTCTGGTGTGACTTACCAGGGTGTGAAACTTCTAAAAAATGTAGGCCATCCCTGTGCAAATCATTAAAGTACTTGTTCCATTCCCACTGAAGGCAATGAAGGTCTGTTCACTGACTCGAGCAGCAGATATACAGGGTGCAGGAGTCCAAACGATGGGACATATTCTTAGTTATTGATAGGAAAGTACTTAAATAGGAATTAAGCAAAAGTCTAAATACCTTTAAAGCATCTGGACCAAAATGTTTTCCTCCAACATTATTTAGGAGCAGGGATAAAATCTGCTTTCATCCCTCCTGCACTGTAATGCTGAACCGTGTTGGACATCCATCGGTTGATCTCACCATCTAATAGATTTTTCTCTAGCATGGATGGGCTTGGAGTGAAAAACTTGGCGTGTCAGATGAGATACACTGGATTAGTGTAGTACCTGTACTTTGCATTTCTCTGCCACCTTCCATTTCAGGATGCCAAAGTACTAAAAGCACTTTTAACAGAAAAGCAGCCCTTTTTCATGCAGGAGTGTTAACTGCCTGTGGTAAAATTGGTTAGAGAAAGAAAAGCACCAAACCCCCAAATCAGGGAACAAAGTGAAAGAGAAACTTTAAAAACATATTTTATTTCAAGTGCATTGATTTGTGAATGTTAAATCTATTTGTATACTCTATTAATGATTTGTTCTCTGAAAGGAGTCTTTCACCTGAATAAAAGCTTTTCAGCAGATCTTTAACATGGGAGAGTTGAAATTGCTGGAATTATTAAAAAGTTCCTAACTCGGTTAATCATTATATCATTTGGGCTTCAAGGACCCTCTAATGAGTACTCAGCTCTCTCTTCCAGAGCTGGAATTAATTATTTACATGTCCCTGTAAATCATGTCCAGCCACACTGATACTGAAATAGGCATCCTGAATTGGACGTCACCTCCAGATGTAAGAAAGTAGCTTTTCCACCCAAAGAATCGTTTCCTTTGGTGGCTGAGGTCTGTGTTGTTTGCTCTGCTCAGTGCTGTTGGGCAATAGTGTTTTCCTAAAGAAGTTACCAGCAATGCAGTGGCTGGCTCAGACGATACCCAAACCTGTATTTACCCTGTTCTGTATTTACGCGGTCCCTAACCATGTGCAATCTTAGTTTGTGGCTGCAACCTCTTGGCTACCAGAGTGTCAACAAAATATTTTCGTAATATTAATCAAGAAAATATAATATATTAGAAATGAAATATAAATATATAATATATATTCTATATATTATTATATATAAAATATCTATAATGGTTCTGATCCATTCTTGGGCTGCTTCAGTTTGGCGGTGCCGGTCCATGTAGGACTGCAGTAACACGGCAGTGAACCGCACTCTGTATGTGCAGATTCAGTGGGCACCTCTTCTTGAAACTGGACCTGTTCACAACTGAGCCATTGGAAGTGAAACTACAGAACCTGGAAAAGGTAGCTAGGAAGAAATACACAAAGTAAATCAAGGATAAAATAAAATCATAGCAGCAGTCCAGATCCTCAGCTGATGTAATTTAGAGTCCCTTCCAAGTCAAGACAGGTAGGCTTGAGGAAATAAGAGGATCTGACTAACTGCTTATCTTTTTAAATTTCCACAAATTCACCTATTATAGCTCTACTCAATTCGCAGGCCTGCCTGGAGAGGAGGATTTCTGCCCCAGCCCTTGAGAGATGTGAAATTTCACAATAGCAGGATTCTGATAAGAAGATGAGTGATCACTGAAATATAATTTTTTCTCCATATTTAAATGATACTATGTCTAAGGCATTTTGAAAGTCAGATTTTGACATTCCAACAAGTAATAAGATACACCATGTCATCCACCAGCCAAAGAGGAAAGCCTCCGATCATTTGGTCTGCCTAATTGAATCAGGCCTGCATTTCTAAGGTATCTGTCATTAGGCCTTATTGACATTGGAGTTATGATGATGTTACAATATTTAGAAAGGCTCAAGCTTAGTAACTATGGAAATATTGGTGCTGTCCTTAGAAATGATGCGGTAGATTCCTTAAAGCTTAGTAATGATAACACAGGGAGTTGCATAGATATAGCCATAACATAGTAAGAGCTGGGTGGGAAGACAAATAGGCTTCCATGATGTGTCCAGTACTTTCCTAAAATACAGTATAGAGAAAACTTATAGGCGGTTCTGTTTTTCTCAGGGGCTTTACCGTAATTTTTGGTTTATCTGTGTTCTGTGTCTCTTCCATACTCTTATGCCATTTGATGGGCTCCTGGCGCTCTTCATGACTCTTCTACACACCCATACGTGCTTGTTCATGCTGTGAAATGAAGTCACTCCATGTCCTGCTCTCACATCTATTTTCTTTCTCACACACACACATACACACACACATTGTCACAAACTCTTATGTGCTGTCTCCTGTGTTTTTGTCCTCTCACGTCCTTCATGGTATCTCCCCCTGCATGCAGTCTCACGCTGACACTCAGGCTTTTCATGAGCTGGTCCACCTCATGCTCTCATCTGTTCTTGGTTGCTCAGACCTTCATGGGGGACAAGGCTAATGGAGGTGACGTGCCTCAGGCCAGGCAGCCAGCCTCAACTTCCACCGGTGAGAAGACGTTGGTGGTAAGGACAGGTCCTGGTGGAGGTGCCCCATGCATTTAAGTTGCTGTGTAGAGAGGAGGTGCTGGGAGGTACCGGTAGGCTGAAGATCTGTTTGTCTCTGGTCAAAGGTCTTCCCTTCTCATCAACTGGGTGCCAAAAGCACTTCTGTTGGATTCAACATAACAAATCATCACTGTTTAGCCCTTTAACTTGAGGCATCGGGCAAGTTACTCAATTGTATTTCCCTTCTGATTTTGGAAATTCTGAAGACGTAAAGAAACATGTTGATATTTGTGCTTCCTCTGGCTCCATACCCCCTGTGAAGATTGGAGAGTTTGTCTGATTTTCATGTTTCTGCTGACATTACTAGCAATTTCTGCCTCTCTCTTACAACACCCCAGTGAGGCAGCAGTGGTTCTGTTAGACTGTTTCATCTTTTTCTCAGTTCAGTATTTTCCTTTTTGCAAAAATTACATTAAAGAAACATTTCATGTTAAAAAATATCTTCAGGGGAGAAAATACAGTGTCCCAAAGGGCTGAAGTTAGGGCACATGTTTTCAAGGGGAAGGCTGATGAACCACTGGGGCAAACTATGAAGGCAAGTGGTTCCCCATCTCCTCTGGGATGACTTGCTGGGAGAAATCCTTTTGCCATCTGAAAGCTCTCAGGCTTCCTGCAGGAGTCACCAGGAAAGAGCATCTTGTCCACGTTTACAGAGGAGGATGTTTCATGGTCAGTTCTGACCTTGAGATCTGTAACTCTGGGAATCTCACCATCAAAACCACGCGGGGTTAGGGATAATTCGTGCTGAGAGGTGCATGGTACTTACGGCACCTCTCTAGCACCTGTGGGAGGAGGAGTGAAAGCTCCTCCAGGTATTAATGTTTAACTTAACGCTGTGAAACAACTCACATGTTTTAGTTTGTGCACTCTATATAGCGCAAGCAGAAAAATACTGTTAGGACTCCTTTAAGGTGACATGTTTGTTTTAAACTACGTAATCCTGTTTGCAATCATGTGGCACAGTTTACTATCCAGTGTGTTCTTGGAGGCTTCAAAATAATGAGTCCCTACTATTTGCAATGTGAATTGTAGTATCTTGTAATGTAGATTGTTGGTCTCCCTTGAACAGTTACAGAAAATAGCAGGTTTGAACGTTCAGCTGGAATTGAAATGGGAAAAAAAGAAAAGCAAGATGGCCAATGGATTTAAAGGCTGATGGAGAGGATTGGGAAAAAAATCTGCAGCCATTGGTGAGAAGGGATTTTTGACAGCTCTCCAGGCATGGTTCATGGGTGCGTTTTGGACAGGGCTCGTTTGGGGCAACAGTGTAGCATAAAGGTCAATTTTCTTTCATCATCTAAAAATAAGATTCCAAAATACTCAATAATCAAAGGCTTTCGGGTAAATAGATCATTTTGGAGACAGCCAGTTTGCTGTATTGTCAGCTCACATATGTGCTCACACTTCCTTCATGAGCCTTAGTTTCTACTAGTTTTGATGCCCTACCTCTTTTTGCCCTGCCTTGTCTCTTTTTCCATGGCTCTTCTCTTTCAAGTACATCTTTCTGCTGTCTGAGCTCCCTGCTGCTGGAGGATACCTGCTCACTTGCATGCCTGTGCAACCAAGAAGTGTGCTTGACCGGCAAGGTGACAGTAAGGTGTTTGGGTAGGGTTGGAATAGCGTATTTGGGCTTTTTTCCCCCTATTTTTTCCACAGGGCTTAGGAAAATGTGATCCTTGCCTAGGCCAAAACTCAATATTACTTCTCAGGTCCCCAGTATAACCCAGACCGAGTCCACAACTGCTCTTCGTGTAGATGTGAGCTGAGGGCAAAGCACGCATAAAAATTTTGGTATTTTTTTGTCAGCCGCAGAGGCAGCTGACACCCCAAAGCTCGCAACAAGCAAAACCCAGGGGGTCTGAAGACCTGGTGGAGAGGTAGTGGATGGAGCTGAACCCAACTCTTTGGAGTCCTATAGTAATCCTTTAACCAAAAGTCTATTCTCCCTGTCACAGCCACAACACAGTGGGTGTGAGAGCCTTCTTCGCTGCCGCTCCCACCATCTGGAGCAGCCTGTCTGCTTCCTTCACCCTCCATCTGCTTTCACATAGGAGCTGAAATATCTCTTTATGTATTTTTTCCTTCCTTTTTGTCTCTTTTTCTCTCTACCTTGGTGACTGACCTCAATTATTTTTGTTGGCCTTCACACACAATTCTCCTAACTATGTGTAGAATATTGGTTGGAGTTATTTAATCCTTTCAAGCATCCAAGGATACAATTAATATTGAATAAAGTTGTATTGTTTTGGTTTGCTTGACAATAACAAACATTTATAATAGGATCCTGAATTTATTGCCAGTAATAGTATTCACTTAACCGGTGAGTCACAGTTTATATTCATGATTACTTAATAGGACCTAATTTTCTAGTCATTTTAGATAGCATGAAAACAAGTTGGAACTAAACGGATACCGTTAGTAAACAGGTAATGAGTGAAAGGAGGGATAAAAAGTCCCTTGGGGCAGCGATCTGTCATTTTCATTGGAATTCAAACCACCTTGTGTTTCAGTGCTTTTCTGTAAATAATAATTAACAACAATAACAATAATTTGCAAACATATGTGTGTGATTGGGCTGTTCTTGAATGACAAATAGCTTAGCAGTCAGAATATATCTCTTTTCTAGAAATCATACTGTTCCTTAAAACCTTTCTATCAAATCTTAACACTGATATGTTTTTTTGTTACATGACTTGGCAATTCCTATAATGTTCCTCTGAATGTTGTGTCAATCATTTTTTAGAAAGAAAACTATAAATAACAGATTGTTAATAAACTTTTCAAGGCCCTTCACTGATGTTTTCATGTTGAAAGCTGTGTATTGACTTTTATGCCAGAATTACTCACCAAACAGATTGTATGAGGTTAAATTAAAGTAATAGTCTTTAGCAGAATTTTTTGGCTGAGTTAAAAAGCTTTTTTTTTTTTTTTAACACTGGATGTGCTAAGAAAAAGCTACTGGGAAGCTCTCTTTTGGATCTGATCTGTGTGTGGAACAGCTGGGCACAGGGCTGGAGATCCTCTGTAACAATAGATCACTGATTTTGCTTGCTCTTTTCTTGGGCAATATCATATGTCAGATTTAAAACATCAACAGTTTTGGACAAGTGGACTACATAACCACGAAGATAGTTCTTAAAATACCTTTTTCAAGAGTCGAAAGGAGAAGAAGCGCATGAGAGAAAACATGCTGGCTTAGATGTATTAAGGATTTATTTTGATTTTTGTTTTGATTTTCTTATATTCCCAACTGGAGACAAACTAAACAGTTTCAGTCTCCTTACAGTTTCCAGGAGGAACGAAAGGGAGGTACTTTTAATGATGCAAACGAACATGAGCATTTACCATCAGCAGCAACAGGGTGCAGCACCGTGGCATCTTTCCCCTAGACCCTTTGCCTTTGCACTCTTTCTGCTCGTCATGGATTCTTCTCCTTATCCTGCTCTTAACGCTCTCCGTAATTTAGGTTGAGTATTTGAAGGTATGTTCTTTCAAGCCTTAGCACCCAAAATTTGGGAATTACATCAGATGCTCAGTTGTCAGAGTACAGAGGACCTAGAAATTTCATCCACGGCTGGCAGGAATGGAGCGAGGTCAAGACCGTGGAAAGTCTGAGGTCTGGGAGCCTTCAACCTCCATGTTTGTTTTGGTGAGGGCTGGTGTGGCAGTTTAGAGAGTAAGGAGAGTAATATCATCCTTGTTCATCAGCGGTGGGGTGTGAAGGTTTGCAGGTCTTCCTAGGAGCTCCAAAGGAAGGGTTCCTCAGATGTGGCAGGTATCTCCCTTAGGACAGTACCACCCAGTGCTGCAGAGTCATTCTGTGATGTTGGTGTGTTTTAGCTGAGCAGCGTGTTTAAAACCGCCTGCTAACCTGATGGCACGTGCACTTGAGAAATGTGGCTGCCCTTCTCCCACCAGCTACGTTACTGGCTGCAGAAATGGACAGGCTTTTGAAGGTAGTACAAAATAAAACAGCATAGCCGCTCGTGCTTAAATGTAAAGATTTGCAAAGGCTGAAAAGCCGGTGTGTATTTGAGGGTTGGACACCAGCAAGTGAAATATGAAGGGTCTAAAATATTTGGGGGTTTTATTACTATGCCTTTTATTGGCCTCAGATGAGATCAGGCACTGTTGAGCTCGGAATATGACAAACACCAGAGTAAAAGACTGTTCGTACCCAGAAGAACTTATAATCTAAATAAATAAGACAAAAATGCTAACACTGTTTTGTTAAAGATGAGAAAGTGTGTCACTTGTAAACCCAGAGCTGAGCCTGAATCTTAACTCCAGCCTTATGCAGTGGATCATCCTGCTTCTTTTAACAGCAGGCACTGCATCAGCACCAATGTCTTCAAATGTTTTTATTTATATGTGATTCACCCAGGGTCATCACATATAATAAGGTTTTACTAGTTAAGGTTTGAAGATGCAAAGCACTGTCTGTATGCTGTTGGTAACAGTGCCGGTGCTTTATTGCTGTGTTGTTTCACAGATGCTCAGAGGAATCCAGGTCTTCCCAGAGCTATAAAGAGCTGGAGCAGACCAGGCCGTTCTCAGGGCGATGTGGGATCGCTCCAGCACGATCCCATCCTCCCATCCCAGCTTAAATAATTCGAGGGACCAGGCTTCAACTTTCCAACCAAACTCATTAGCTGTGACCCTGCCATGCCCCCTGTGATGGGCAAGGGCTGAAATGAAGGAAACTATTGGATGAAAAACTGTGGAAAAACCAAAATGACATTGAAAAACCCAAACAACATAGAAGGGAGCTGGGTGGGAGGAGAAGAGCACTTAGAAGATTTGCAGCCACGTGGAAAAGTCCTCTGGGGAAGGCACAGGTTGCTAATCAAATTCAGCCGTAGTTGAGAGAGACTGCCGGAGCATCCCTGAATAACCCTTCACTGTTATATTGAGTTGGCTTGGAGATTTCCTCCCACTGCTCGCTCTTGTCTTCTCCTGCCTCTCAGCGTAAGTAAATCAGTAAAATATGCCCAGCCATGAAGCCTGCAGCACTTTGGAAATTTCAGGCACAGCAGAGTGCTTGGTGTGCGCTGTCAATGGCAGAAGATACTGTGAACATATTAAACTTGTTTCGTGCTCCCTACCCTGTTTCTTGCAGAGTACCGGAACAAATTCAATGGCTTTGTCTTTTACTTCGGGACACTTCGTAGCTGGGGCCTGAGATATCTTAAAGACTATCTAGAGCTCTGGGGTCCTCGTCAGCCTCACACCTCTGCTTTAATGGGATTTCTTGCCGTAGGGGTGTAATTAATTTGTTCAAGAGACGCAACAATTTTTGAGGGGAAAACCTGACACTGTTGAGCTGCTCCATGGGCTGATGATCATCATCATAAAAACACCACCTCCTTCTCTGAGTCCAAGCCACGGTGTTTTGAGACACCTTCTCTAGCATAATTACATAGCAACCTGAATATTGCAAAGCAAACAAACTCTCCTTCCCAACATAAAATGCTCCCAAATGTAAAAAAAAGACACAACAACACAAAAACCCCTACTAGACTGCTGCACCTATGTGCCTTTCTTTAGGGAGAGAAGAGGGAGGCAAACAACATGCGGCTTGTTAGCCAAGTTGCTTGATGCACCATGAGAAGATGCTTAGATAAAAAAATTTATGGAGCAGAATAATGGTGTGACTCCTGTTGGCTGAATGACCCAGGCACTGAGGCACAAGAGGAATAACTTAGAAAGAAGGGAAATGTCTCATGTCACAGATTTGACTTATGGCTTATGCTTTTTAGGAAGAAGTGGGCTATATATTTAGATGTTGGGGGAGAATGTACCAAGAAATGAGCTGAAAAAAACAGGGTTCTCAAAAGCACGCACACACAGGACATACAGGTACTGCAGGCTGCAGGGAGGCTTCTGCTCTTGGGTACATTAAGGTGTATCTGGAGTAATTTTACTGACTAATTTTCCTGGCTGTAGTCATGTAATTTATGTTATGGACATAAATCCTGTGCTCTTACGAGAGAGACCCTGAAAAAAATCTCGCAGAGCTTTGTAGGCAAGTCCATTGAATGAGTTTCTCTGATGAACCTTATATTTTTAACAGAAAGAAAATAAAGTGATTCTAGGATTCCTGAGTGACAGCTGAGATGATTTGTGTCCAAAAAGCAAACATGTGCCCTTCTGGCACTGCTGAAAGAGAGCATAATGAGTACTAAAGCTGAGAGCATGCTTGTTCTGCGGGTGAGTGGAGCTGCACTGGGGGAAAGCCAAAAGGGAGAGAGGTCTGGGGCAAAGCAGAGCAATGGGATTCAACTACAGTTAAATGCCAAGAAAGACTCATCTAAATGGGGTGCTTTTAGCTTAATTGACTCGAGAGACAGCTAGGTCCCCCTGCTTGTTCATAAGATATACAACTGCAAAAGTTCATAGACACGGGTCCTTTGGACAGGATAGCTTGTGCACTGCACCAGGCAACACTTAATCATTTTCAATCAAGGGCCACTAAAATGACCGGCAGCTTCAGTGCCAGTGTTTGCTCTGGAGGTGGTGTGATGCTGTGACATCTTTATCTTGCATTGCCATGTGGTTATGAGGAAGGTGTAGGAGCTCTTTATATACATTTAGGTAGATATAGTGTCTATGTGTGTATATATATAATGTATATATACCCACACATTAAAAATACTATTTATATAGTGATATATATATATAGTGATATATAGTGCTAGTTTCTTGCCACACAGCATGTTGTTTGGCTTCATTAATAAATACATAGAGAATGACCTGTGCCATTTGGTAAAAACTGTTTAAGAGCATTGTGAACATTGTTAATTTATTCTGTAGTTTGAATTTCTCTTCATATTTGGGTTACATTTAGGTGAAGGCAGGAAATTCATGCCTGCTTACATCATCTAAGCTTCATATCCCTAATAAAGGGTCTAACCCAAAATTCACTATGAGGATATCCCCAGCGATGAGGAGGTATTTGTCCTTGGATGCAAACTGGCTTTAGCTGATTTCTAAATGCCTTTGTCTATGCAGTGACTTCTTGACAGATGTTTTTCTGATGCCTTGTTGTGTCCTTCCATCTACTGAGATAAGACTTGGGTCCAACCAATGGCTCTGTGTTTCTGCTCTTGTTCACCAGTCAGTTGCTTTCAGCGATGGAAGGGGGATAGTGGCTTGTCGTGGTTTAACCCCAGCCGGCAACTAAGCACCACACAGCTGCTCACTCACTCCCCCCCTGCCCCAGTGGGATGGGGGAGAGAATTGGAAGAGTAAAAGTGAGAAAAACTCATGGGTTGAGATAAAGACAGTTTCATAGGTAAAGCAAAAGCCGCGCATGCAAGCAAAGCAAGGAATTCATTCACCACTTCCCATCGGCAGGCAGGTGTTCAGCCATCTCCAGGAAAGCAGGGCTCCATCACACGTGTAACGGTTACTTGGGAAGAGACATGCCATGACTCCGAACGTCCCCTCCTTCCTTCTTCTTCCCCCAGCTTTATATGCTGAGCATGACGTCATATGGTATGGAATATCCCTTTGGTCAGTTGGGGTCAGCTGTCCCGGCTGTGTCCCCTCCCAGCTTCTTGTGCACCCCCAGCCTGCTCGCTGGTGGGGTGGGGTGAGAAGCAGAAAAGGCCTTGACTCTGGGTAAGCACTGCTCAGCAACAACGAAAACATCCCTGAATTATCAACACTGTTTCCAGCACAAATTCAAAACGCAGCCCCATACTAGCTACTATGAAGAAAATTAACTCTATCCCAGCCAAAACCAGCACACGGCTTTTTCCCAACCTGTCATCTTTAACAGGGATGACTTTGGTAGTGCTCCACAGCTGCTGAAATATGCAGTGTTTCACCTTCTTCTGTGACCAGAGACCATGGAAAGCTCTCAGAGGCAGTTTTGGTTTTGTGATGCCCCAGGTCCCCCACGGCCCTCTGACTCCCTTTCTGAGTCACTTCTGGTAGGTCCTCTTAAATATCGGAAGGAAAATGCTCACTTTGCCTAAGATTTAAACAGGAACTGTGTGGTGCCCCCTTGTTCAGTTAGCTAATGGGGATGAACCCAGTCAAATAAGAAGTAAAAGCATGATGGTCCTTCCCTCTCCTCTTCTCCTCCATCTCCACGTTACCTCTGCTACACTGAATCACTGCTTTCCATTTCCTGTCTAAATCCTGCGCAAACCCTTTGGTTGGGTGTAGTGCCGTAGTCACATCCCACAGGTGTGCAGAGCTGGGAAGCACAGCTGGAAGACAGCAAAAGTGTCTTCCCTCAGGTCAGTGAAGGGCTTTATTTGTTTAGATAAAGCACCCTTCACGTGGGGAAATGAAGGTGGTGTGGAGCAGATGGAGTCTATTAGAGCTTTTTGGGTGCAAACTTGACCACAGCAAGTGGAGGGTGAATTAACTAACATTGTGCTTGATGTTTGGAGGTTTGTCTTGGATAGCCTGTGAGGAATTCCCCTCTGTAGATGGGGTGGTCAAAGTATCTTCACTGACCACATTTAACTCCGGTCTGCACCACTGCCTGCAGGGTGATGGCAACTGCTTGTTGCCCTCTGCTGCTGTACGATTATGGCTTGCAAAGTCATGTCGATTAAAACCCACCCTGCTAATGTCATTGTGGTGGTGGGTACATTAATTTCTGTAGTCAATTCCCTTTTCTGCTGTTATTTAAGCAATACCCCTAGGGACGTAACAGTGGCTTAGATATTCTGGTACTTTAACACTAAGGCAAAATATGGCAGATAGGGAGATTGGTAGTAAAAATATTTAAAAAACCAGGTTTGGCTTCGGAAGGTGCCTGTAAAATATCTTCCTAGAGGTCTCCTCGTGCGTTGGCTTTGTGCTCTGAATAGATCTTCCCGAAGTCAGAGGGTAGCACACAAAAGCACATCAGGCCTGTTTCTCTTCTGATTCTCTCTTAAATCATTTGTAGCAGCACAAAGTGACTGTAAAATTCTGGCTTTGATGTGCACAGCTTGGAGGTTTTCCTTTGGGAGTCAAGAAAAGCCTATACTACTCAGCAGCACGCTGGAATAGCAGCATTTTATGCTCCTTACGCTCAGGTTTCAAACGTCAATATAAAGTTACAAGGCTGTGGAGGAACAGGTTGCAATTCCAGGACAGAAGAGGAAGGGGCTGAGCATGTCCCACGGGGCGGTTCGCATCTTCTGCCAGCCCAGTTGTTTGCAGGGATGTGCTGTGAATTTACTTAATGAAACGATACAGGTTAAAAATAGTCCTCCAAAAAGGAGGTGGGGGAAGGGGAGAAGTACAAAGTACAAGAAGTTTTATTTCTTTTCATTCCATAGACACTATAAATCAGCAGGGAAGTCAGTTCCATTTTTTTTTCCTTCTGTCTTGCGTTGTTAAAAAATCATCAGCCAGTACACTGAAACGGTTTGCAAGAGCCACTTCGCCAGGAACAATTTCTGACTGAGAACAATAAAAAATTGGTAGATGCCAGGTTGAATTTGTGTGTCAGCGGTTACTGAATTCAACTTAAGAGCTGTAAATGGAACCAATCATCATTTCTTAATGAGATATATGAGAACAAAGAATCACAATGCTTGAATAATCTGTCACATCTCTATCAATGCTGCTTAAGCAATTATTCAGTTTGTTCAATGGTTTGACAAGGTAACATGACAAAATCAATTTACAAAGCAGATTAAATATAAATATGCAGTGCTTTTTTTCCAGGAACATCATTCTTAAAGCCTTATGTTTTTTACCCTTACAATCCCTACCCAATCATCTGTTTTCAGTGGTACTGCTTGGATGAAGTCCTACATGGCCCACAGTGACATTATTCACCAGATCATTTGTCATTTATCCATCTCTGGTCTAATGAGACTGTCGTCTAGGCCTTGGTAAAAATGCATGATGTATTGCTCTGATATACAGTGTAAGCATGTTTTTCATTTAGTACTAAGGCTGTATTTTTCCAGGGTCCTTAAGGAAGCCTGGGCCTCTGCCCTTATTAACACTTAATGTAAATCTTTCTGAATATTTTATTCATTTGGCAGCAAATGTAGGAGAAACTTTGTATGAGTTCCCTAGGAGCTAAATAACAAGCATTGTACGCGGAGGTGATACGATCATCTATTTTAATACCAGACCTTTCATCACGTTGCAGCAACTGTGACTGGGACAGTCCTGTCCCTGTTTGTAGTGACGGGTATCTGCAGCAAACTGCCAATAACAACAAGTTACAGGGACCGTTGTGGTGGACACTAAATGCCATCTTCAGCACCAGGTGTTCACTGGTCTTACCCTTTTCTTCCATAAATGAGTCCCCATACTTCGAATGTGCTTGAGTAGCATGGTGTAATGAAGCTGTGGCACAGAAGAGATTATTTTTTTCCCCCTATGAAATGTTTGCACTTCTCATCTTCTCCATGGGGAACTCAAGGATGTAAGATTTTTGTTCCCTGTACAAGTAACTCTGGGATTCCCTCAGTCCAATTGTATTTTATATAGTCTACAAGATGCCATCGACGTACCTGGCTGCGTATCTCATTATGCCTCTAACGCTGTATGTCACCTCTCAACAGAGATGTCGTAAACAGCTTTTAGGGAATTGTGAGCACTTTTCTTTTTATTTCAGACAAGGCAACAGGGTTCCCAGCAGCCTTTTAAATATACCAGAGGATTGTGTCATGGAAGAGAATAGTATTTCTTAACTTATCATTGCCATATGACTCCCATTACTATAATTTCTGAGCAAATCACAGTCCTTACAAAATCTGTGATACTGAAAACTCGTGTGCTTATATTTTTGCTGCATTTATGCATGACATATGGACTTCCAGTATCTGGTTACTCAGTTTCTGCTCAACATCTTGTATTTTCCGGTTACTGTTGAAGAATCTGAATATGTACGGTATTTCCTTATCTATTATTGGTGTTGCTGCAGCCTTTATCTTGTGGTTTGTTGGCTAACGGTCAAATACTCATGGCTTCATTAAGAAACAGATGTACAGGTCTACACTTTGTTTTTGTAGCTGCACTTTTGACATATTGTAAATGTCCTTAATTGATTTTGTTCAGGATAATACCATCTGCTGGCATCTGTTTCTGCTGTGGCTCTTGCTGAATACTTGTGTGTATCGTGGTCTATAAGGACAAATTACAGAGTTTCAGCAAGGTATTATATTGGTTTTTTTTTCTGAAATAAATGAGAGCAGAGCTTGAACATTGGATGACCTTATATCTACATAATTTAATATCTAAATTAATACAGTTTACTCCAAAAGGTATGTTTCAGGCAAGAATTGGGTCCTGTGTCCATGCTGGTCTCTCTTAATTTATTGTTGGTGTGTCTGCAAACGTATCAGAGCTCCCAGACTGGGAGAAAAGCAACTTTTGGATTTATATTTGGCTGCCCTTGATCATGGAGGGATGTGGAATAAACTTTCAGATCTGCCTGAAGCCTTGACACGAAACTCTATCGGAACATCTATCTAAAGATGACTCAAGTCATCTTTAAACATCACTTACTGTATCTGTAAGGTTGATAGGCTTCCTGTCAGCTTTTAACATAGCTAAATGTGTTCTGATATGAAGCTTTTGGTGGCAAAAGCAGTACTGGACAGGCACTGGATGAGACATCTGCTGAGCATGCAAATAGGAAAATATGTGCTGTCTCCCAAGAGTCCAGAACAAAATCCTCCTTTGTGTGTAGCGCACTGTCATGTAGGGTTTAGCTCTCCATCCTCAAGCTCAGTCCTTTTTATTAGATGGCATCAGCATTTATGGTAGATTTTATTGCAGTTGTCGTGTCCGTGTCAGAACGGTGAAATGCAACAGAAATTCCATTTCCCGGCACTCTGTCTCTGGTCATGACGAGTGCAGGCAAGCATCAAAAAGTATCTAGGTCGGGATTTATCTGTAGTGGCCTAACGCTGCTCCCCATAAAAATAGTGACAGTTGGCCTTTGATGTCAATGAGACAGTGTTAAACCAATTTTGAGATGCTTATGAAGCATTTACCTCTCTCCGTACCACTCACATGCGGCGGTGACAGAGAGGAGAAGCGGGGTCACGCAGGGAAATGAAAGTCCTCCAAATACCATTGAAGACAAGGAGATGGGCGTGCTTAGTGTTTTAAAAGAAGTGGGTCACCGGTCTGAAATACCTGGTGTCCCAGCAGGCCTGGATTGTCCTTGAGCTGGAGTTGTCTTTGTGGTTCTTCATATGGGCAGGATTCAGTAGAAAACTTAAATACAGAGAGCCTTCCTGGCCATGCGTGTGTATTAGAGCTCACGTGAAGGTAATTACAAAAGCACAGGTTCTCCTTTTACTTTGCCGACCAGTTTCTTTGGCCCAGTGTCCTTGCTGTTGCTGTTCTCCCACTATGGATATCCCCAGTATTGGTACCCCCCTATTGGTACCCGCTCAGGAGTCAGACTTTGTAAAGTCATGAGCTTTGAAGATGATGTGGACTAGTGGTAGAGGCATTTATTGGGTGGAAGAGCACTAGATACTAATTTGGGAGACTTGGGTTTCGTTTCTGACTGTGCCACTGGCCTTTTTTATGACCTTGGAAAAGTTGCAGCACCTCGCTGGCCTGGTTTCCCCATCTGTCAAACAGTCACCGACCTACTTTGTAACTCACTTTGAGATCTAACTAATTAAAGCTTGCTATGCGAGATGTTCAAAATGTACTATGTAAGGTGGTGTTTTTGCCATGGTAATATGGTAAGAATCTCCCCTGTTGTATCTAAGTATGTTGGGAACTTGGCTGCAATGCTTGTGTTTTGCAGATGATGCTTTGTGTGGGACATGCTTCTGCAAGAACCTGCTCCCTTTCCTAAAAATACCACTGACTCCAAAAAGAGGTGGACAGCCCTACCTCAAAACCACGAGAAACGGGACAAGAGAGTAAACCCAACTGAAATGCATTTTGTTTTCTGAAACTGTTGTTATCTTTCAGTGTGCTGGGAATCCCAGCCAGGCAGAAAGACCTTCCAGAAATGTCTCTGAGCTCTCAACTCCAGCTGGCTGATGGGTTTTCTGGTATTGGTTCGCTGGTGGCTGGACATTAGGGAGACAACTGGAAGGAACTGTAAAGCTGCAAGGCAGTTTTCCCCTCCTGTGCAATCCAGGTTATAAGTGGGAGTCAGAAAATAGCAGCGGTTTTAGCATCACGCTGCCAACAGAGTGGGCTTTG
The DNA here is from genome assembly GCF_018139145.2 of Gymnogyps californianus. Taxonomy (NCBI): domain Eukaryota; kingdom Metazoa; phylum Chordata; class Aves; order Accipitriformes; family Cathartidae; genus Gymnogyps; species Gymnogyps californianus. The sequence goes on along the minus strand of NC_059471.1, from coordinate 211,936,551 downwards.
CAGAGCAGTGGATAAGGATTTGTACTGCCCTGAAGAGCCCTCTGGTGATAAGACAATGTGGTCTTGCCTCAAAGATACATCTGTAGCATTAGTGATGTGTTAGTTATCTGTTAATTATATTTTTTTAATGTCTAACAATGTTTGTGCCTCTTGAAAATCAGTTCAGTAACTGAAGTCAGCATGGTGAATAGCCACTGCGACCCTGAAGCGATAAGCTCTTTGAAACACCTTCAAAAAACAATTAAAGCAATTGGAGGAATGTCTTCATTTCCATGTCTTCACGGGGAAAAAAAGTGGTACCTGTGAGATGCAACAGGAATAGAGTTGTGTTTCCAGTCACTGCAGCGTTACTGTTTTAAAAAGCCTTTTTGTAAGCAGAGTGCATTCAGGTTTTTTCCCTGATTCTGGAAAAAAAGTAAAGTTAGTGCATAAACTGGAAAGCAGGCTTTCATTTAAGCTGCATGATTTAGATCTGCTGGTGAAGGCTGCTGCTGTAGTGCATTTGGCATTCATCAGAAAAATCTCCAAGTCTAAACAGTTTTATTATGCAAAGTTATATAGTTGGAAGGTAAAACACTCTGTCTTTTTCCACTTTGAAGAACAGTGCCAGCTGATGGATGTCCTGTCAAATTTCTCATAAGCTTGCAGGGAAGGTGAATAGCTGTAGGTCTCGCTCTTCAACCTATGGCTGCTATAAGCAAGGAGCCCTGGGGGAAAAGGATTCTTAGCCGGGCCGTGGGTAGGAGAGCGGCCATGCTCAAGAAACCATGTGGGTATTCTCAAATAATATGTTGCACAAAGTGATAGTTAGCAAAGCATTGACACCTTCATGAATTAGGGTCTCAATATTTGGATCTTTCCATTCAGATTTTATTAGCACAGCTTTATACTTACAAGACGCTTCCACTGCTCCACTAACAAAGCGTACAATGACTGCACTTCTACATCAGTGTAGAGATTTTCCTGAAGTGAATTTTCCTTAGTGATTTAGGGAAAATCACAGTTCACTAAAACATTTATTAAAGCTTCACCCTGTTTAGTGCGTGATTAATTTGCTTATGCATACTGCCATGTCTGCTTATCCCCAAGGACATGCTAAAGTCCTATTAGAGGTGTGAAATCAAAGGGACTTCAGCAGGAGCCAAAATATTAAGCACTTAATTACTTTTTTGGTAGTTATGCACTACTGAAAGGTGACCAAGAACAGTCCTCCTGAGTGATTGTCCTCTGTATCTCTGTACGTTTCTACAAAATGCAAGGGTCCAAGCTTGCAATCCCACCCAGAGGTCATCTCAGCAGCCGTAAAAGCCCATTGTTTTGGGTGGGAGACCTCTCTAGCCGCTGCAGCTGAGTAGGATGGGAGCTGTGGATCAGACCTCAGCCCTGCCAGGACACTGATGCTAACAGGAATCACCACGGTTTGCCTGAATGGGGCAGCCCGAGCCGTGGGGATGGCGTTGCAGAAGCAGCCACATCTGATGGGGATGCCTGGCCCTCGGTGTCCTGCGCCCACCCAGCACTGAGTCGCAGCGAGCGTGAATCAGAGCCCTGTTAAGCCATTTTGTGAAACATCACCGCTGAAGTATCTTGGCAGGGTGAGAGGGAAAAAACTATTTAGCTTAGCACGCTGTTGATGCACCATAAATATTTTTCTTGATTCCATAAAAACTGCAATAAGGAAACACCAGCCTTCATGAAATGCTCTTTAAAATGCAGTAAGAAAACTCAATATATTAATAGGTTCCCATTTAATCAAGCCATCCTGTAAAAATAAAATAAACTCTGTGTGCTCAGAAAAATAACTTTCCTCCATCACAGGCAAAGGAAATGTGTTGTTTTTTATTTTTGGATAGCTTCAGTTTTTCTGGGAAGAGGACTGTAGCAGAAAGAATAACCCAAGGCAATAAATTGGGCCTTGAACAAAAACAATTTCTTGCATCTAATTTGGGTTTATTCTCATCTGAGGCTGTGCTTTAGGTGGACTGTATAAAACTTGGTGGTCTTTCAAAATCTTGAGGAAATACAGGAAAGAACATATTATCTTTTCACCTTGCGCATTGCAGGATCTGCAGAGATTGTGAAAAGTACTGCTTTTTCAGACAAATCTGCTGTGTCCCAGGAATTACTGTTTTTTTAAAGGCAGTAAAGAGGCTGGGTGGGATTCACTGCACCTACAAGGGTTGAGCGCATTTGCCTAAATTTAGGCATTCAGTGTCATTTGGGATGTCCCAGGGTATCTGAAACAGCCACGTGAAGCTGGCAGGGGTGGGTGACACTGGATGTGCTGGAGACGGGCACCCTGTGGGAGCTGAAAGTTGGGTGGAATAGCAGAAAGGGTCTTAAATGGCATTAGATGGCATATAGGTATGGTATACCTGTAGGCATCTCAGTAGCATCCCTGAACATTGACATTTGGGTCCTGAGACGAATGGAAAAGCAGAGTGCTGCATGACTGAGGGGGCTGGTGGAAACACCTCCTCATTTGAAACCAGTCCAAGACTGACACAGACCAAGAGTTGTTGCATCAGGGTGGGGGAGCTGATCTACTGGTTTGAGGAGAACTGAGCTGGGCGAACGCTGTTTGTAATATAAACACTGCCATAAGGGTTTTTCCCTGCTGGTTCATGGTCTTACAGGTGAGAGTAAATATTTAATAGCTGTGGTGCTCAGTTGCAGTTGATTAATTCACCTGAAATTAGGCCAAAGGTACCTCAAACTGGGCTACCTCGATCAACAGTCAGCTTGAAAATGGAGGTATGTGATTTGTCTGTATTCACCCATGAGAAAACTGGTTGTGTTTCATGTTTCTGATCTTGCAGCACGTTGCTGGGACTATTGCTAGGCAATTAAATTCATGGCAGTTTAGCTTGTGCAGGACTGGGTCCCAGGTATGGGATGGGTATGGCAGCTTCTTCTATGTTGGCTGGATCCGGTCCTTTTATTGCATGTAAAATCTTCCATTAAATAACACTGGCAAAAACCAAAATTATTTTGGTTGGGTCTAATTTTATTCTCGTCACTTTTTTTTGCTTCACTTGCCAGATTTCCAATTATCTCTGGAAACTTAAGATGACCTTTTTCAGTCCTCTGAGGGTGGTGGTAGCACTGTTCTCTCTCCGTGGATTTGGCACAAATAAGACATTCCTTTAATGTTAGTCATTTACAAATAAGCTCTTGCAAAGAAAAAGTAAAGCCACACTCATCCCCACTTGTACCATTTGGGCTGTTTTCCTGAAAAACCTCCGTTGTGAGAATTTCATATTGGGTTTGTAACCCAGCAGGGAACCTGTGTGATCCACCGCTTCTGCTCTACAAAAGCAGCATCCACAGTAATTAAACATTAACTCTACCTTTGCTTGAAAATAGCTGTCATCATTACTCTTTTCAGTTGTGAGATTTTTTTTTTTGTATGCATACTGATTATAAGCTTTTAAAGTACATGCCTACTCTTTATCTCAGTTGGTATTTACACTGAAAGGTGATTTGGATCCTGCGATTTCACGTCAATGCGGCCAATCTGCTTGAAATTACTTCTGGGTCATTACGCAGAAAACCAGGAATTTTTTGCTCCTGGTTTAGTGGGTGATGGAAGAGTCTGTTTTCTGCCTTCACATGGTAAAATCAGCGAGAGCGGAGACTCAGCTGGCTGAGCACGGCTTCAGCTGGGTGTTTCTTTAGGGAAATGTGGGTTGTTGGCGGAGGTGCAGGCGGGTGGGAAATGGAAACTCCAGCTCCGTAGCGGGGCTTTCTTCAGCCTCGTTTTCTCTGAACCATCCTCCAGTTGGCAAAAACTCCCTCCCTCTGCGGTGAGGGGACAGTCAAGCGCAGGAGCGATGGCTGGTTTTGGTCACCTGGTGCCCTGTTGGCTTTGAAGTTGTGTTACTGTTGTTCCTCTCTTGCATGAAGCCTTGCTGCACCGGTATTATGCTGCCTGGGGTTTGTGGATGGTTGGGGGCCAGAGGGTGAGAACACACAAGAATTGGAAAAACAGAGTGGGAGAGTGGGGGAAATATGAGTCATAGCTGGATGTGCTGAGTTTAAGTTGCTTCTTAGGTGGCTTTAAAGGAAAATCACTGCAAAAAATGGTTTTGTGACCTGAAAAAAAAAAAAAGAAAAAAAAAGAAAAATAAAGGGGGAAAAAAAGAAAAAAAAGGAAAAAAAGGAAAAAAAAAGGAAAAAAAAAAAAAGAAAAAGAAAAAATAGGAAAACAAAAAGGTTGATCATTCTTGGATTACAGAAAAGTGAGAAGCACTGATCAGCATCCTCATTTCCAGGGCTGTGCAAGCTCTGACCGTGTCATTAGATGGTTTCCAGTTCAGGGCTGGCCAATGTCCAGCTGGCGGGGAGCACGGCTGAAAGATCTCCTGTCTGTCTGCGAAGCGCCGCGTAGATGCACCGCACGCGGGTTGAGCGCAAACTCCTCACTTTACAGCACAGCCTGCTCTTTAAACAAGAAAAAAAAAATTCTGACAGACTAGAGGAAAAGCTCTGCCAAATCACAGTGTTTGAACCCTGTAGCAGAGGTTGTGGTCATGGATCCATGAGTCCTTCTCTCCATAGCCCAAGCTTGGCTTCCCCGAGGCGTTTTTTGGGAGGTTTAATTCCCATGACATGGGGCTAGGGAAGGGGACAGCTCGGACACGTGCGTCTTTTAAGCAGTAGCAGCTGAAACAAAGAAATGAAGTTATTTTCCAGATTCAGCAGTAACTGCTGAGCACTTTCCATACCTTCTGCTCCCCTGTCTGAGTAGGAAAATTTCCTTTAAGTCTGGGAAACTTGCATAGTGCAAGTGTCAGACTGCGTACCCTAGGGAATTTGTGATGATTAAGTCCAAAGAAGAGGCTGTTGGTGGAGTGAAGCTGCTGAAGGCTTCTGTAACATTTAATGAGGCAGATGTGAAGAGACAAACTGTTTTTGCAGATGTGATGGGATTAGAGGCTGCAAAATCCAGCCTGCTCCTGATTCTCCTGAAGTTAGTGAGTGACATGGGAAGAGGACGGGATCTATGGGTATCTCCTGCATGGCAGTCTTGAAAAAAATACTGAGTAATTTTCACCATCCATCAGTGCTTGCCTCTTGCCATATTTTGTGTTTCTTTCCCTGGCTGAGGCCAGTTGTATGAGGTTCAACAAGGCTAAGTGCCGGGTCTTGCACTTGGATCACAATAACCCCATGCAACGCTACAGGCTTGGGGAGGAGTGCTGGAAAGCTGCCTGGTGGAAAAGGACGTGGGGGTGTTGGTCGACAGCCGGCTGAATATGAGCCAGCAGTGTGCCCGGGTGGCCAAGAAGGCCAATAGCAACCTGGCTTGTATCAGAAATAGTGTGGCCAGCAGGACTAGGGAAGTGATCGTCCCCCTGTACTCGGCACTGGTGAGGCCGCACCTTGAATACTGTGTGCAGTTTTGGGCCCCTCACTACAAGAAAGACCTTGAGGTGCTGGAGCATGTCCAAAGAAGAGCAACGAAGCTGGTGAAGGGTCTAGAGAACAAGTCCTATGAGGAGCGGCTGAGGGAACTGGGGTTGTTTAGCCTGGAGAAAAGGAGGCTCAGGGCAGACCTTATGGCTCTCTACAGCTACCTGAAAGGAGGTTGTAGCGAGGTGGGTGTCAGCCTCTTTTCCCAAGTAACAAGCGATAGGACAAGAGGAAACGGCCTCAAGTTGCACCAGGAGAGGTTTAGATTGGATATTAGGAAAAATGTCTTCACCGAAAGGGTTATCAAGCACTGGAACAGGCTGCCCAGGGAAGTGGCTGAGTCACCATCCCTGGAGGTGTTTAAAAGCTGTGTGGATGTGGTGCTTAGGGACATGGTTTAGTGGTGGACTTGGCAGTGCTAGGTTAATGGTTGGACCTGATGATCTTAAAGGTCTTTTCCAACCTAAATGATTCTATGATTCTATGACTCCTGCACAGGCATGCTGAGCTGTCGCGGGTCTGGGGCCAGCACTTCTGCGGTGATTTGCTGTGCATCTCCCCTCGACCGGGAGGCAGCCCTTGGGAGGGCGATCACCTCGCTTGGCCGCACAAGAGCCAGAAACATGCTGGGTTTTTGAGGTTTTGATTTTTAACCTGACTGGCAACAGCAGGGATTGAATTATCTTCTCAGGGAGAAGGCGGCTTCATGCACCAGCTGCGGTGCTGAGAGCAGCAGTGACTGCCTGACCCTGAGACAACTTAGCTCCGGTGCCTGTGCTGAGAAGTCAGATCTGGTTTATCTGGATCTGGTTGTAGGCTCAGTTTAATTAATCTTTTCTTCAAAGCAGATTAAATTGATTGCTTAAAAAAATTCCCTTTTGTATTTTTTTTTTTTAGTAGCCATTTGGGAAAAAAGAGAAATTAAGTGGATTCGGATGGTTTTCACTTTTAAATCTTTATTCAAAAAACTCCAGTCTATCAGGTATGAATTAAGAGGCTGTAGTATAGACTGTCCCCTCATTTTTAATGATCCTAGCGTGACATGTCCTGCAAAAGGAGAAGCAATAATGAAAATAAAAATTTGCTTTACAACCCAACAAATGAAGAGAGATGACTTCAGCTCAGAACCACTCCATCCTTTCCCTGGAAGGCCCTAAACAGACCAAATGTAACGAGTTAAAGCACTGCTATTTCCATTTGGGACGTGTGTGCACACACTCTGTCTGCTGTGCTGAGAATGTCCTCTGCACCTGGGATGTGATGAATTTACTACACTTGTCTGGAGCTGGAGTTTCACGTGCTGGATGAAATTGTACATTGGTTTTTTTTTTTTTCAGTGGATGCATGTGAGCTGCATATGTGGAGTTCATACTGACCAGGACTTCTGAGATTTTGGATGTCCCAAAAGTCTTGCACAAATTGCCAGCTCTTTCTTCTTGCACTTAGACAAAATTTCCAGACAGAAAAGAGAATCTCTGCGGGGAAACTCAGGGAGGGAATAACCTAAAACTGGAGCGGTGATCAATGAATTTGGGCAGGGTGGATATTTTTGTTAAGTTTTGGTCTGGGTAAAAATTGTTTTTGAAGTGAAATATTTCACCTGGTTTGTTAAATCTTTTTTTTAAACCTTTTTGAGTGCTGCAAAAAGAGAATGTTGCTTTGAAAAAGAATTTGGTTTTTTTTTCTGAAAAAACAGTGGTCTTTTTTCCCCAACTGAAACTAGTTCTGATGGCCTCCAAACTGTATGGTCTAATGAATGTAATATTCATTAATTTTTTTTACCCTGCAACTGTTTTGAATTTCATTTTTCCATCTGATAGCTGAGGATAAAGAACAGAATATTCCTCTTTTCAAAACTGCTTTGAAATCCACTTTAAAAAATCCTGGCAAGGGCTGTCTGCTGTTGTTCACTGCAAGGAGGGATTCTGCAGGAGAGCTGCTTGCTATGAAAATTTGATTGCAATTTGTGTTAAGTTTCCATTTCCAGGTAACTTGCAAAGGGTTGATAGATGATTAACAGATACTTTGAATAATAAATAAAATAGCCAAGCGGAAATTATGTCAACATTGTGCCAGCAGCAGTCGGATATAAACACCTGTAATCCCTCCTATAGATGCATGTGTTGCCATTAATAACACATATTGGCCAGACATATTGGCCAACTCTCCTGGTTCCTCTCGGCCATTTAACTGCGGGAATCAGAGTTTGGCCTTTGCCCGTGTCTTCAGCTGATTCGCTGCCCTGCTCTTTCAGCCAGGTATTCAGAGATCTGCTTTTTCATGCCGTACTCCCCCCCCTTAAGCTTTTTAGGTGGAGTTTGAGTCTGAAAGACATGTTCATCCATGTGCTGGCTGAGAGGTGTCCCCCACCTCTGTCCTCCCGTGCCGTGGGTAGACTGCAGAAGTTATCTGCAACAGTGGGAATACGGATGTGCTACGGGGGTGATCTCCCATCCCGAGAAGTTGGCAAGGACCAGTTTTTCCTGCGTGGCCACTTGATCTGTTGTAGCACGTGTAAGTGTAGCAGAGCGGGTCTCTGTCCCCTGTGGTTCGTGCCACCCGCAGCTAACATAAATGGCCCAGGGTGTTACCAGGTGTTTCCATATTGACAGGGATATACGTGGCCAGGCATAAAGGGATAAATTTATTCTCTTGTCTATACCTAGAGGGTCTACACCCATACTACACACAGGTAAGTTTGAAATCTGGAGTGCAGCTCATGGCTGACCATCTCCTTTCGCAGCAGTGCTGGTGCCCCGTCTCTCCGTTGAGCACCCATCAAGCCACATCTGCTCTCCGTGTGACTCCTCCGTTACAGCCTGAGAGGAGGCATTAGGGAGCTGTCGGACAGGGCTGCGGTCACAGTTCCCTTTTGAAGGCTGGGCCGGGCTGGCTTTTCAGTGGGAGATGAAGCAAAGAGTTGCAAAGGACCTTGGGGTGCTGCAGAGAGCTTTTATTCCCCATTCGGTGATGTTTCCTTCATCCAGCACACCCAGGCTTTGCACAAGCATCCCCCAACCTAGCACGTGGCTCTTCCCCGAACACCGAGACCCCTGACGTGAGGGTTAATCCTTCCCCGCCGGAGGTCAGAAGTGCCGCTGACTGCGCTTGGGACCCCCGGGGGGTACCCCCATGCAAACCTCCCCCAGGAAAAAAACATGCCTGGGAGTCAGCCTGAGGCTGTGAGAGCTAAAGATAAAAGCACAAAAGTTCACAGTGGAAAAAGGACTTCTTGCATGACTAAGGGCTGTCTGCTTGCCCATAGTTTTCTACCACGATAACTGGAGGGTGGGCTAATCCGGGGCAGAGATGGAGGAGGAGACGAGGGGGAATATAGGAACCGGAGCCGGGACCATGACATCATTGTATTTTCTTTCCTTGTGTTGCTTAGAGCATGTGGCTATGTTTATCTGAAAACCTCATCATAGCCTATGTAATTTGAGCTCAGTTTTAGGGATTTAGCTTGTTTTGGAAGCCACATATCAAGAATACAATTTATGCATGTAATGTTTTCCTGTTTTTGTGGGACGGAGACAAAAATGTCAGTGCAGGAGCTTTATGTTGAGGGAATAATTAAGATAACTATCTGTAAATCTTGGTGGAAAGTCCTTTTTTGTCAGCAATGCAAAAATACCACCTAAGAGGGCTCACCCTGGCACTTTTTAAGTTCCAGGCCTGTATGGGTCCCAAGGAATTTTAATCTCCCATTTGATTCAGAAGGGATTTTATGAGCCTAAAAGCCTGTGCTCACTTTTCGGGGCACACGTTGGAGTCTCAGCTGCTCCCTGTGCCGGAGCATGGCTGCATTTCAGATTGGGTAGAAATGCCCAAGGAGATGATAATGGGGTGTTGAGTTTAGAGTTGGCTGGGAAACACTTCTGAGGAGCGCTGTGAGCCACTGGGCTTGCTGCTGCATGAGGGACAAATTCTGCTCTTGGTTGCACAGGCATAACTTTGGCTGGTTTCCGAAACACGAGCATCTAATCTCACTGTGGCTTGTTGACTTTAATGGAGTTTATTCTTTTAATTTTTACAATGGTGTAAGTGAGAGCAGAATTTGGCCAGAAGCCGTGCTAGTGCTGCATTAGCAAACAGAGTGAGTGAAATGTGCAGAAGCAAACCCATTGCAGGGCGTTTTCAAGTTTTGCGATACTCAAATCCGCAGTTACGGGTCCAGGTTTCTCGTTTTTCAGGATGCCTAGAAGGGAGCCATCCCTCCCTAGCATGGACTCAGCCTGCAGGGCCACGTGTAGAAATGAAGAGTCTGGGGCCTTATTCCCAATTCTCATTCTTGCTTTCATACCAACCGTTTCTCCATCCTGAGCTTTGCACGTTGAGTTGATAAGATACGCTGCATTGTCAAGCGCTTCTTGACGAGACACATGCTTATTCTATCCAGGATGATAAAGACCAAACGAGAAGGAATGGGCAAAGTGGTCATTCCTGTGCAGAAAGCCAGCGCGTGACCGCTGGCTCGTGGTGACACGTTCTGACTCCAGCAGTGGAGGCAGCAGTTTGGGCTTTCAGGAGAGCAGTAGCTGCGGTCTTTGGCAAGAAAAGATTTTCTCCCTGGTGCCATCCTCCTAAATTTCCCCTTTTTAACACAGATCAAAGAGGTTTTAACACAGATCAAAGATGTGATTTTTTTTAACACAGATCGAAGATGTGATGAAGTATGAAGCTGTGCTTGCAGCTGTAGTAGGAAGGAAGTTGTATATGTATGCATGAGCAAGTGAGAGAGGAGGGGACGGTGAGGACCTGACCATGCACATAATTTCCTAATGATTTCTGTTGCTATTTATGTATTAATTCCACTGCCACTGCAGTCTCAGTAGCATTGTCTCTCCTCTTTCCTTGTTCCTGGCAGTGGCCTCCACCAAATGCTGTGGAGGGAGGCACAGAAAGCAGATGTATGGGGTATGATTGCTCCCCGCCGTACCTTACTGCAGGTCCTTTTTGATTTCTTATGCTTCAAAGACTGGCTTAAGCCCTGAATCTGACCCTTAATATGTATTCAAAAGATGTTTAATCATTAGCTGTAACTCTGCTTAGTCTTATTATCTGTACAAATGCCCGGTAGTATCATACAGTACTATCAAGTTGGACATATATTTAATTAGCTCATGCTTTATATTTGATCTGATGAGTTTTAATCCAGCAGATGCTGTTAGCTGATGAGTGTTTTCGACTTGGACGTGGTCTCCCTCTCTTACTGCAAATACAATGTGTTTATACTTGTTGAACATATTGTAATTCACGCATACATATACAACATGGATGTGCTTTTTGGGTGCACGGCACATGGAGAACAAGGGGAGGCACCTGTAAAAGTGGGCCTTGGCTGCTCTCTGGGCTGTGTTTAACTGGTAGTCTTGCACTTGGAAGAGTTTTCCTTTATTTAGCAATCTCTGCTCTTTCACACTGTTCCAATTTGTTTTCAACACAGCCTGAATGTAATTGAATGGCCTCTTTTATTTCTATGTAAAAAAATGTCTGGTTTACATGCCTCCTGAGGATTAGGCAGTGAATTAAAAGCAAGTGGTTTTAGAGAATCACAAATAATGCTTTAACCTCCCTCCCCACTGAAACCAATGAATGACTCTCTAAATAAACAGATTTTCTCTTGTATACGTTGGGCTGGAACGAGACAAGAGTCTTTCCCCCAGCTGGCCCCCTCCAGACGTGGCTGGACCCCAGTGGCATGTGAAAGTTATTGTGTGTTTACCAGCAGCAGAGTTCATCCTCCCTAGTGATGGGGAGCAGCCGAATTACTTCACACATGGGTCGCCTGGTCATCTGGGTTGGTTTTATCTTAAGTTGCGTAAAGAGTTTAGAACAAGACTGTTCCTCTGTGGCTCTTGGACTATTTTTAGTTAATCTCTGTGACTTCCCTACAGCTCTGTTCCCCCTAATGCAGCTTATACTAATAGGCAGAGACAGTCACTGGGGACGTTAATGACTTGTCTGTTGAGGTCTGTCACTTGCTGGCGACTTATGTAGTCAGGTTGTTGTTTTTCTTCGCAGAGCTCTTCAAGATCCTTTATCTGAGCCTCTCTCTCTTGTCTCATGGGGATTGCTACAGAGATTTTAGTTGCAGGTGCACTTCCCGAAACATGGAGTATTCTGCATAGTTTGATAGAGTGTTTCTTTACCTCCTCACACATGCTTTGTAGAGCCACTTCTTGAGCAGAATTAAAAAACCTTGCTCCTCTGATATCCAAGGACTCTGTTAGGAGAGAACCAAGCGTGTCTTGTATCATGACGGTTTAAGTCCGTATGGATTATATGATGGGTGACAAAAATATTGTGAGGAGGAGAGGTGCTGACAGTTTGGATGATGTAAGTCTTGTAGCTCCTGTGTTACTGCATTTCTCTTAAAGGGTCTGTCAACAATGCCCAGACTTTTGGATGATTTCCCTTCAGTCAGGTTTTCCTTTTACATTAGCCATCACAGCATGCCATTTGGGAGAGCATCTTGGGAAGAGCTGGGGGATGCTGTAACTCACTCACCCTTAAACGTGCTGGATTTCTGAATGGATAATGCTGATTTTGTTTTTGGTTTTGGTTGGTTTTTTTTTTTTTTTTTAAATGAAGAAGTCATGGGTGCCTGCCAGAGAGGTTTCCTTCATGTTAGGAGGAACTCAGGCACCTGGCAGATGCTGCAAAAAATTGTCATGGGTGAGCAGACTACTACTTAGAGTCTCTGTTCTCGGTCTCCGTTGCCACAGTAGCTTACGGTCCTGCTGCCCACTTAACACTGCTTAATTTGATTGCAAAGACCAGGCCTTCAAGGAGGACTTTCAGTTGTGCTTATGGGTTGAAACTGGGAGAGCGTTGACGAGAGCTTCCCTTACCATCTGACTCAGCGAGCAGATACTCAGCCTATGGTCTATAAGTACGCTGTATTTTACAACTTTATAAACCTATGGCTAAGCCAGGTCTCTGCCCTCTGGCTCCAATACCCAGATTAAGTGGTTCCACTTATGGTCAGCTATTCTGTGTATTCTGTGTAATCTGTTCAAGTTGTAGCTGGATGTATCCTAGTAGTACAAATCATGTAGCTAATTTCTGTCATATGAGGCCTATTTTTCCTCTCCTCCTGGAAAGACAGTAGAAAAAAAAGTTGAACTGATATAGAAATGATAAAAATGGAGTACAGAGCTATTGCCTTATACTACATTTGGCAGCTGTAGATATCCAGAAAATGTAGAATAATACACCCACTCTAAATTGTCTTCCCTCTTGGATACATAGGTTAAGTAGCAATAATGGTTTCAAATCTGCCTCACCTTTAGGGAAATCTGAATATGAATCCAGAACTGGCTTTGAATTAGACAGTATAGCTCTTCTGTTGGGTCTAAATGTGAATCCAGACCTAAGCCTTGGGACTTTAGTCCTGTATCTAACCATAATGGTTGCTAAAGAGATGAAAGAATATAATAACAGAAGAAATAACTGCATGAGAAACCTAGAGTGTTGTAATTACAGGGCCAGAGAGGTGAAAAGGGGATGTTGGCATGGCATTTTGCCTCGCTGCAGGAGCCTTCAGGAGAGCAGGATGCTCTGCTGGTTTGGAGGGACCTCACCTCTCAGGTGCCACCTCCCTTCCATGTGAGTGTCTTCTTGTAGCAACAATGCTCCGATAGCAGAGGGGATCTCCCGGCATTGGAAGAAGCAAGCGGTGGCAGTGGCAGATGTTGCTGTCAGATGCAGAGGGAGCTGGATTTGACACAGCTGAGAAGATTGCCATGGGGACATGCCTGTGGGGCACAAGAGTAGATATCATGGGTGTCTCGGTGAGTTCCTACTGGATGCAGGGGAGGAGCAGATGGTCTGTGCTGGTCCTGGGGACATGGGGGAGCATGGGAGGGATGTTCTGCAGGATAAGTTCAGGTTGCTATGTGGGAAACTGAAGTCCACGATCTCCATGGTAGCACTCTCTGAGATACTGCCAATGCCACAGGTGAGTCTGGAGAGGCGGGCAAAGATCTACAGTCTCAGTGCTTGGACGAGATGGTGCAGAGAGTCAGGGGTACTCTGTGGGTCTTCAGGAACTGGAGAACTTCTGGGGACAGGAAGAACCTGTAGATGGGCCATATCTTCGTCAAAACAGATTAAGATTCGGAGCAAGGCTGCTGACACTGAAAAATAAAAGGGTCATAGAGGAGTGTTCAAACTGGGAGCTGGAAGAAGGTGCAGAGAAGTGCCTGGCTTGGACTGGTGCAACCTGTGAGCTGGATGTGGTTGATGCTCAGTGCACATTCAGGAAGTCCAGGAGGGCTGCACAGAGCAAAGCTAGAATAAATGGGAAAGGCAAATCAGACTGCCTGCAAAAGCAGTTGAGTGATGTGCACAGTATCAGGTGCTAGAGTGAAGACAAAACGTACAAGTGCTCGTACCCCAGTACTGGAAGCCTGAAAAAATATGGTAGGGGAACCAGAGCGCTTGGTGTCATGTGACAGCCATGGTATAGCAGGTACCCCAGGGACCTGGTGGAAAGGGGATAATTAGAGGGATGCAGTGTTGCCAAGCTACCAGCTTTATAGGAGTGCTGGAGTAGGATGTATAGGCGGAGGAGTGACAGTGCAAGTGAAGAATAATACAAAGTGCAGCAGCATAGAAGTGTTACGCAAAAAGAGAAGCACTATAGTATCCTCGTGGGCGGAAATCCCAACACTAATAATAAGTGTAGTACTAGGATTGTACTACTGACATCCATCCCCCCCCCCCGCCCCCCCCCCCCCCCCCCCCCGGAAATATTAAGTGAGGTTAAAGAAGTTGCAAATTTAGGACAGGTATTAATAGCAGGAGATTTCAACTATCCATACATAGATTGGGTCAATACCTCATTTGAGGATGAGATGTAGCGAGAAGGTTTTGGAGGGAGTAAATAGTTGCTTCCTAGCACAATTAATCCTAGATCCTGTAAGAAAACATGCTATTCTGGATTTGGCCTGGAGTGGTGCGCAGGACCTGATCCAAGAGGCATTAGCTGGAGAGCTCACTGGTAGTGAGTACAATACAATTAGATTTAACATCGCAGCAGGAAAAGGCAGGGCACATAAATCCTGTATGTGGATATTTGGTTTCAAGAGAGGGACAAGGTAAATGTGAGGGAGACTTTAAAAGGAGCAGTTCAAAAAAGCAAGAAACCTGCATGCAGCCTGGAGGCTGTTAATAATAGTGTATTAGAAGCTAAGATAAAACATGTCCCCCAAATCCCCTGCAGGCTCAGTAGGAAAGTTAAACAGCACGTCACAGGAGATGGTTGGCATCTGAGAAATGGAAAGCTTGTTCAAATGGAGAGAATGGGAAAGGCTGTAAAATATGGCAGGTCAAATATAAACAGAAAATTGGGTTTGCAGATGAAGCCAGGCTCCTTTGGGTAGTCAGATGCCACACGGATGGTGAGGAACTCCAGAAAGACCTCATAAAAATGACTGAGTGTCAAAAAGGGGGCACACAAGCTTCAGTGTAGATAAATGTAAGGTAATCCATCAAGGGAAATTAAACCATGCCTTCATGATGCTGAACTCAAGAACTGGGAGTTACAGCTTGGGGAGAGATCTTGGAGTCACGGCTGGCAGTCATTTGGAATCGCCTGCTCTGTGTACAGGGACATCCAAAAAAGCAAAAAAAAACCCCTGCGCGTGGTCAGGGAGGGTGCTGAGAACAAGATGTAGTGTGTCATATTGCCGCTGTAGGAAGGCTTGGCGTACCCATGCCAGGGCAATGCTGTGTGCAGTTCAGGATGGAGGTAGAGGAGGTCCAAGGAAGAGCAGCTAAAATGACTGAAGGGATGGAGGAGCTCCTTATGAGGAGAGACTGCACGGGCTGAGTCTTCAGCCATAAAGCAAAGGGAGAGGGCAGGTGGGGGGTATGTTGAAACTAGCAGGTGGTTGGATTAACATCCAGTGATTTTAACCCAACTGAAAAGAAAGTATCTAGCTGAAAGTAAGAAAAGAAGGTAATCCAGCTGAAGGTATTTTTTGTACTTGGCAGGTAGTGAGCTTCTGGAGTATGTTGCCCCAGGAGGCAGTGAACCTGCTGGTATCAGCAGGTTCAAAAGGGAATTAGACCAATTCATTGCCAACAGGTCTATGATACTAGGAGTACAGGGATATTCCCAGTAATGTCCCTTAACCAAAAAATGTGGGTATTGGAAGAGTAAGAGTGGAAGACACTGAAGGTAGAGACCAGGCTCTCCCTGAAGAGCACCTCTGCTGGGGACAGTCCTGGGCTGGAAGAACCGCTGATCTCACCCAATATGACTTTTTTTATTTTCCTAATGCGAAACCCTCACCTTGATGGCATTTCTGGGTCTGTGTGCTATCTTCTGCTCTGATAACTTCTGGAGCTGTATCGTTCCAAGCCATGGACATCTTTTAAGTATGCAGAAATCTACTGATTGTAAAGGAAAACAATCAAAAGGGGTAAATGGGGAGATGCATGGAGCTTCTGTAATCTGTGACCGGCCAGCAGCTAGTCTTTATCTAAAAATCAAACTACTAGATGATGGCAGCTGTTGATGCCTTGCAGTATAATTTGCCTTCTCATCAGCTTTCCTTTACACAATGATTCCATGCAAAGTAAAATGTTGCTGCCCTTATTTCCCTAAAGGACAGGAAAGGAAATGAGGATGGAGGCGGTTAAAGAAAGGCCGTGAAAAGAGCCCTATTTATCGATATGAGAAGGACAGAGCATCTAGGACAGAGTGGAGGTAAATGCAACACCCCAGGTACGGTGGAGATAGTGTGTGGAAAGGGTAGAGTGAGAAAGAAGTTCATGGGGAGGGAGTCACAGAGCCCTGGTGTGGGGCAACCGAGGGAAAGCAAGAGGTATGTATTATGGAGGTAATTCTACTACATTTGTAGAAGCCAGTATGGTGTGCATTCACTCCCACACTAGACTATAGTGCATACATACTGTATATGTGGCTGTGTAGTAAAGGGGCATTAGCTGATTCCTTAATAAATCAGGATTTTGGTACCATGCTGATTCGGTGCTCTAGAGGCTCCTAAAACAAACTGTTTTGATGCTCAGTCAAATCTGAAAAGCAAACATATGAATCCTGCCTAATGCCAAAGCCATTAGAAATCCGCCCACCCCAAAACTAATTTTAATACAGATAGGAAAGCAATTTCCCGACGAGAAAGCTCTTAATAGAGTGTGCTAATAGCGAACAGCAAGGAGAGGATCGTGGGCTCTGGTGCAACTTAGCAACCATGCTGGGAAGCAAAAGGAGACCAGTGTTATGAAAGGTTGTCCACAGTGGCTAGGGCGGGGATGGCATTTCAGGATGACCAAAACCAAGCTATGGAAGAGACCCCTTTGCCTTGTGGCTGTGGAGGTGGTGGATGGCCTCAGTGGTTGCTTGTCACGTAGAGCAGGAAAATAGCAGCACTCCTGGCCATTGCTGGTGTGATGCTAGGGTCAGCTTGGAGTCCTTGGCCAACTAGTGCAAGAGAGAAAGAGTAGGTGTGGGTACGGGTGCATTTTTATCAGTGTTACAATGTTCTGAAATGCCTTCCAAGGCAAGAGGCATCTCATTTCCCACTTGTCTGTCCCTGGGTTCGATCAGAGGACTTGGAGTCTACCAGGCCAAGCAGCCGGGGATGGAAAGCCTCCAGGAAACTCAGCATTTTCCCTTGGCTTCCTCTGTTGATTTTACTTTCCTTCTCTCTGTTTGCAGCCATTTCTATTGGCAACCCTCACTCACCTCACAAGGGCTGAGGTGCTGAGGTTGGGGACATCCTTAGAGCCCGTAGGAGTCCGAATTTGATGCTCCCATCTCCATTGAGGGGGTGGGAGGCCTCCTGACTCCCTGTAACCTGTGTGGCGTGGCTGACCTCAAGCTCCAGGTCTGTGGTATCTGGCTGCCTGTAGACCTTTGTCAGCTGTCTGGTTTTCGGTGGAAGCCCTCCTGTAAGAGTCAGCTTGCTTATAATAGACTAATGAGTCATGCAAGGGTGGAATTTCTTTCTGCTTTACCTTAGGATCGGGTTGTTGCATAAGCAGACTTCACAACTTTGACCTGATGAGGCTCTGGTTTGCTCTGGCATCTCTTCTTCTCCCATGGGGACCTTAATTTTTGTGTGCTTTTCTGAGCGGCCCCGAGAAATGCACACAAAAATACATCACTCATGGGGGCAGAGGGGATTCCCCATCTGCTGCTGGTGGCTCCTGCATGGACCCGTCCTCTCTACGCACCGCAGAGCAGCGATGCTGCGTTGTGGCTTGCCCCATGTAGCCTCTGGGAGTCAATCGGTGTGTTGCGGGTAGATGAACCCTGTGGTGAGTGCCTCTCGTCCCGCGATGAAAATAACACCAGGGCCCCGCTCTCAAGAATGCGTCATGGTGTCTCTATTTTGGGAAACAGACGTATGAATGAGAGTTTGAAGAGCGCAGTGTGCATCAAATCTAGGACGTGTGTTCGGCTCTGGTACGGAGGTGGAGGCTGGTTTGCTTTTCGCCATGGGGATAGCATCCTCTGCTCATCCCAGGAGCTGTTCCCATGAAAAGCCCCCCATGTCTGCAGAGGCCACCTCACCAGGGCTCCGTGGAGAGCTGCAGGCTCTGCCTCAAAAGCAGGGGATGCAGCAAACAGTGTAACCTCTCATCTTCTAACCATGTCTTAACCATGGAGAAGGAATGTCACCCTCCAGAAAGCAACGTGTCACAGTATCTATTTATATAAAGTCTTCCATTGTGGATGCTTCTTACTCATCTAACTTCACTTTCGGAGGCGGTTCTGTCATTACATTTCAGGCCCAGGTTTTCGTTGACTTGGAAGCTGGTAATGGCTCTGCCATGAATTCATTTGGACACACTGAGAAAAGGTCTCACGGGACTAAAGATTTCACCTGAGCTGGAAGCACCAACAGGAATCCATAAGATGAATACTCTGAAATCCTGTGGGCGATACAGCAAATCTCAGTTTCTTTATGCCTTGGTGCCCAGACTGTAAAATGGAATGGTACCTCTGGCCCAGGTGCAGTGGGCAGGGACAGAGTGGAAGGACTGTTTAATTAATTGGTAGTCTCTTAAGACTACAGAGGAACCACACATAGCGACACAGAATTGGAAATGTGATCATAGGATCTGGAATTGAATCTGATGGCTACACTCATCCCAGACTATATACAAGACTCGCTTTGTATGGCACGGGAATTCAGCGCAGTGCGCTGGAGGCAGATGTTTAACACTGCTCTGCTTATCTCTAGGTTGTGGCAAGAGATGAAAAACTTCATCTTCCAATGGAAGAACAAGGAGAGTTTAATTAGCCAAATTATAATGACCCCAACTTGGTTTCCTCAAGACAGAAGAGGCTGGTGCCAGCCAGCGTAGCACTCCCATTCCCTGTGGACCTGAGCAGATTTACACCAAGCCAGAAGCGTGAAATGTGCGTTCAGTAGAGAAAGTGTTACATAGGATCTTGGAAGAGAAAGATTTTCTGCTCTTTTTAGAGAAAGAAACTCAACCGTGCTGTTTTGTGCAACACAAGTTGTGCTGTACCAAGCCTGATCTTTGCTCAGCAGAGCTGGGGCTGGTATCTCCCCAGCCGTGGAGTTTGTGGTGGGAGACAGACACACAGAAAAGTCCTGGAGTCTCTGTCACTCAGTATTTGGCTTTGCTCAGTGTTTCCCTTGCTGAAACGCAGCCA
This sequence comes from Gymnogyps californianus, assembly GCF_018139145.2. NCBI lineage: Eukaryota > Metazoa > Chordata > Aves > Accipitriformes > Cathartidae > Gymnogyps > Gymnogyps californianus. The sequence continues at coordinate 211,917,473 of NC_059471.1, read as the reverse complement.
CAGGTCTGGCAGACTTTCACCTGAACGGTGATTGATAAGCTTAGGTCCCTGAGGATGGATGTATTTCATAAATGAAAAGACTGCAGTACCTCCAAAGGCAGGAGGATCTCCAGGGACCCCTCTGCCTATTCGTATGAGGTGGGTTTTAATTCCCCCTCCAACTTGGCCTTGGCCCCCACAGATGAGATTTCTTTGCTGAACCTGTTAAAAGCCAGATTAAGATCTCTTGCAGAGGTCATTTAGCAAACAGTGAGATGAATTGGTGGCCCTTCTCTAAGGAATACTTGTTTTCCTCTCAATCCTCAAAACAATCTGGGGAATGTGTTTGGAGTCAGCCTGTTTCTGAACTTAACCCCATCATCGCCAGCAAAAATAGTCTGTGTGCTGCCCCGTGCCTGGGATGGGGTGAGCTGGACCCCAGCCCTGACTTCCCGAGCCGCGTTGACTTTCTGGAGCACATAGAAGGGTTTGTGTTGTGTGGGGGGGTATGCCATGACGAGAGGGTGACTAAACCCGACGGGTGTGCAGTTACATAAATTTGCATCAGCCTGTACGTTGTATGTAAAGTACAGGGATGACTCAAAGGCAGGAGCTGCAGTGGCACGTAAAGTCTGGCTGCTGCCAGTGATTGACAGCCCGGGGCAAAGCTGCCAGATCGGTGTTGGGTCTCATTGGGTGTCCCCTTCGTTTGCCCTGGGTGCTGGAGGTGCTGGCTTCTCCCGCATCGAGGCATTAGGGATCAGGGAGGGTTTAGTACTAAGCCTCTGGGGCTGCAAACAGGTCAACCAGTGAGTCAGCATTAGGTGGAAATGCAATATTGTATATGCGGGCTGTTGAAACGCAAAACAGGTGATAGGAAAATGAGCCCCGTATCTCTACGGTGGTGAGTCTGCCACTGCCCATAGGAGGTGAGATCATGTTTAGATGTAATGATAAAGGATGGACTACAAGCAGAACTCAGCTGCGAGCCCTGTCGAGCTTAGGATCCAGCCCAAAAGTGTAGAGCAAAACACTTTGGACCACTGGGAAAGATTTTGCTGGTAAGACTCCTCTCTATCAAAAAAAAAAAAAAAGAAAAAAGAAGAAAAGAGAATGTTTTATCTGGGACTCAGTGCATTCTTTATGGCAATCCTCAATATTCAGATTCAAGCCTTCAAAACTGCAAGATGTAAAAAAAAAAAATCTGAATTTTTAATATTCACATTAACTTTCTAGGTTATGGAACTTAGATTTCCATGCTTTAAATTTTTTTCAGTGGAAGTCAGAAGCTTATTCGAAAAAAAGAAAAGAAAGCAGCACCCCATCCCACTTTCCCCCACCCCGTTCAGAAAGCCTCACTGGGTGGCTGGCTCCGGGAGCCAGTGCGTTCGGAAAAGGACCAGGAATCACAGGAGTGGGCAGTGCTGGCACTGCCTCAAATCCCCTGGTAATAAACCCATCGACTGAAGCCAGATGTCAAAAGTGCATTTTTATAATGTTTTATGTGGATTAATGATTTCAATAAACATTTTTCTCATTTTTATACGTTCAGGGCAGCATTTGCACGTCTAAGAAAACTCACTGAGCTTTCTCTGGCTTTCTCGGTGGCTGCACTCGAAGGCTAAGTTTGTTTGATCTGCCTCAATCTCCTCTAATATTTGTCATTTGTATTAGCCACAAGACTGCAGTGAGACAGCGGTCGCTGATCCCTGAGGGGTCTGGTTTTCCCTTGATGTGTCTGTAACTCCTTTCATAATAATAAAAGTTATTTGTACATAGGGAGGGGGTTAGTTAATGACCTGTGATGCACAATCCACTGGGGCACGGCTCTCCGGTGACTACCGTTATGTGATGTACTGTGGTGATTTCTTGAGTGCTTTGGAGACGTGCCTTCATTAAGTTTCAGTGTGTGGTAAAAACAAGTATCACTGCCCTCATTTCAGGATGGGAAAACTGAATCATTCTCCGTTTAGTGGGTAAATGAGGTGCTGCAAAGTAAAGCAATTTATTGTACATACAGTCAGGGTGCTGTGGTTCAACAAGTCATCTTTCCTCAGCCGTGCTCTTGTAGGGGCCATGGGTGTCCTCTTAACTGGGGGCAGTTGCTGGGAAATGAGCTTAGCCTGAGAGGAGAGGTGATTAAGCTGACATAGGTGAGGTTACGTGCACACACATTTCCCATGACTTTGTTTACGAGGTTATTTGTAACATGAGTGTTTCTAAGTCTCCTTTGTTGGAAGCGGGAACAGGGCTGGTGCCACACTCAGGCCCATGAGGTTGGGGCTCAAGCCCATGCACATGCCCATGCTTTCCCAAAACTCAGAAATGGTAGGAGCAGTTATCAAGGGAGAGCATGGCAACATGAAGGCTTTGCTAAGCCCTCATTTTGTCAAGGTATTTTCCCACTTGTTGTGCAGTGTCTGTGCTAGTATTTATACCTATGGTCACCGTGTTGCACATCCCAGGTTCCCATCAGCCCGATGTAAAGCCCTTGTCGCGGGGCTTACTCTCAGGGTGGTAGATAGCATCTGGGAATGACTCACACAACCGCTGTACAGCACATCTACTCCTGGCCAGATGTAAAATTAAACAGGCTTTTAGTGTTATCTTGACCTAGACTGATGTTGCTATTTTGGGGTTTTATGTCAGAGGCAAAAAAATCCTGGAAATCACTGATGGAAAAGACCTATGAGATCATCCCTTCCACCCACAGGATTGTTCCCTGCAAAATATTCTCCATCGTTTTGTCCAAACCAGTCAAAATTCGCTCAAGTGAGGGGGATCCTAGTGCTTCCCCAGGGAGACTCTTACATCTTCCAGCACGCCAGGGAGGACTCATTCATCCCCAATCCACAGTCCAAAGTTAATTTTACTGGGTTTAAACCTGCCTGTCCAAGTTCAAATCCCCGAGACTGTTCCCGCTCTTCCTGCTGTTCATACCCGTCACGGCACAAGAACAAGATGACACCCCGTGAGGTGAGCGCAGGCTGCTCAGCCACCTGTAAGGGGATGAGTTTGCCATCAGCCCTCAAATAATTGCCCGGGGCTCCCTGGCTGTACCGCTGTCACAAGGGTGGTGTAGGATAGCAAGCCTCATATCCCAGGGCTGCATCTCCTCCTTCCCCCTGAGGTACAAACCTCCCACAGGGCAATTTTTATTTTGTTGAAATATCTCACTTGTTGCTTCCTGGGATGTACAGACCCAGACTGATAGCCCAGTTGTGTTTCCTATCAAAGAAAAAGAAAAAATCCCACTGAATGGGAGCGGGCTGCAGTAAGTGGGTGGTAGCTAACTGATGGACAAGAGCTGGATTACACCATCTCAATGTGTCCACGTGCTCAGGCTGGTGGGGCGAGCGGGGGCGCTGGGGACACCAACCCTTCCATCAAACCTTGTCATGTCTGAGATGCTTGCAAGCTATTAACAACCTCTGCTAACGAGTACTGTAACATCATTGAGAAGTCTATTTTTAATACAAAATGCAATTGCAAAAAAGAAAAAAAAAGAAAGTCCCCACATAACAGATTTTATAGATATGTTGGAAAAGAAAATAATCTCTGTCTGCAGGGCAGGGACTTTGTGTGCCAGCTCCCCGCTTCGGCCCGGCTGTATGCCCCATCTCTCCCTCGCTTCCCCTGGGAGTGGAAATGGAAACCTCTGCGCTGAGCTCTGGCAGTACAAGTGGATACCAGGGAAAGTTTTTTGCCAGTACTTAGCAGGAGCCAGCTCTTGCTTCACTGCAGCAGTTAAACACACCAGTGCACTGAGCCCGTACAGCCCTCCTGGCACTGACTGAATAGGTATTTGTGGTTTGGTTTTTTTTTTTTGCACAGGGGTCATTTTCTTCCTGGGCTTCTGAGCACTTGTCTGTGAAACATGAAATTGCCTGACCCCAAAGCTCGTCCCTGGGTTGGTGAGATCCATAAGCTTGCCGTGAACAATATTTTCCCTCCTTTATACATGGAGGAGTCTTCAGACTGCAATCACTCAGCAGCCAGCAATTTTCAGCTGTCTTTCCTTTATGTTTTCAGTGGGATTTGAACATTTTTGGAAAGTGTAAATTTACAGCCAAGGATCACAAAATGAGGCCTCACTCTGTGATCTTCCTTGGGCAAGCTTTATGTAGAGACCACAGTTACCACCTCCGAGGAGCTACAGTGGCTACAACTGATGCTCTACAGGACCTATCCAAGATGCCCGGGACAGCTCCAAGCTGCACACAAGGGATGTGCCAGGTTGTTCAGTGCCGTAGCCTGCGTGCAGACCGAGGGGATCTTTTGCCTGATAGCAGATCCTAGGTAAACTGAAATCCCGGAGCTTTGTGCAGGGCTGGTGCAGCCCCTTCAACCCTTACAGGATGCTGATGCATAAGTGCTAGGAGGAAGGAGAAGATCCTCATGTCCGTGGACAAGTCTGGTTCATTTTGAGCATGTGCTGGGGGGAACAGGTGTAGAGTGAAAAGCATCTTTCAGAAAACCACCTCTTGCTCCTCCTGTGGTTCCAGTATTTTTACTGAAATCTGCTTGTCCTGCCTCCAATCCCCAGGACTTAGCTCTACCTTCCTCCCATACAGCTGCTTCCTACTAGCAATATTCCCTCACCTTACTCCCATTAATCTTCCCATGTTCATCTGACTTTCTCTTGTCTCATCTATTTTGCTCTGTTTGCATTTATTTGCTCTGTAAATTCCTCAGGCCAGGGGCTGTCTCTATAAAGCAGATAGTGAAAGTCCAGTAGAATTTCAGTTCGTAGGTTTTTTCCAGAGTACGCAAAAACCAGCAACTCCAACCCTATAGGCTGCTTTTACAAGTTGCTCCCCATTTGACTTGACCCAACCTTTAATGATAAAATTAATTAATTCCTGTAACAAAAGAATATAAACCTCAGTTCTCATCACAGGTTGGTTCTATAATAACTGAAAAATATGGGAAAAATATGCAAAAATTCTGTTCTTCTCCATATCAAGCACAAACACTTGGAGCATATTGGGTTATTTTTCATCATTGCCAGGCTCTATGGTGCCTGCATCCATTGCTTACCACCCACAAAAGCTGCTTTCAGAGTAACCAAGCTGAGTCATTAGTGTCCTTAGCTGCAAATTTTGCTCTTTGAGCTTCAAGCTGCTTCTTTGCGTAGCACATTTGTGCCAATTCACTGAAGCGTGGATCATTTGTTTTATCGATACATCCACGGGACAAAGGACCGAGTCAAAAGGAGCCTAGGGTTGCGATATCGAACCTTTCGTCTCTCGAATCATTGCAGTGTGCCCTGGGCTGGCAGGGGACAGCAGCCATCCCAAGCCGATGGCCTTTGTGCAACAATTTGGAGGTCACAACTGCGTTTGTAGCAGTTGGACATCTGTGCTGCAAAAAACTCACCGCCGGAGCTGTTAGTGGAAGGCCATGTGGAAGATGCTTTACCGCTGTCAGCCATGCAGCAGGTCAGCTCGGGACCTTGCTTTCCAGGCTAGCAGCAGCATGTGTCTGTGGGAAAAATGGGGCTGGTTCTTTCTCCTGTGACCTGTGGACAGGCTCACTGCCTGTAGTACAGTGCAGACAGTCTTTTGCGATGGCATTATGAATGCTGGACCAATTATTCTTGCTTCACTCATGCAAAATTCAGAGAAATCGACTGTCGGAGCAAAGCCCTTCCTCATTTCCTGCCTTGCATTCATTTCCAACTAACAGTGGAACCACGAAATCTCTTGAGTTTTATTATAAAATTACTAAACAACCAAGAGGCTGAGCCCTTGCTTTAAGTGGAAGCCTCAGTGCAGCCTCAGCTCTGAAGCTGCTCTCCACTTTTGCAATTATCCATTTACAGTAAATAAGAGAATACGATATAATGGACTCACAGATACATTGCTGTTAATTATTGGCAGTACTGTAGACTCAGCTGACATTTTGCTTTGTTGTTGGAGGTGCTTATGGCTTGAACAAGGTCAGCTGAGCGCCTGGGGAAGACCTCAATGTTCTCCCAAGGCCATTAGTTACATCCATTTGCGTATAACGGAGGAAGGAGTCAACCACAAACCCACCAAAGCCTGAAGACAAGAGGCTGTTCATTATGCACATCTCTTCACTGGGGCGCACACACCAGAATTCCTCCTTTTATTCACTTTCTGAGTTTCTGTGAGCTGCTTTCTGTCAGCGAAAGTCCCTTTTGGCATAACATAACCGGACTGAAAGAGAACCAAATCCTCACGTTATAAGTCTGTGCTGCAGGGTTTGCTTTGGAGGCTGACCAGGAACACTTCTTGTCTGCACAGAGGATTTCCCCTTATTGAGGGTTTCACACTTTTGGGAATGCTGATGACCCTGGGGGCTCTGGTGCTGTAGAGATGATGCCAGCATTTGTGGGGACAGAAAGGGAGCAAGGTCTTGATTGTAAAACCATCGCTTTGAGCCCTGATAATTCGTAGGGTTTAAGGGCTTGTCCATGCCACAGACCCAAGTGTTGCAGGACCACCAGTCTCACCAGTGCCCCAGACTGGTTGGCTTACAGCCCCCAGAAGTGTTTGCAAGGTTGGGCACCCACCCAAGGTGATGTAGCTAAATTGCATGTGGAGCAAACTAATTTGGGGTACCTTTGTGTCCTGCATGGCTGGATCCCACGCTAGCCCTGGCTCTGACCTCCCTCGGGTCTCCTGCAGAACAGGTCTTGTCCAGTAGCTTACTTGAGCAAAAGTAGTCAAAATTTGGCATTTAGCCTCAAAGCAGGTGGGCGTTTTTTCACAGCAGCGATGTGGCTGAGGTGTTGGGGTAAGGATTGGTTGACCCCAGGGATTTGTAGTAGCAATTTGAAGATAAACCTGTGCAGTTCCTTACCATTTGAGCTAAACAGCCAAGATCTCCAAACAGCGTTCCCATATCCTGTTGTCTGAGTGCAGATAAGGGCCGTAAGTCATGATCTCAGCAGTGAATTACTTTGCGGTGCAATCCCTCCTTGCTGTTTCACAACCTGGCCTTTTTTGTAGACTCTCTAATAGAAGCATTTGTTTGCAGAAGAAAGAAACTGGTGTCTCTCTGCCACATACTTTTAATGAATAAGGGAATGAGAGGTATAAACTGATTGTTTAATGGAAAAAAATAGAGTATAAGTATAGGCAGAGGAGATGGTCAGCCACAGAGAAAAAGGGGCATTTGCAGTGTGATGCTATATATAAATAAAATACTCCAGATATAGTTCCTCCAAACCAGTGGTATATATGGATGATTAATAACAGTAACATGCCAGTTCCAGTTTGCAGGAGATGCTCTTCAGCATTGGCACGTAAGTGTCTGTGGTGGGTTGACCCTGGCTGGATGCCAGGTGCCCACCAAAGCCGCTCTGTCACTCCCCTCCTCAGCTGGACAGGGGAGAGAAAATACAACGAAAGGCTCGTGGGTCGAGATAAGGACAGGGAGATCACTCACCAATTAGTGTCATGGGCAAAACGGACTCAACTTGGGAAAAAAAAATTAATTTATTAGCAGTCAAATCAGAGTAGGATAATGAGAAATAAAACCAAATCTTACTAAACACCTTCCCCCCACCCCTCCCTTCTTCCTGAGCTTAACTTTACTCCCGAATTCCCGAATTCTCTACCTCCTCTCCCCCGAGCGGCGCAGGGGGATGGGGAATGGGGGTTGCGGTCAGTTCATCACACGTTGTTTCTGCCGCTCCTTCCTCCTCAGGGGGAGGGCTCCTCACACTCTTCCCCTGCTCCAGCGTGGGGTCCCTCCAACGGGAGACAGTCCTCCACGAACTTCTCTAACATGAGTCCTTCCCACTGGCTGCAGTTCTTCATGAACAGATCCAGCGTGGGTCCCTCCCACGGGGTGCAGTCCTTCAGGAACAGACTGCTCCAGCGTGGGTCCCTTCCATGGGGTCACAAGCCCTGCCAGCAAACCTGCTTCAGCCTGGGCTCCTCTCTCCATGGGGCCACAGGTCCACAGGTCCTGCCAGGAGCCTGCTCCAGCACGGGCTTCCCACGGGGTCACAGCCTCCTTCGGGCATCCCCCTGCTCCGGCGTGGGGTCCTCCACGGGCTGCAGGTGGATATCTGCTCCACCGTGGACCTCCATGGGCTGCAGGGGGACAGCCTGCCTCACCATGGTCTTCCCCACGGGCTGCAGGGGAATCTCTGCTCCGGCGCCTGGAGCACCTCCTCCCCCTCCTTCCTCACTGACCTTGGTGTCTGCAGAGTTGTTTCTCTCACATCTTCTCACTCCTCCCTCCGGCTGCAATTGCTGCTGTGCAGTAACTTTTTCCCTTTCTTAAATCTGTTACCCCAGAGGCGCTACCACCATTGCTGATGGGCTCGGCCTTGCCCAGTGGCGGGTCCGTCTTGGAGCCGGCTGGCATTGGCTCTATCGGACATGGGGGAAGCTTCTGGCAGCTTCTCACAGAAGCCACCCCTGTAGCCCCCCCGCTACCAAAACCTTGCCGCGCAAACCCAATACGGTGCTGAGAGCTGAGCAATCGGGAGTTTTGCATATTGTGTGGGTACAAAATCAAGATGTGGTTCTGCTGCTCCGGCATGTGAAAGAGGCGGGAGGGTTATCAGAACGAAATCCATCTTCTTTCTTTTGGCTGCATCGTTTAAAGGGGATAGGCTTTATTAAGGTTGAAGGCACAGATTGGGTGCTAGAAGATGTTAGCTTTATTGCTGTTTCTCGCAATAATTCCTCACATTCCTGTGTCCAAAAAATATGCCTGTTCATCGCCTCTATTTCCGTGCCAATAAAATGGGGATCACAACATCGCTTATTTCACAGGAGTATTACAAGCTTGAATGACTTAATATCTCTGAAGCGCTCTGATGGTAGGTGCAAAGTCTTTTCATAAGAGCTCACAATTCCAGCTGGAAAACAGTTTTGTGTGGTGAATGCTGAGGTTAGGAAGATGTGAAGCCAATTCGGCTTTCAAATGCTCTGGGCCTTGATGCAACACCAGGTAATCTGCGAATTTAGGTCCTTGACGCTGAGTGGTTAATCAGGATCAGACTCTGCCATGCGCTTGCTGAAACCAATAGGACTATGTGCATAATAATACAATGCTGATCAAAAATCATGGTAGATGCATGTTCTGTGAATGATTTTTTTATTCACCTCCTAGATGTCTTGAAAGACAAAAATAATTCTTCAGGCTTTATGAACAGGAACTCTTTTTCTGGGAGAACCTCTTATTTGCTGATTGGAAGCTTTTTACCCTACAAAAAATAGCAATCTTGTCAGGAGTTGTGGACATGGAGTTCATCACAGTATTAGCACTGCAGCAAAAGCTATTTTGCTGTTTGAAAGTTGGAGTTCTTCACAGGGCCCACGTGTTTATGATGACTAATTTCCCACTCTTATCTAACAGTTACTTAATCTAAGAGTTCCCAGTGGGATAAATGGAACAGGAATGAGGGCGATGATAGTTTGCAGCTGTCAAGGTGAAAAGAGAGTGAATACCCACATATTGCACTAGGCGGGCTCTTAAAAAATGTACTAGCTTTGCCAGGAAAGATAAGGGTCTCCCTGTAGCTGCAAAGTTTCCATGAAAGATACTGTAAATCCTGCAAAAGATGGAAAAATGGTCATCTAGACTGCGCCTTGGGAATCGTCCCCAGCCTGCACCGCTGCTGCTTCATGCCGCTGGTACTCCTCAGTCTTACTGACACAGGTATAGCTCGTCAGCCTCAGTTCCCTCTGAAAAACAACAATAAAAGCACATCCCTGTATCCTTTGGGATGCTCTGGCGCTGGGCTGGTGGCAGTCATGAAGACATGCACAGAAACGCTGAGATTATGTGACTGTGGATATTCAGGGATCTAAGGCAACAAGTGTGTTTCTGGATATTGCTCTTTTCCCCTAAACCCATTACAACCCACTTCAGAAGAGCAGGGAACCACAATGTAAATGCAACCTACTCGTACAAATAACTTGATTCCCACTGTGAGGGGTGTGAGGCTGCAAAAGAAGATGTTACAGCTCCCTAATCGGACAGTTTTGTGTTAGTTCTGGCCCTACTGCGGTGGCCTGGGAACCTCTAGAGACTTAGGATGAGATTCATCTGCCCAAGCAGGGGTAGATACCTATGTGAGAACTAGTCATCTTGGGTTCCCTTTGGGGAAGGTTGGAAGCAGCAAATCCCTCATGGGTGGGATTTTCCACCCTAACAGGGGTAGTTGGGATGGGTCAGATAGGTGCCTTTTTCTCTGTTGAATACAATGTGAGCTCAGGGGGCGAGGTAGGACATAGCTTTGCACACAATGGATGTGTCTTGCAGCCGCCATTGGGTCAACACACTCAGGGTTCATCGTCTTGAGGGCATGATGGTTGTCCTTAAAACCACTGCTCAACTACCACTTAATCCTGTGGACACTCAAGCTTCTCTTGGTGGATATAAATGAATTACCCCAAGTTCTGCTGTCAGCTAATGAGTTGCCGTCACTCCAGCTGAATCCTCAGGGTTTCCTGAATTAACTGTTAAATTAAGCAGAGGAATAGGGTCTGATATCGTGCCTATCATTGATCAGGTTAGGCGTTGTCTTTGTTTCACTCCTGGCTCTTTAATATGAATTGGGATTGTCAAACCTGTGTTCCTGGAGCGGGGCATGTTGATAACTGGCGTTTGTGTGGGTATGTAGGGCTGAATGTGGGCTTCTCATTAAACAAAGTTGAAAATTTTAGCTCAAGAATCACAAAGTGTGGCAGCCTCAAGAATAGCATTTAAATCTGCAAAGACCCAGCATTAGCTACAAGACTGCTTGGTGTTGCACTGTGTCTCTGGATGTACTTTTATAGAATACCTCACGCTGAAAATTTAATTAATCAGAGAAGGGTTATCACATTACCAGCCTGACTGAATTATTTTTTAGTGAAAAAATGTGTGTTTAAAAGTCTAAATGCTCCTGTTACAATGACTAATTATCTCCAGAAAATTGAAAGCACACAAGAAATTATCAAGAAAGAACATTTAGACATCATCTGTCTTCCTAAAAACACTTGTCTGAATGTACTAAGAAGAATATTATTGCAGCATAGATGTTGGCCATTTGGAATATATTTTTTCTGCCTTCTCTTTAAGTGCATTCTTGCTACAATTTTTTTTGATACAATGTCTGAATGCATTAAAGATTTATTGAATTTCTTAACTGGAATGATTCTCTGGAGAAGACTGATTTTCCTGCTGCCTCAGATTCAGTTTAATTTTTGCGTTACTTATGAAATAATGAGAAATATACATCAAAGTAATGGGGAGAAGCAATGGCACGGAGCACTGGTGGCATGTCACAACGTGTGGGTCAACAAGGAGTCTCGCCTCTTGTATTTATGAACTGTGACGGTATCGCAGGGATTGCAGTTTGCAGAAGCAAACTGATTGCCAAAGCCAGAACTAGTGGAGCATACACCCAGCCACCTATAAATCTGTGTACTCTTATGCTTTATTAACTGAGGATCAGGGTTTATTAATTACATAGGACTTGATGATGACATATCTTGTAAAAAAGAAAGAAGCATATAGTGAAACTCAATAGCTTTATGTTAGGCAAAATGGAGATGGGATTTTTACAATCCATCATGGGTTTAGAAAAGTAAAATTTACTCCTGCTCAGAACATCCTTAGGTTTTTAAATGGGAATTTAGCAATGAATTAGCCCTGTGTCAGTCATTTCCTGAAACAGACTGAAAATTACAGGAGGGAAATAAACAGCATCCAGTTGTTCTTTCTTAGGAAACAATGCAAAACCAAAACAAGAAATGGACCAAAGGAATCTCAGGCAAAGAAAAAAAGATCAATTATGTAGATTACACAGGATGCACAGAGAAATCAGCAAACGTGTATTTGATGACCACTTTTCTGGCTGACACCAGGCAGAACTACTACTGTAAACACTACCTCCTGAAAAAGAGCCAAATCTTTGTAGCAGAGAGCAATAGCAGTTTATACAATCGCTGGACCAGTGTGGAAGAGAGAGAAAGGGGATAGAAACAAGTGCTTGAGAATAGCACATTTTTAAGCCAGCCTTGCTCTAGGAGCCAGTGTACCATTGAACTAAACCCTCCGAGCTTTGTAAAACTTCTGTCCACTGAAATCTTTGGCTCATTACACAGGGCTCAATATCATGGTCTGAATTAAATCAATTTATAGTAGCTTTGGAGGAGATCTGAGCTGAGTGGAATGCCTTTAGCAAGGAAACTGAATGTTAATAACCAGCCCAATGAAGCCTGTCCAGTTAGCCAAAGAAAATAACAGCAAAATGAAAAATAAAGTACCTATTCCTCCTGCCTTTGCACGTGCAAGAAGTCCTAGGTTCAGCCCTGCATCAATCCTTATATATGCCTTCAGAGTCAAGGACCTAAGTGATATGCCTGAGCATAGCAAGATCAAGTGAAATTTATTCTTAGAATGAATATTATCTTTTGTTTTCTAAACATTTCCAAGACTAAGAAAAGGACTTTTGTTGCCCTGGTATAACTCTTGAGCCAGGTACTCCCCTAGTGTTCTCAATGTCTCCATCTAGCATGTTCAGGTATGCTTATATATAAAAAATGGAGAGAAGAAAAAAGAAATTGGTGTTCAGGCACATTAACAGTCACACATAAAAGAGTAAGCGGATGTTGTGAATTATTCTCACATTTTTTTTCTAATCATTAAGAGAGACTGCACTGATGCCAGTAATAAATAAAAAACAACTGAGCACATTTTGGAATTACTGTGGAGCTTTTCCTCAACAGAAAAAGCCTAGCCCTGATGCTGTAATTACATGATGCATAGCGCAGTTGTCTCACCCTTCTTTCTCCTTATGTGAACAACAACCACTCTGTCATGCTCGCTGTCTTAAAACAACTGATATCTCCAAATAATTACTTGGTGCTAATCATGCTCTTAAAAAATATTCATTCCAAATAATGGCATCCCTTTATCATTTGTGCTGCAAATGAAGATGCATTAGTTTCTGGAGAGCAGCACCATCAACTTTCATCATGTTGTCCCGACACAGCGCGTCCTGACATCCCTAATGCGCTGCGTGAACTTTCATTGAAAGCCTAAACAGGCTTTAAAGAGATGCTGCGGGTGTTCTGAATTTTAGTGAGTGAACAAGGCTCCGTAGCCACAGGTTGCTCTCTCCAAAGCCTTCCTTTCTAAGCAGAGGAGATCTTTTATCTGATCGTATTTTTACAGTTGCCTGGCACACAGTCACCGTTTCTTGGTGTTAGTTTTCAACATTCACCACCCAACCATAGACCCTGGAGAAGGGGCAGAAAAATAGTTCACTTTGATAGCTGATAGACCGAAGGTTGCAGGAAAGAAAAAAAGGCTTTTGGGGGAAGATTTGCCCAGATTGATCCTTGTTTAAGAGGTCTAGCGCTGTGTTTGGTTTAGGACAAAAAAAATGGTGCAGCTTCTGGCTTGTGACCAGAAGTGGCTACTTTACTGTAGTTTAGCGACTCACCGTTGTCAGCTGTGTGGTGGCTTCAGGATTTATCTGGCTGGTTTCACTTCCCATTGTGGGAGGAAAAGTGAGCGCACACAGCTGGTTACTGCAGCTCAGCTGTAGCTCCCCAGGCAGTAAGTCCCTCACTTCTGGGTGTACATCTGTGCCCTAGGATTGCCATAGGGAAAACACCAGTTTTGGGCTCCCCAGATGTCTATGCCCCCTAAAACATTGATTAACTCAGAGACCACTAAGATCACGTGGGACTGGAGCACATGGTGCACCAGGAGACGTTGAGAAGACTGGTTTTGTTCAGCCTGGAGAAGAAATGACTCAAGGAAGACCTTTGTGCTGTCTATAAGCACCAAATGGGAGGGTGTAGAGAAGATGGGGCTCAACTTTCCTTAGAGGTGTGTGGTGACAGGACTAGAAGCAACAGGCACAAGTTGCGACATGGGGAACTCTAGTTAGATGTAGGAAAAACTTTTTTACCATTAATGTGATCAAATACTGGTGGAGGTTGCCCAGAGCGTGTGGGGGATCTCCACCTTGGCAATGTTCAAAATTTGACTGGAGACAGCCCTGAGCCGCATGACCTAGTTGGATGTGCTTTGCATGGTGGGGTAGACTAGAGACCTCCAGGGGTTCCTCCCAATGAAAATTAATCCATGATTAGTAACAAATCACACTGAAGACTCAAAACCCAGGAGGTGAATAAACTTTTATCTCTTGTTGGTTCCTTCACCTTGTGTTGTGGGGCTGGGCTTATGATGTGGACAGTGCCATCTAGGTTAGGGTAGATATGGGTGTCTCAGGGGCAGATGGGAGCTGCAGATGGGGTGCCACGACTTGCAACGTGGCACCATACCTGCTATGGGGCAGAACCTCTGGGTCGGAGGCTGGATAGGCTGGGAAGAGGTAGAGGAGCCCTGATGTGAGCTGTGGGGGACACTGACTCCATTGAGGCCATAAGTGATGGGTTTTTACCAGCTATTCAACAAGTGCAGACCTGGCGTTTCTTGCTTCCTTGGAAACTTCACGTAACTGAAGGATGCTGCATTTTCTGGTTTGTTTTGATCACCGCTCCTTGAGCCCTAGCCCTTGAGCCAGCCTCCAACTGCCACCCTGCACACCAGTGTGCTGCTTAATGTCACAGCGTTTTATTGACACTCCATCAACAGAGCCACGCAGGCTTTCCAGCCCCCACTGCCAAGCCTGCCAGGACCTGTCAGCTGCTCCCACAACACTCCTGCCCGTTTCAGCTGCTCCCAGGCTCCTGCCTCTTATGGATGTAGCTCGGTGCAAACAGAGACCTTGGAGCTTGGCATGAGCTAAATTTACCCCATTTTTTTTAATAAGTTCAGAGGTTCCTATACCAAAGGTCGAAGTTTCCTCCTTGCTGGAAATGCCACCTTCTGCGTCCTGCTATGTGCTTGTTAAAACGTGTCCAGGAAAGCAATATTGTAGGCAAAATGGAGGAGGCTCTCAATGAAGCACGGAGCATCTCTTTGGAGCCAGTGTGTTGCTAATTTGCTCTCAGACTAAAGAAGTAACCTGTGCTTAAAACGGCACTGAAGTAAGCAGGTGTTTTCTGGACAGGCTCTTAAAGACCTTCAAAGGCAGCTAAGCATTAGGGAATGAAGTGAACCAGGCTTGCCTGGAAATCAATATCCACAAGCTGAATTTTCACATTTTGGAAAGGGATCAGTTCATTTGGGTGCTTAACCGTCCACTTGTCCTCAGCTGAGTGCTCTAAAATATTTGGCATGTATGTTCTTGTCTACCTGCTTTATGTCTACTTTTATTATCTCCTCTTGCTGCTTCATAGCTGGTGTGAAGAGATATGCAGCTAGTATTTTCAAAAAGCAAAAGTATTTACCATGATGTTTTCTTTCTGGAGTTTTGAAACTTGCTTTATTTAAAAATCTCAAAACACAGTGTGGGCACCAAACAGTTAAACCTCAAAAAATTTATTCGGGATCGAAAGCGATGTACCTTTAGATCGAGGTCGTGCATTTACTTATGATCGAGATCAGCAGGGAAAATGGTGGGGAAAAAAAATTGTTTTGAAATTTTTCCTCCCTTTCTGCTGCACCTGTATTTTTTGCCTTTCCCTTCTGAATCCCAAACCCGGTCTTGCCTTGCTCCCCCAAAGCATACGTGTCCTGTCCTCCCACCTGGGCTGTCCTGTGCTTGTGACCGCTGCCTGGCCTGGCATCAGCGTAACGAAGCTCCAGCACAGCGAGCAGCAGAGTGTCCTGACTTTGGACAGATTTCTTCTTATCCCCGGGGAAGTTTTTTCACATTTCCCAACTAATTCTCTGGACCCACTTGTTCTTCAGACGGCTCAGCTGAAAATGAGCTGCGTAGCACCGAGGGGAGCGGAGGCTGTGGACATTAAGTGGAGCTTGTAAAAGCAATTTGAGCAGAGGTGGGGCTGGCTAGCAAAGGTCTGGTAGAAAACCACTCAGGCTTTCTGCTAGGCATTAAAGATTCCCAATTTTATGAACTTTGCTGGAGGTGTGCTAGCAAGTGAAATGCATTTCCCGGTATAACCCAGCAGATTTCAGTTTAACAGCTGCAGCAGATCTCTGCCTGCGGAGGTGAACGTTGGAGCCTGGGTGGAGCTGGGACAGCAAGTGTCCATCTTAGAGAGGCTTTCTGCTCCTTAAGGGCTATCTGGAAAAAAGGACAAATGCTGATTGTACTTCACTATTGCTATAATAGGAGGATAAAGAAGGAAAGTGGAGAAAAAGGAGCCAAAAGCAGAAGGGAGTAGGATCAGGGAATAGGGTGGTGTTAATCATTCTCCCTCTGTCTGGGATGGAGTGAGCCCATTGCCCATAAATCTCAGGGTGCCACATCACTCTAGCAATAAACTCCATCTCAGGCAGTAAGACAAATGGATTTGAGGAATGCTTTAACACTTCCTTGGCTTCAGACCAATGTTTTGGGTAATTCTGTATTTTCCAGTGTTTCACTGATGGGGCTGGAGGAGATAGCTTCCGGGTCGGCTAAGGCCAAATCTCTGTCTGCCCTGAGATAATGGGATGGGAAAGGTTGGCAGGGAGAGGTGGATTGGAGCCACTTTCTCCTGTTGTTGGTTTTGAAGTGATGGGAGGGTAGTGTGGGTGCTTGGCAGAAGCTGGATTTAGGTAACACGGTCTGTGATGTCACTCTAGTTGACCAGCCAAGATCATCCTCCTACAACTGTTATCTGGAGGGATTGGTAGCCAGTATAACACTGGCTAGTCCAGGTGGTGCTTGGCCCTGGGCAAGCATTTGCCAAGGCTTCACCTTGGATTCACCCTGTGGCTTGCATCAACCTCAGACAGATACGTGGCAAACAGGAAAGTTGAACAGGTAGGAAACGCATGGGGCATGGCTGAAGACCTCATCAGTCACCCATAAACTTGCTTGTGTGGCACCGTGGTGGTTGCTCACAGTCTTCACACCCCAACAGTGCCGTATCTCTACTCATTTGGGGTGAAGTGGGATCATTCCTGCACAGCATGAAGGTGAGTTGGCCTCAGTTGTTATTCAGAAGGTTTTGCTGTTTATGGACTTGTTGTTGGTGATAATCTTGGCACTGTGGAAGGCACAGGGAGATGTGCCTACTAGATGCCAGTAGTATTTTACACTGCTGTGCTTTGAATAAGGAGGAAAACTACCAGACACATAATTCATTCCTAATATTACACTACGAAGCTTTTTGCTGCTTGCCGCCCTGTGGATGTAATTAGTCATGGGATCTCTTTTTTAGATGTAATTACACCATTAAGCATACTTTCACTTCAACCACAAAAATGCATGGTTGGACTCCGTAATTACACCACGTAATGACATTACATAATTCTGCGTAAGAGTATACGAAGCAAACAATGTATGGCTCAGACTCCCTCTGACTCGCTGCTGCTTTGATCTTCAAAACAGTCGCCGGGAGTGCAAACTCCGCATCCTGCGTCTGGGTGAGTCTAGCTTAGAGAACCTGTTTTCTGCCCAGAAGCACTTCAACCGAGTGCGATAAGGCCACTCATGTTCATAACTAATTGAAGGATCTGGGCTTAAGTCACTGGCTACGATGTTTTCAAGTTCGTGGAGGTTGTTAGTGGTTTGGTGACTCGTTGTAGCCCGGTAGCTGTTGGGGTTGATGTCCCCAAAGAAGGGAGGACTTCAGGGTCTGACTGGTGAGTGACCAGAAATGTAAATAGACAGTGTGGAGGGGAAGACCAGGAGTATAACTGTAAGGTGAGAGCATGACCTTGGCAGGTTGGTGGACCTTTTCATGGGGACTGGACTGGCTGGAGAGAAGTGTGCCTGTCCTTGGTTGTCCTTGACCCCAGTAACTACAGGTCTTGAAGTGCGTGGCACATCAATTTAGAAGGGATGGCAACTTCAGAGCACATCTAAAGATGTTTCCTGCATGGCTTCTGTGCCCTTCTCATCGGACGGTGTCACCCACCTGTGGATGGCACCGTCCCTGGTGGTCCCAGCGAGCAAGCCAAGGATGGATGAGGGACATGTCCCCACAACAAGAGCTGGGTGCCACTAGTAAATAGCGGTGGCTGCTGTGCACGCAACGAAGAGTGCTTCCCCAGCATTGCTCATCTGGCTCAGGGATGTGGAGCGATAAGGCTGGGATGCAGCCCGTTCGGTGTGGCTTTCACCCATAGCCATCTCCTCCTGGACTAAAATCTCTTTGCTTATATTTTCAATGTTTTATATTTTTGCGATTTGTTTTTACTGCTTGCTTGAAAAAAAAAGAAAGTGAAATTGTGTTTATTGTGTTTCTTTAGTTAAAAGAATCAAATGATGAGTCCAATCTTAAGAAGAAATCAAAACCAAACAACACGAGCTTGGGAGCTGCACAAGTGGCTCACTTCCTCTGAGTTTCTAAATAGGTACATGTCCATGAGACATGTTTTTGTTCCCGTTTCTTCTATACACAACATTGCGGAAGCTTTAAGTAAAATCTGTCCCTAAACAGGCATCCCTGGGACGTGCAGCTGCCAAAACAAAAATCAGGGAAAAAACCTGGGCTTGTGTCCTGTAAACAATTTATCCGGTTATCTTTTTTCTTTCTCTTTAATCCCTTCCATTTAGCTTTCTTGACACTTTTTTTAAGCAATACTGTGCCTGGCCAACCTTTCATACTTACTCTTTGGGAGACTGTAGCCACTTCTGTACCGGATCAGGATTTCTGGCAGCGCCCGTGTGAGCTGCCCTGTGCCCTGCCCTGGGTAAATGCTCCAGCTGTAGGGATGACTGTCAGCCAAGGTGTAAGTTAGTTTTGTGTTTGTTGGTGGCTTATCCTGGTTCTCTCTTGCAATTGCTCTGATACCTTTTTGGGAAACAGTGCAATGAAGGGTGTATTTGGGCTCATACGATTAAATTGCATATAGTTCTGTGAAAAAGCAAAGCTGGAACTAAAACTTTGCATCAGCTTATTGCACTTCCAGTATCTGTCTGCATGGTTACTAGAAGGACAGTTGAGGAACTTTTAAATTAGTCAACTCCATGTCCTTGTAAAACCACCTGATTCCCTTTTCTAAGTTACATTACTCTGCATTTAGGCATCATGTAATCGTCTGCCCTTCTCACACATGAGCAAAATAAATGTCTGCTTATACAGGATCACCCTTTTTATTTGAAAGAAAACTTTATCCACTGCTACTATTTAAAGGCCTACGTAACTTGTCTGTAACAGGATATAGATGTCTTAAAAGCATAAGAATACCCTTTCAACTTTCAAGAAAATATACTTTGTAGAAATGCTTGGCTTTAAAGAGATGTCTTCTGAAGCCTATTGCTTTGTTTATCTTGTTGTGGAAAGGGTTACACTGCATGCCTCATCTCAGAAAGAAGCACATGGTAATGGAGTTTTTATAGGCTGAGGAGACACCAGTTCTGAATTTACGGCCAATCTAATATTATTCATTATAATGTTTTCTCCATCTGCATTTTTATTGTTGGTTTGGTAGCCTCTTTGTTCTCTATCTGATTCTCTGAAATTGCCTGCAGAATAGTAGTTTATTAAAGACCAGAGCTGCAAGTCTGGCATCAGTCAAGGAGTTTGGAGACAGAAGCTGATCTCTGCCATCAAATGAAGCGTAGACAAGAAGTTTCTTCTGCTCGGAGGAGAAGATGAAGGGCACAGAAGAGGCTGTGCTACCCCAGCTGGTGCCCTCTGAAGTGCTGGTGTGGAAATTGGGACCACTCTTAGTGCAGCTCCACTTCGGTTGCTGAAAAAATATAGTCTGATGGTTCTTTCCTTCTTCCTGGCGGCAGTGTCAGGATGGACGTGTGTAGTTCATGGTTGTGTACTTGGTTGTGCGTATGATGAACTGAGAGTCATGTGCACTCAGTAGTATTAGAGGTGGAAAACTTGGTACGAAACTTGGTACTCTCTGCTGTAAACTATGGCTGCAGTTTGGGAGATTCTGTCAGAATTCCCAATGAAAAGTCTTTTAGCAGCTTTAGGACACCTCTCTGCATGATTTTCACTGAAAAAGGACCTAATTTTGTGTGTACTAGCAATACTGACCAGCAGGTTTCCTACTTAGCAATGTGAGCCTGTGAACATTTTGCCTCTGCTTCTGCCCTTTGCACTGGGTCCCCATTGAACGTACCATCCAGTACCTGCCTTGTGTCTGCTGCAAAAACCCTTTTCTGGAGTCATGACCATTGCATATAGGATTTTCCCAGGATGTGAACTAAAAACATGGAATTTGTTGCTGCAATTTATCAGATCTCATCTCTTTCCAAATGAAATGGAAAACTTCATGCTTTGGCTTGGCTCTTTTCGGCAACATCATCATGCTGCCATTGAGATGTATACAAAGCTGGGCAAAGAAGCAGGGCTGGGAGCAGTAAACCTCCTACATATCCTGCAATCTGGAGGGCAAGAAGGTGACTGCTGTTTGCCAGAGGGATCATGAGGTAAATTCTGTTCTGTGTCTTTGTATGTACCAAAAGTGCATGGATGAGCATCGCATATGGCACTATCTGGAAACACCAACAGTAGCTGTTTTGCTCTGTTGGAGATATACATGGCCACAAACCCAGGAGAACGCACTTTACTATGGCACTAGTGAAGTTATGAATGTGTGGCACAATTCTGGGGTGTCTAAACTCTCAGCTTAGTGAAAAATTTTGCAAAACTGAGAATAGCGATAGTAGGTGTTGTTACAAAATCTAGATTTTCTTCTGTAATAGCATATATACAGGTTCCTCTCTAAAACACCAAAGCCGCTCAGTGGAACCACCGGTTGTGTAAAATAAAGCAAAAGGAAACTTTCAGCAGGTCTCGGAGCAAGAAGCATTAGTGTTGTTAGAACTTTTCTCTTGCAGTAAGTTGCATCCACGTCGTCTGTTCTTGAGAATTGAGTTCCCCTCTCTTGTGTCCTAGATACCATCTGTAGATGAGTGTGCAGATGTGAGCCAAGGGCATAGCATGTAGCCCATAGATTCAGCATGGACAATTATGTGTCTCAGTTATTAAACTGGATACTGATCTAAGCATAGCTGATTTTCCAATAGGTGAAAAAATCTTAAGTGCGATCTCTTCCACATGAGCTACCTTTACAGTATCTCTTTCCACCCTTTTTCCCCCCTCTCTGCTTGTAAATGTGGAATTTCCTGAAAAAATCTCCCCTACACATTTATTTTTAGGCTTATGTTTGTTTACCAGAATCTGTCTGAAGCCTGGCTAGATAGCAATTCAATATCCACTCATTGATTTCCTAGCTCTCATTAGCTTAAATACTTACTCAAAGCAGACAGTAAGGAGGTCTTCATCTTTTACTTTAAGAACATTTGGTTTTAAGATGGCCTTTTGTGATCTGTTGTATCTGAATCAATTTAAAAAGGGACCATTTATATTATCTTTCTCTTTAATGTTTACTTTTTGGCATGAGCATCTGGTTGTTTCTGTTTTACAGTACTTTGAAACGGAAACTAAGTTAGATATAGAAATTAATGAGCTCACTGATCGTTTGCCAAAGAAAACATGACATAGAAGATCCATGTAACAAATTAACCCCAAGATTTCCCTGAGAAATGCCCTTTCCTTTACCAGAAATAACAAACGTGGAACAACCTAATGATTAAGCTTTTTTTTTTTTTTTTTTTTTTGAGGAGGTCACTGTGCTTTTTGGAAGGCAGTATAATCTAAGGCAGCATTAGTAAACCCTGAATGCTGTTCCTAGAATTGATCTTAAATGTCCACTATTAAGTGATTTCAATTTTCTAAGCCTCTGGTTGCCATCTATTACATCTAAAACTCATCTTTTTGTTATAAAATGCTTTGAGACCCATAGGAAAGTGCTCTAGAAAAGCCAAAATGAGAACATTTGTGTCGGTAGCATGATTTGAGCCATGCTTCAGCCTGTCATCTCTTCTTGGGCAGGGAACATGTTCCCTATACAGTCCATATAGCTAAGCAATACATTTTATCCTGGTTGGTTGTCGTAGCATACTAGCGTCTGGCTTTTCTTACTGCCAAGGCAAGATTTTAGGGACAAAGAGAGTCAATTAACAATGCATTTCTCTAGAGGCGGAGACTGCTCCCATGTAGGAAGGTCCAAGAAGAAGAATTGGACACTGAAAGTGGAGAAAATAAGTAGTACTAGAAAGGCTTGTTTGGTTTTTTTTTTTTTTAAGTTGGCTGTTATTTAAATTTGAGACAGAAATGAGGGAAACTTTGAAGGAAGGAAATTAGAAAGAGGATATGAAAATGTTGCATTCACCACTTTGCATGGTTTTAACACAAACCCTTCTAATTTTCTTAAACTTTGCAATGAAGAAAAAGCATTTTTCATGGGGGCACACCCAGAGAGCAAAAGTGTCTGGATCTGCTCTGTAATTTCAGTGGGTCTGACTGAAAGCCCAGTGGTCAGCAAACATGTTTCATTTCCCAACTCCAATCAGCTGGCTAAAAGAAAATGCTTTTTCTGGGGGGTGCGCAAGTAAATTATTATACAGTTATAGAAAGTATTAGTTATTATTATATAGTTAAATAAATTATTACAGTTTTGAAAACTTAGCTCCACAGGACAGTTTTAAAATCATGTCTCCTCCTCCAGTTTGCCAAAAGACCCAGCTGAATTACTGAGGCAAACGAGCCTTCGTGGTTACCCTCCATTTGCCCATTACATTTTGGTGGTGCAAATGCAATATTTACCAATGCCTAGATGAATGCTTTTAAAAATGGACTCTGAGTGCAAATCTAGGGGCATGTGCACATACTATCAGTATATTTGATCTTCAGACCCCAAAATGCAAATATCTTTACTGCTAGAGCTCCCAGGTCTCTGTTCTTCCCTCCTCTCCCCTTCTCCTCTGCCCATTTCTATCTGGAAATGATAGGAAATGGGTTGCTTTTTGTCTCCCAGCCTGGGTGATACATGGGGTGGTATGTAGAGCCTCAGTGACTGGTGGGCTGTAAAAAGCATCTTAAATATCCTGTGAGTTACACCTTTTAGTGAGCCTGAAGCTTTAATATGGACCTAACGGTAGATCAGGAGACATCTTTGGATTGAGGCTTGCAGTGTAGATATCTTGTTGTTGTTCAGTCCAAAAGAAGTGTGTTTTCTGTAAAGAAGTATAAAAGATTGCCCTCAGACCCGAGGCTCAGGTGTCATCATTCAAGATGCTAGGTCAGTGTACTGGGGAGCTTGTATAGCAGCTGTCCTCACTGACATCTGCTTACTGCAAAGTACAAAGGAAAGGAAAGGTGAGCAGATTGTGAAGGTACTTCTGCAGAAGGAGTATACAGGGTTTTTTTTTGTATTATGAAAATTACAAAGGTCAGGCTGCAAGTGAGAATAATTTATTACAAAAATTCTGCAGTAAACAGCTAGCCAGAATACATAAAGTTTCACTGGAGGAAGATTTATTGAAGCAGCATGTTCTTTACTGGGAGAATATAATTGCAAATAAATGCAGTACTCTATAAAATATTAGAAGGGCAGCATGGCATGCTTCCAGCTTTCGGTGCTGAAGTCTGATGAACAAATATTTGAACAGAGAAGGGGGAGGGAAGGGAGAAGAAAAGATCCATGGCATTTGCATGGGCAGATGATTTTCGGCTTGCAGTTGTTATGTTTCAGTGGGGAATTGGTACTGTCAGTTGTTTAGAAAACACTGTTGACACAGAAATGTGGGACTTCAAAGAGTAAAACTCAGGTTTTTATCTTGCCAACTCGTCTTGTGATGCTGTCAGTCAGCAGCAGCTGAGCAGAGCCTTGCTGAGGATATTGTTTGCTTTGTTTTTATTTTGCATCCTGGAATCCTACTTTATTTGTCTTTATTTCTTTCTTCAGCTTCATAGTAAGAGACAGTCAAAGAGTTTGTGGTCTAAATAGACAGAAGATGGATAAACAAATGCTAAGTTGCAAAGCAATTGAATAACAAAAGCAGATGGAGGAGCTGGGTGTCCCAGCCTCCTCTCCACCACCCTGTGTCCCAGGAGCTGCCTCGTATTATAATTATCCATTTCTTTCTGTAGCACTTGTGGTACTTCACAAAGCACCCGAGCAGAGACTGCCCCTGGACTGGCAGTCAGGTTATTTAGGCTCCTCGCCCTGCTACGCTGATTCTTATGTAAATCCTTCCTTCAAAGGAGCTGCTCATGTGAATGGCAGTTATGGATGTGAGGAAAGGCAAAGTCCACCCATAAATAATGAGCCAAGTATAATGCAGCAAGAGCAAATCTGTTTATGTATTTTGCATGAGGTAGTCACTGGGTTCAAGTCAAACTGAACAAAAAAAGATAATCTGCGGGTCAGGGATCGGGACCAGCATCGATTCCTCCCAGGTTGCCAGGTGGGCTCCATCTCCAATGCTCAGCATCTGAGTTTTCGTAAGAGGGTGAAGAGTTCTGCTGCCATAGCACTGCCTTCGTGGTGATTAGGAAGCTCCCCAGAGAGGTTTGGGTGTGAATCCCTCAAGCTGGGGAAATTGGATATTCATCTTCCACTGGTGGTGTGAGTGATCTGGTGGCGTTCACTCCCCTGCTGTAGACATCTTGGTTAGTTGTCCGAGTCTAAGCAGGTTGTGTTTATGTGGTCAATGGGAAGAGAGAGGTACCCCCCATGGTTAATTCCTCTATCCTTCCTTAAAATAGGGTGGAGTATCTCTTTTTCCATGGCATAGACTAGATGCCCAACTTTAGACATCTGCACTTGAGAACTGAATTCCAGCCTCCATATTAGTATCATGGGATACAGGTGGGAAGGGACCTCAGGAGGTCTCTCATCCAACCTCCTGCTCACATGAGGGTCAATTCTGAGATCAGACCAGGTTGCTCAGGGCTTGATCCAGTTGGGTCTTAACGGCTGGAGACTGCCCAACCTCTCTGGGCAGCCTGCTCCATCTGAACCTGTACTTCATCTGAGTATTTCCAATGGTCTGCAGCCCCTCATAAGACTTATCTTGAGACCACCTCTTACGTGGATCCCACAGGCTTATATGCACAGGTCAGGGGACTCGGTTTTGGTGGTGGCTCCTCTGGGCATGCCCAGTGGCAGAACCAAAGTGACAACGTTTTTGCCAGGAAATGTAGGTTCAGATAGCATTTCAGGTGGTAAAAGAGGTTAGACCATGTTTCTTGGATGTCTGTTACTCTGCTACTTAGTCATCACTGCTCTGTTTGTGTTGCACTTTAAGCACTAAGTGCTATAGTTCAGGAAGTGTTTTGGGGTGAACAGTGATTTTTAAGTGCACATTTTCAGAGTAAATTTGTACGTGCCAGCCCTACAAAGCCTTGCAGCATGGACTGCTTTGAGAGAGTTTGTATTTTTTCATGCTGATGCCTGAAGAATTGGGTCTTGTCCAGGGAAAGTGTTCCAGAAAAGAGCCTTTCTGGGTTCTTTTGAAAAGGGTTTTCAATGCTTCGTAAGAATCACCTCTAAATGTCTCTTCTCATGCATATTCTGTGTGTGCAGCTTCACTGCGAAGTGTCAATGAGTGCAAACTTTGGAGCTCTCCCTTCCTCCTTTAGGGATTCTCTATACAGGAAGAAAAAAGGAAAGAAATAATGAATTTTAGTTCACAAAGAACTCATCAGGAAAATTAAAATCAAGAGTTTGGGCAAAGAAATACTGTTTGGGTTATTTCTGTTCACTGCTTGACTTCTGAGCTTTTAAGGTTCAGGATTTCAAAGCTTCTTCCACATTCAATTGAGTAATTGAGAATTTCTGCTTTCTTTCCTTCCTTCCTGAAGCAACAGCGCAGCAGGATGGTGTGAAGAAAAATCCATCTCTCCTGAGACTTAACCTAAGCCCCAGTCCTGCTATTTCATAATGATGAGGCATCCCTCATAGCCTCATTTGCAGCTGCTACAGAGGGCAAAACCTACCCCTGAATATTAGCAGTTGTAAACTGTCCACTTGCATCTATCTGTTCCTTCTGTCTCTCCCAGCAAGATATTATAATTTAGGAATGATGTGGGAGCCTACGGGTGTTAGTCTTGAGACTGACTCGCTCCTGTGGTGGCATTTTGATCTTGTCGCCCAGAGAAAGCTCCATGGCTGCAGAGATTTATTGCTGTGCCAAATCTCGGCTGGATGTAGACTAATGGGCAGCAGTCCCAGCTTTACCTTCTTCAGGGAGAGAGAGGGCAAAGGAGAGATGCTGCTTGGGCTGGGATTCTTCAAGGAACCACTTTCAACCTGCAAATCTGCTTTGAGAAATGAGCTTTGGAGTTGACTGTGTGGGAGATGAGTCTGGAGTAGCCAAAAAGCCCCACACAACAAAGCAGTGCATGTATCAGGACGGAGAGTGGAGGGATTGCTGGAGGTTTTGGTACTACGCAGAGGACCAGGTTCATCTCAGATGAAGATCTCTTGCCATCTACCTGTCCATTAGGCCACAGATGGGGCCATCCACAAGGGCTGAAGTGGTCACAAGCTAAATGTATCTACAGCAGTTTTGTATTCTTTTGAAATGACTTCAATTGTCTTCCATATATACATTTTATATCATTGCTTTGCTGTTAATGAGTATTTTGAACTACAGCATGTTATTATACATGTCTATAAATCCATGTATGTATATAGTCTGTGTATATATAATTATATATATATAATTGGATATTGGAAAACATAAGACAATGTTAGCTGTTGGAGTGTATTGTCACACCAGATTGTCTTCCCTTTCTTGCCCTGTGTGTTTTATTTCACTGGCCTTGCAATGGGGAGTGCCTGGGCTCTGGGAGCGTGGCTGTTCCTGGCTGAGACAGCTGAGACCTGACCAGGACCTAGGGGTGCCCTATGCTCTGGTTCCTGATTTGGGCTGTTCTTTGAAAGTCCCATATTTCCAGGTGCATTTGGAGATGTTGGATCAGCCCCCAATAGTTGGGACCTGGCAAAATGTTTGGCTTCAGACCTAAATTTTCCGCGGCTCTAATTGTGCCTATTAAGTCTGCATTTGGCTAATGGAGTTCAGCGGAGTGCCCTTTGGTTCAGCTACTGACACATTTGGAGCCTGATTGCTTCCAGTATCTTTGGGGACAGGTTTGTGTTTCTGGAAGGAGCAGTCAGGAGCGGGGATGGATCTGCAGTACCCGACTGCCAGACACCCATCATCAGAGCCATTGCAAGCTCTCCTTGCAGGCCACCCTTCAGTCACAGTGGTGGGATCAGGGCTGGTTTGGATGCTCCTGAACTGCCTTATAGTGACTAACTCGGTCCCACTCATGCTGTAGGTGAGGCAGATCAGGTCTGATCACCAGGTTCACAAGCCTCCCGTAACCTTGCTCCTCGCACAGCCCGTATCTACCCA
This sequence comes from Gymnogyps californianus, assembly GCF_018139145.2. Taxonomy (NCBI): domain Eukaryota; kingdom Metazoa; phylum Chordata; class Aves; order Accipitriformes; family Cathartidae; genus Gymnogyps; species Gymnogyps californianus. The sequence goes on along the minus strand of NC_059471.1, from coordinate 211,890,304 downwards.
GGTACAGTGCAGCAGACATGCCTCTTTCTGCAGTAATGGCCTCAGAGCAAGACGCAGTTCCCCTTTGGCTTACCTGAATAGCTGCATTGGGTCTGAATAGCTGTCTCGTGTGGAGTCCGTGGAGCAGGAGGCTGCAAGCTGGTGTCTAATAACCACAGCTGTATCAAACCTGCACGGCCATGTACAATAAAACAGGCGCTCATTTTGCCTGCCACAGGGTGCTGATGGGACTTGCATGCGCTGCTCTTGTAGCAGCCACCACCCTAGGGTCAAGGAGAGGAGCCCGTGCCCGTGTCCCACCATGGTTCCCGATGGGAAATCTAACTCACTTGGGCTTGTGCAGGGGGAAGAATTTAGCACTATGCGTTTCTGCAGAGTTTGGTTTCTTCTCGGCATTGGTGTAGCGTCCCAGGTGGAAAATGATGTGAGGAGGCTGCTGGAAATGAGCAATGGCAGCCAGCGTGTCGGGCCACGCGAGGGGAAGAAGTGTCTGTGGAGAGGGAGAAATGGGCGTTTGTGACCGTCGAGTAAAAATAGCACAGTCCCAGGGGAGAAGCTGTTCAGCAACCTTTAGGGAAACCAGACTTCTTTGGCAAGCAGAAGCATTGTAGGAAGGTGAAGACAAATTTATCCGTGAATCTAGTGATTTTATTGGGGTCATATGAAGGACAATTTTGTCCCCGTGGCATAAACCCTTTAGGATGGAAAACTTTTAACTACTTGGTAGTAAGAACAGTGAATGTTTTCTAAACCTCAGTTTTCAGGTGGGTTTTGTTGGAAATGAAAACTAATATGAATTTTTCTCAGAAAAGTTTGTTAAAAGTCTAGTGTGTTTTTCTTCTCTATATATAGTCAAAATATTTAGAAAATAAAATGTTATCAAGAAGTATCCATTTTTTCCTATAAAGGTTTGTGGAAGGTACTCCTAAGCCTGCTTCAGTGCTGTTCTGCAATAACATATCCATTTACTTCAGAAGTTTCACTGATTAATTTCATAGTTACACTCATTTCCCTTCTTGGCTAGCCCTATATTTAATTATTTTTAATAATAGGAATATGAATCATATTATTCAATATCTTACTACTACTCTTCATTCCAGGGATGACAGAAATAGAGAAATTTGTGCTGGGCATTTTGATGTACATGATGGAAACATAGTAGATGGTAGATATTTTTCTTCAAGAATATTAGTGCTTACATAGGTCTGTGTGTATTGCTTGCAAATTTAACTCGAATTAAAGTACTACATGGAAAGCCACATGAAATGAAAGCCCATTGCTGTAAATACCTGTGAAAGGAGAATCTGTGTTCCAAAGAGCTTTCAGTGCCAGACCGAGGGTAAACTGCTGAGGTCCTGCCGACAACCTGTAACCCAGTGAGATTTGGAGCCAGGTCTCTTGAGTTCAGCCTTCCAACCACAAGACCATCCTTCACTTCCCAATGTGGTGATTTAAAACTTTAGGCCAGTTTTTCCTAAGTAAGTGTTGAGCATCCACCAGTTCCCAGTAAGAAGAGGCACTGCATGGTCATTCATTTTTTAAAAGGGGGAAAAAAACGGTCCATGCTGAATATAACCTTCATGGTGATATTGTGATCATTTCCAGCAGACTTTCTCAGCTACAAGTCAGTGGTTTTTTGTTAACGAAGTACATCCCTCTGTTGTACTTATATCCCCTTAGAAGCTGCTTTTTCTTTACAAGCTGATCTCTGATATTGTGCCTTTGGGCTGTATCTTGCAGACAGGCTCAGACAGTGCTCCCCTCAAAGTCATATCACATAATGACTTGTGAATGAAAGATATGTCAGATCAAGGAAAACAGGAAAGTTCAGTGCAAAAAAATAAAAGCACAGCTCTTATCCAATTCTTTTCATTCCCTGATCTCCAAGGGCTTTTTGCAGGAAACTGTTCATTTATGCATATTCTGCAGATGGGGAAACACGCAGAAGGTCCAGAATCACTCAGCAAAACAAGAGTGAATCAGAACTAGGTTATGGGTCTCAAGTCTCCTGGCCAGTCTCTTACCATGCCACTTTCCAAAGTTATTATTATCTAACAGAAGTTTACATGGTTATTTTTGGTGGGATTTTTTTTCCCGAGTGAACACTATAGATTTTGATCGTTTAGTTTTTCCAGTGAGTTTACCAAAGTGATGTGTTGGAAGATGGGACTTTTTTTAACCAGGGCAACTGGACAAATATCTGTCATCGAGAGGATGTCATTGGTGGAGTGTCAGAGGTAGGGAGAATATTTTACAGATTGGGACAGAGTGAAGTATCAGCATCCCATGGCATACTTCAGCTGGAACACATGTCCCAAGTATATCAAACAGTTCTGCCAAACTGATAAGGCCTGAAAGTTGGCCAGGAAAGCTATTTCATACTACGGATATTGCATAAGAACACATTGGCTTCTCATTTATTTACAGGATGTATATAAAATCTGAATTCTGTTCTCTGGTCCATGGTTGTTTAAAGGAAATAGGAGAAAGAGGATGTAAAGCATCCTTTTTTTTTCTTCTGTAGTCATTTATCTGCAGAAGAGAAGGCATTGCCCCATATGTCCCTTGTATCTGGTTTGCTTGGTATTTCTGGGGGCTTGGCTGCATGCAGCCCTGAGTGCTTTGCTAATTCTGACAGAGCACAATCTGTTTAAGATAATGAGTTAAGGAAGCTGGATGTTCATACTTGCACTTGTTTGCTGTGTAGGATTGTAGAAAATAAGAAGGGTCATCAGCTGCCAGGTTAACATTGGGTTCTCTCGCTTCGCCATGGCCAAGACATGCTTACTGATACACAGACCGTGTACCTGCAGATGCTGCTTTTAAAACAGGTCTTAACTTTTTTTCAGGCTCTAGACTGTTGCTTATCTCCTTGTAAACCCTGTTCAGTCCTATACAAGCTACTGCTTGGTAGGAAAGGAAGGAAAAGGAGACACCTTTGCCTCAGCTTCTGCAGCCATTCTTCATGTTTTCATCATGTTTGTATCATTCATAACAGAGAAACATTGGTGTCTTCTTCAGCCATGAATATTCATTGATTGAGGGGGTTTCTCCTGATTTGTGCTTCTGTTTGTCCGTGTGTGTGAAAGGAAGACCAGGATTAAACTGACCACCTGAATTTTTTGAGGAAATTCGTAACATTGGGTGATTCCAGTTTTGGCACCCAGGTCTTTAATGGAGCCTTACTTGGGAGGATGTATGGTCGGGGCTGTGATGGCACAGGGCTTTTTGCCTATCTCGTGTAGCATGTGAGCGTTCAGAGTTGTGCTGTTATCTTTCTTCCTGTTTTTATCTTCCCTCCACCGACTTTCAGTATTGCATGATTTGAAATAGTTGTTCTTACACCATCCAAAGAAAGATAAAAAAATAAAAACAAAACTTGACCTTTATTATCCTTAAGACATTTTGGAGCTCCTGAAACAGGCTGATCACTGCCAGGGGTCACAATATGCCCGATGGAGAGAGGAAGGAAGAGAAATTAATAACATAATAGGTAAAAGCTCATTTTCATGCTCAACAGATGATTCACAAGAGTTGTGGCCCTGGAGAGTCTGGCATACCTGCGCAGCTCATCAGAAAGTTATGGTAAATTGGAAAAAATAGTGTTAGTAACATGGTGAACATGGTCTAAGGCTTGCAGTGGGACTTTAGATTTTCCTTCCAGATTTTTCATTATACAAGCTAACTCAAATTAATTTCAAAAGCAGACTGATGCAGAATCCGATGTGAAAATTGGTGTTATGGCAGGGTTGGAGGGAGCTCTGAGTATGGTTTGCTTTTCTATTAGTCTGTTTACCAATTTTGAGTAAAATGATCAAATTTGGGTTTATGTTGATTTGGCAGCATCTACCCAGCAATGAAAATTGGTTGAACAGCTAAAACAACTTGAGATAGGCAGACCGGGGCATCTTTCCTATGTAATCAAACCACGTGTTACAAGGAATTTGACCCGGAGGAGCTTATTTTACATCTTTCTTTGGTAGGCTCCCGAGGTTGCATTCTCTGAGCTGGGAGTTGTGCAGAAGTGTCACAGGGAATGATAGCTTGCTTCAAAATTAATTACGGTGAGATAAGGGTTGTGAAATAGAGCTGTTCCTCTTGGAGCTGTCAGCGTCTCCCTCGTGCTTGTTCAATGGTCGTGTTGCTTTTTGTGGATGCCGGCAGCATCCCCGGTTATTAAAGCCACTTTGTGATTCGTACGATCTACACAGGGTGTAGAGAAATCTTGGTCTACTTGATGACATTGAGATCTGGTATTTCTGTGCCATACTGTGAATATTTTCTCCATTTACCCTTTTGTTGGAAATGGTTGAGGTCTGATATGTTCTGAATATTATCTGTGAATTTCTCTGAACGAGGACTGAGAAGACCTCATGGGTTTGTGGCTTCCATAGGATAAATCCAGCCAGGATCTCACAAATCACCAAAAAATGGTCACCCAATAGGTCTTGCTGACTTAATCTTTCTGAAGGAGTGTATTGGAAGAGTTGTTTAACTGAAGTGACTCCTCGATTGCTCCCACATAGGCAGCTGGTTTGGAAGGAGTTACTAAAAGTAATGGGGTGGTGGGAAGAACAATACTTCAATCTGACAGATTTGGAAGTTACATAATTTTAATGGTTTTGAAGAGTCTGTCACCTATTAACAGTTATTGAATAGCTTAAAGAAATAATGTGCTGAGAAAGCAAGAGGCTAAAAAGGTGAAATTGGTGTCTATTATTATTTTTATTGTGCAGCCCCATCACCTCAGGCATGAACCTATCTTCCCTCCTCATGGGGCTCACTATCCCTGAAGTATTTGGGATTTAGTGTAGGCTCTGGTACTCATATGGGATGTTTGGTCTGTCTGTGCCTCCGTTTTTCCACCAGTTAAACGGAATAATATTTGCCTTCTTTTGCAAAGTGCATTCAGATATAAGGAGAAAAAAACATGAGAGAAAATCAAAGTACTATCAATTATGGTTGTTTTATTTAGTGTTTTATTGATTTAATGCCATCTTATTGTTAGCTTCAAAGATTCCCAGGGAGAGTTCCTAGAAATTCAGTATCTCCAAGAGGAAGAAAATTCACAGACAACTAAGTAGTAAGAAAAAGAAAAAGGTCTCTGAGATTGGATCTTATTAAAGGAGATGATAGAAAAGTGTCTTATACATCTTTCAAAATGTAAATCATACTTAGGGGACACATTTGAAGCTAATGCAATTAGGCATAAAGTGAGATTAATACACTTGTTTCAAATTATCCTATAATCAACCCTCTAATGAAAGCACTTGGTCCAAAACCAGATAAATGATAAAGATGAGCGATGAGAAGGAGAAAGTGCTTGAAGTGAGTGAAGAGTAATAACAGTCTCCATTTCTACTTGACTCCAGATGAGACAGTCTTCATTGGGTGTCCCATTTTACAGATGGAAGAACTGAGGCAAGGGTGAAAGACATTGTGCTTTTCATCTGTATCTGTGCGGGTGTCTGCATAGGATGAGCATGACTTGGGCTCTTTTCTAGGGTTTGGAAGAGAGGAGGTGCCAAGATATGAATCATGCTACCATCCCTCACCAACTGTTGGTATCAAGTATATTGTGAAATGGGTGAAGAGTGATTCTATTTGATGACAGCCTTTAGGTTTATCCTTTTGTGATTCAGATGTGATTGAGTTTTGCTTATTAAAGTAAACATAATTTTGACAGATCTAGGCAGTTACAACTCCTCTGTGCAATAGGATGCATTAAATTTTTCGTTGTAAGGAGATGTGAATATGACTGAATTTTGCAAACACTAGCCCCGCTGTTATATATGCATATATCAATACATATGTGTTCACACACACATTTGCAAGAAAATAATAAATTTGCAAAATGCCTTTCTGCTCTTGTGGCTAAGCAACAGCCTGTGTTGGGTTTGTGTGGTGGGGAGGGACTACAGGGGTGGTTCCTGTGAGAAGCTGCTAGAAGCTTCCCCGGCTCCAACTTAGACCTGCCTCTGGCCAAGGCTGAGCCCATCAGCAATGGGAAGAAGCTACTAGACGCTTCCCTGGCTCCAACTCAGACCTGCCTCTGGCCAAGGCTGAGCCGAGCAGCAATGGTGGTAGTACCTCTGTGATAGCATATTTAAGAAGGGGAAAAGACTGCTGAAAAAAAAGGGTGGAGGAAGAAGAAGATGGAGGAGGAGGAGGAAGAAGAAGAAGAAGAAGAAGAAGAAGAAGAGCTACAGTAAAGAGAGGAGTGGGATGTGAGAGAAACAATCATGCAGACACTGAGGTCAGTGAAGAAGGAGAGGGAGGAGGTGCGGGGGAGCAGAGATTCCCCTGCAGCCCGTGGTGAGATGGCAGGCTGTCCCCCTGCAGCCCATGGAGGTTAATGGCGGAGCAGATATCCAGCCCGTGGAGGACCCCACGCCAGAGCAGGTGGCTGGGCCTGGAGAAGGCCTTGACTCTGTGGGAGAGCCCATGCTGGAGCAGCTTGTGGTGGACTGCAGTGCGTGGGAAGGACTTGAGTTGGAGAAAATCATGGAGGACTGTCTCCCGTGTGAGGGACCCCACACTGGAGCAGAGGAAGAGTGTGTGAGGAGTCCTCCCCCTGAGGAGGAAGGAGTGGCAGAAACAACGTGTGATGAACTGACCGCAACCCCCATTCCTGCCCCCCTGCGCCGCTGGCAGGGAGGAGGTAGAGGAATCGGGAGCAAAGCTGAGCCCAGGAAGAAGGGAGGGGTGGGGGGGAAGGTGTGTTTTTAAGGTACAGTTCTGTTTCTCATCATCCTACTCTGATTTGATTGGTAACAAATTAAATTGATTTATTTTTCCCCAAGTCGAGTCTGTTTTGCCTGTGACCATAAGCGGCGAGTGATCCCTCCCTGTCCTTTTCCCGACCTTATGAGCCTTTTATTGTATTTTCTCCTCCCCATCCCACCAGGGGCGGGGAGGAGTGAGCAAGTGGCTGTGCGGTGCTTTGTTGCTGGCTGGGCTTAAACCGCAACGCAGCCTCAATTTCTGATATTTCAAGTTACATTAAGAGAAGACTGGCTTCTGAAATTAGACTTCCATGGATTTTGACACAAGAAATCTTTCTTGCTAGGAGTATTGCTCTCACTGTCCTTTAAAAAACGTTTTTTGAAAGTAAATGTCCTGTGCAGATATTTCTCTATTCTGCTGATTTGATGAGCCATTATTTGAGCGACCTGCTGAAATCATCTTATTATAGTGATGGCTTTGGGTTTTTTCTGGACTTTCAGTTGATAGTTTGATTGCACTGATTCTGTAAACAGGATGGGAGAACAACAGAATCAATTTTATTCCAAATCTGGCTGCTTCTAGCCGCTTTTTTTCAATTTTAAGATTGTGTAATACTGGAGGTAAAGATAGACTGCATAAATTGGTCTTCAGCTTGGCCAAGCACTTAGATACATTGTTTTCCCCTTGCCTTCAATGTATGGCTTTGAAATCTTCTAAATTACTGGTCTCCTTGGCAGTCTTGTTGTAGGACATCAATTTACGTTTAGTATTGTGTGACTAGAGAAGTCCTCACCATGTCACAGCTGTTAACCGAATTTGTTTCAGGATGGGAATGTCCACAGGGCAAAGCTACAGACAAGTTGCCATCTCTGTAGGAGTCTCTGCAAAGGGACTAAGGATTAAGCGGGCAGAGAAAACTGATTTTTGCAGCTGCCAAAAGAGGTTTGAGACTCACTGCAGGGGCGGCAGGAAGCTGTTGCTGCCTCTCACCAGTGCTGTGATGGGCTCGTAGACCTTGTCTGAGTGCTTGGTCTGGCCCTGAGACCATGTCAGTCTTAAGGCAGGAAGAAGTAAGAGTAGGGATGGGAGGATGATGTTACCTGTGCCTTTGTGCCCTGTTTGGAGGGTCTGGCATACAAGACCTATGTGGGTAGATTGAAAATGATTCCAATAAAGAATTCGAAAATATGCTTTAAAAGTTAATTGAGCTCTTTGTTCGCCTAACCAAAGACTAGACCTGGAGGGCTTGCTGGGAGTTTTTCAGAGTTGTGCAAGGAATAACAGAGGATTCTTCGGTCTATCAGATAACGTCTCCCAGACAATTTCTTGTGATGCTGAAGCTAGAGATATCCAGAAGCAAAATACAGATTTTGACATGGTCATTCATCGCTGGACACAAAATAAATAATGTGTTGGATCAGACATGCCCTGACAGACATATGTTCCACCAATATGGGATTAATTCAAGGAGGAGGTCTGATGACCAGCTGTACAGACCATCTTCATGGTCTTTATATCTATACTCTTTAATGAATGCTCTCTGTTTAGCTCTGCTGAGATGATCCCGCATGTTGGAAGATCAAGCGTTTTGTGATTTTTCTTTCTGGCTTTCTGGTTTACAGCCTGTTCATTCACCTAGATGGTGTTCCTGGGAGTGAGTCCCCCTTTCTGGGTGTGTTTGCCCCATCTGGGGTTGCTCGCCTGCAGCTCCTTTCTTCTTTGTTCATTCTGTCCCTTGCAAATGCACTCAGGCTCATGTTTCTTCCTTCCTAATCACCTCTATACAGGTGAATTCTGGACCTTATGGTATCTTTCACATGAAGGATGGGCTTTTGTTATTCTGGAGAAATCATCCATATGATTTTTCACTAGGATGGAAAAACTCAAATACAACTATCTCTGTTCATTTTGGGCTTTGCATGCATATTGCTTGCTTATTTAATGGTTACTTTCTACAGTTGGTCCAGTCAGCCTGAGGATACGGCAATTTAATTTCTGAAATCCTGTTCCTATAGCACGTGTGCATCACCTTGTTGCAGAAGCCTTGCAAACATGGAGTGTTTGCCTGTGTCTCTTCTTCAGCCTGTCACTTACAGTCGCTTGCTTTCTCATCAGTTTTGTTCCCATATACGAGAATGTATCTCAAGATCTCACATATGGATTTGGCTTTTGGATGTCATGGGCATCCTAAAATCAGAGCAGACGTGGCCTGCAGAGAACACCTGTAGTTCCTTATTCTGCTCATATTTGATGTTATTTCTAATTCTGGTTAATTATTTAATCTGTCTATTTGAATCAAGGCAAATGGGTTTAGGAAGCTGTGCTAGCTGCTGTAATTTTTCAGAGATGTAAAAGGAAGCAGTAGTTTCCATCTGCCAACTGAACAAACCAATGTGATTCTCCTAATCTTTTCACATTTACTGAGAAGTAACTAATTATATCACTCAGTGCAAATTAATATTACATATTACATCATCACATTTATCAATCTGTATTTGAGAGTAATGCATCTTTATGGAAAGAAGAGAATAATGTAATTAAGGATAAGCAAGTACACTGATGTGAATTTGCCTTTGGATGAACGCTCCTTGCTTGAGGTTTAATGAAATTTGTTTAGTCTAAAAAAGGCTTATAAAATTAACTGGGGCTGAATTCGTCCCTCAGCTGTATGGTTGTATGGCTAATTGATCCAGCAGGTTAGACTTCAGCATGTAGCTGCTAGCACATGGGCTTGTACCTACCAGTGAGCTTCAGATGGAGTCCTGTAGAGTAAAAGACACTTCTTAAATCATCAGTTTATGATTTTTTCTGAAACAAATATTGCAGCTCTCCCCATCCATCCAGAGTGGGGCAAATAGACCTAAATGCCGATGCTCAAACTTGATCACAGTGCCTTTAGAAGAACACAAAACTGGGGCTGTCAGTTTGGCTGAGAACTAATTGTGCTCGTGGAATGAGTGATTCCCAGAATCACGTTTTCCTCTGTCTCTCCGCGATGTGTTCATCTTTCAGATATGCATCACTATGGGAAAAGTTCATGTTTCTGCAGCTGCAAATGGCTGGTAGCCTAGTTAGGGTACGCAGAAATGTTGCTGGATGATGCTGTGCAAAGTCTTAATTAGCATCCCAGGGCTTGCCCTCCTGAGCGGTGCAGGCAGGGGGACCTCAGGAGGGTTGCAGTGGCTGCGCACTCGGATGTGGGCGTGCAAGTGATTGCCAGCCCCGCAGGAGAACCCATATTTTTGAGAATACAAGCCAGCATTAGCTCCCTCTTCCATATGGATTCGCTTTCTTTGCTTCCAATGTGCAAGCTCTGTGGCAAGGAAGGATGGGTCAGCAGCTGAACAAGGATAATCCCCTTTAGCACCAGCCTTGGACCAGGACGTGCCCAGTACCTGGTTTGGGTTTGCAGCCACTGTGGTCTCGGTGTGCACGTTCACAGCAGGGGCTGTTCCTAAGAAGGGTGGGGAGTGAGACTTTGTTCCTGTATTTCAAGGAGATTCTCCAAGGGGAGAAATGCAAACGTCTGAAAAGAAGGAAATAATGTTCACTCGTAAATACAACAAAGAGAATCAGCCTGATCTAAATGCTGTGCGAAGTCCT